>NC_137742.1:72373449-72971443 GCF_963264785.1 Psittacula echo | reverse complement strand
ATAACACAAACCACTACTGCTACCACCAATAATAATAATGATAAGGGAAATAACAAGGCGAGAGAATATAAAACTAAAAGGAGAAAGCTAAAAAACAATAAGAACAAGTGATGCACAATACAGTTGCTCACCAGCTGCCAAGCGATACCCAGCCCAACCCAAGCAGCAATCTGGGCCTTCCGGGTAGCTCTCCCCAGTTTATATACTGGGCATGACGTGCTGTGGTATGGAATACCCCTTTGGCTAGGTCAGGTCAGGTCAGGTGTCCTGTCTCTGCTTCCTCTCGGCTTCCTGCGCCCCTCCTCACTGCAGAGCGAGACTCTGAAAGTCCTTGATGGGGGTAAACATTACTTAGTAACAACTAAAACATTGGTGTGTTATCAGAGTTGTTCTCAGGCTAAAGCCAAAACACAGCACTGCACCAGCTACTAGGAAGCAGAAAAATAACTGTTACAGCTGAACCCAGGACAGCAGTTAAATCTGACTTTAAAATATATAGCTAGACATATTTACTCATTAAGTTAGCACAAAGCATGTGATTCTTATGCACATCCAAAACAGCATAGAGGATTTCATTGAAATTGGTTTTCTCCTTGTAGGTGGAGAGGTAATAAATTAGTCAGGAATGCTTAGGTGCAGTTTTCAAAAGTTCTCCAGACTTTCAGAGCCAAAGTTCTCTCATGGGATGTAGCAGTTTGGAAAATATAACCCTTTGTCACAAGTTTTATTAAAAAGAACCTTAAATGCCTGCCTTTTTTTTTTTTTTTTATGATAATACATAATATACTAAATTTCTACATTACCTGTGGAAGTGTTATTATGATAATGAGATATTTATTTGACATTACATCACACACCTACTTGCAAAAATAGATCTTTTGGGGATTTTCCTGTCTTTTAAATCATAGATCGTTTTTAAGAATAAACTTTCCCTGACACTTTTCCTTTCCCCATTGAGAAAAAGGAAGAGCATCTTTGCTAGTGAGTGATATCATTCAGACTCTCTCTGCCTTACTTTGGGATAACATCAGCAAGAGCTAAAAATGTCTCCATAAGTGTTTTTCCTTTATGTCCTTGTTACTCCTTGTTATACACTTCAGGTATTCTAGCTTGTTCTTTAATGCCTTGTTCTGTTGCTTGATGCAAATGGATTACATGCTGAAATTATCTTCTCTTTAAAGAATCAGGAACAATTGTAGAAGGCAGATTGAAAAACAACCGAGAATCAACAGACCCTGTAAAGAAGCAGGAAAAAGAACATTTAGTCCAACAACACACCAGCACTGGAATTTCATTTGTTCTTATTACAACTCTTCTAATTATCCCTGTTGTTGTTCTGCTGGCAATTTTACTATTTATTCGATGGAGGAAGACAACTGTCTATGGAGGTAATTGTGAATAACTCTAGAGAACAGGCTTTTATTATTGCAGTTCAAAAACATTGCTGAATACTGAGGCATGAGGGTATGGAGAGGCTCACTGTCCCTTTACCCTTCTGAACAGTTACTGTGACACTGCATGCAAACCAAGAATCAGTGTGCATACAGCAACTGCAGCCTTTAACATTACATCTCAAGCCACCACCTTTTCAGAACATGTATCTAAAATTTTAACTGGTGTCAAGCCAAAAATTTGTGTCTCAGAACCAAGATAATTAGAATATATTCATGTTATAAAATTTATGTCTAGAATACATAAATTTTAATACTTTTGAGTTTGATTTTCAGTTTAAATTTTTGAGAACAAAGGACTCTAAAAGTATAAGCAAAAAGCAAACAGATAACATTTACAAGGCATTATATATTATTGTTCATTACTACTTTGTGCATTTTGTGAGTCAGATACCATCATGGACCTCTACCCATTGCTGTGAGAGCTTTAATTGGTACTTACAATGCTATGTAAATTTGCTGTTAGTTTACATTTCATGGTAAATTATTTTTGAGAAAATGGTAGACTAAAGCAGGAGTTTGATCATGATACTTTATATTGCATAAATAGCTTTATCAAAATACTGTCATCAAGAAAAGAAAATGTACATGCAATAGATAAATAAAAGAGTTTGCTACTGTCTAGGACTTACAATGGCAGATTAAGTAATTCGAAGATCTTCTGTTGCTGTGCAGCTGAACTGGATGTATTTTATTTGGAGATTTCAAATAAAAGTTTCCTAACTTCTTTGTGTTCAAACAAGTTTAGCACATTAGATATGCTAACACTCTAGACTACTGCAGTACTGCCATTAATGGATATGATCTATAATAGTGTCTTTGCATTCCAGTTGGATTCAAGCAGTGTTTGAATTTACTGTGTCAAAGAGCATGATACAGTTACACTGGTAAAAGTAACTTCTTGCACAGGTTTATGGAAACTGCGTAGTATATAAGAAAAGGCAGATAAGTCATGGCACTCAATTTTTCTTTAGTTAAAGGATGGGAAGAGGTACCAGGGAGGAGGATAGATGCAGTGTGTGAAGGGGGAGAGAAAGTTCCTCCAAAACACCTGACGAAATTCACCGTCTTCCATAAAAACAGTCTTCTTTCAAGGGAAACTATACCATTTCAAATGTCAAGCCGCAGTTTGCAGTGTGCTGCAATGTAGTTGTGTACATTCTAAATAGCAAGGTTATTGTCCTTCCTGTAAACTCTTCACAGTAACATGAGTGAACAGTTGAGGGAATTAAATTCTCAGAAATATCTTTATAATATATAAATATCTATATTTATAATATTATTTTTATTTTATTATATTTATTATTTTTATTATTATATTTATTATTTTTATTATTATATTTATTATATTTATTATTTTTATTTTATTATATTTATTATTTATAATTTATATAAATATCTACATACAAGAAATATCTTGCATGTGAATCTTCTTAATGGTTGAATTGACATAAACTTTACATCTATGGTATGGTGATTTTGTTAGGAATTATAATTTCACCTTAATCAAGAAACTGGAAAGTATCAGTTTTGCTTGTTAGAGCTGCTGATCAATTTGTTGAATGTCTGTGCTTTGTATCCTAGATAATTATTTAATTATATTAATTTTGTGGGTTTATATTTCATATTTCATTTATATTTCATCATAGAATATGGGGGTTTTTAGCTTGTTTTTGAAATCTGTCTTTCAGGTGATGGAGAACACAAACTTGATTCAAGTTCAGGAAGAATTTTAGGCAGAGTTAGAGGTAGGTCTGAGTCATTCAGGATCTTTTAAGAACAATGAGTGGAGGCTTTTTTTCTATCCACTTCCAGTTGAATAACAGATTTGATGGAACATTCTCAGAGAATGGATTGGAGGCAAACCTCAGGTGTTTTGTGGAAATGTATTCTATGACACCTTTCATCCATCATTATCTGCCCACTGAAGAGGATGTGTCATTACCAGTGGCAGAGCAGTACCTGTTATAATGGGTTATCTAAATCTGGTGAAGGAAATTAAGCACTTTGAGATGAAGGGCAAACTTGGGAACATAAGTAGGCTACATAAAGACTTAATGAAACAACGTATGCTGTTTAAAACTTCTACTTCAAAAATTAATTTCCTTTCTCATTCATAATCTCTGTACTTAGCTTTTGCAGCTAATGTACTCTGATCTTTAAAAACAATTTCTATAAGGACACGTAAAATAATCTCCATTATCCTGGTGAATCAGTAGATAGATTTTTTTATTCCTCTGTAGAGTAAAGTAAACCTTACAACAAACCTTTGCTTTCCACAGGGAAAGGCAGTGGTGGCCTTAACCTCGGGAACTTTTTTGCAAGTCACAAGAGCTACAGTCGAAAAGGTTTTGATCGAGTGAGCACTGAAGGCAGTGATCAAGAAAAAGATGAAGATGAAGGCACAGATTCAGAGGAAGAGTGTTCAGCACCTCCAACTCCACCAGCACCTTCATCCTCCTGAAACCAGCCTTTAAGTTCTCCATTATACGATCCAACCCAAAAAGTCATATTCCTTTTCCCTTAAGCACGTTTAAGATTTTGTGTATTTAATTGTAATGTACTAGTCTGTGTGGGGCTGTACACTGGTTCCTTTAGCTTTTGTTTGGTTTTAGTCCTGGTTTTTAGGTAGAGGAGTGTAGGAAAGTTCCATAACAGTGCTGTTGTTTTTATGTGAGCATCTTAATAAAGCAAAGTCTTCTAATTGCAGCACTGATTTAAAGCAGTAGTATTTTCTCATTTTAAACTGGGGATCTTGTAAATAGGTCATACTACCTGCTTCATCAAAATACTTTTCCTGTAACTATTCAGTTGCCAATTTCTGTTTTGTGCCTTTCCTCTTCAATGTCCTTAACCTGTTGCAGTACAGAGAAAATACAGTGCCACAAGAAAATAAAGCTGCTAAATCTTCTTCTATTTTTTTAAAATCAGTAACGTTATATTGCATTGAAGGAAAGAAAAAAGTCTCTATTTAATTTTTTTCTCCTTCCAAACTTGATGTGTTTCTGGGATGTCTTATTTTCAGATGGTATCACTGTTAGAACACTATTTTCAGAAGCTGAATGTAATTTGTGTAATAAAGTATTTGCAAAGCATTAGCTGTTGGAGTGCACTTTGGAATTTTTGCATATTTCAGGTGGTTTTATACCAGTTTTGTAAAAGTTACACAGGCCACTTAATGCAGTAAAAAATTCAATGCCTTCTACCAGAAAAAGATTTAAAAAAGAGCTAATTTGTACAGAAGCTGGAAAAATATTTTGCTATGTCACAAGGTTTTTTTTTTTTAAAAGACTCATAATTTACATACATGTACAAAATCAAGCTTAAAGAGGACTTTTACTTGTATAATAAAACTGCAGAGTATTTACTTTAATAAAACCTGGTCAGAGCTGAGAGGAAACCTGTGTCTCACATTAAATATGCAAACTAGCCGGGGCAGGTACTTGATCTGTTGTACTGATTATCTTGTTTCTCCGTGCTCCCTTACTCATTCATAAAACAGCAGCCCTCAATCCTGTAATGTGCTCTCTCATTGAGTGACCTGCCACACAATTACTCCAGCCGCATGAGTCATACCTCAAGTGTGAATCACTGTATAACGTCATCGTGCTGATTTATGGGTCTCATTCGAGGACCAGAGCACGATTAATCTGCTGTATTACGAGCACAGTGCACGCTGCTGTAATTGTCGCAAGGCTTCATGAGATGGCTTTCAGTATCGTCATTGCAGGTGTTGTAATAGGCTGCTGCTGGCGGTGATCTTGAAAAGCAGGCTTTGGGTTTCTTGTGGCAGCAGGTTTTGCAAGGTGTTGTTTGAGGCGGTAAGGGTAACAACAGTAAGATCTTCTCCCCCAGCAAGATTTTATAAATCTCCTTTCTTTGGGACAAAAACTTGAAATCCTCGATAGGCTGGTTTTTTCTCAAGTAAAACCTCCAGGATAGTTTTCTAAAATGCTGGGGTGCAGGCTAAGTTTCACATGAGAGGTATTTAGTGCATACTCTAAGTTGCTTCCTCTCCTGCTGTTTCCCTAATGTTACAATGTTTCTGTCTCACTTTTGAAAGCAAGGCAATGTTCCTTTTATCTGTCTGTGACACTGATCCCCTTGTATATGAATAAAACCACATAAGGTAGCTGGGAAGGCTCTCCTAAAGCTGTCTGCAAATATGACAAGTTGCTAGTTTACGGTAAGTTTTCAATGAGGGCAATAAGAAAGCAGTGCTATACACCACTGATGTGATAGCTGGTGTATGTGGCATCAGTTCTAAAAGATCACAGCTTCTCTCAAAAGCAATTTGGTAATTTTTTCTAACATTTGGATAGCTCACATTATGTCTACACTGATGTTGAGTGTTCTCTGCTTCTGTAGCTGAGGCCAATGAAGAGAATATGTAGGTGCCTCCTTCCTCTTCTCCTTTATTTGATCCTTATCCCCAAAAAAAAAAAAAAAAAAAAAAAAAAAAAAGCTTTGTTGATGGGGGAATAGCCAAACACAGTTTAATTGCAAGTACAAGCTAAAACGGATTAATTCAGTGTCAGCCATAATCTCTGCTCTCTGAAATTCGGGTCTGTACAATAGTCCTGGGCTGCATAATGAGGAACAAGCCAAGGCAGGGGATTCTCCCCCTCTGCTCAGCTCTGGGGAGACCTCCCTGCAGTCCTGCATCCAGCTCTTAGGCAACAACACAAAAGAGACGTGGAGCTGTTACAGCGAGTCCAGAGGAAGCCACAAAGATGCTGTGAGGGCTGGAGCAGCTCTGCTCTGGAGACAGGCTGAGGGAGCTGGGTTTCTTCAGCCTGGAGAAGAGAAGGCTCCTTAAGGGGAGACCTTAGAGCAGCTCCCAGTGCCTAAAGGGGCTGCAAGAAACCTGGAGAGAGGCTTTTGACAAGGGCCTGTAGGGAGAGGACAAGGGGGAATGGCTTTAACCTGACAGAGGGGAGATTGAGATGAGATCTTAGGCAGAAGTTCTCCTCTGTGTGGGTGGTGAGGCCCAGGCCCAGGTTGCCCATAGAAGCTGTGGCTGCCCCATCCCTGGCAGTGTGCAAGGTCAGGCTGGACGGGGCTTGGAGCAACCTGGTCTTGCAGAAGGTGCCCCTGCCTGTGGTTTTAAAGGTGAGCTTTAAGGTTCCTTCCAACTGAACCCATTCTATGATAACTGCATCAACAGAAAGCCAACTACTTCCCAGCAGCAAGCAAATTTCAGCACCTCCAGCTGCACACTCTTATTTTCATACAGGTGCAATGGCAGACAATCTGAACCTGCTTGAAAGCACTGAATTTTCCATCTCTCTTATTAAAGCTGCATCTTACAAAAACAATGTACCAGAGACTTCATACTGCAATAGAAAATTAATGTAAAAAGGAAAACACAAGCTTTCTGTAATCACAGCTCTTGTTTTAGCCAGCAGACCATCCTCTATCCTTGTGCGTTCTATGTGATAATAATTTTGTTTAGGTATTAAATGTTAAATACTGGTTATTCAATCTCAGCTAGAGGCCTTGGCGTGCATGTGTTTAATTTAGTTTCAGCAATTGTCCCAGTTAAGACTAAGCTTTTTAATGAACAACATGAAATTGCACATCTTAAGACTTCAAAGACATGACACTAATCTTTTCTTAAGCCTTTTTAAGGTGGAAGAATCTTGGCTACTTTAGGGGCTGGATATTTTCATTAAAATTAGGCTGGAGAAGCAGCTAACTGGCTTTCCCTGTGGTAGTGCTGTATCAAGCACCATTCTGAGCAGTCTGTCACACTGGAAGTCCTTCAGAGTGATAGGAAGGCGGCTGCTATCCACTGGGAAGCAGTGTCGGGTAGTTTGCACTGAACCAGCTGTAAGTGAGGGCAGGGGGGGGCAACTGCACAAGGAGAATGCACTGAACTGACACGTGCAGGTTGTCACCCACGTCACCTGAAGGTGTCCCAATTAAGTGAAATTACCATCCCAATTAAGCAGCTGTCCTTGTCACAAGTATCATTAGGTGTAAATTGATTCCTTGGGAAGCACCTTGTTTAAGTAGAGTTTTCTAATTAAGCAGTGCACTGCAGTAGTTAATGAGAATTTACAGATCAACGCAGTAAGTTGCAACAGCTTCTTGCTTGCCAAAGCTGGATTTATTTGTGTTTTGTCAGAACGTTTAGGTCATTGATGTCTGTCATGCTAGAGAGGTTTAGGATTAAGTGTGAGTCATGGTACAGAGAAGGGTTTGTTGATTTTTATCTTGCCATTTTTATCTTCAAACACACATGGGAACCCTTTTGAAAGACCACTTATGTACTAGTGATAAAAGTTGTGGGGATCAGATCATTGCTGAGCAATTCAAAAGCAAGTTTGTTATCTAATTGCACATTAGGACACACTTTTAAATTTGAAAGACCATGTTATTATACAGTGCATAGTTTGTGTGGACTCATTGTAATGTACTAATAAAAAACCAAACAACCAACAACAAACACCCAAATGTCCAGTTCAAAGCTGAAATAAGAAAATTTGCATTTTCTATGTAAAGTAGATGCTAGTAAACCCTGGAGTTTTAGCACCCTGATATGGCTTTACCTGTTTCTTTAATTCTTAAATGTGAAAATATTTTTTCTTCTTTGTGACTTATCAAAATTTGTTAGCAAAATTTACACTATAACTGCTCTTCAAAGTCCGTTCTGATACCTGTGAAAAATGTGGATTCATCTGCATAGCTAAGCATTACTGGCACAAAAAAAGATGGGAGCTAACAGTGTACGGGAGGATTTTCAATCACCTCCAGTGGCAGACACTTATCCGAGCAAAACCTATGAACTTCTTGCTGTTTCTGGACATGGTGGCTGGAAAACCTAAAGAAGCATCCAGCTGCCTTTGTTTTACACGTACTTGGAGAAGTACCTGAGAGAACTGCATGGGAGTCAATGTGGGAGCTGCACTAGGGGGTTCTAAATACAACTGGTCCTGAAGGCATATTTGCTGAATGCTCCTTTCTGCAGCTCCTTTCTACTCCTGTTTCCTATCAATTAGTTACACATGAAGCACACGACATACTGCGAGTGAAGCTCAGTGCGATTTCATTGTACAGCTTTTAACAAAATACACAGAAGATGTAGAGCAAATTTCTTCTATGGAACTGTGCCAAAAAATACCATTTTAGAGATGTGATGGAGCAATTTTTTCCCACCAAATAGTCAGTGGTAATGGTTCAGCAAACTAGGGAAATTGTTACTATTAGTAGCTACATTTATTTTTCAAGCTGAATTGTATAAGAAACCTAAATCTTTTTCTCTTTTTTTTTTTTTTTTTTTTTTTTTCATATTAGAATTTGAGAATTTGGTCAGAAAGGGGATAAGGCAACCATATACCAAGCCATAAAAAGCTGAAATTAGTGCTACTTATCATGTAGGCTCTAAGCGCAAAACCCTGCCCTGGCCATTGCATTCCTCAGTGCTCTGATACCCTCCCCACCATGTTTGTTACTGCTTTCTTCAGCAACGGCACATCCTAAAACTGCAGATCAAGAGAAAATTACTTCCATCAAAGAGGGCTGAATCTCACAAGTCTGCCATGTGTTCTTGAGCTGGGGCTCAGGTCAAACATACAAAAAAACTGGAGGGATGGCATTTGTGTGTGAGATCCAGCTCACAGCAACCAAGGTTTAACAAGTACTGAAACATGCCCAGTTCTCAGGAAGCTGCAAAGCTGTGCTGAATGTTTGCCACAGTTGACAGCTATGGTATAAAGTACCTAATGGCACAAGGAGATTGCTTTTGTACTTTAAGTAACTTACGTGACAAGTCAGTCATGCTGCCTTCACACGCTGCAGGTCACACTGCTCTCAGACACATATTTATGTTTCCACAGTTGTCATCATACAGCAAAAGCTGTAACCAGGTGGTAATTTTGCCGAGAACAAAGTTTGGGAGGGACAGACTCTGAGCAACAAACCACTGGGCAGCACTTTGTGAGAGCATCACGTATTCACCGTGCTGCACAGTAGTCCTGCAGGGACAGGCTGCCACCGTGCGACCATCTCAGCCGGGAGGCACTGCAGAAAGTCATGACTCAGATGTAAGCCCAAGAATAAATCCCTAACGCCTGCAGATTCAAACTTACACAAGTTAAGAAATTAAGTTACACAAGTTAACAAATTAAGTTTGCCAGTGCAATACCATAACCACGTGCTAAATCTTGTCCTGTTCCTGTTTAGTCTGCTATCCTTTACCTACGGCTTTAATCTGTGGGAGTGATGCATGATACCTCTGACTGGATAAACACTCAAAATCAGTCTGGTGGGGAAGCCCATGAATTATTTACTGCATATCACTGAAATTCTGCACAAAATATAGAACTCGTTTTCTTGTGGACTTTCTTATTGGAGCTTTTGCCACTATGCCTGCCAACTTTGGGAAAAGTAACGAGTATTTTTTCTGTATGTCTGGGAACTAACATGGTGCTATTCACGTTGCAAAGATGGAAGATACGAGCCATAGAGATCAAAGGCATAAACTGTCAAATGCATCAACTCACTTTAAGAACTGAATTTGTGAAATCTGATTTATTCTTATCTAACCCAGTTACTTAGATACCACTTTATATATTCAAGACCTGCTGCTTGCCACCACTTGCAGCTCTGAATACTGCAGGTCTGCTGATGAAAGCTCAGAGATTTCTGTCAAGCACCCAGAAAGAGACCGCCTGAGTAATGACTTGTAAATAATGGAAAGTGTATCCAAGTGATCTGTGGACCACTGCACTAGCAATCTGTAGCAGGGCAGCACTGCCTCGCAGACTGGGGATGATGTATTTCCTACAACCTGCCTTGCTTATTGGCATACCTATTTCTGCTGCCAGCGCAGCAAGGTTCCTGCAGATATCTTTGTCACTGTTGCACAGGAAGACGGACTGCACACAGTGGCAGCCAGGAGCCTTGTGGGAAGATAAACCCATGAACCTATCCTCAGAGCCTGCAATAATGCCTACCACAACAGGACACACAGGTAGGCAGACGAGGCAACCTGAATTTGTATTTGCAAATCTGGTCCTTGTTTGTGTACAAGTAGAGAGAAGGAAAGGGGAGCTGAGTGGGGAACGCAACTCTCAGGATTAATAGTTGCTGAATCAAACGTTTTAAAATTAAGTTACTATCTGGTTACTTATACCTGGAAGAGCCTTCCTCTTCAATTTAAAGCTTTCTGTGTACTGCTTTTCATTCCAAATATCCACATAGTTTGATTACCAAGATTTAAACAGCAGGCTAGCAGGTATTCTCATAAGCGTAGAAGAGCATAATACCCATTTCCTGAAGACACTGCTAAATCCTGTTTATTTGTGTCAATTTTAGCCTTCTAATTTAAAAGTGCATGGTCTTGGCAATTTCTAACATGACATTTCTTTCTGTAGAACTCAGAGGTGGGCAGTGTACCTCTCAGGCCAACAGATAACGACTGCTGTGTCTTCACCACCTTGTGAGACTCTAGAGCCCGTATCTTTTATTTTTTGCTAGTCCAGGAAGTTAACTGAAAGCATCCACTCCCCTGTAATCCCAAAAAATACTCCAATACACATTTGGAAAATACTAAGTTACTATGACACTAAGTCATTAGAGTAATGATGTCTGCTGCAAAAGGTCATTGATAGGGATGTCACACCTATGCAAATGAGTAAAGAAGCTTATATGACTTTTAAAAGTGTTTTTTTCAGGTTTGTTAACTGCTTGCTGTGAAAAGCAAATCACAACTGATTGGTGCCCTCCACCAGGGAACATTCAGTTCCAGGGAGAAGGTAAAGATTTTTAAGTCACTGTAGATGGAAAGCAAGAACATCTTAACATGGAACGAGCAAATGCTATACAAAAGTTCAGGAAGTATTCAAACAAGAGGTGAAAAGTTTTCATTCCACAGTAAAACACTTTGAGTACAGCATCTTTCCACTAGCAGGTGTTTTTTGTTGTGTTCTGCATCATACAGTGAGCAATCAAACCCAAAGCATAAACACTCACAGTTCTGTCTGATATAAGGACATCTGCGTCTTTTCTTTCATGCTTTACTTCCTTCTGCTCCTCACCTCTAAACAACTTGCCACGATGGCGCACACACTCAATTAGAAAGCAGAATTTCTAAGAATTCTGTTACAAAATAGTAATTTACTATTGTTCTATCATAAATCAAACCTTTGTGCCAGTGAAAAAGAGTAGAGATTGACATCCATGTATGTATCCAAATTGATTAAAATACAGACCAAATGTAGGCAGGTCACAGCTCACCATGGTCACAAGCATACACCGAACAATGCTTTGCTATTGCAAGGGTGCAAGCGGCTCCTCTGAGCTTCCCAAAGCCCAGCGTGCTGCTTGCAATGTCTCAGGTTTCCTGGTGGGCATTTTTCACAGTTTCCATGGAGTGTTTTTCATGCCGTTAGTCTGAAACACATATATTTTATTCCAATGAACCTCCCACATGCAGAGAAGGCCGCACTTACGTGCACTGAAGAGGCACTAATGTCTGCTTGTTAATATAGTAGATCAAAATTACTAGGAAGCCTGAATGATCCGCATTACACAGTATGGAAAACTGGTTTTGGGCTTTCCCATTCCTCAGTCACTGTAGTATTTTCTTTCTCTCCAGTGTAGCTATAATGAGTACACAGCACTTGCATTGCCCCAGAGCTTCCCCAGAAAACAGCTCCGCTGTGCTGTGTGCAAATAAGGAACTGACCAGTAAAGGTAAGAAAAAAAAGAGGGACTGGTTTTCTCTTACATCTAACAAAGCAGAAAACAGTCTTGTAGAGAGCTCCCTTACACTCCCATTTTACCCAACCTTTTTTTCTGCATGCACTCTGTCTCATATGTGCACACACAACATAACAAATCCATCCTAGCAGAAGATGGCCCTTTAGTCAATCATAGTGGAAAAAATAAAGGTACATAAGGAGAAGGAGGGGTTGGCTTAAAAAGCCTGGACCTCTGTTAAGGATTAGCATAAGAACAATTTAGGCTGCCACATCATCATCATGACATGAATGTCCAATGCCCATAGCGCAGAGCACCCAAACAGATTATTGTCTTTTAACTACTAGTCCAGGGAAAAAATACTGTATAACCACAGTGCTCATTACTGGGTGAAAAAAAAAATATCAACCATTACTGGTTATGTCATATTTACATGTCGGGTTTGTTTTTTTTCCTGATGCAACTAGGCTGACAGGATTTCCTAGCGTTTATTTTAAACAAGACAAATTATTTTACCAAGCCCACTTCCTTGTCTGCACTATAAAGGTCAATTTTCCTCAGGGGAGAAGATAGCTTGAGGGTAACAGCAGCCAACAGAAAGACGGTCTTCTCAGCTTGCATATGTTTGTCAATGACAACACAAAGCTTGCTCATCTCCAAATGTGTCTTTGAGCCGGCACAGAGGAGGAGGCCATTAAGCCAGCATCCCCATCTGCCCCCCAGTACCCTTTTCCTGAAACAGTCTCGAGCAGAAAAAGTTTATATGCAGGACTCGATTTTCAAAAATGCTTTTTTTTTTTCATTTCACAAAATGCTTTAAGTATTTTTCACTTGAATCTTAAAATAGGATCCTGTCATAGGGCTGAGGTCTTTTCTTATACAGCTGTGGTCCCTTTTAAAGATACGAGTTACATAACCTAATCAGCCTTGAGGACCACATCTTACTACTTAAGATTAACTGAAAATTCTTCATAAATACTTTCCTCCACCCATGTCACAAGTCACAAAACATTCAGCACAGAGATAAGATGGAATGCACACTTTCAGAGAGCAAGATAAGCAAATCTTCCACAGTATCAGATAGAAGTTGCTGAATTTCTAAATTCAGTTTTCTGCTAGCTGTCTTCTTTTGTGTCAATCCTCTATAAAAAGAACTGACTTGCACTCATCAGTTTTCCACATGAAATAATTCCTGTTCAGCTGAAATACCATCTTCTTCAGCAGGAAGTCCAGACCCTTAACAATTTACTCAAGGAATTCAGAGAATAAGTAATACCAGTGCTTCACCTTTCCCTTGACCACAGTCAGTGTAAATCTCCAAACCTGTAGTGGCTCTGGGAAGATGTAGCCAAAGGGAAAGCAGATGTTTGGGGGAAAAAAAGTACAAATGAATGCTAAATATGCTTCAGATTTTGAGAAATTCAAACTGCTCACCCTAGCAGAATTTGGCAAGTGGGAGCAGCTGAAGGGCCACACATTTTCACGTGCAGAACACTACACGTACTTGATTTTGGCAGCTCTACTGTTTCATGAAATCTTAGAGCTGAGGGTTAGACTAGAAACTAAAAGCTGCAGAATCAAAATTTGCAGCTTCTCAGCATAAGAAACTGGTTTATAACAGGAAAAGGAGGACACAAGCTTCTCTACACTGGAGGTAAAATTTACATCAAGTTGCTTAGATTATATTCATCCCACAGTATCTTCACACATTTCATTAATCCTTTGATGACTCATTCCTGATGTCATCTAAGGATTAATGAAAAGGTTATTAAAGTAAAATGATGCATTGTGTCCTGATTGTGATGCATTGTGAGGATAACAGTCAGGTATAGCCAAACGGCTATTCGACCAACTGCATCGGAAATTCAAATACATGATGACAACACGTGCTTTTACTAGGTTGTGCTTGTACTTTTGGTCACTGACTGCTTCTCAACACCCACATAAATTAACTACTGGACACATACAGTGTTCTTAAATTCATACAGTAGCTGAATATGTGCCTTTGTTTTTGGTGACAGAGCAATCCCTTCTTAACGCCCATACAAATTAGCGAGTGGGTAGCTGCAGTACTTCTATATATTCTATGCGGATATACTTCAATATCCATAAAGTAGGAAAGTGGATTTGGCTAAGGATTTTTTCTTTCCAGTCTGCCACAGAAGTTCCAAACTGTTTGTCAATGACATGTAACTTAAAACCATGCTTAAGTATCCTCTGTCTTGGTCTGAAGTGTTGAACAAGGTGAAGGCCATTGTTCTGTCTTTGCAGTGTTTGAGTCAATGTAATGATCTTCTGTCAGCTCAGACTGATGTTTATCATCTGTTGACTCCTGGTCTTTGCAGGCTGCAGGTGGCATTTGTACAGCAGACATGACATCTCTTGCATAGGTATTTATTTCTCCTTCCACAACTGAGTCTTGTTGCCTTGGATTATAGGATCTTTCAGATAAGCCAATATAGTCATGGTCAACAACTACTGCACCTTGTAAAAAGTAATGGTTGTCTGTAAAAGAAAAGTAGCCATCAAATCAGACCCTTCAAGCCATACTTAAAAAGTTAGTCAGGTGGTAACTTACTTTTTAAAACAATTTCCATAAGAAGACAAGAATGTTTGAGTGATAGCAGTGTATTTTCTAATTTCACTGAGCATCAAATGTTTGGCTGCATCTCATTACATCCACAAAACAATGCTTGCAATGTTTTTAGAGTTTTTAGAGTTTTTCTTTGCTAAGTGACTAGCTTGACATCTGTCATAATTACCTATCAAACTAATACCTTAAATAAATTGACATGCAAATTCTTCCATTTTGCGCACCCACAGAGAGAAACATGGCTACTCCAAGATCTTGCTGGGAAATCTTAATGCAGCACAAAAGGCTTTTCTAAGCAGTAAAAGCAGGAATAAAAGATTTACAGAATTTAAAGGTAATAACGGCAACTGCTACTGTAACAGTACTATTGAGCTTTTCTTTCATCCAATATGGTTACAGTGTTTTGACTTTTCCAAGTGAGTTCAAATAAAATGAAAACAGTCTAACCAGACAAATTAGAAGTGTAACTGTCAACATGGCATTAATACTTCAGTTTTGGAAGACGAGGTTAGGGCCTATCTTGCTTACATAGAATCACAGGTTAGGGTTGGAAGGGACCTTAAGATAAGCTAGTTGCAACCCCCCCCTGCCATGTGTGGGAGTGCCTCTCACTAGACCATGCCACCCAAAGCTCTGTCCAACCTTGCCTTGAACACTGCCAGGGATGGAGCATTCACAACTTCCTTGGGCAACTCATTCCAGTGCCTCACCACCCTCAAAGTAAAGAACTTCCTCCTTACATCTAAACTTCCTCTTTCAAAGTAAGAATCCATTACCCCTTGTCCTATCACTAGGGTCCCTAATGAAGAGCCCATCTCCAGCATCCTTGTAGGCCCCCTTCAGATACTGGAAGGCTGCTATGAGGTCTCCACGCAGCCTTCTCTTCTCCAGATTGAACAGCCCCAAATTTCTCAGTCTGCCCTCATACGGGAGGTGCTCCAGTCCCCTGATCATCCTCGTGGCCCTCCTCTGGACTTGTTCCAACAGTTCCATGTCCTTTTTATGTTGAGGACACCAGAACTGCACACAGTACTGCAGGTGAGGTCTCACAGGAGCAGAGGGGCAGAATCACCACCTTCGACTTGCTGGTCACACTCCTTCTGATGAAGCCTAGGACATGGTTGGCTTTCTGGGCAGGATTTCCTCTTACTGAAGCCATGCTGGCTGTCACCAAGCACCTTGTTGTTTTTCATGTGCCTTAGCATGCCTTGCAGGAGAATCTGCTCCAAGAGTTTGCCAGGCACAGAGGTGAGACTGACTGCTCTGTAATTCCACGGGTCATCCATTTTCCCCTTCTTGAAAATGGGAATTATATTTCCCTTTTTCCAGTCGTCGGGAACTTCACCTGAATGCCATGATTTTTCAAATATGATGGACAGTGGCTTAGCAACTTCATTCACCAGCTCCTTCAGGACCTGCAGATGGATTTCATCAGGTCCCATGGACTTGTGTATGTTTAGGTTTTTAAGATGATTTCAAACCTGATCCTCTCCTGCAGTGGCCTAGGGTCTTCATTCTCACAGTCCCTGCGTCTGCCTTCCAAGACTTGGGCGGTGTGGTCAGAGCATTTGGCAGTGAAAACTGAGGCAAAGAGGTCATTAAGAACCTCAGCCTTCTGCAAATCCAGGGTAGCCAGTTCTCCCGATAGCTTCCGGAGGGGGCCTACGTTGTCCCTAGTCTGTCTTTTATTTGCTATGTACCTATAGAATCCCTTCCTATTATCCTTAACATCCCTAGCCAAGTTTAATTCTAACTGGGCCTTAGCTTTCCTAACCTGGTCCCTAGCTTCCTGGACAACATCCCTGTATTCTTCCCAGGCTACCTGTCCTCCTTGCTTCCACCTTTTATAAGCCTCTTTTTTCCTTTGAATTTTCCTCAGCAGCTCCTTATCCATCCAAGGAGGTCTCCTGGCCCTCCTGCTGCGCTTCCTTCTAGTTGGGATGCAACACTCCTGAGCTTGGAGCAGGTGATCCTTGAATATCAACCAGCATTCTTGGGCCCCCCTGTTCTCTAGGGCTATATCCTATGAGACCTTACTAAGCAGGTTCCTGAAGAGGCCAAAGTCTGCTCTCTTGAAGTCCAGGGCAGTGAGCTTGCTGCACGCTCTTCTCACTCTCCTAAGGATCTTGAACTCCATCATCTCATGATCGCTACAGCCAAGGCTGCCCTGGAGCATCAGATTTCCAACCAGCCTCCTCCTTGTTGGTGACCAAGAGGTCAAGCATGGCACCTCTCCTTGTCAGCTTCTCTATTACTTGCAAGAGGAAGTTGTATTCCACACAATCAAGGAACTTTCTGGATTGCTTGTGCCGGGCCATACCATCCCTCCAACAGGTATCAGGATGGTTGAAGTCCCCATGAGGACAAGGGCCTGCAAGTGTGAGGCTGCTCCTATCTGTCTGTAGAGTGCTTCATTCACAAGAATCCTAATCAGGTGGCCTGTAACAGATCCCCACAGTAATGCCCCCCATCGCTGTTCTCACTTTGACCCACAACCTCTCTGTTGGTTCATCGCCCATCCCCAGACAGAGTTCTATACTCTCCATCCTTTCCCTAACATAAATAGCAACACCCCCTTCCCATCTGCCTGGACTGTCTTTCCTAAAGAGACTGTAACCCCATTCCAACACTCCAATCACAGGAGACATCCCACAATGTTTTTTGTGATGCCAGTCATATCATATCCCTGTAGCCCTGCACACGCCTCTAATTTCTTGTGTTTATTTCCCATACTAAGGATGTTTGTACAGATGCATCTGATCCGAGCTCCAGATGAAGCCGACTCATGGCTGGAGCAGCTGAAATATCTCTGCAGCATTTATTACAGGTGCTGGCAACTGACTGGAAGTGTTGGGATAGATCGATGCTCCCCTCCCCAGCACATCTAGTTTAAAGCTGCTTTGACCAGCCTGGCAGGCCTCCTACCAAAGCAGCTCTTCACCCTCTTTATCACACCAGCTCCACCAGCCTCCAGTAGACCTGGCCTCTCAAACTGAGCCCCATGTTCTAAATAACCAAACTCCTGACTATGGCACCACTGTTCTAACCATTTGTTAACCTGCCAAATCCGCCCAGGCTTTTCAAGGTCCTCCTCTTTGACCTGGGGGCCCAATGAAAAAACTGTCTGAGCCCCAGAGCCCCTAACCACCTCTCCCAGGGCTTTGTAGTCCTTAATGCTTTCCAGGCTTCTGATGGCATCTACACAGACCACGGGAAGTTGGTAATAGTCCATAGGACTTACTAGACCAGGCAGCCTCTCAGCAACATCCCTGATCCAAGGCCCCAGTAGGCAAAACACATCCCTCAAGACTCAGTCAGGCTGACAGATGGTGCCTCTGTGCCTTTCAAAATAGTCACTTACTACTATGACCTGCTGCTTTTTCCTGGAGGCACCAGTAGAGACCTCTTTCAAGGTGGATCAGCAGGATGTTCATTTGGTGAGGTGTGTGTTTTCTGGTTAGTACCCTACAGAACTGTGAAGTGGTTCTGGGTTGGGACGTCGGATTTTGGAGAAAGACCTTTGCTTTTAATTGTCTTCTTCATCCTTTTTTTGTTGGTTTTTTTTTGGTTACAAGTTCCCAGCTTCCTGGATTAATGCCCAGTTTGCCTGCCCTGTTCACTGCATGCCTGGTCACTTGCGCTCCCTAAGGCAATGTTTTACCCACTCAAGGATGGTGCTATCCCTCCTGGCACAGCCACCTGAGTCAGCTGCTCATGTCAGCAGAGCTGCCATCTCCTGGATAAGTCCTGTTGAGGACTTGAGGCTTCTTTAGTGCCTCTGGCCAAACAGGACTGAGACTCCTAGACACTGTGTTTTCCCCATGCTCCGGTGTTGAAGGCATCTTCTCTGGAGTTACCTCAACACGAGAATCCAGAAGAGCTGTTCAACACACATATCTCTATACAAGGGGCTACAAATTCCTTTGTGAGATGTAGGTCCAGACAGGGACCTTTGTAGGAGCTATTGTGGAGGTGAAATTGCACTTTTCCAGCCATGTTTCTCTACAGATATGTCTTAAATCTGCCTATTTGTACTCCTAAATCATTTGAGCACAGGACACAGAGTCATTCTCTTGATTTTAATATTTAAACCAAACTACACTCAAACAAGGAAAGCAAAATGTTGCTTCAGACATGTATATTTATGTATGCATAAGGTGTCCCCTGGAACTTCTTTCTGGCTATAAAGACACACAGGCAGCAAGTAACCCACGTACACCCAGACTGCAAGTCTGTGATTCCTGTACCAAGGGCTCTATCAATGCACTGACTCAGGATTGAGAGAATGTTACAAAAGGTTATGAAAAAAACCCACTTTGCTTCTGATTGCCCATTCTTACCTGCAAAAGATTTTTTCCTCAAATAAAAAAAGTAGCACCCCATTTTAAGGCTTTACTTTTCCCTTTTAAAACTCCCAAATTCACACACTTGAAGTGTGATACATGCAAGACACACTTCAGATTTTTGGAGCAAGGTAAACAAAACACTTTAGTAGCACTTACAAAGCTCGGAGGCAACAAATATCCTTGCTCAAGACATACTTTCTGCACTTTGATTTCAGAGAACATTACAAATGCTTTGATCCCATCCAAGGTTATGCCACCAGCCTGGAGGGACAGCCACCAGACTTACACCATAGCAAACACAGTGTATTCTCCTTCCACACATCTATTCATTGACTCAGCAACGCATGGGTTACGACTAAATGTATCTGCCACCAGACTTACACCATAGCAGCTGCAGATAACAAAAAGTAGACCCCTGCTAACAAAGAGAAGTCCTTTGTTACAAAGATACATGTGTTCCTTTATGGATGAAAACAGATGACATTCACTATGCCATTCACTGCCCAGTTTTCATTGTTTTTGCCCACCTGAAGTAATACTCTTGATTCTTGATTGCTGTTAGGCTGTTTGATAAAAAACACCTATTATTTTGGAAAAACCTGGTTTGCCTCTCTACAAAATGTAAATATATATGAATATCAGTCTATAATTTTAAGATTTGTAAGTATTCATAACTATTCATCATTGAAGTTTTCGCCAGTATCAGACAACTGATCTTTAGTCACTTCCTGGGAAAGGAAAGAGACTCTATGTTTACATACTGCTTTGCTACTGGTAAACATACTATGCTGTCATCCTACAAACGCAACTACATTTAACTTTTTATGCTATGACACAATTTAGTAAAGTCATTGTAACCGCTGGAGATTATCTGCAGGCTTGACATGCATATGACTTCCTCCTTATGGATCAGCAGTTTAATGAGGAACTGGAAGCCAGAGTGACTGTCCAACAGTAAAAGTAGTGTCCTGGAGACACAACAAGAAAACAGTATCTTGGTTATGAAATCTGTAATTGATGACTGGTATAAATATCGCCTTCTCACATGAAATTCCAGAATTAGTCTCAGCTTTGCAAGTCCCTCAGCTTTAAGGGTGATGAAAGAAATTACTATCTCAATGCAGTTTACATGCATTTTCAATAACCAAAGCTTAACTGCACACGCCAATGAGAGTGGAACTTGGTCTCCTTTTCAAGGATCCTGAACCAAAAACAAGCTTGTGTTTTCTAAAAACTGACATGACAGAAAAGCTAAAAAAAACTAAACAAATGAAACCCAAAACCAAACAACACCAAAATGTTAAATCTCTCTCTATATATATGAAATATGCACACACACATACATATACCTTTTTCACTGGATGCTCTTATGTATGGCTTGAGGTGAGACATCTTGATGGGTCTTTTCAACCTGGATCCTGTGACATCTCTTAATATTGCACAGCCATTATCTGTGATATAATCTATAATGCAAGGACCAACCCATTCCGACTGGAAACGACCATCTTTCCACCAGTTTTTTCTTTGCCTGAGGACTTCATGACCAACTTTAAGTTGCAGGGCATTTAATTGCTTTGGCTTCCTTTTGACAGTGATTTTGTTTCTGATTTTCTGTTCATCTGAAGTGTTTTTCTCTACCTGCAGAAAAATATAGATGAATCACATTTTCTTTTTCTCAAACTAAAAATGAATTTTCATAGAACTAGCTAATAATGTGGAAGCAGTATCCACTAAGTGGATTGGATGTGTGTAACTCAATATGTGGGGTTGAAGAAATTGAATTCATCTTTATAAATCAACAGTCCATAGGTAATGGGTTTCAGTTTCTTAGATACCCAGCCCACTAAGTCAGATATGAATCTCTTGGCAATAGGTCTCTTCTAAGGTTATTCCCTCCTAATACATATGAGAATTGTTACACTGGAACGTAGGGATCACAGGCAAAAAAAAAAAAAAAAAAAAAATGCAAACAGAAAAAACCCCCCACAAAACCGAAACACCAAAAAGCACACAACCCCCCACGCTGCTTTTAAAGGTTAATTATATTTCAAGATTTTTATCTTTTATCTTCTGGCTTCTTACTAGTAAACACATTTACCTGGCAATCTGACGTTTTCTCTTCTGCTAGAGCTTGACTGGCTGTTTTAGTTGCTTCAAATATTTTGGCAAACACACTGTATTCTCCTTCCGCACATATATGCATTGGCTCAGCAATGTGTGGGTTACGATTAAACATTTGGATATATGGGGTGGTTTGACCTGGCTCCTATTTAAATGGGGAGCAGAAAGCAAGCAAACTTAGCATACAGCTTGCAGATATTTGGGGAGACTTCAATAAAAAGCGGAAGAATCTTGACATACCAAATCTGTCAAATTGAAAGCATAGGCAATAGCAGACAAATGTTCATCCCAATCATTTGGATGGTTGATGCAGTATTTGTTAAGGAAAGCTTTGATTGTTTTGCATGTTCTTGCATTTACGTGATCTGTCTGAGGATAAGACAACACAATTTGTTTCATTCCAAACAGTGCAAACAGTTCTTCATTTATCTTCAAAAGAAGAAGAATACAATTACTGAAGGTTTCCCTCTCCTGTATCACAGTTCAAGTAAACAGACTCAGTCTTCCATCCCTTTTGTGGATGTGATGGTGACTGAGCTAAAGTCTTAGGCATATTCCCACCAAATAGTCCAGGGTCAAAAGTAAGAGCTAAAGGAATCAGTATAAGTTAGGAGACAGTAACTGATTGTTTCTAACCACATTTCTCCTACTAACTCAATCTGTCATTTCCTCTGTACTGCAGTCTCACGTTCATAATTTGTGAGTGGATAAAAGTATGAAAAATTCTTCATAATCACTATAGGCCAATGTCAAAAATACCCCTAGATATCTGCTATACCAGACAATATGGATGTTAAATATGGTTGTTAAATACAGCATGTTTGAGTGTGGAAGCTTGTGCCAGTTCAACTGAGTGACAAAATCTGCATTAATTCTACCAGAAAATAATTTTGCTTTGTTCTTTATCCAAAGGATAAAGTCCTGGGAAACACTGCATAATGTTACAATAGCAAATAATTGGTTTGTCATTTTCTATATGTACTAACATTTTCTTTTTTTTTTTTTTAATTCAAGAAGAAATATTTACAGTCTTTTTCAAGAATAATGTGGATTTACTACAAATTTACTACCAGGGAAAATATATGGGTTTTTTCAAAGAAAGTAAAAAAAAGAAAAAAAGAGAGAGAGGGAGAAACCAGCCACGTAAATAATTACCTGATGAACAAGCTCCTTCCCTTGATCAATCGGCATTTTTTGAGGTGGCCCATATAAGAAAAACACATTTGTGATTGCCTTAGCAATTTCAGCTGCTGAAATGTCATGCAGTGGCAAGATAACAGTCCATCTTGTAAACAAATCTGTCATAATTATGACGTACTTGTGGTTTCTGCTGGTAACACTGAAAGGTCCCATTAGGTCTATAGTGACTGCTGTCCATGGATCCTCCGCTTTGATAGGGTGCGTTTTGGGTGCTGTGGTGGTCGTATTCTTTGCCACTTGGCAATACTGGCAAGCATACACCTAGTGCAAAAATCAGGGAAGATGCTATCAATAAAAAGTGATGGTGGTTTAAGACAATCAGTAGGATCATAAATCTCCACTATTCCTCTGCAAGTTGGGTGAGACCAGGCAATGTGAAATTAATTTTAACATCTTTGTTATTTTTTACCCTTAGATTTTTCAGGCCCAGCATAAAACCCAAGCCAAGCAACAGTGAAGGCCAGGAAAAGGGCATATGCAGGAATAAACAGCTGAACTGTCTTCATCCTGAAATCACTGTGTCCTTTCAAGGCCACAGTATAAATTTTAATATCCATTACTATGTGTAATTACTAAAGAAAGTATGAAGCAGCTGGGATCGAAACAAAGTCCCAGTCATTCCCACTTTGGTACTACTGTGTATGCTGTGACTGAGAAACATTGGCAGCATACACAATATTCCATGCATAACATGGATCAGCTTTACTTACAGAACAGAGCTCTTTGCCCAAGTCTGAATCGAAAGCAAAGACTCATTTCAGTTCATGTTACAGTTGTGAATGAACCACAAAGCATTCAGGTGATGCAGCAAGCTGACAGCAATAGTAATTTGGCTGTAAAGGACATTTACATACAGTTTCCTCAAGGATCACACTCTGCCTGGGGCTCATGTCCATGTATCTTTGGGCGAACGAGGAGAAGGAACTTTCTCAAGCAGTGATTTGTTTAACTGTGTCCTGAACAAATTTTCATATTCTTATGTGCTAGCAGCCACTCTGGCCACATATCCTTAGGATGGTACACTGCACCTCAACAAAGATGTGTAACAGTACTTGCAAGAAGAAACCTTCTCAAGGACCAGATATGCTCTGCATATTTAAAAGGCAGGATGGCTCCTCACCACTGGGTAACATACAGCAATATGCAAGCCACATGATCAGTAGTAAGAGAAAAAAGAGAAAGGAAACACTGTGCTCTGCCAAGACCATTTACAATCTGATTGTAAGCTTACATTTCCTCATCATGAAGCAGTATAGCTGCTTGCTGTATGCAAATCACAGGATTACAAAACATTCCTAACAGACTACATTTAAAAAATATTGTGTAGCTATGAGATCATACCCACTGCTTGACGTCATTTGTTACAGAGGTCCAGTAGTAATTAGATTCCACTAAAGTTAGTGTCCTTGATATGCCATGATGAGTGCCAGCAGCATTTTCATGGCACTTTTCAAGCACCTTTTTCTTCTCTTCATCTGAAATAATGACCAGGCGCATTTGGTTTCTGTCTTTTCCAACATAGTACAATTTATTTTCTGAAAGAAGAAAAGTACCAGCAAATTATATGCAAGTGCTTTGTTTTTTGTTTGGTTTACTGAACTACTGGGGGTGATTAGGTACGGAATTTACTTCTGTGTGAATGTAGCTATTTGTTTATAAATACTTTAAATTATTTCCTTCAAAAAGCCTCACCTATGTTTATTAGCCTGGACACAAGGCATTAAAAGGGCAAGTCAGAATGCAAACAATACTCCCACAGGAAGTCTGACTGAAACACAAGCAAGTGCCAGGGGTGGGAAGGAGAGATAAGACTTGTTACCAGATTTAGAGTCTGCCTGCCAGCAATCTGACACTGCAATTCACAACTCTAGCTCCTCCCTGCTTTCTATATACATAGCCTTGTCAGGTTTGATGGGACTGAAAAGAGCACAGCAGACTACAGAGGTTCATATACCTCTTCACAGGGAAGAATGAAGCTGGGAAGGGCCAGGAGGCTCTAAAACAACAGATGGCAAAGTCATCCTTGAACATCCTTGCCCAGCCATAGAGCATCCGCCAGACCAGACCAAGCATTGCAGATCTGGATTTCCCTTTCTGTAGTCCTTTGAATTATGGACCTCAATAGCTACATACTTCCGCTGTATCTAGAACAAGGTTTGGCTTTTAGCTAGATAAATAAATTTCTGCCTGGAAATGACTAAAGCAGATTAAGCTTCTGTTTCTGTAAACATCCTGTCACATATTACACCACGGCTGAGCAGAGTTCTCTATTAAAATCACAGTATGCTGCAAAGCAAGATACCGCTTTTCTTTCTTTTTTTGTATCAGCAAATCTCCACCTAAAAACCTATTTTCCAAGTAGTCTGAGAGAATATTTTTACCTTTGAAAACAAATTTTTTGGCTGCTCTCCTGATTCCACTTCTTTCACTTGACAACGTTGTGGGATGATACTCCCCTGTTCGCTTGTAGTAGGCAATCTGCTTCAGGTGGAGCCCACCACTTTTCCCACTACGGACCATTGAGAACCTGAACAAAATACATGTTATCTGTTACGTGGAGCAACTGCCAGAGGAGCACATCTTCAGTTTTTACTGGTTTCCTTGTAGTGCAGAGGTATCTTGATAAGGTAACATCTGAGGGGATGTTAGATCATCCCCTGCACTGCTCGCCGTATCTCCATGCTATCAACTTAACCAATACGGGACACTGCTTGACACGCTAATTTTGTTCTATGCAAAGCTGTTTTTGTCAACTTACATTTTAAAACTTCCAAACAATGGGGACTTCCACTTGTATTTATGAGGCAGGAAATGAGACCAGAGAGAAAGATCTGGATAGCTCTCAAATGGAAGCATGCTGGAAATTAAGCATGTCCAAAAACCTACCCTAGTTGGAAAAAAAGTCTCAAACCAACACATAAACAAATGGGGGGAAACAACTTCCCAGACAGAAACTGACAAATTTATATTGTTCATTAATTCATCTGACAGAGTGTAAAGTCTGAAACTAGACTCTGCATGTAAGGTAACAATTCATTCCCTGATGAGGGCTGACTTCCCTGATCACATTAAAACTGAAATGTCATCAGTAAAATGCATCATCAGTACAGGAAATGCTTGGGTCTGGCAAGCACACCATCAAAATAATCAGCTATTAATGACTAGCAGAAATATTCACAGGCAGAATTACTGATGCAGGCTCTATGAGATTTCAGTATTTTGTTTTGGTTGGTTGGGGATTTTCCCCAAATCTGCTCTAGCAGCAACAAAGTTGTACATGGAATGGCAGTTTGATCCTTCTTTAACCGATGTTGCAAGAGCAGGATCAGGCCCGGGGTCTACCACATCATCATTTCTTAGCAAATGCTGGTTACCCACAGCATTAAGTAAATTTCTTCCCCATCCTGCCAGTGACCCAGGACTAGACAGTGTGACAACGCAGCACCTGCTAAAAGGGGTAGTCAGCTCATCTGCCACATCTGCTAAGTGGCATATAATTAGTGGGAAGTGACAGTATCCAGTCACTCTGGAATCTATGTTATCTCATACAGTGATGCTCTTTGAAAGCTAAATGTGTAAGTCAGGATGTTTATTTTTCAATTTAGAGATTCTCACCAACCTTCACTATACTGGGGGTGAAAAGGAGGTAAAGAGCTCTAAAGAATGAATATGCCTGCTTTTATTTATTTCTATTTATTCAGTTTTAATTTTTATTATTTTATTTCCATTTTATTTCTATTCCTCCCAGGAATTAAAATGTGGTATGTTATTTATAGAATATTATATTCTACATATACAGCTGGGCTAAACATTGCTGTGTGTAAATTCAAACGCACGCCAGAGACTTCACATTCAGTGACAAGACCTCTGCCCCACTGCATATACTTCATGTTGCACAACCTAGAGCTGGCTCTCAAAACCAGCCAATTCTCCTGTCATACAACACTAGTGTTTGCAATAAAATTCTCATGCCTGAGAGATCTAGCACAAACTTTTCACCACTACAACCCTGCCTGCAACGAAAGAGTGTTTTAGAAAAAGGAAGGTGTGGAGCCAGAACATACTAACATTTCTCGTGATCCTGGCTTGCACACCAGTTCCTTGAAAATTTACATCTGATAGCACAAGCCAAAGCAATCCACCGAGATGGTAAACTGGGAAACAGCAGAACAGAAGGTGAGGCTGCCAGGGTAAAATTTGTGGTTTTGTTGTTTCAGGGAAGTTGACTGACTAGTGTTTCTGAGAGTTAAACATGCTGGTGAAGAGCAATCAAAATATCTAATCTGAGAGGGGCATGCATTCAAGCTATAATCTGGGCTGTCCTTGTGAAATATGAGCTCACTCCTCTAATCGAGATAACAGGGTTTTATTGAGGGACAAAGTCAATAAAGCAAAAGCAACAGCACTAGCACATAGCCAGAGGCGCACTGATTAGCATTTGCTACAGGTACATATACTTTCACTATTGCATTAGCAGATACATATTCATAATTAGATAATTTGCGATAATACGATGGTCGCCTTTGAGATCCTCAGGAGAGTGAGAAGAGCGTGCAGCAAGCTCACTGCCCTGGACTTCGAGAGAGCAGACTTTGGCCTCTTCAGAAGCCTGCTTAGTAAGGTTCCATGGGACACAGCCCTAGAGGGCAGGGGGGCCCAAGGCTCTTGGTTGTTATTCAAGGATCACCTGCTCCAAGCTCAGGAGTGTTGCATCCCAACTAGAAGGAAGTGCAGCAGGAGGGCCAGGAGACCTCCTTGGATGGATAAGGAGCTGCTCAGGAAAATTCAAAGGAAAAAAGAGGCTTATAGAAGGTGGAAGCAGGAAAGGCGGCCTGGGAAGAATACAGGGATGTTGTCCAGGAAGCTAGGGACCAGGTTAGGAAAGCTAAGGCCCAGTTAGAATTGAACTTGGCTAGGGATGTTAAGGATAATAGGAAGGGATTCTATAGGTACACAGCAAATAAAAAACAGACTAGGGACAACGTAGGCCCCCTCCGGAAGCTATCGGGAGAACTGGCTACCCTGGATTTGCAGAAGGCTGAGGTTCTTAATGACCTCTTTGCCTCAGTTTTCACTGCCAAATGCTCTGACCACACCGCCCAAGTCTTGGAAGGCAGACGCAGGGACTGTGAGAATGAAGACCCTAGGCCACTGCAGGAGAGGATCAGGTTTGAAATCATCTTAAAAACCTAAACATACACAAGTCCATGGGACCTGATGAAATCCATCTGCAGGTCCTGAAGGAGCTGGTGAATGAAGTTGCTAAGCCACTGTTCATCATATTTGAAAAATCATGGCATTCAGGTGAAGTTCCCGACGACTGGAAAAAGGGAAATATAATTCCCATTTTCAAGAAGGGGAAAACGGATGACCTGGGGAATTACAGACCAGTCAGTCTCACCTCTGTGCCTGGCAAACTCTTGGAGCAGATTCTCCTGCAAGGCATGCTAAGGCACATGAAAAACAACAAGGTGCTTGGTGACAGCCAGCATGGCTTCAGTAAGAGGAAATCCTGCCTGACCAATTTGGTGGCCTTCTATGATGGGGCTACAGAACTGATGGACAGGGGTAGAGCAGTTCATGTCATCTACCTGGACTTGTGCAAAGCGTTCGACACTGTCCCACATGACATCCTTGTCTCTAAATTGGAGAGACATCAATTTGATGGGTGGACCACTCGGTGGATAAAGAACTGGCTGGATGGCCGCACGCAAAGAGTTGTAGTCAATGGCTCAATGTCCAGCTGGAGACCAGTAACTAGTGGTGTACCTCAGGGATGGGTGTTGGGATCGATCTTGTTCAACATCTTTGTTGGTGACATGGACAGTGGGATTGAGTGTGCCCTCAGCAAGTTTGCTGATGACACCAAGCTGGGTGGTTCGGTTGATATGCTGGAGAGAAGGGATGCCATCCAGAGGGACCTCGACACACTTGTGAGGTGGGCTGATGCCAACCTGATGAAGTTTAACCATGCCAAGTGCAAGGTCCTCCACCTGGGTCGGAGCAATCCCAGGCATGGCTACAGGTTGGGCAAAGAAGATATTCAGAGCAGCCCTGTGGAGAAGGACTTGGGGTGTTGGTCGATGAGAAATGAACATGAGCCGGCTTCAGTGGGCACTCACAGCCCAGAAAGCCAACTGTATCCTGGGGTGCATCAAAAGGAGTGTGACCAGCAGGTTGAAGGAAGTGATCCTGTCCCTCTACTCTGCTCCCGTGAGACCTCACTTGGAGTATTGTGTGCAGTTCTGGTGTCCTCAACATAAAAAGAACATGGAACTGTTGGAACAAGTCCAGAGGAGGGCCATGAGGATGATCAGGGGACTGGAGCACCTCCTGTATGAAGATAGGCTGAGAAAGTTGGGGCTGTTCAGCCTGGAGAAGAGAAGGCTGCGTGGAGACCTCATAGCAGCCTTCCAGGATCTGAAGAGGGGTTATAGGGATGCTGGGGATGGACTATTTATTAGGGACTGTAGTGACAGGACAAGGGGTAATGGGTTCAAACTTAAACAGGGGAAGTTTAGATTGGATACAAGGAAGAAATTCTTTACTGTTAAGGTGGTGAGGCACTGGAATGGGTTGCCCAGGGAAGCTGTGAATGCTCCATCCCTGGCGGTGCTGAAGGCCAGGTTGGAAAGAGCCTTGGGTGACATGGTTTAGTGTGAGGTGTCCCTGCCCATGGCAGGGGAATTGGAACTAGATGATCTTAAGGTCCTTTCCAACCCTAACTATTCTATGATTCTATTATACGATAATTCCCATGTATAGGTGGGGAATATTATAACTAGCTCCAGGAACTTATTATCATAAGTCTCCTCCTCTTGGCATCTGCGCACTGCTTTGCGGTGATTGTGGGCAGCGGTCTTGAGGATGAAGTAAGCAGTCTTCCTCATGCAGGCAGGGGTATTCAAGATGAAGTAAGCAGTCTTCCTCACAGTGTACTTTCCACCTTTGGCACAGTTAGATGCCCCAGTAATCACAAAACTAGCTGAAACCAGCCATATCTGTAATTTTTCTGATAGCTGGTAAAGATTTAGAACAGTGTGAGCTTCGTGCAAAATTTATTGCAAGCAAAACAGGACGGGCAGACAAGGAGTATCCAAAGCTAGCAGATGTTTGGGAGGCACTGTCTCCAAACTAACTGATAAGTAGAAGGATGGTGTGAAATCATTCACTCATGTTTAGTGGGGCCACTAAATCCTATTATCTCACCACAGACTTACAACACAAACATTGTTCTTTATCTTAGACCTATGTTAAGCTAAAAGTACTTTAACCCTATGTTTTCCAGGCGCTAGCTTACCTCATATCAAGCCCCCCTTCCCTCTTTTCTTTTACCTTTACAAATTCTTTTGTTATGTGACTCCATTTTGCTCGAGAGTTCTGCACATTTTCAACTTGTTGTCTAATCTTGTGTCGTTAGAGAGCTTTGTTTCTGTTATTGCAAACTCATACAGTTAGGTCCACATAGCAGCACCTATGATTTGCAAAAGCAAATACATTTATGTGTTTATCACATCCTAAAGCCAGTGCTGCAGCTACCCAAGCATGGCTAGAAGTTAAAACTAGCCAGGTATTATTTATCACGTAATCACTGGGAGGAGGGACCATTCTGGCTTGAAAGAGACTTTCACACATGGCAAGAAAAGATGCTGCAGGACAATTTTTATTCTTTCAGTACGTTTTGCTCCTTGAACGCTTGTCACAAACAGTGAATAATCTCCACATAGTACATGGTTATAGATTCTAAAAAAGTGAAGTTCCATAGCAGTAAGATACACCTGAGCAAGACCACTGCTCATACATCAGCTAAACAGAAATTCTACCCTCATTCCTGCAATGGTAGTTTCTACTATAGAAGTCTGGAATAGCATGCATAAGCCAGCAAAGAAAGAATGCTTATATAGTATGCATATAGTACACATTTAATGCATATAGCAGGATTCCGATCCCACAAAGAGTGCATCAATAGTCTTCTGGACTGCTGCCTGAAAGGACAACATCAAATGAGCTTCCTTCCTGGGTATTTAGATTCCTATGTACCTACTCGTTTCCCCGTCTCCCTCCCCCAACACCCAATTTACTTTGTTCAGCTTAATCTTAAAAACAACTGAACTGAAAATAATGTTTTGTTATTTAGAATTCAGATAACTCATAATCTGGTAGTACATAAAAATCAAACACTTTCACAATTCGCAACCGATCCTTAATCCCTTTGAAGCTGGAAAAGAACACACTGCTTTATAAGGAAAAGTATCTAGCAAAGATAACTAAACTTTCATGTAACCAGGGCTCTTTGGTTTGTCTCAGCCAAAACAGTTACACTTGCTAACATTTTACTATTTTGCTTTTTAATGTCCTCTGCCATCACAATCCCAACTGGTTTTGTACTTTTTTAATCCAGCTTTTGAGCACCTCCCCTACCTCTATTTGCAATTCCTACCAGAGACAGGAATTCCCCATGGAGCCTCAAATACATCTTTTCTAACCAAAATGCTAGCAGGAACCTGTAAACAGAGGCCCAGAGTGGGGCCACAGAAATGATCAGAGGGATGGAACACTTATGCTAAGAGGAAAGGCTGAGAGGGTTGGGTTTTTTCAGCCTGGAGAAGAGAAGACTTTGGGAAGATCTTATTGCACCCTTTCAGCTCTTAAAAGGTGCCTATAAGAATGATGGAGAAGGACTTTTTATCAGGTCTGTTGTGACAGGATGAGGGGTGATGGTTTTAAACTAAAAGAGGGGAGATTTGGACTGGACATGAGGAAAAAATTGTTTATGATAAGAGTGATAAAACATTGGCACAGGTTGCCCAGACAGGTGGTGGTCGTGCCATCCCTGGAGACATGAAGGCCAGGCTAGACGCGGTCCTGGGCAACCAGATCTAGTTGAAGATGTCCCTACTCATTGCAGAGGGTCAGAACTGGATGATATTTGAAGGTCCCTTCCAACCCAAATGATTGTATGACAGACACACTCACATTCCTCCTTAGCTTCTGGGACACCGACCAATACTTTACAGAGCCCCCTGAATTTCACAATACCCCCACTCCTGGGGTACTTCTACCGTCACACTTTCTAACAAGCCTCTGGCACACCGAACCGCACGAGCAAAGCTGAGTCAAGAAGGGACCTGTATTGCACAGTGCCGCCCAGAGTCGCTGCAAAGCGCGTTAAAACAGCGCCCTCATCCCCGCCGCCGCTTCGCACACACCCCGTCATCGCTTACTACGACCGTTACACAAAGTCAGGAGAGCCGAGGGCCTAAAGGCCGACAGCGGAGCTGAGAGGGCTCACAGCCACAGCCGCGTCAGGCACTCCTCCCGGAGCGTTTCCTCCCCTGAAGCGTCCCGCCCGCCCTCAGCATCCTTCGGAGCAGCGATACCGTCGCGTCTCAGCCCCACTCCTGCCTGCCGCCAACACTACAGCCCCCAGCATGCACTGCGCCGCAGCTGCCGCCATCCTCGCCACTGCCCGCGTAGGACACGCTGTGAGTGGTAGTCCCTAGCTGCCGCTGCTCTGCGCGCAGGTCCGCGCCGCATGCCTTGCGCATGCGCGAAGCGACGTCGACGCGATATTTTTCCCTCCCCCTGTCTCGCTCTCTCTCTCTCTCTCTCTCCCCGCCGCCGAACCTCACCCTCTCGTCCCGGCTCCACAGCGAGGCCTGAGCACCGCGGGAGAGCCACCGGAGCTCCCTCGGCACGCACTGCTCCACCACAGGTACAGGCGCGGCCTTATCCCAGCAGCCGTAGCACTGACCCCTTCCGACCGGCTAACCGCAACGGCGGCCCTTGTGCCCCGGGACCTATGTGGCGCCCCCGGAAGTGGCTGTGGGGGCGTGTCGCGGCGGGGGGCGGAGCTGTGGCTCCTCCTCAATGAGGCATCGCGACGGCGGGTGAGGTGAGGCGGATTTTTTTCGGTGCTGCTCATCTGGTGCACTTATCCTCCTTTACATGGGGTGAGGGGTCGCCCCCTCGGGTTGCGGCCTGCGCACTAGCGGCGATGCGGAGCTGCCCCGGCAGCGAGGGGAGGGGCGTTGCCCGTGGCCCACAGAGCCGTGATGGGGCGGTGGTGGGACGTAGGGGGGCTGGGAGGGTGTTGAGTGAGGCGGTGGCCGCTCCGCAAAGAGGCTCGTGAGAAGCAGAGCCGGGTCCGCGGGCTGCGCTAGGAGTCCCGGCTCCTGTGTCGAGGTGGGCGGAACGCGCCCGGTCCTCTTTGTGCATGGTGCTGTGTCGGTGGCATCACCAGTAAAGCACGGCGGGCACGGCCGGTGAGCGCTCTGGGCCTTCTGCGGGTCGTTCCGTCCTCTTCAGTGATCTCTCTGCAGCAGCCGTGACACGGGTTCGCAGCTTGCTGCACTAGCGGAAACCCGGTGGAATGCTTCATGGGATGAAAAGCAGCGTTCATAAACGGGTGGGATAATGACCTCAAACCACCAAGGTTCGAGCTCTCTGCTAACGTCTCACAACTGGTGATGAGTTAGCTGAGGTGTTAAAACTGATGCTAAATTAGCGGTGTAAAATTAGCTGGGGAAAGGGAGATTGCTGTCTACACTGAAATCAAGCTAGGAGAAAAAAAGTGCAGTGGTCCAGAGCTGAGAATCAGTTACATATATTAACCAGAAATTAACCTGTAGGGAGCTGAGATGGGAGAAGTGTATAGGCAGAGTCGCCTGTGTAACACTTCCGTTTGTTGTAATGGTGTTTTCCTGAACCCGGGAACCTCACTGGGTATTGGTGAGCTTTGAATATGCTGGGGTTTGTCACTTGTTGATTGCCCTGTAGTAGCTGATTTCTCCTCACACAAGCAGGAAAACTGGTATCGCAAACACAGTGAGGTAAGTGGTTTCCTTTCTCATCTATACCACTTGTATTTAGTGCTCTAAGTTGAAAAGCTGTTCCTTACAGTTGCTTGTTGCACTATTTCTGCTTTATGTTTCATGGAAACGTAAAATTGTTGGGGTTGCAAATGACCATAAGAACATCTAGTTCCAACCCCCCTGCCAGGGACAGAGACATCTCACACTACACTGTCACCCAAGGCTCTTGTCCAGCCTGGCCTTGAACGCTGCCAGGGATGAAGCATTCACAACTTCCTTGGGCAACCTGTTCCAGTGCCTCACCACCCTCACAGTGAAGAACTTCTTCCTTATATCTAATCTAAACTACTTCTGTTAAAGTTTAAAGCCATCACCCTTTGTCTTATTACTACAGTCACTGATGAAGAGCCCCTCTCTGATATCCTTATAGGCCCTTTTCAGAACCTGGAAGGCTGCTATGAGGTCTCCACACAGCTTCTCTTCTCACAGCGCCAACTTTCTCAGCCTGTCTTTATGCAGGAGGTGCTCCTGACCTCTTATTATCCTCATGGCCTCCTCCGGACTTGCTCCAGCAGCTCCAAGTCTTTCTTATGTTGAGGACACCAGAACTGTACACAGGACTAGAAGTGGGGTTTCACAAGAGCATCTTTCTCTCTGAGTGTTTTATTTCCCTTTATCTATTTCATCTCCTCCATTTCCATCTTTTCTGCATCCTTTTTGCATCATTTTTCTAATTAGTAGCAAGACAAACTTCCCCCCGCCCCCCCCCCCTTAGGGTATCAAAATTCCCATACAATCTTCCTTTGTTTTGGTTGACAACTTTTGATTCAAAATCTATTCTTGCTATGTAGAGCTGGTTTTGGCATAAGGATTTGACTGATGTAGTATGCCTCTTTTGTGGCTCAATATATGAGAAATACGATTTTTTTTTTTTTTTTTACTGATTGGCTTGTCTGGATTGGCTGATTATTTTTTTTTTTTTACTGTGGAAGACAGTTTCATTATTCTGGCACTTAGGTACAGATTTTTTTTGAAGAAGCTTTCTCATCTTTGCAAAGATTTTCTCATCTCTGCATAGTTGATGTCACAAATTCTTCGTGAGAACATAGAGAAGCTGTTTTGATATCTTTAAGTAGGATCTCTAAAAGTTTGGAAGCAGGCCTTTCTTGAAACATTCAGGCTTCCCACAAATATAACTGTCTTTGTGTGATGTGTTTGACAAGGTTTGATTTAGAAAAGATCTTGGATAGTAATGAACGTGAAGGTTATCTGTTCTGTGGCTGTGCAGGAGACACTTGTGATACATGCCAGATGTCAGTTTGTAGTTGAAAGAAATACTGCCCTTCTGTCTTGAAGAGAAGACAGTGATATTTACCAGACAAGTTTTTCTGTTCTGAAAGTTCTTTTGAAGGATGGCAATGTCTCATTTTATAGTTTATACTCAACTGCTAAGAGTTGAAAGATGCCTTGTAATAATACAGTGTTTGGGGATGTCATGTGTGCTGAAAACTCACATTTCTACTCGTGAGATATTGGGGGGGGTGTGGTGTGAAATTCTGTGAGCAAATAATTTAATAAGGGAAAGATGCATTGAAAAGTTATTTCACTTCAAGTTTCGTAACTCTAAATGACTGGAAATATTTCGCATAACTAACTGTATAGTTACCAAAAAAGAAAGCAAAAATGGGGAAATCAGCCAAATAATTACTGTTTGAAAGCTGTAACAGTTGCGCTTTAACACTAGGAACCTCATTCATGAGCAACCTAAAAGACACTGAAAAGCTGGCTTCTTAACAGAATTATGGTTGACGTGGCATGTTTTCAGCTGTTTTCAGCCCCCTGGGCTGCACTTCTGTAATGTGGAGGGTCAAACAGAAATCTTACTTAGGCACAAACATTTGGGTGGCATAGTTCTCGGAAAATAATTCACATCCTCAAGAGAAGATTTAGGCAACTTCAGTTAGTTGGGTAGCCTAGCTATATAGCATTTGAAGAAATGTAAATGCCCCTGTAAGTAGCACTGACCAGAACAGCTTCCAGCAGGAAATGCCAGTAAAGCGGCTATTTCTGGATTCCTGTTGCTGAGAGTGTAGATGTCTCACTGGTAAGGTTTTGCATGTTAGGTGCCTGCCTTCTGCTTGGAATCCAGAGCAGTGAGCCTTGTCCTGTAAGAGAAACCCAGTGGCCATGTTAAAAAAAACTAATGGTATGTGGAACAAGTGAAATTGGATTATGGTAGCCTGATATTTAGAGCAGTTGAGTGGAACAAGATAAATATTTTTTCTGCTCCCTTTTGTCTCAGTGGCTTCAAGTCCCTGTTTATCAGAAGAATGTTTTAACCACCAAGCTGAAAAAAGTGTGACTAAAAGCACCTGTACATATACCTTACTGCTGAAGATGGGGTACAGGTAACAGTGCAGTAGGTTTTTGCCCAGGAAACACATTTGGAGCACTGTGGGGTGTTGACCTTGGCTGGTCACCAAGCATCTACCATGTCACTCTATCACTCGTACATTGGTGGGCAGGAGGAGAAAATATGACAAAAAGCTTGTCAGTTTAGATAAGCACAAGGACATCACTCACCAACTACTGTCATGGGCAAACCAGACTCAATTTAGGGAAATAAATTTAACTTATTGCCAATTAACTGGAATAGGATAATGAGAAATAAATAAAAAAACCCAAACCCAAACACCTTTCCCTCACCTCTTCTTTCTTCCCTTCTTTCTTCAACTTCACTTTCAACTCTTGCACCTCATCCCCTCAAGCAGTGCAGGGGGATGGGAAATGGGGACTGTGATCAATCATAATGCTTTGTCTCTGCCACTCTTTCCTTCTCATGCTCTTCCACTGCACCAGGGTGGGATCCCTCCCATGAGAGACAGCCCTTCATGAACTGCTCCAAGTGGATCTTTCCCATAGGGTGCAGTTCTTAGACTAGCTAGACAGCACTACAATACAGAATTTCAGTTGGAAGGGACCTACAGCAATCATCTGTTCCAACTGCCCGAGCAATTCAGGGCTGACCAAAAGTTAAAGCATTGGTGTGAAGGGCATGGTCCAAATGCCTCTTCAATACTGACAGGCCTGGGGCCTGACCACCTCTCTAGGAAGCCTGTTCCAGTGTTCAACCACCCTTTGGTAAAGAAGTGCTTCCTAATGTCCAATCTGAACCTCCCCTGATGATGCAGCTTTGAGCCATTCACAGGTGTCCTAGCACTGGATCCCAGAGGCAAGAACTCAGCACCTCCCTCTCAGCTACCTGAGTCACAAGAATGGAAATCTTGCATGATACCACTACAAGTAGTTTGTCACAAACTGCACCAGTATGGGCTCTTTCTGCAGAGTGTAGTCCTTCAGGAACAGATTGCTCCAGCATAGGATCCCTGTGGAGTCATTGGTCTTGCCAGTAAGCCTGCTCCTGCATGGGGTGTTTGCCAAAGGCTGCAGCCTCTGCCAGAAGCTCCAGCACAGGTTTTCCACTGGCTGCAGCTTCCTTAAGGGCAGATCCCCCTGCTCTAATGTGGGGCCCTCCCTGGGCTGTAGGGGAAATCTGCTCCATTGTGGACCTTCATGGGCTTCAGGGAGACAGCCTGCCTCACCATGGTTTGTACCACAGACTCCAGGGGATTCTCTGCTCCAGTGCTTGGAGCACCACCACCCTCCTTCACAGACCTTGGTGTCTGCAGGATTGTTTCTCTAACATTTTCTCCCTCCCATTTCTCAGCTGCTGTGTGGTGTTTTTTACCCATCTTAAATATGTTACTGTAGAGGCACCACCAGCATTGCTGATGGCCTCAGTTTTGGGCAGCATCGGGTCCATCTTGGAGCTGTCTGAAACTGGCTCCATCTGACATGGGGGCAGCTTCTGGTGTCTTCTCACAGTGGTATCCCCTGCAGCCCGTCTGCTACTGAAGCCTTGCCATGTAAATCCAATACACACACTTACCTAACAGGGAAAGCTCCTCTTCATTTTTCAGAATGCTTCTTCAAGTCTCAGTAGAGTGAAACTGAAAGGTGAGCAGTCTGTTTTGAACTGGGAACTGCTGTAATTTTTATGGTGGACTAATGCATTAAGTACCACATCATAATGGTTTTGGAACACTGTACAAAATATTTGCAGTGTTCCTGCAAACAGAAAGAACTTTGTAGGTTCACAGTTATCATTGAGCACAGATTATGGCTCCTCATCTGACAGTGAGAGCTGTGCTTGGCTTGTAGGCACAACCAAGTGGCTGCCTAAAAGCAGTAAATAAAGTCTGGGAGGTGAGTGAGTGGGATGCAGCCTCCTGGTTGGGTTGGATAGGCAGCTGGTTTTGAGTGGAGCAGAAGAAGAGAAGAAGCATTGTTTTAACTTACTGAATCCCTGTGTGGGTGCCTACCACTTTTTGCCCATGCCACACTGTCTGCCAGTGGAGAGGGGAATGTGCAATGGTCTGCTTTGCAGATTACCTGTCTTGATTGGTGCGGAGGGAGGGGGAGCAGACTAAATCTTGCATCTGGATTCATGTGAAAATGCTTATAGGATGAGAAACAAGCTTTTTCAAAGTTTCTATTAATATGTAGGTTACTTATCATGGGGAAAGATGTTAGCATATTATAAAGTCTAGAGCTTGATGTTAGTTTAATGCAAGATTGTAGCAGGTGACTTAGTTCTTGTAATGCTGTGTGCTGCAGCCTGTGTGATTGTATCTTTTTCCATTCCTGCCTTTTTTAGCCTGTGTCTGTTCCTCTGTACATTGGCACAGTTCATTTCCTCGTTATTTAGCAGAGCTGAGTTGCAGAAGACAGCAATAAATTTCACAAGGCTGTTGCTGAAATTTGTGTAAGATGACAACTGCCAAAGCCTTTTCTTGGTTTCATATTTCTTAATCAGCCTGTTAAACCACTGGACTTTGTAAATCCCTGTAGTTATTGAGAACCTTCATTTCCCTTCGTATTTTCTGTGATCACTGTTTCTTTTCATTCATTTTGTTTTTATTGATTTGTGCAAAGTATTATCAGGCTAAAACTGTAAATATTATTTGTGATTGAGGCATATTCTCACTATAGAAGCTGCTCTACTTCTCTTTTTAGATGTAGTCCATCTCCTGGGCTGACAGCTGCTGCTCACCACCTCTCAGCAAGTGTGATAGAACAGCATCTGTGTGTAAATATAAATGTTTTCTATTGCTATGTGACACAGTAGAGATTTAATACTAAAGTAAATTGGAGATGTGTGTCTTGCTGTGTGAGATAAGCGATAAACAAGTCATGAATGAGTTTCTCAGAGTGTTGTCTTCAGCAGCTTCTGTGTCTTGGCATCCTTTCCTTCATTTTCTGCCTTTCCTGTATTCTTCTCTTCCTGGTCATTTGTCATACCTGAGGAAATGCTGTTCTTGAGCATGAGCCTTGTTAGTAGTTCTAGAGTCTCCCATTTAAATCTGGAGTATTATCAATTTTTTGAATCATTGTAGTAAGGTGTTACGCATCTGCAGAGACTGCTCAGGGTCACTGCCATCAGCTCTCTCAGATCTCAGTCTGCTGGTTCTTTCTTCTTCCTGTCTCCGCTCTGCTTCCCCCTTGTCTCCTCCCCATACTTCTTGCTCCACCGGCAACCCAGCAAGCTGGCTCTCTGGTGGTTTGTTACACTTCAAGTCATGTTGCAGAACTGGAATTTTAAAACGGGTAAAATGCCTCAGCTGGAGTGAATCAAATATTTCTGCTGTTAAACGTACAGTTAATGAAAATGTTTGGTGTAGCAGTTCTAGCAGAAAGTTCTTGGAAGCTTTGTGTCATTTCATTGAGACTACCTGAAAAATTGCTATTAAAGCACCACTTACACTTATTGTATGTTACCTGTTTGTTCCATAATGTAAATGTCACAAAGTGTTTTGTAGTTATTTTGTTACAATGGCATTTCCAGAAGTTGTTTTCCTGAGTGGTTCAAGATTTAGAAATGTTTTGTAGCCGTTTAATGTATGAGATACTGGGGTTTAGTTTGTTGGGGGGTTTTTTTGAGATAACAGATGAGGAGCAATTTTTGTCTAGTTTTGTTCCATTAGTTTCCATTAGAGTGCAGCAGAGGCAGTGTGTACTTGTTCTTCTTGATAGCTGTAGTGACCGAGAAGAAAATCTGGTGAAATGCTTTTGTTTATCCAGGAGATGTGTATGGTTTTGTTAATATTCAGAACATGACTGTTAAAACTTCGAGCCCATTTTACACAACCATTCAGACCACTGCTGCTATGTTAAGCTGATCTGCTGCTGACAGTTACTGGAATGCTAATCTTTATGAGCTGAGTAAGTACAGGAAATGCCAGGGCTGTATTCCTGAGCTGCTGAAACGTGGAATGGGGACAGGAAAACTATTAACACTTAGTGAATACTATGTCTGTGCTTATTCTTTTGGAATATTCTTGTGGAAATCTTTCAGAATATATTTGTGGAAGTGGAGAAATGTGTTCACTGGAGGGAACACTGGACTTGGAGTGCTTAGCAGGCTGCCAAAATCCATTATCTGAATACAACCCTACATGTATGTTAATGTTAAGGGGTTTTATGTGTCATTTTATGTATTTAGATTGTTATTTTATATACCTTGCACTGGTAAGTTATAATAATATCAGTTAAATGTAAGATTTTTACTTTTAATTTGCAGTGCACTATTTTAGTGCTGTCTAACTTGTTAGCGGAAAACTGAGATAAGTTTATTTCAAAATGAGAATGCAAAATTAAAGAAACAGTAAATCTACTAGGCTTTTTTTTTTTTTTTTTGCCTATAGGTAGCATGTGGTAGTCATGGATAGGAAGCTATAGGACAGATTGAATGAACAGACTATTTGTTTGGAAGTCCTTTTAAGAATTGACACTGTTGGTTAAATTGCATTTTTCAAAATTAGCAGAGGCTTGGTTTTTTCCATGTGTAAGCTGTAAAACAGAAGCCTTGTGTAACAGCTGAGGTCTGAAAGGAGCATAGTCTAATCAATTTAACCTGTAAAGGTCATTGCACGGTAGGGGACTGTTGCCTAAATGTTCTTGATGCTGTCTCTTTGGAAATGGGTCAGTGTATGTTCCAACACCAGGTTTTGGGGTTTGCTTTGCTTACATAGCAGTCTTCTGTGGTTGAGGCATGCATGTTACCTTCTAATCTTCACTGCCTGATGAGGCTTAAGCTCATGCACCAAATATGATCTGATGTAATCTCTGCTGTGTATTGTTGCTGATGCTCACTTTTTAATACAGAAAAACAGTACTGGGAAGACTCTTCCCAGCTGCAGGGGCAGCGAGATGGAATTCTGCATGGAGCACAGTGTGTTAGCATCCTATCAGCATTGATAGTCCTTCTGGGTCAGGAAGGCAGCTCTGTCTTCTTGCTCTGCCATACATTATTTATCCTTGCTGTACAAGTTGATAACCACATTTTTATTCAAACACAGTGTTACTGCATTTTTTATGTCAGATAACTGTAGATTATTTTAGGAGCCTTGTGTAAGTTGTTTCCTGTAGTTGCTGTCATTGTCAGATTTCTCTTTCTCTGTCTCTTTGCTTGGACTCTTTATTTCACACACCTCAAGAAAGAAGAGGATGCCTCAATTTTTATAGTAGCCAAAGAATTTTGGGGGAAAGAATTTTAATTCCCATTTCTGAAAGCATTTATTCAAAAAAATAAAGGATTTCGTTATATCCTGACTCAAATTTATGCTTACAACAGTAGCTTACAGCATGTGCTGTCTGGAAGATAAGCTGGTCACCATCAGCAGTCAGAATGGTAATTTATATGCAGTTCAGTGTGTCCATGCAGTAGTGTACAGGCTCAGAAATTGTCAGTATCCTTCTTGATCCTGTGTCTTTGGTCTTATTTTTACAAACTGTCTGTAAACTCTGGGGTGCAGTGACAATAGGACAGAGTTGCAATCTAGCACTTCGTCCACTTTCAGATGGATGAATTTAATTTTGCAGAAAATAATCTGTTAACTCCAAGACTGTGTGACTGGAGGTCTATTTTTGCAAGTGAAGCTCCACTTGGCAGGTCTGCTTGCCACCAATAACACCAACACTTTCCAGATTCTTGAGTTAGGAGGGTAGAAAACCACTAAGTTTCAGGTAGGTTTATTAGGGAATTAAGCTTGTCAGGTTCTGTCTTTGTGTCATTTGTAGACAGATATGTTGAGCTTTCTCTTCAGTCTTCAGTTGTGTGGTTTCTACTTGCCTTGAGAGCTAATCACTTGAGGTTAGAGAGATTCAGGTAATGCCAGAGATACTCATGAAAGAAGTAGACATTAATAGCACACAAGTGTCACAACCACTGCTGCTCCTACAAAGTGCACTACAGGAATAGGTACGGGAAAAAGCTTAACAAACCACTTTTAATAGCCTCCTGCTTATCTGTTTCAAGTGGTTTCTTTTCCTTCTTTATGAAAAAACCTTAGGTTTTAAAAAACTGTTAGGAGACTTGCGTCCAATTTACAGAATTTGGGTAGTGGGAGGGGAAGCTGATGCAAGAGGAACTCTTAAACTTCATTTTCAGGCTTTACTATTTTTTGGCTTGTTTTTTTTTTAGTACCATTTTAAAATTCTGTATTAGTTGCCAGTGTATGTTGGCAGTAACCTCTGAAGCACGAAATCAGACTCTGTAACTCAAAGACAGTTGTAAAGCAGGTATGTTCATTACCGGCCCAGGTGCAAGGGGGATCGCTCCTCCTAACTTGCACACCGAGGGGTTAAGCAAGCGGATATTTATTACACACAAACATGCATATTCATTAGGTTCCCTAGAGAGAAGAGAGCACAGGGATATTACAATTAGTTTAGGTACTCATTATCATAAGTCTCATCCGGTTTTGGAGCTTGCACACTGCCCTCCGATGGGGTGTGGGCAGGGATCTTCAGGATGAAGTAAGCAGTCTTCCTCACAGTGCACTTTTCACCTTTGGCACAGTTGGATGCCCCAGTAATCACAAAACTAGCTGAAACCAGCCATATCTGTAAGTTTCTGATAGCTGGCAAAGATTTAGAACAGTGTGAGCTTCATACATAATTTATTGCAAGCAAAACAGGATGGGCAGACAAGGAGTGTCCGAAGCTAGCAGATATTTGGGAGTCACTGTCTCCAAACTAACTGATAAGTAGAAGGATGGTAAGAAATAATTCACTCATTAGAAGGATGGTCACTCATGTTAGTAAGACTACTAAATCCTGTTATCACACCATAGACTTACAACACAAACATTGTTCTCTATCTTAGACCTAAGTTTTAAGTTAAAAGTATTTTAACCTTATGTTTTCCAGGCACTTGCTTTCCTTATATCACCTCTGCCCTTCTGAAGCTTGCTAGGAATAGGATGTGTAAAGCTTGCTTTCTTCACCCTGCCATAAATAAGACTGTTTTATCTTAATACTGAATTTCTAACTCTCAAGGGAGCAAGATGAATGAGATGTTTGAAATTTCATTTTTGTTCTTGTTGCTTGAGGGACAAGTAGCTGCATTTTCATGTTCTAAGGGAAAGTAATTTTTCATTAGTGGAATTGAAGGAAAGCGGATACATAACAAATATGTTTAAGAAATGAATCTTTTTAATCTTCTGCTGACACTCCGGGATCCATACGTTTCTGTTGTCTGGAACTCAGCTCGAGTTTCTGGATCTGAAACAGTTCTGTTTTTTACCCACACTTAATGCTCTCTGACTTAGGACATATTCTTTCTGGGTAATTTTTGTTCTGTTTACCATCCTCTTTCACAGTAAGCTGAATGGTTAATCACCACTGGGAATTTTAACTATTGCTTCACTTCGTTCATAGAACAGCCAAAGTCATTTTGGCAGGCATTTAAAGACAAATTTAATTCTGCTGAGATATCATTGTTGAGTAGCACTTACGTAATGGTCTGACTAATAAGCAACCTAAAGCATTCGATCAAATGAACTTCTAAACAAGTAACTGCTTATTAATTTTCTGAGTAGCAATGATGTATTATAATTAAAGGTATAAAGCCATGCACGACTTACAGCAAGAGCAGTTACCTAGTTAAAGCAACAGAAGACTGAGCTGTGAGTCCTTGTTTCTGTATAAAAGTTACTTGGTCAAATAATTGGTTGAAAGGGTACAATATGTTTCACTGGTACAGTAGTGCTTAGAAATGCTTTTGACAGAATGCAGTGCCAGTGCAGATCTCTGTAAATACTAGTTTTTCAGTGTGAAAATAAAGCCATGCTTTAGTGGAAATAAATAAGCAGACATTAAGCTGACACATACATTCCGCTTTCACACTGAGGATTCACTCAGTTTTTGAAAGAAGAGGTTTCCATATAAGAATAGTCCTAATGGAGGCTTTATAGTTTTCATCAACATTTGTGTCTGCTTGCCATTGCCATTTGATCAGAAACTTTTGGGGAAAAAAATAGCTGATGACAGAGATGGTGAGCTAAATATCACATATATCAGAGAAGGGTTTTGTTGGGTTTTGTATAAGAGATATACTCTTCATTTTCACTTGACTCTTAAGGGAAAAAATGCATTTGACAGATTTTCCTTTCATGAGCTATATTGTCTATTTCTAAAAACTCTGCATCAGTAGTTTGAAAATACTTTACAGTTATTTCCCCTGCTCTAAGTATACATGTAAAAGTGCAGACTGTGTTATAAGCACAGTTTTGCTTATGATGCTTTGCTCAGAGGTACGTAAATGTGCAAACACTTTCTGAATGAGAAGGGTTTAGTTTTTATTTGCCTTTACTAAGTGTGGTTTTTCTTTTTTTCTTTTTTTAATGTTTGTCTTAGGTTAAAAAGTTCTGTCGTCTCAGGGAAGCAGTAGCCTGTTGTTGATTTCTTGGAGCAGCAACTCAAACCAATAATGAGCAGATGATAACAGTTAAACAGTGTCTGGCAGACAACATCACAGTGGCGAAGCTGCACAAGCAACATCAAAGAGCAGTGAACTTTTGTATTCCTGAGTCAGTGGGAAACATGCCCAGTAGTACCTCCACTGCCAAAGTGGCTGCAGTTTCTACATAGATCTCTCTAGATCTTTTAACCATGTCTGTTCACGCAACAGAGAATGATCCTCCTAGATTCTTCGTGGGTGGAGAAGATGGAGAAGGATTACTGGATTCAGGCAGATCGTCAGATTATGAACAGTTCTATGACCATGGGGAAGAAGAGGAGGAAGAGTATGACTCTGTATGTACTGTTGGAGCATGTGTGTACTATTCTGTGTGTTGTCTAGCATTATTTTACTTTGAAATGGCATTAAATCACAAAAGTCTAAGGTGCTCTAAATTGGAAAACTGATCATATTCAGATAATGATCTGTCAGTTATGTTTGGAAATGCAGCACATTTGAAAAGTAAGTATACTGTGAACTTTGAAGTAGATGTGCTTGACCTTAATACAGAGTTTCAGGACATGCCAGCTTTGCAGATTTGATTTGGATTCTGTGAATAAACTTAATGGCATAAGCTTTAATTTTATTTATTTGGGTAATTAGTAGCAAAAAATGGTCAAGAGTTTTTCTTTTGTGTGTGTTGTCAGCTGCTGCAGAGTTAACTTTTGATGTTTCTGTTTAAACAAACTCAACATTTCTTAATTCATCTTGCTGTTGTTTTCATTAAGATCTGATGTATTTTCATTCTTCTTCTGTCCTGACATATAGAAAGTGCATGCTAAATTAATCTTAACTGATGCCTTAGTTTCTTATCCTTGCAGTGTGTTCTGAATTGTATTTTAGCACTATGTTTACCAATTTTTAGTTATGCATGAGTTGTCATGTAATTTTTGTAGATGTGTTTTTTTAGTCTGTAGCATTTCACTATAGGGAATAGTCAGATTAAATTTTTACTGATGGCAGGCATGTCTAAAAAAATGCAGGCAAGTGCTAGTAAAACACTTCTTGATTAAAAGTAACTTGGAAATGCAGAGAAATAATGCAAAATTAGCATTTTCTGTTTAAAAGAATACTAGAACGAAATGAAAGATTGTTGGGGGGTGGGTTTGTTTCTTTTTAAACGAATGCTGTTGCACTTACAGATACCACTGAGAGGAAAAAAATTTTTTAAAGGCTTATAACAGGAAAGAAAATACCAACTGTACAAAAGAAAAGTGAAACTATCTATGCAAAAAATAGCTTAAATCTAGAATAGTGTTTTCTGGTTTACTAGTTTTCTTTTCATATCTTACTATGTAAGAAGATGAGAAGTCTTGTGGCTACTAAGTAGATATAGAAAAATTAAATAGGTTAAAAATGAATTGCTGGATAATTTCAGAATAAGCCATAAGTATTCAGATTTTACATTTCTGACTTAGATTTTGATCTTGTGTATTTTTTTTCCTAATACAATACTCACAAAAAGTAGTGTAGAGCGATTGAACAGTTTCATTTTTTGAGGTATTTTTCATAAGAATGCACTGGGGCATACTGTCATGCTTCATTTTATTACCTGCTAGCAATTTACCCGATTAAACATTAAATTGAAGGTAGTGCATGAATTTTAAGAGAAACTATCTGATCTAGTACTGTGCTGCTAAAACCCTGTTGTGTTCTGAGAAAACTTAAAAATAATAATTGCTTTCCTTCCCCCTTCCTTCAGCCACCGGAAAGACAAATAGCAGTTGGGATATGTTCAATGGCTAAAAAATCCAAGTCCAAACCAATGAAAGAAATTCTTGAACGCCTCTCCATGTTTAAGTACATAACTGTGGTAATATTTGAAGAAGATGTTATTTTGAATGAGCCAGTAGAAAAGTGGCCTTTATGCGACTGTCTCATTTCTTTTCATTCTAAAGGTAAATCTGCTAATGATACTATAATTTCTTTTGACATCTAAATACTTTAACCACTTTGAGGGTAATTTTTTTTTTTGGTCTTGTTTTTTGGATTTTGTTAGGAAGTGATTAATTTTTTTAATATAATACAATTTACTTTTAAAATACAAACTTTTTAAATTGTACTGTTTTCATTGCTTGAGACAGTCCTGTCTGATGTGGTATTTAAAATAGCGATTCCATTGGTAAATATTTGTGGAGCCGGTGGAAGCGGTGGTCTAATACTTACTTGGTCCAATAACTGTGAAGGCATGCTACTTTCTCAGTAGGAGTGCTGGGTCTCTGGCCACTTGTTCATGCATCTCTGCTGATATCTAGGAGGTTTTGTGGGGCTGGGCTGTAAAGCAAAGATTAACACATCTTTGTTGGCTGAAGCTAAAAGCTGTACTTCTAGGCGGAGGCAATAAAAGCCTAAGTTCTGGCCCTGTGGAACTGGAGTACATGTGGAGAGAGGAGGAGGGAACTGAAGACAGGACCGCTACTTTTGGCAGCCTATGCTGAAATTAGGCTGTAGTCTCATAATTGTCTTGAGCTGATGTTATGTCTTATTTCTATAGCTGAGGGAGCATCCTCCCACGTAACCCATATCTCTGGTTGTACTCTAAAAAAAAAAGCTTGGATATGAAGGTTCCAACCTTAGTGGTGGTGTGTCTTGTAGTTTTAATTTATTTGTCGTAATAAATATTTTAGGATTTCCACTGGACAAAGCAGTTGCCTATGCAAAACTCAGGAATCCATTCATAATCAATGACTTGAATATGCAGTATCACATACAGGACAGGTAAGTAACACTAATTACTTGCAGCAAACTACTTTTAAGTTGGAGACTATACAAATCTGCTGTTATTGCATAGCAACAGGTACAGTGTTGTAGTAGTCTAAATAGTACAGTAGTCTAAATAAAATTACTGTGAATGTTACTCTTCATTAATATATGCATAGTTTCCTGGGGTATGTATTTATATGTTTTTTTTCTTTTGCTGCTTTTATACTGGTATATCTGTAGATTTGTCAAGGCAGGAATTTGGTGATACATTTGTCTAAAGCTTAGCAAATAAGATTTAAACTTTGAAAATATATGTAGCAACTATACAACCTCCTATAATTGTAGAATTCTTGTGACTCACTGAAGGTCTTTTTTTCTGTTAAGTGTATACATAATAGAAGTTCTTCATATGCAAAGATCATGTACTTATTCAAAGTGAATTTTCTTTTGGAGCTGCAGTCATGCATAGTAAATATTAACAAAACAATAGCAAGCAAAATACATAAACATTGGAGCCTTCTGAACAGTGAGCAGACTTGCCGTTTTGGATGCCTTCAGTTGCTGTCCCTTCATGTTCATAATCTCCTTTAACAAGAGAATTATTTTGTGTAAATTGCTGTTGCAGTGGGAGAGTGGAGAGGACTGGCATAGCAAATTACATTTTTATTGGTATTGATGAGATCACTGCAAAGGTACAGCTGTGTCAGTGACCTTTAAAGCTTTATGTTAATATGAGTATTATATATGTAATCTTACCCTGTGTGATTAAAAAAAAAAAAAAAAGTATGTATTTTTCTCCTCCCTTACTCATGGGCTGTAAAATACAAACACTGGCAGGATTTGTATTACTGTGCAACCTTTGTTCTTTTCTTACAGGAGAGAAGTTTATGGTATTCTTAAAGCTGAAGGCATTTTACTTCCTCGCTATGCAGTTCTGAACCGTGATCCAAACAATCCCCAAGGTAAAAAATTATGACTAAAATATCAACAATTAGCACTTTCTTGTTTCCACTAGAGAACATACGTAGCAGAAAGCTAAATTTCACCTGCTACACAATTAATTCATTTGTGCAGAGGTTGCTTGCTTCTGTAGCATTTAAAGTATTGTGGATTAGCCCTATATCTGGCTTTGGAGGCAGTATGTGAAACAGGAAAGGCTCTGAGGCTTTATAAGCAGTGTTCATCAATAACAAAACATCAAGACTGTTTTGGTCACAAATTCAAAACATAGCACCAGACCAGCTGCTGTGAAGAAAATTAACTCCATCCCAGCCACAGGTAATACAAGTGTGCGTCTGAAAACCATGACTCCAAAGCCTGGGATCACAGTCCTCTTACAGCCATCATAGAACAACTAGAATATTAGGGCCTCCAAACTCAAACTAAGATTCTAATATGTTGCCAAAGAGAGCAGCATTACCCACAATAATTAGTAATTTTACTCAGGGAAGGAATATTGACAGAAACAATTTAGGCTATTGAATACTTTCCCTTCTAAGTACAAGCAACCATGTTTGTTGTTTCTCTTGTAGACCAGGGAAACCTAGTCTAGACAGATCTGCAGATGATACACTGTGAATATAAATGGTAATTAATTTTTTCTGTATCTGAAGAGAAACTTAATGTCTTTTTCTACTAAGCTGAAAACTTGTATCAACAATAAAAGATTGCAATGACAGGTCAAGACACAAAATTAAGAGATAAGAAAAATTAAAGGCAGTAGAAGTATTACTGTTGTGTAGTTCGTAAGAGGCAGGGATTTTATGTTAAAATGTCTGCGTAATCTAGGGGGAAAGGGACTTGTTTATGCTACAAAAGTCAAGTGAAAGCTGCTACATGTAGCCAACCAGTAATGAAGAGACTCCTGACCCCTAATTCCAGAGGACCGAATCCTCTGTGCAAGGTGCATCCATCAGACAGTAGGAGATGGTTCTCAACCTATTAAAAGTACTGTTGCATATGGCATTGCACCATGTTCACTGTCCATCTGCCATCTCCCTGATGTTTCAGAGAAAGGCACTGAAGCAAGAGACAAACGGCCCTACCCCCTGTCTTCAAAACATATTGAAAAAGCATACCACCCATGCAAGCTTATGCTTAATCATCATTAAAAGATGAGTCTTGTCTGACACTGAGGAAATCGAAAGAAATGCTAGAACATAATATAGGCATGGTACTGGAGACATATTCAGCACACAATCACCACTTGTGCAGTCAGTAACAAATCAAGAAAACAAAAATGTAATACAGCCTCTTTATTTCAACCTACAAAATTAACCGGAGTCTCTTAATCATTTCATTCCATCAGTATAAACTGTGTTGTTTGCACTGTTTCTTCAGAATGTAACTTGATTGAAGGAGAAGATCATGTGGAAGTGAATGGAGAGATTTTCCAAAAGCCTTTTGTAGAAAAGCCCGTTAGTGCTGAGGACCACAATGTTTACATTTATTATCCAACGTCTGCTGGAGGTGGAAGCCAGAGGCTCTTTCGAAAGGTAAGATTATTGTACTAAACTATTAAAAAGTTATAAATGTCTGACAGAATTGCAGAGTAATTCTGACCTATCCATATGTTACCTGGGACCTGTTTTGGCATGTCCTGCTTGTGGAAGCAGTGGTGGATCAGACTTATATCAAGGGAACATGTAGACCCTTGTTCCTTGCAGCAGATTGTCAGCCACTGCAGATTCGTATAGATAAAAAGCCTGTGCACTATCAGTGCACTTTTAGAATCTTACAAAAATCGTTTGGGAGCTAGCAAAGCCTATTTACTTCATTTGTTACAGGAAGTGTTTTCTCAGTACAAGTGTGTTATTTTAAGAAGTTTTAAAGTTTCTTAGGCAGAAGCCTATGAGTTTATTAATAGAAAAATATTCATTTCAGATTGGCAGCAGAAGTAGTGTTTATTCCCCTGAAAGCAGTGTGAGAAAAACAGGCTCCTATATTTATGAGGAATTCATGCCTACAGATGGCACTGATGTGAAGGTATGACAACTGTGTTCTTACTTATATTTAGAGCAATTGAGTCCTCCAAGAGCTTGTCAGTTTTAAAGATAAAATTATAGCTTGGTGTCAAGGATTACTTCTAATGAAGTTTTGGTACAGTTCATAAGTAAAGAACATAATTTTTACTCTAACTAAACACAGTACTTGTAATGTGAAGCAGTTTTGCTTATGTTGTTAGAGTCAAGGGGTAGAGGCTTATTACCCAACACATTGTTTCTCTTTTTTTGTATTGTATTAAGGTCTTTGAGCAGCATATACTTTCCTGTGTAAACACAGAGTCACAGAATCATTGAATGGTTTGGGCTAGAAGGGACCTTAAAGCTCATCCAGTTCTAACCCCCTGCCACAGGCAGGGACACCTTCCTCTAGACCAGGTTGCTCCAAGCCCTGTCCAACCTGGCCTTGAGCACTGCCAGGGATGGGGCAGCCACAGATTCTATGGGCAGCCTGCATTGGTGCCTCACCACCCTCACAGAGGAGAACTTCTGCCTAAGATCTCATCTCAATCTCCCCTCTGTCAGGTTAAAGCCATTCCCCCTTGTCCTGTCCCTGCAGGCCCTTGTCAAAAGCCTCTCTCCAGGTTTCTTGCAGGCTCTTTAGGCACTGGGAGCTGCTCTAAGGTCTTCCCTTAAGGAGCCTTCTCTTCTCCAGGCTGAACAAGCCCAGCTCTCTCAGCCTGTCTCCACAGCAGAGCTGCTCCAGCCCTCACAGCATCTTTGTGGCCTCCTCTTTACTTGCTCCAACAGCTCCACCTCCCTCTTGTGTTGTTGCCCTAAGCCTCTGTATTGTAATGCTTAAACTGGGCACATCTTTGTATTTATTTATTTAGTGCTGTCTAAAATATGAAAATATTTTTTAATGAAGAGAATTACTTAGTTCTGAAGCCAGATTTCCATAATCAAACTATAAACTAAAATAATTCTCAGATTAACCTGTTCTCAAGTTCTGCAGATAAGAGGAAAATATTATTCTTTATCTCTGTACCATCATAATTAAGAAATTCAGTTTTAGTAATCAAGTTCTATAATTATTATTTTTCTTTACCTGTGCTCCAGCTGTTTACTCTTGCTTTATCCAATTTGTCAATAAATGATGGGTGTTCTCTGAGGAAAAGGTACTTCAGAGTGACCTTTTCAACGGTGAAAGCAGCTAGTTTCATTTGAAGTCATTACCACATTTGAGATAAATTTGGCAAAATGTATGTGTATATGTAATGTGAGTGAAATACACTGAACCAAGAGCTCCTGCTTTTCAATAAAGGTGTACACAGTAGGTCCAGATTATGCTCATGCTGAAGCCCGGAAGTCTCCAGCTCTGGATGGCAAGGTAGAACGCGATAGTGAAGGAAAAGAAGTGAGGTATCCAGTCATCCTGAATGCAAGAGAGAAGTTAATTGCTTGGAAAGTATGCCTTGCCTTTAAAGTAAGCTGATTACTTTCCTATCTGATCAAACATTTAGTGTTAATTAATTGTTTATTGCATTAAACTTCCATAGGGTTTTAGAGCACACAGTCAGTAGCGATAGTTGCTGCAGAACTCCTGGGAAGGTGAAAAGTTGAACTTCCACATCTTTTTTTTTATCTAGAAGAATTCTTCCTTTAATGCATTAAAAAGTTCTGGATGGGTTGCTTATGTTGCTTAAGTTTCCTGAGTTCATGTGTTGCTATTGTGCTTTGCTAACCCACAGTGCGTTCTATTCATATGTTCATACATTTTGTTAATGGTTTCTCAGTTAGCAAAACACAATTTCAGTAGTTAAATTTTTATAACTTTTGTTACCTACTATTTACATTGGGCCCAGTTAAATGTTAATTTGGTACTGACATGACCAGGTCCTTATTTGAAGTGTTTGATAGTTTTGATTTTTATATAGTTTTAAGATTCCTTTGTTCAAAACTTCTTTCAATCTCTTGTCCTCCTTTTACATGTCTTATTAAAAGGCTGTCTTTCTGTGTGTCTCATTACCTGTGTGTAATTATGTTGGCATTCAAGCCTGAAGGGTGTGAATCTCTGTTATCTAGCAAAGTCAGCTTTGAGATCTGAAAAAGTAATCTGCTGAAATGGCATATTTTTTCTAACTATGTCAATATTATTTCAATGTCAAAACCATCCTGTCAAATTTAAAGTTGGACAAAAATGTTTTTATCAGTATTTTGTCGTTTTCTGCCTATGACTCGTATGTGTAAGGGGAAACAGCTGTCAGATGCGGAATTTGTAGGCCTGTCATTGCTTATGCTATCTCAAAGGTTATGTTTAGGCACATGCAAGCTTGGCTTTCAATACTGATATTGGTAGGGATATGTAGCAATGATAAAACCAAGTTGGGGATAGAGTCAAAAACAAGATGATGTCTGCATGGCATGAGCAAACCTAACATCGAACTGGCAAAAGGTATGAAGTATAAAATTTGTCATATTTTGCCATGTTTTCAGGTTAATACAATATTAAAATGTAAAGTTTATTTAGAATAAGCAGTTCTAAGGAAGGTGATCAATGACTAATACTTTATTCTTAAAAACAGCAAACAGTTTGTGGCTTTGATTTGCTGCGTGCTAATGGACAGTCCTATGTCTGTGATGTGAATGGCTTCAGTTTTGTGAAAAACTCTATGAAATACTATGATGATTGTGCTAAGATACTGGGGTAAGATTTTACTGATTTATTTGAGGAGTTTTGCCTTTTAACTCTGCTATTTGTGACTGTACTTAATGTACTATTAACTTATATAATATGTATATGTAATGTACTCCTGATTCCTAAATTAATTCTTTAAAATGAAATAGTGCATAAAATAAGGAATTAAAAATATAAAATATTAAAAATAATAATAAATCCTAAATGAATTTCTTATTCATAAAATCATCTGAAATATCTGAGTGTTTTCTGAACACATAAAGCTAACTGAATAAGTATTTTGAAAGCTCGATTAATTCCTGAAATAGAGCTTCAAGAACTTTCTTCCCCCCCCCCCCCCCCCCCAGTAGAGAAGCACCACTGGATGGTTGTGCTTGCTGCTGTTTAATATGTGCCCAAATTAATGTACATTGTCCTTGATCTGAAGCTGGTGTGTACTTCTGTATTTGTGAATTTCATATTGATAAATCCAAATGGATATAGTATCAAAGTGTCTTCTGTCATACCATCTTCTCTCTGCTACTGGAAGGAAAAAAAGGTGTAACAAGGGATCATACAGAATTGGGTAGTTAACTGTATGCCAATGAAACACTTGCCCCCAAAGTAGGCTGATTCTATTTTGACCAGTTAAACTGGTTTTACAGTAAGATTATACTGATGAGATATAGCTGACTTTCTGCATTGTCAAATGATCTGGGATCTTACTAAGTGGAGGAAGAGAAGCTCAAATCCTAGATATAACAACTGTACTCCTGTTGTTTTATGCCACTTTTTGAATTGGTTACAATTCTCATACTTTTTGATTTTTCTTTATTGCAATTGTAGCTATTGAATTCTCTGATAAAAGTTGTCTCTTTTTTTTCTTTATGCTTTATTTTGTTATGCTCTATACATTACAGTTTTAATTAACAGCAGAATTTTTTTGAGCTTTTTAGAGATTAAATTTTGCCTTACGCTACTTTGAGAGTTACTTTTTGTTTCCTCCATATTACTGATTCTTATACAGATATTAATCTAAAGTTCAGTATATTTTGATGAAATACTTGGAAAACAGAACGTTAGCAAGATTTAAAAACCTTCTGTAGGTGGAAGCAGTTTTGGAGTTATCTTACTTATTTTTCCAGTTCTAACACAGAAATGTTTGAGTAATTGCTACTAAAGATACCAGTTACTCCCTGATGAGAATGGCTTACTGATTACCAGGGACTTCGGTTACATAATGGAGTCAAGTGTCTGAATATTTAAATGAACAAGACTGAATCAGATCCAAGGAGCTATTTTAGGAACTGGAATTCAAAAGTTTCTTACAAATCCAGGGTCATTAGGCTAATGTCTCTTTAGCAGTTGTAGTATCTTTAAATTGTTAAGTAGGTTTTTATTATACAGTTACAAGAAAAATATACATTTAGAGACTTGTGACTGCTAGTACGTTGATAAAAATGCATGTCTATATTATCTGTTTGGTTTGGAGTTTGTATGTGTTGTATAAGCTGTGCTTTAACTTAGGCTTGTTTTTCTCTTTTTTTAACCCTTTCTTTAGAAATATCATAATGAGAGAACTTGCTCCCCAGTTTCAGATACCATGGTCAATTCCTTTGGAAGCTGAAGACATTCCTATTGTGCCAACCACTTCTGGAACAATGTAAGAAAATAGTCGATCTACCTGGATTGTGCAAACTCCTAAAGTAACTTGTGTGAATTTTTTTTCTTTTCACAAGGTGTGCCCACTTTGGCCTATGAACACTTATTTTGTGTGGTGAAAACAAGGAAGGAATCACAATTGCTATGCCAGCAGTCAGTTTCTGACCATTAGTCAAGCTGAGTATAGAACAGCAGATTTTCAAGTGTAGTGTCTTTTATGCATAGCTTCCTTCACTGCTAATCGTTCCAACACCAGCTTAATAATGTGCTTCTAATAAACATGCTTTCTCATTTAATGAACCTCAAATTGTTGTTTTGAAAACTACTTAAAATAGATATTTCCATAGTTACCCAAGTCTTAAAATCAGTATTTATATTTTATACCTTACATCATTTTCAGTTAACCTTATATTCTTGCATATTCTTCCATCATTTCTGTAATTATGTCATGTAACTGTGACTTTGTCAATTGTCTTGATTCGTGGTGGTTTTAGTACTAAATACAAGACCCTCATATATAGAACTGTGAAATGTAACTCTTGAAATTGCAGGATGGAGCTTAGATGTGTTATAGCTGTAATACGTCATGGGGACCGAACACCAAAACAAAAAATGAAAATGGAAGTGAAACATCAGAGGTAAGTAGAATCTTCGTAAAAATTAGTTTGGATGCTTTAGAGCCCAGCTCGCTTCTTGTGGATGTGCAAGCAATGAATTGAGCAGGAATTGCATCTTACAAGTTGGTTTTTGTTTTGGTTTAAATCCAACTGATGTTGCAGCTGATTAACAAGTATGCACATCTCTTTCTAACAGGACTGACAAATTACTCATGCAGACTTCCTTGCTGTGCCATTGAACAGTTGTGTGTGTTATTAATGAAAATGCATTTGTCTCTACAGATGCAGCAGAGAATATTTCTGGTTCACCATTTGATTGACGTCTGCCTTTCTTTTTTTATCATAACTGTGCTTGTGTGAGCTGCCATCTGCTGTACTACCTTTTTGACTTTTGTCAAGGATGGATGGCTCTCAGTTTCTGGTAGATAGCATCTTTATGTTAGGATTTATAAAGTGCCTAATATAATTGTCCTGGAATTAGGTGCAATTTCAGTAAAAAAGTAATTAGTAATTACTTGTCTTGGGACTAGATTCTTGCATTCAGAGATACATGCTGTAAAAGTGTAGGACTGCTCATCTGGTATTTTTGCTTCTGTTCAGGAACATTCTTGACGATTAGGAATTTACGTAGCTGTATATTAGAATATTATGTCATTTGCTATGAAGAATATATTTCTTTTTCTTAGCAGATCAATAAAAGAACATTTTACGTGCTCTTATTTCTTTAATATATTGAAGTCATTATTGGGAAATGGAATGTGAATAAAGGTTGGTTTGACCTGGTTTTAGCATGCTTTTCAAATAATGTAAAGGTGCCGATATCAGGCCATTATTAAGTTTAAGAACCACTTGTTCAGTGATATTTTAACTTCCTAGCTGTGTTTTTTAATCAGTATTCTTTCTCTTAAAGGTTTTTTGATCTCTTTGAAAAATGTGATGGATATAAATCTGGAAAATTAAAACTGAAAAAACCAAAACAGTTGCAGGCAAGTTTGTCTTTGTTTTCTTGCCAGGGTATTTTATAAATAGAAAATCATTTAAGTAAATCCCATGTTTTCTTTCTTTAGGAAGTGCTTGATATAGCAAGACAACTCCTTGTAGAACTTGGGCAGAACAATGATTCTGAAATTGAAGAAAGTAAAGCAAAACTTGAACAGCTAAAGACTGTGTTAGAAATGTAAGTGTTTAATTTTTCAGGCTTCATAGCAACAAAGTTGCAGCAGCTATTTTGACCTTTTAGACCAATTAGTCTTGTATTGCAATGGTTATCAAGTATGCAATGATATATTAATACAAGCACAAGGGTTATGAAGAGGAAGGATGTCATGTCTGACATTATGAAGAAGTGAAACATCTGTTTTCTCCTTATTTTCTTAATTGAATGTATAGCTTTACCTAGTATCTGTGTATTCATTCTGCATGAAATGTTATTTTTTTTCATCTCAGATTTTATCTACTTGCATATTTTTAAAATGAAAGTATTTAAGTGCAGGGTCTGTTTCTTGCAGTGTGTGACATGATGAAGTCTGGTGGAGCCAATAGGAACTTTCACTGTGTACTGTCTACTTAAAGCAGACTTGGTGGATTCCAAATAAATAAGGCTTTCTATATTAATATTTAATATTTGTATATTAATATTTACTAATTTAAACCCCAAACCCTAAGGCTTCAAGGTGTGTTAAATATCAGGGTCTCAGAGTTCTAAAAGGTAGTAGGTAACTTTAATTTGAAAAAAGTAAAATCAGGGCAAAGGCAGTTATTGAAATTTATGAGTTCTGCTTGAGAACTTAATTATTGGCTGACAAAATAGTAGCCATCTCTACTGCCAGATCAGATTCTGGATAGTCATAGCTACTGTAGTTGTAGATCTGAGTAAATTACTCGTGTAATCTGTAAGTGCTGTTGTCTCCTTTCCTTTTCCTTTCCCTTCTCCCCTCCTTTCCTTTTTTTGTCCTGCCTTTCCCTTTCCCCTTATTTATCTTTTTTTTCCTTTTGCCCTTTTGCGTTTTTTTTTTTTTGTTTGTTTGTTTGTTTGTTTGTTTGTTTTTTGGTGTTTTTTTTTTTTTTTTTTTAGTTTGATGTTCAGTGTCATGAAAAAAGTAGTAGATGGCATTTTTAAATGTTTTATTACAGAATGGTGGATGCTTCTGTAGTCTTACTGTGCTTGTTGAGTTAGGTTTATTTTAAGTGCTGCTTCACTAAATGGTGGTCAAATGCACAAATCAGTGACCAGTATAGATGTAGTATATCTGGTTACAGGAGCATAGCAGTTCTGCAGAAAAATGTATAAAATGTTTCTCTCCCTCTTCCCTTCTCATTTTACTACTTCAGGTATGGGCATTTTTCAGGAATAAATCGCAAAGTTCAGTTAACATATCTTCCTCATGGCTGCCCAAAGACTTCCAGTGAAGAAGAAGGTATTGTATTACTTTTGTACCTAATTACTTAATATCATGTGCATTTAAATAGTCATGGGCTAGTGGCATAAGACATCTTGATGGTAAGAAAATGGAATATGTTTTCAATTAGTGTTATTTCTTATTGGCAGATATTGGCAGAGTCTCTTGAATAGTATACCTAAAACTGTAGTAAATTTGTCTTCTAACACTGCTTTTTTGTAACAGAAAAGTCGGGTAAAAAGAAGATTCATTCATTCACTAGAAAACAGTGGTTTGGGTCTCGGATAAGAAACTATGACTCAACATTTACTGCTGTCTTTAAAACTTTTATAAGCTTTTCTTAACTTTGCCCCATGATTGTTGACTGAAATAAATGTAGGGTATTTAACATCTAATTTGGTTTATTTTCCTCTCCAAATTTACTTTTTGCCTCAGATTTCATGCTAAGTATATTTTATTTTTTTTTTTCTGTAATTTAGGCTACTTCAGGTTTCTCTGTTAAAGTGCCCATTTAGTTCTCCAGTTTAATATTTTCTTAATGTTAGAATGCTGTTAAATATTCAAATGTTGAAGCAATCTTTTACTGAAATCTGAAGTTTGAATATTTTTTGTCATTACAAAAAAAAAAAAAAGGAATATACTTTACTACTTAACTCCTTTCTCTGTCTACAATTAGATAATAGAAGAAATGAGCCATCCCTACTTCTGGTTTTAAAATGGGGAGGAGAATTGACCCCTGCAGGCAGGGTTCAAGCAGAGGAGCTTGGAAGGGCTTTCAGGTGTATGTATCCTGGTGGACAAGGTAAAAAAAAAACAAACCAAAACAACAAAAACCCTAAAAAAAGAATGGCATAAACACCTTTGAAGATAATCAAGTGCAAAATGAGAGTGAGCAAAATGTTTGTTTGGTAGGAGATTATGCTGGATTTCCTGGATGTGGTTTACTTAGATTACATAGCACTTACCGACATGATCTCAAGATCTACGCTTCTGATGAGGGACGAGTCCAGATGACTGCAGCAGCTTTTGCAAAGGTACAGTGTGAAGTTGTATTTTCAATTTTAAAAATTCTGGTGTTCTCAAGGTTTTTTTTGCTTTTGAAGATTAGGAGAGATTTATGGCTTATTAGAGTCCACAGTGTATAATGAGGCTTTGGTTTAAGAGAAATGTGGTGGTGTTTTTATTTGGGGTTTTTTTGGGGGGCTGTTTTTTGTTGGGTTGTTTATTGTTAATTTTTTTTCTAGGAGTATTTATTCAGTGTGAAAAAGCAGACAGTTAATGTGTCAGCATGTTAAGTTCTTTGAGCAGATGCAGACAGATTTTAATTATACAGCCCTAGCAATATACCTTAGTCCTTTCCAGTAACAACCTTCAGAATCACAGACTCATTTGGTTTGGAGAGGACCTTACAGCTCATTCAGTTCCAACCGCCTGCCAAGGGGAAGGGACACCTTCCACTAGACCAGGTTGCTCCAAGCCACATCGAACCTGGCCTTAAACACTGCCAGGGATGGGGCAGCCACAGCTTCTCTGGGCAACCTATACCAGGGCCTCACCACTCTCACAAGGAAGCACTTCTTCCTAAGATCTCATCTCAGTCTGCCCTCTGTCAGGTTAAAGCATACTCCCTTGTCCTGTTGCTACTTACTCTTATAAAAAGGCCCACTCAAAACTCCATTCATGTTAACTATTCAACCACATGTCTGTAATCTGAATAAATTCGAAGCTCTGCCAGTGTTCAGACTTCTTTCTTTCTCTTTGTTTCCATGCTGCATGTGTTGGCGCAGAAGTATTCCAGTCATCTGTCCTGCTTTCTCCTTGGTCAGCAGCCTTGAGCAGACACCTCCTCATTTCCTTCCTTATCCCAGAGCCCTTCTGTTGCCAGAAAAGTCACAAAAGTTTCTAGCGTTTTCCATTTTGGAAGTCTCCATTCACCTCTTGTTGAACTCAGCCTTTGATTGTCTTTCTGTACCACACCAAGTTTGGGGTTTTGTCTTTGTAGGGTCTCACAAAAACCCTGTCTATTTTCCATTTATCCTCCCAGATGCTGTTCAGCTTGCTGACTCTTCTGATAGCTCCTACCTGGTGACTCAATGCCTTGAGCAGGAGCATGTCCGCCACAAGTCAGGCTGCTGCTGCTCCCACCCTCAGGGAGAAGGCACTATGTACATCCAGCAACCCAAAACCTCAACAGCTGTCATCTCACAGGAGCAGTGTTGGCACTGCTAATATGCTGGGGAGCATGTTTTATGACATGTCACCATCACTCTTTCACCAACTGTAGCAATCCTGCACACCAAAGCAGTGTTTTGGGGGGCATTTCTGTGCAAATATGTGCATTGTCTGCCAAGTCCCTGTTTGTATCACTTGCCTGTAGGTTAGATAATCTTGAATTTAAATCTGGTGGATTTTTAAGATACTGTTGCATTTTCGTTTTTATCTGTTTGCCTGATTAATTGTATTGCTTGCTTCAGGGACTGCTGGCCCTAGAGGGAGAGCTGACTCCTATTCTTGTCCAGATGGTAAAAAGTGCTAATATGAATGGTCTCCTGGACAGTGACAGTGATTCTTTAAGCAGCTGTCAGCATCGTGTTAAAGCAAGACTCCATGAAATTCTCCAGAGAGACAGAGAATTTACTGCTGATGACTATGATAAGGTTAGCATGGCCATTCGAATTCTTGTGTGAAAGTAATGAGCAGTGATATTTTGTATCTATTTTGAAAAAATACTTGTGTGCTTGGAAATAGTTTGAACTACAAAGGAAGCTGTACCAATTGTGATATTAGATATTTTGAGCTGTTTTGCCATTTGAGTAATAGATAGCTACAAACTTTTAAGTAGGAGTAGATAAAGACTTCATTCATAAATATTTTTCATTAAAATAATTATTAAAAACTGTTTTTTCCATTAAAAATATTTTAATTATTCAAGAAACAAGACTATATTGTTTTCACTTTCTGTTGTTTTTACTTCAACAGTGTGTGGTATTACAATATATATTAATGCCTGCCTACTGCAGTTGTTTCAATGTTTAATCTGCTACAAAGCCTTTTTTTTAACTCAAGGAATACTAAGATGCTGAAAACCAGTAGGACACTTTATAATCAGTGAAAGAAGATGTCTAATTAACGTGCTAAATTAGTGCAAATTAATAGAGTTTATTCTGACTTAGTGCAGAACATACATGATTGTTCCTGGTTTTAAATGTGAGTAATGTTTTTGTTAAGAAACTTCTTTCTCTTTCAGCTGCTCTTACTCTGTCTGGTATAAAAACCAAATACAAGTCCTCAAATGAGGTTTAAGCTTAAACTGCTATTTCTGAAAATGTATTGAGACCAAATTGCTGAAAAATAATTTTACTATCTTGCATGTAAACTGTGTGTGGATTTGTTTAAACATGTGTATTAAAAGTATCATCCAAACCACTCCCAGCAGTGGATTCAGCAGTACTTGGAAAAAGTGACAGGGTACAGGTTTTCAAGGATTTATTTGTTTCTCCCCTTCTTTTTAAATATAATTATATTTTAAAATATAAATATAATGGGGTTTGAAATGTCACTGGAAGGAATAGAGCATACTCTTCGAAGAAAGTTACTGAAAGTAACTAACCTCTGGGATTATGAAGTGATAATTTTTTATTTTTTTTTTAACTTACCTAAAATTTGTGAAAACAGAGTTTTTTTGGGTTTTTTATTTTCTTTTTCTGTGCCACAGCGCCTTTCCCATTTATTTATTTGGTCATAATAGGGAGGTAGGAACTGGTTACTATTAGGTAGAGGGCAGAAGTTTTCCATATCCAAATTATCCTGTGCATTTGAGGAAACAGAGAAAAGTGCAAATATGTATTTGTGTTATGTATATGAATTATTGTTTAATTGTTTTCTTGCTTTGGTTTATGCAGACTTTTCTTCAAAAATGAGGCTAAGCCTCACTTATATGGATATTATCTGTATTGTTTTGGTAACACCCAACTTGATAGCTCTAAAATTTTTAAAATTACATAGTTCTGAGGGACATATCGTATGTTCTTGATATATGTAAATTTAAAGGGTTTCTTTCTGTTTGTGCATGTGTTTGTTTCCTTAATGCCTTAAAGGCAGTAGATAATTCAGAGATGGGTTCAGAAATTAATAGCAAGTTGCTTGAATACTTTTTCTCCAATACTTGGAATCTTTAATATATTCCATCTTATCTCCTCAGTTCTTTCAAATCTAGATAGTTTTGTTTACATCATTTTGTGTTTATCTCAAATTGCAGCTTACCCCATCTGGAAGCGTCTCACTGATTAAATCAATGCAGATTATTAAAAATCCTGTGAAGACATGTGACACGGTCTATTCCTTGATCCAGAGTTTGACTTCTCAGATCAGGCAAAGAATGGAAGATCCAAAGTCTGCAGGTACTTAAACATTTTTATACTTGTATTTAGTTTCTCTTGCTTACACCTGAGAGAATTGTAACATAACTTTTTGTAATTAAAGTTGCTCTTAGCAGAACCTTAACCAGCAATGGCATAGGGATTTTCAGTTTGATTCCATGTGCATCATTTTAAAGTAAAAAGCAGGAGGAACATGTGATCTCATTGCAGGCAAGGGCTCTTTGTGCTGCTCAGAAGTTCAAGCTAGTCCTCGAATGTTTGCAGAAATTCTTAATTATTTGAAACTCAGCAGTCCAAAAAAAAAAAAAAAAAAAAAAAGATGGTACTAAAGCTAAGTTACATAGGTACATTTTTATATTTAAGTATCTTTGCTTGATGTATGATTTATGGTAGTATTGCATAGAATGATGGTCAATATAAAGTGTGGTGAGCCAGGAAATAATGTGATGCAGGAAAACCAGACCTGGAAGTGACCACAGTGCTTTTCTGGTACTAGCTAAATACTGGAGTATTTGCTGCCAGTGTTATCTGCAGTGTAGAGTATGCAAACAACTTCTGTTCTGAGGCTGAGCAGGACAAGTATCACCTGTGCATAGCTTCAGTGGGTTTTGGCTATTTGATCTAATCCTCTGTCCTGGGATGGGGATAATCCATTCTTTTTACCTTCTCCTGGCTTTTGCTGTTACTACATGCGGGAGGGAGAAACAAATGAGATGCGTGGTCTGTTATTAAACAGAGATCTTGTCTTGCTCGTTTTCCTCCCTCCCAGAATTTTCTTACAACTTTTTTTGGTTGCTTTTTAATATATATATTATCTGTGCTGTAAGACATGCTATTTGTGCTGTAGCTTTCCTTAAAGGGCCAGTGATGCACTTCTGCATATAAGCTTTCCACTATCTTGATGTAGCCCTGGAACTGTGATGCTTTGAGCAGTAAAATGAAGTGTATGCACATCTGTTCCCTCTGCTCAAAAACATACTTGATCCTTTTTATCCCTCTGTATTCAACTATAACATTTGATTAAAATTTCCCCTTTGTTTGATGGCCTTTAATTATGAGGTGTGTCTGTGCAGATATTCAGCTGTACCACAGCGAGACACTAGAACTGATGCTGCGCAGGTGGTCCAAGCTGGAGAAAGACTTTAAAACAAAAAATGGAAGATATGATATTAGCAAAATCCCTGATATTTATGACTGTATAAAATATGATGTGCAGCACAATGGCTCATTGAAATTAGAAAACACAATGGAATTATACAGGCTTTCAAAGGCTTTGGCTGACATCGTGATCCCTCAGGTAAGCATTTTCAGTTATTAAATAAAGAAATTGAAGAATAAATGCTTTTTCAAATTTTGTGAAAATGTCTGCTCTTTTATATTGAAGGTTCCTGTATATTGCAGTAATAGAAGCCTTTAACATTATCTCTTATTTTCTGGTAGCAAGCTGATTATTTTTCTAAGAAAAATCTGATTCATAATTCATAAGATGTATTCAAAGTAATTTTTTTTCTTACCAATTTAAGCTCTGAAAATGTCTGCCTCTTTTAGTGCAGTGTATTAGAAGAAAGTGGTTCATCTGAGCCATTCTTCATAGATTTAAGTGCTGTCCCTGTGGACAATAGTGTATTCCGAAAATATGTTTAATTTCATTCTTCCTGCTTTTAGAAATTTCATTTCAAGACTCTTTGTAGATGACACTGTTAATCTATCTAATTTCACTTAAGCAATTTGAATTTAAAAAGACCTTTCTGCTGCTTCAGAATGCTAACACTCCTTGATAAAAGCGTGCACATTAATTTTCCTAGAATTCCAGGCCAGAAGCAGGCAAGTTAAACTTCGATATACTACAGGCTGTTAAACTGAGATTATCCTAAAACGTTGTAGGCAGCAGGACATAGAATTGTTTTGTGATAATAGGATAGAACAGACTAAAGCTTTCCCCAGGTGCCCCTGTAGTTACAGAGCACTGTTGTAAGAGAGATATTATCCATGTTTTACACAGCAAGTGAGGGAACTTCTTCCTCTCTCCATCTCTCAAACTCCCTCATCTCTCAAGCTCCGTGACAGCAAAGAGGACAAAAAGAATAATGCAGTAAAGAATGTTGTGTTATGCAGAGCTCCTAAGCTTAAATTTTGAATAGAATGTTAGAGTGGGTAAAAATGAGGACATAAGAAAGAAAAACAGAAAAAACTTAATAAGCCTACATAATGCAAAGGGAAACTACTTCTTTTGCCTTCTAGGGTAACCACAAGATCCATCAGAATGCTATGAGCACTTTCATATCATGTGCAGCACAGAGCATGAAGCTCACAGGGAGGAGGAATAACTCCCTAGATGTTTTGTTTAAGAGCGTTTCATCATACCAGAAAGTGAATCCACTTTTGTGGTTTTAACTATTGAATGAAAAACCTGTTTCTGTGTCTAATAAAAAAAGCATCAAATCAAATAGAAAGGCAAACTGCTTGTTACTTGAAAGGGTGTCAGTAATCAAGTGTAATAAAAACGTTAAGCAAAACAGTTTGCAGCCAGGGCAAGTAGGTGACTAATCGGATTTATTACACAAGCCTTTGAACAGGAAAGTCATTTTAATCTTTAACTGAATTTTAAAAGTCAGTTTGTTCTTACATTCTGACAGGAATATGGCATTTCTAAGGCTGAGAAACTAGAGATTGCCAAAGGTTACTGCACTCCTCTAGTCAGAAAAATCCGTTCTGACCTTCAGAGAACTCAAGATGATGATACTGTAAATAAGCTTCACCCTCTGTAAGTATTTTTTTTTACATGGTTACATTAGTTTACATTCATATAGATACTCTGTAACTTTTATATTTGAAGTGTTTTACCAGCTCATAATTTAAGAAGCACAGTTTATTTGTTGACAGCTATTTCTAAAACAGGGACACATCCTGGTATGGTCTAATAAGATTCTTTCTATTTTCAAGTTATTCCAGGGGTGTTATGTCCCCTGAACGCCATGTTCGTACACGGCTGTATTTCACCAGCGAGAGTCATGTCCACTCCCTGTTATCCACCCTTCGTTACGGTGCCTTATGTGATGTAAGTTGAACACTTTTTTTCTGTTAAAGCTCTAATATTTTGAGAGGAACCAAAAGGACTCAGTCTTACTAAGATTGTATCCCCTGAAAGCTTAATTTTCTTAAGTGCCTTTGAAATTTATCACACTTTTTAAAACATTATATTTCTTATCATATATGCAGAGACATTTCAAATAGCTGATGTGCACACTGGTGGAAATCAGCATGCCCTTTAAGTAATTCTGAGTTCCATTGGCTGTGTTGAAAAGGGCAGATAATACTTTTTTTTTTTTTTTTTGTCTTATATTGGCACCTATAATTCTTCCAGTTACTTCCTTCAAGTTATCATTCAGGGTTCTCTTGAAATCACTTTTGGACTGGCTTATTATTTTTGACCACTGGCATATTGTCAAGACCTCCCTACCTGACTTAAATAACGCTCATGTAGTGCAAAGTTTCTGCTGTTCAGTAGGTTGTCTTACTTTCCTGTAATGTCATAGAATACCTTGAAGATGGTGCATTATTCTCCATCTGATTGGCTTTGAAAACAAGGACTAAAAAAGACAAGGTCTCCAGATTCAGAAATAACCTAACTGAAATCTTGGAGAGGATAACTGCAGCATCGCAAAGCCTGCACAGTTGCTTCTAAGATAGAGCTTGATTAACATACTAACTTATGATGTGGTTCTATTGACATACTTGCTTCTGGTAATGGATGACTGAACTCACTAATGGCAAAAGCATTTTTTAATCCCAGACCTCTGTGACATATGCTACAGCAGATAAACTCGTAGTTTTATACTGATAAACTTAAGTTTCCTTTAAAGTTAATTATTAAATATGCTTTTTCTAGAGTATGAAACAAGGTGAATATTCATTTTATATAGTTTAGGATGTTTTATATACTAAAAGGTTTCATTTACTCAGAGTGATATCTAGAAACATTTTCCACAATATACAGTTGAAATAAATTTATTGCAAAATTAACAATTCACATCAGGAGAGTTTAAAACAGTGCCTCTGTCTACAAGACATATATCATCATTGGCAAAATAATGTGAAAGATACACTGAAGTAAAATACAAAAAGTTCTGACCTCCACTTTTCATTCATTTGATGAGTAATTTTAAGCTCCTGCTTGCTCGTTTGGTTGTGGGGTTATTTTTGTCCCCTGGTTGTATCTTTTTTTTTCCTTAGCTGTGAAAAGCTTCATACTTCTGCTGTGAATGTAAAATCCATGTAAATGGGGAAAAAGGGAAATCGTCAATCTTCTTAAAGAAAATAGCTGGTTTTTATTTGTTAATATTTTTTTTCCCCCTTCATAAGGAATCAAAAGATGAACAATGGAAACGAGCTATGGATTATTTAAATGTTGTCAATGAACTCAATTACATGACACAGATTGTTATCATGCTTTATGAAGATCCAAACAAGGTATTTAAAATGGATAAATATCTTCAGAAACGAGTAGTGCTAAGCTAAGTATTAAACTATAAACCTATTTAATAATTTTCCTTCAGGAACTTTCTTCGGAAGAACGTTTTCATGTAGAGCTGCACTTCAGTCCAGGAGCCAAAGGCTGTGAGGAAGATAAAAATTTACCAGCTGGATATGGATACAGACCTGCCTCCAGAGAGGTAACAGTTACACATTCTTTAAAGCAGAAGTTAGTTTTTCTGGATGCAGACATACCTAAAATAAACATTGGGAGATTGTTAAGTGAAATATAAATCTGTGTTTTGTTAGAAAAATATCAGTAAAAAGAAGGCAGTCCCAGTGTATTACTGCATGTTGAATATACACTGAAGTAACAGACACTGGTAATTTGGACCTTCCATGGCTTTGCAAGAATTTTTGCTAGAAATACAAAATACACATGATAAGAAAAGCGATGCCAACATCAGCATCACACCAACTGATATTCTGGTAACTAAAAGCAATATTTAACAAAGTAAGGTAGTTTGGCATGTTTATGAATGCAGATTGTTGAGAAAGGATTGATATTTTCAAAGATGTATGGGAAAGTCTGTAGAGTTACCATCTGCTTTTCGAGAAATGATTGAAAGCAAAGCTTGGCTGGAATTCTTCATTCTATTACTAGGCCAACAGAATGTTGGAGTAAAATATGTTGCCTGAACAGTGAGGTTAATTAGGACCACACTATCATATGTAGTGGCTGGTTAGGAGCAAATACAGACAGATTATTAAAGTCTAGAACAATTTGTTCAATAGTAAATAATTTGCATCCTATATTTTTAAAATCCGCTTGCTTTATGTTTATGCAGAAGATTTATTTAACAGCCACTTGTGTCTACATGTTGCAAATTGTGCAACTAAATTGAAAATTATTTCTATATTGGTTGTAGAATGAAGGCTCGAAGAAAACCTCTCATAAAAACGATAGTGATGAGGAGGTACATGCTCCTAAAAGAGATGAAGTAGATCGGTCAGTCGTGATGTTCAAGCCAATGGTATCAGACCCAATTCACATACACAGAAAGTCACCCCTTCCAAGATCCAGGAAGATTGGTTCTGTTGAAGTAAGTGTTTATGTTCCAGATAATATCTTTCACAGAAATTAACTTTTGCTTATTTTTAACAGAACAAAACCAAATGTAGTTCTGCTTTTGATTACACAGAACCAATATGATATTATGTCTCACAAAAGGGTTGCTCTTATTCTATGGGAAATCCTCCATGGCAGTAATTTTTATGACAGATTTTTTAAAATGAATTACTGGTTTGCAGTAAGATTTATTTCCTTTTTCCTTTTTAAGCCATTTTAGAAGAGTTGGCATTTGAAAAAGAAGACTTTATCAGTCTACATCTTCAGACTAACATACATTGCTTTTGTATTTATCCTTACAAGGCAGCTGCTATTAGGAATTAAGCAAAACTTCAGGGTGATCATGCTGAAAGGGAAAACAAAGGGATTGGGGGTGGTAGGGGAGGTGCAAGAGGTGAGATGTGTTGTATGCTGTATTTGCTTTCATGTGGGGTGAAAGTGGCTCCACTTGTCAAGAATTTTAAGGTAAGATAATAAACTGGAAGGTTGTTGTGGGGGGTTTTTTAAGTGGGTGGGGTTTGTGTGTCATCAATTCTTTAGATAACGTCTTGAACAGTCTAAATTCCTGTCCCAAAGGCCATAACATATAGATGTGCTTCACAGATATGGCCTTACTGTCACAGAGGTGCGGGGACATATGACAGTATCACCAATGTCATTTGTACATTGAGCGGCAAAGCTTCACATGGTGCATAGTGGCACTTCTGTGATATTAATGCTAGAAGCAGACTAACAGCTTCTTATTGCCTCATTCACAGTTGCTTAAAACCATCAGAAATGAAAATTTACACCAAAAGCTTTTCCTTCCATGTTTGTGTTGGGAATGGGCTCTTTGTATGCAATGAAAGCATTAGAGATTTGCAAGTAACTTGGTTATTGGTAGTGTGGAGAGGAAAAGATGCATGATTCCCTTCTGTAAGGATATATGTATAACTCACATGACTTCCATAAATTAACAGAGATAATAAATGTGAATGTCTTGCATTTTCTTCTCCAAGTTTTATCATAAACAAATGCTCACAACATTAGTATCTTGGATTTTTAAAAGCTATTTTCACTATGATCATGCAAACTCCCCTCCTCGTTACGAGTTCACATACACACAGCTTAATAGTCTGTAACTCAAACTTTTAACCATTTTTATAAATTATGTAAAAGTTAATTTCAGAAGATGCTAATAACATAAACTTCTAAATTTTGACTGCTCAGATAATACATGTTCAGATGGAATATGTTTCAGCGTTCAGTGCTTCTTTACTTGCCAGAAAAAAATAGCAGATATAAATAAAACATTATGAAACTAGTTTTGAAAAAAATGAAAACTGAAAGTTTCATCTGGCCTAGTGAAATCTGCAAACCCTGTATTTGGAATATTTAAACCAAATGGTATTTTGAAGTGTTTAAAAAAAAGCCATTGCAACTTCAACTGCCTTCAACCTTTTGGCTTGTTTTTGGTTTGTTTTTTTTTTACTACAAGACAATTCTCTCTTCACCTATGTCTGTTGATTTGAAAGGACATTGTCAGGTGTGAGATTATATGGAAGTTTTCATCAGGGGAATAGTCAACAATATTTACAGAAGGACTGCAACTGGGATCGATTCATGAAAATATAAAAAGACCACAGTTGTAACAGAAAAACGAGAGTGAGACTCATTCATCATTGGAAATTGAATTCTGTATTGCTATAATGTTGATTGCTAGCAATACATAGTGACGTAGGGCATGGGGGACTCAGCCTGACAATGTCCTCCCTTGAAGTTTCAACAGGCATCCAGCATCAGATAATTTTTAGGGCTTTTTTAATGTTGGAAAACTACGAGTCAGGTTGGTGCTGCTACTGCTGGGTCAGCTGTAGAGTCTCAGAGGCAATTCTGAAAATCAGAATCTCCTAGATAAGGTTATAGACTAGAAATGAAAACTATTAAATAATAAATGGGAAAGTTTAATGTACTTGGGGGGAATACTGTTAAACAGTATGTCAAGGATAACAGATGTTCTGTTTCCAACGTGGGAAATTCTTAAAAGTCTGAATCAAGTATTTATAACAGTTACTTTTCTCTCATATCTAATAATCAGTCTACCAGAAATTTGATATAAAGGTTGTATTAAAAGGTATAATTGGATGAAAATGCATTAAGTAGAACTGATAGCTTTCTAATACTGTAATACTACTATTCCCTATTCGCTGTTTAATAGTTTTCAAAGCAGTATATAAAAGGGTGCAAGCAAATTGGGTTTTTTTCTTTTCTGTTCATTTGGCTCTGTTGAATCTAACTTTGCATGCTTTGCTGTTTTTTGCCCCCTTTCTCACTTCCAGGAAGAGAGCCCCCTGAGTGTGTCTAGCCCAGAGTGTATTGGTACCTGGCTGCATTACACCAGTGGTGTGGGTACTGGGCGTCGAAGACGCAGATCAGGGGAACAAATCACTTCTTCCCCTGTCTCCCCTAAATCATTGGCTTTCACATCCAGTATTTTTGGCTCATGGCAACAGGTTTTTAAACTTTACTTCATTAAACATTATTATGTTTAACAAGCAACAACCAACTGTCTTTAAGGACATCTAATCCCTTGTTATGGATTACGTTTGAAGCAAATTCTTCCACTTCTTAAAATTACTTTCTGAGAATGTTTGGGGGAAAAAGAGCAAGTGCATGTTTTTCCACTGAATGTGTTACACGTTTTTCTAAAAATTTGGTTTCTTTATAGGAATGGCAAATGCTACCACAGTAAAAAAGACTTAGTCTACTGCTTAATGAAACGGATTTCTGCTTTGGTTTAGTTGTCCTTTAAGACTTTAAAAACAGCATTGCTTAATTTGGTGGTAGGTAAATTGAAAATAATTTTTTTAATAATTGCAACCAATACCATTTAAAATACTTTGGTACATCATGTTGCTATTCAAAACTTGTTTTGCATATATCATATTTTCAGTGGCCTGGTATTAACTATTGCAGGGAAAAAACTCTAGCACTAATAATTCTTGCCTTCTGTATCTGGAGGTATCTGGAACTCCCAATGCAGTACATCATCCATTGACTTGAACAATATTTTGAAGATTTGGAATGCTTTTTGAATGCTTGGGTGGGAAAGGCAGGAAAATGAGAAACTTGAATGTTTTTGAAGTATCAGCGAAGATCTAAAGATTGTTTAGTATGTCAAGGTATTGTTTACATGTATGCAATGGATGGTGTTCTGTTAAACATATCCTTTTGCTTTGAAAAAATTCATAATTTCTTTTATTGTGGAAAATTCTAAAATTATTTACAAAGGAAAAGTTGGTATCAGTAAAGGCTGTGGGCATCTGAAGATTACACTGATTGAGCCCATGCATGGATCAGTGACTGTATGGTGTCCTCAATGGCTTGTCTGTCTTTCCTTCCCTCCGCTCCTTTTTTCAATACAGGCGCAGTTTAGGAGAGTGCTTTTGGTAAAATGAAATAAAATGTCTCAAATGTCTGTTCTCATATTGGTTTTGGTCTGTGTCCTTTCCTCATTCTGAATGCTTGCTTTGCACCACTTCATTGCAAGGAACTCATGTGAAATGGACTCCCTTGAGAAGGGGACATTGCATGATCCTTCATGTTTCCTTTACATATTTTTACTAATACTTATCATACAGCTTATTAACACTTGTCTGTCTGAAACAGGCTGCTGTATCAAGTTAAATGGATATTTCATACTGCTGTTCTACTTTACCTTATTTTTCTGTTTTTTATATGCAGGTCTTATCAGAAAGCAATAGTAACTTACGAACACCAAGAACTATTCTGGAACAAAAGCGAGAGAGTGGTCTAGGTATGTGCCTACAATTGAAGTTTGTTCGATATTAGCAGCTTTTCATCTGCCTGTTGTTCTGTATAGTTGTACATTCTTGGAACAGCATTTTTGTTAACAGGACCCAATAGTATTTGTTATATGCTGAGTGTCTGCCTATGAACTAGACAATTTTTTTTCTGCAGCAAAAGTTTTTTATAAAATATGATAACTGAAAAGAACAAATTGATTGACACTGTTCACACTGCTGACTGTACTACTCACAACAGGTACATAGGATAATTTGGGGGGGTTTTGCAAGAATCTTTTGGATAGAAATGGCCTGCTCTGGAAACAATTAAAACATTTTTCTTGAAAACTAATGTTTCCTACTGTGGGTAATTGATGGAATTGAAGGCGTTTGATTCAGGGGAGGGGATGGGGGACAAATGTCAAGGTTCTTGATAATATCAGGACAGGGAGAGGGGCTAGGAGGGTGCATACATTCCCTCTCCTAAAATCAATTTCTTCCTTTCAGCATAAGAATGAATCATGCTATAATTGAATGATTTGTTTAATTTTTTTTTTAATTCTAGTGGTGATTTTCTATTGCTTCTTTGAAACAGGCATACATATGACTCATGCAAAAATATGAAATCATGCACTACTGTAAATCAATATTGCATTTTTTTTCTGCAAGTGTCTTTTCGTGGGAAAAACAAAGTGTAGAAAATGCATAAGCTATATACATAAACTTAGAAGTAGTTTTTCCTTTCTTTGTAAAGATCTGTATTTTTTGTACATCTAATCTTTGTGATACTTTTCTCCCTATTGTATTTTTCCCTTAGTAAAATGCATACATCAGGTGCTCTTGTTTATCAAAGTCATGTTCTCTGTTGTGTGCTTGCTAAAATTAAACAACTTTTCTTTTGCCAATGTGTGACACAATATGGCTTGTGGAAGTTGATGTATTTCTGTGCATAGATTAAGGTATACATTTGGTGTGGAAGGCTTTTGCCACAGACGAGGCACCAATTTATTTTGGCTGTGATTGGTCACATGTGCTAGTAATGTTTCTCCTCATTAAAAGTAGTGAAAGCAAGTATCACTGGGTAGATGGTTGGTTTTCAAAAAAAATCTGCTGCTACTTACTAAACTGTAAAAGATAAGTTCTGTGTGAAAAGTAACTTCTCCTTTCAACTAGCAGTAATAGCTGAAGGAAAAAAATTGCAACATTTTTTTCCATTTTGTTCATCATTGTAGGTAGATTTCATTTATGGTTGATGATTATCAAAGTTATTTTTATATTTCTGTCTATGTCCTTCAGTGGTTTATTAAAACTCCCATCCTAGTGGCAGGAATGTATTATGAGTTGTAACAAAAGTACTCTCACTTGCATGGAGATGTACACAAGTCTTCATAGAAAAGGAAGTCAAGCTAAACTTGATCAACTTCTAGGTATTTTCAGTTTGCAACCTTGTCAATGATGACAGCTGAAATATGAATAGAGTATTTCCAAATTGGTTAACATTTTGCTGGGGGTAGAAGGGAAACATTTCCATATTAAGTCTGTGGAAATGCATAAGGACTTCATTGCAGCCTGTCATCTCAAAGGTTGATTTGGATGAATGCAATGAGCAGTATTTTTCCAGTTTATATTTGTTTCAGAACTGCAGCTCTTAAAACCACAGCAACTTTCACATTATCATCATCATTATCATCATCATCTTGCTTTTTCTTTCATTGTTTTGGTTATTTTTAAATTGATGCTAACTGGTAACCTTTCTCTGCCAAAAAGTGAAAACAGGACAAGAACTCACTTCGTTAAAGTCAGTGCTCTCTTTGTGCATATAGCAGAGGGTGCTGTGTCATGAGTAGAAGCACAATAAATTAAGATAGTTTCAGCCTACAAGTACCACTCTGACATTACAAGCATATTGTGAACCTGTCCAAGGCACTGCCAAAAGCTGCCTTTTGTGTGGTAAGAGCCATGTCCTTGCATGCTGCATGCATCCCCAATGTGAATGGACAAACACCTGGTTGTTGTATGTATTTTCTCTAACTCCCATCAGGGTCTCACTGTGCGGGCCTGTTTAGCACCTCAGTGCTCGGGGGTTCTTCAAGTGCACCTAACCTACAGGATTATGCTCGTACTCATCGTAAAAAGCTGACTTCTTCTGGCTTCATAGATGGTATGTGCACACTCTCGCACATGCACGCACAAACCCATGTGCCATATTGAACTTCTAAAGATTTTAATGGAATCCTAGAATCCTTTGCCTTAGTATTAATTGTATGAGTTTTTATTGCTTCTTTATTGCCCATAGCTTGCATATGTTTAACTTAATGGCATAGTTAATTCTTGTTTCTTCCTTGAATTAAACACTAGCCCACAGACTTGTAATGTGTGCAAGGAGATTTCAGCGAGTGCATTTTTTTGTTTAGTAAATTAAAATTTTTTGGGTTTAAATTCTTTTCTCATTTTAAACTTCCGTTTCTATGACTTATTGATCTTGAAATGAAATTACTTGGAGCATATACAAGGAATGAAAGAAATGATAAATAAGTTAAATACTGATGGTGAAAATTTTAGGATTCCTAATTTTTTTTTGGTGGGGTTTGGATTGCAGAGGAGCAAGAGATTTTCAGTTTTGGATAATCTGGAGTAGAAAAGAAACTCATTAGATTTCAGAATGTAAAGATGCTAAATCAGATCTTTAAAACTCTGAGGTGAAACTGCATTCCAGTATTCATGCTGTTTTCCACCCAATTCACTACTCAGTGTTCAACTTTTAACCTGATATGACCTTGTATGCCAGAATCACCAGCTCATTCTGCTTGTTTTCATACACTTCATTACACATCTTGTAGTTACCAACAATCCAAATTTTCTTCTTTTTAACATCTTTTTAGATTTAAGCCCTTTTCCTTGGTCCTTTCTGCATGCCACTCAGTTCTAATACCTTCTCATCTTTTTTTCTTCTTCCTTTCCTTTTTGAAATCTCCCTCTTTTGGTAGCTGTTACAAATTTCAGGTACCTGTTTTTCTCTTTCTCAGACACCACACGCGGTTCTGCTGTTAAAAGGTTTTCTATCTCATTTGCTCGACACCCAACCAATGGTACGTTTTGCTTTTATTTTAAAAACAAAAACAAAATCAAAAGGTTCCTTGCTTCATCCCTTTTATTTTTATTTGAAATACGGGGTGTACAGTATCATCCAGCCGTCTGTCGTTCCTAACTTCCAGCACAACTCCAAATATATTTGTAATCATTAGCTACCCTAAATCCTTCTTTACCATTCATTAGTATAAATACATCAAAAATCATTCCTTAAAAAAATCATTGAAAAAACTGAAGAGCTGCTGTTCATCATGATCTCTGTAATTATTCTCCCCAATTTCTTGTGTGATCAGACTGTATGGTACAAGATAAAAACAGGATTAAACTTGATCTTTATTGGGCTTACACTTCTTGATAGCTGTTGCTTCTTCTCTGTCTTTCTCCCACTGAGCTGTTTCCATGAGTCTCCTGATTCTAAAGTAAATCACTGAATTGACAACTGGAGTTTTATTTCTATCTTCTTGAAGTGATGCTAAATCAAAAAGCTAAAGCAGAAGCTTTGGTTCCATTCCTGCTAAATTGCTGTATTTATCATCAATCAAAAATGTACTTCTCTGCTCATCAGATGTACAAATTACTTAAATATTGCACTAAAAATCACAGCAAGAGAGCTGCCTCTTGTTTACATTGACCTCTTGTGCTTCAAGAGTGAGAGAGTCAACTTCTCTTCAGTCTACCAGTTACAAATAGAAGTCTGATTTAACATGTAGGACAGAGGTATGTCTTTCTCTTCCTCAGCAAAATATTTCGTGCCTATCTTTCTATGTGATTAAATAGGCCCATTCATGAAAACTAGACTCTGTCTTCAGCATCCACCAGATCTTAATGTAGCTTTTCCAGATTTCTTAATGGCAGTTTTAATATGTGCATGACTGTGGGCTGACTACAGTGTTAGTGGTATTACTGAAACTGTGATGGAAAATCATCAGTATTTTCATGTTAGATTAAAAATACATTCCCTTAGAAGCAAAATTAAAAAAAAAAGACACTGGGTTTTTGTTTGGCTTTACAGAGAGGCAAAGTAGTCCTTTTATTGACTTCATTTGGAATCTACAGTGACTTTTTGCAGTGCAGTGTTTCTTGAAGGGAAACGGCTATGGTAAGGCTGAATAAATACAGTTAAGACTATGTTTTATCTAAAAGGCCAGTTCTAGTATCCTATTTCTAATAGGAAAGATGGGAATCCATTTTTAATTTTTAGACTCAAGCCATTCGAGTTTCCAAAACATCCAAAGTCAGAAAGTAAGAACTACATTTGAGTATCGGTATCTAGTAAGGATTACTTTCTGTTCCATTAAGCACTGTTTGTGACTGCATTCTTTAAAAAAAGGGTCTAAATTGCTTTTAATGAATGCATTGATTATTCTGATCAGTTTAATATAGTAGTTCTACCACACATCTTTTACAAGATTAATGCATGCTGTGTGAGCTCCCATGAAACCTAATTATATTGGAGGTTTCAAAGAGTTCCTTATTAACATAAGAACATACTCATGTTGTTTTGTCTGTCCTCTGGACTATCATTTTTATTCTCCTTGTCCCTTTCACTCTGTTTTTCTTATTTCTATGTTATTATCACACCCTCTTAACTCATTTCAGACTACTTTCCCCATCTTTAGTTCAAGGAACATGATGAAACAAGTATCTTCTGACAGTGCTTTACCTTATTTTCTGGGCCTCTGTGCAGAAAACCCACACCTCTTTAGGTGCTGGTCCATTTCCTCTATGGAATTTCTAGCCTCCAGTGGTATGTCTCTATAGCTTTTAAATGTAGGGTGGCTTTTTGAGATGCTGCGTTAACCCTTTCATTGTCTTGCCTTTTGATGGGAACAGTGCTTTAAGAATAAACACAGCCAAAGCTCAAAGGCTGTTAGTTTACAGGAAATTGCTTTCTTAAAGGGATACTGTCAGGTGGCTTCATCATTGAAATTCAGATTTATTTCTCATATATGATCATAAAATATTTATCTTAAAATATTCAAATAAAACATCAGAGATAGATTTCCAGGATATCTTTTAAGTCATATTGGTTAGATGTGAAGATGCTACAACAACATGCTGGTATGTTGTTGCTGCTGCTGTCTGATAGCAGAATTGTCGAAACTGAATGAAAACCCATGGAGGGGAAATTCCTGAAAGAAGAAAATTCTCCCCCCCTCCCCCCCCTTTTTTTTTTCTCACAAGAGAATGGGTGCATTTTGAAATTTCTGGTTTTCTCTAATGGTGCACTATAAGAGTAATAGTTATTAAAAAGCTAATCTGACATTATCCCACTACGTTCTTTGCAAAATTAAAGAAATAAATTCTCATTCAAATGATAGGGACTTCTCTGTAAGGGTAAAGAGAAATCTTGTCTTTACTATAATGCAAAGAAAGGGTTTGCGTTTTGCATGCATGCTTACTTATTTAGGATATTAGTATGTATGCCAAACATCTTAGTGCTTACACTGAAGCTTAGCTACTGCCTTTCTAGAAAAACAGAAATTATGTATGTGGTGGTGTTTCTTTCGTACATGAAAACAAGCTTCCATGAAATGCAACTTTTTATTTGTAATACAAGTGAACCTCTCATAACTACACTTCAGTTGATTTTATATTTAAAGCGACTATCCCTCGCATTTGAGTATGGCCAGTGTGGATCCAAATATAAATACAGACATTTGGGGGTTGAAATTTCACTGAGTTACTCCTCTATGCAAAGCATAAGTGGGAAGTGAATGGGGAATACTGGTTATCACAAGAATATTGATGCTTATAATTTTAGGGAGGGAACAGTTCACAGTCAAAATGCTATCTCTAATAAATGTGCCTTGAACTGAAATTCTAAACATTATTTCATTCACAATTGTTTCTTCATTTAAATATCTTAAAAGAAATGTAGCAACTGTAAATTTACAATGCTGAATTGCAAGTTTGTAATGTTACAGCTGTATGTTGAAAACACAAATGGACATATTTTCCTGTTCTGAAATGCAATTGGATGAAGTTACTCATTGAGTTATCAAACTTGCATCACTTTAAAGAACTGCAGGGGTTTTTGCTGAAATGTTTAAATGCTTTTTTAGTATGTTAATAATATGGATATGCATGGTTGGTGTATGATCAGTACTAATTTAGAAAAGTGAAGTCCAATAAGTTTTTAGATTTTGGGTTGCTATACTTACCTGTCCTAATATATGAAACTTCTTTTCCTTTAAGTACTGTTTTTAAATGCATAAAGGTAGGTGTAAATCTGTCTTACAAAGCTAAAACGTGTAACATCGAGGTACAGAAGTGCTAACAGTGGTTTTCCTTTGATACTGAAGGCAACAGTTTGTTTTCACAGAATACTGAAGATGATAGAACGTGAATTCTACAAATTCATTTTTTGGAAGTTGTAACATTTTTAGCTCTTGTCTGCTAACAGTTGACAACACAGCCATCCTATTTTACTTGAATGAATGAGTTACCTGTTTAGTGCTGTGCCAGATATGAAAATGAGTGGAAGAATTACTACTATATCCTGCCTATTCTTTTCCTAGTAATTTACTAAGTCCGTCTTAGAGGAAAGTTACCTTTTGTGAACTGATCTGGGAGAGGAGCACAGTTGTAATTTTTGAAGACACTTCATGTGTAGATGAGATTTGTATCCCACTTTATGTTACATGGTAGCTTTATTTTAGAATGTCCTGGAAATTGGCACATCTTGTTCCAACTCCTATAATTTAGTGTCCGTGATTTAAGAGTACTGTGTCTGCATGTGCTGATTTAAAATAAGTACGTTTTATTGTACATTGATACTTGCATGTGCAGTAGCTTAAACTGTGTCTTATGTTTGGAAATCCGTGTTTTTTATTATATTTCCTTCAGGCTTTGAATTGTATTCCATGGTGCCTTCTATTTGCCCTTTGGAAACTCTACACAACTCCTTGTCTCTGAAGCAGGTGGATGAATTTCTTGCCTCTGTTGCTGCTCCATCAAGGGAAAATCTACAGGAGACAGGTACTGATTTTAGTTTGTAATTATGTTCATTTTAAACTGTTAAATATTGCTTAGTTAATCTTTCCAGTATCTTACAGCTAACAAGTAAACTAAGAGTACTGCTTTAAAAAATAAAATATGTGCAAAAACCGTAGTTTTAATTTTTGTGGCCTGGATAGTGTTATAATTAATTACAGTAATGTCTCTGTTGACTGGGGTAGTAAATTAAGGGTTTAATGAAATCATAATTGGTTTATTTCTTCATATTAAGAATCTCTCTGTACTGTCCACACTGTTAGCTGAATTGCAGGGAATGCTTGTTAGTGAGAATACAGTATTTCCTGCTTTATATTGTACCATTGTACTGTCAGTAACCCCAGCAGAGTAGTGTTGCCTTTTACAAGCCTTTTACATCCTAAAACTGTTATTTCCTGTTTCTTGGAATATTAGTTGGGGTTTCACCTTGTGATGTTCACCTTGCAGTCACTTAGTTTCTTAGTAGTTTGTGCTGTATGGTTAATGTTTAAGTGATACTGAAATTAAATGCAAACTGAGTTCTACCCATGTGCATGTCTGGGAAGATGACTTTCCACTGTGATTTTTGATCAGAAAATTTGTATTTGATAGTATTGATACAAAGGTTATCCGTCTATATGTTAGGGTTGTCCTTTTTTCTGTTACTTTCATTTTATATGGTTGAGATTTTAATCAGGCCTCCTATATCTGAGAAGGAGGGTAAGGAATTTAAGAAAACTGATGTTAAAGAAACCAGGGAGGCCTACAGGTATTTCGAAGTTTAAATTTAAAATGCTTTGTTACATTTGTTAGGAAGCTTGTGTCTCTTCAAAGCTGTTGAGAACACAAGACAAAAAAATACTTCATTTCTCTGTGGTGGTTTGGTTGTCACCTTTCTACAAAGGAGTGGTTGGAAATTAGACCTGATAGAATTGAGGCCATAAGTGCTTTGCTCTCCTTCTTCTTTCCTATAACATTTGGAAGTTGGCTGGAGAATAATGTATTATATACACTTTTCAAAGGCATTTTGGAGTTAAATGCCAGTTTAGTCCAAATGCCTATTCCGGTGCAGCCTTCAACATATGAAAAGTAGCACTTGTGATTTTGCCAGCTGTACTGAAATTCAGCTTAGCTGCCTTAGCAGCACAAATTTCTTGTGTCACTTTGTGAGGTAAAATGGAGATACTTAGATTTGGCTTTCATGCTGTGAAGTTTTGACCCTAGAGTCAAAAATTGGTGGCTGAGCTGCAGGGTGTGTAACAGTAGCGTCTGTATTGGTGGACAGATACACAGTTCTGTGGCTACTATCTTCAACACTTTGCTCAGGTGAGAATATTTTTATTATTAATGATGTGTATCTTTTTTTTCCGCTTTTCAGCTTCTCCAACTTACATCATTCCAGTTTCAGGAAGAAAAATTCCTTTAAATACATACACCCCTGCAAAAATTCAACCAACACCACTTGAAACTTTGCCTGAAAGGCAAGCAGTAGAGAAACCGACCTTATGTAAGTAACTTCTGTCAGAGGCACCGTGGCTAACTTGATTACATTATTTCCAGCAGTAGGATTCTTTCTTATATATATATATTACATAATTTCTTAGGGCAGCTATTTCTTATAATTCTCTGTCCATGTAAATGGGATCACTTTACGGGTCACAGAGAACTCAACGGTGTTGCACAATTAGTTGGAATAGTAAAACTGTGTTAATAGTTACTTTCTTTTATCCTCTGAGGTGTCTGGAAGAATTTCTGTGGCCTGAAAATGAATGGCTTTTTGTTTTGTTTTGTTTTGAAGTACGACAGTATTTCCAGCGGTCTCCAAGTAAATCAAGAACTGGAAATTTATTTGTTTAAATTTCAGGATTTCCAAAATGTTTTCTGAGCATTTACCATAGAGCTCTGTAAGCAGGTTCTGACTAAAGCTGCCAATACTATAATGATGTAATTCAATCACTTGTATATATTCAGTATGAATATACTAGTGGTGAGCTACACTGTCTGCTTTTGGAAGCTTGTGCTGTTCAGTGGGCCTCTAGAACAAAATCCAATTGCATGTCTGGTTTCATTAGATGCAGTGCGGCTTTGTGTATGTTCCTGTGTTAGGTAACTTACATCTTTCCTGGGTTTGATGCTTTTCAGCATGGATATTCTTAAGTGTAAAACCTAACACTTTTCTTCCTTATCTGTACAGCTTCCTCTGGATCTTCTGTTCATGTACCTAATGTTAAGCTAACTCTTGAAGAGACCTCGCTAGATCTGGAACTTAGTGGTGAAACTCTTTTTGAGAAGAAATGATGTTGATACAACAAAACTGGAACTGTCTTTTTAAACAATTTAGTGTTAGTTCAACTAAATTACTGAGCTTTCAAAAGCCAGTCATGTCTGTAGTTCAGAGTGCACCTAAGAAGCTATGCATGGTTAACTAGTGTGCACACTACATATTTAGGTCAAATGTCTTTTCTCATTTTTCAAAACATTTCAGGAATATTTATTTATCATTTTGAACTTCACACCTTTAATGGAAATGCTGCACATGAACATTCTCAGTGTCTTCAAATATTTACTGTAAATCTGTACAATACCAATGCAGTGGTATGTGTTACAGTGGCTCTGTTGATGTCACTGTAATAAAGGCATTGCCTGTTGTCATTATAAACTTCTATTTTCAGGAGTTTATAATCTCCCTGTTGAGTTTCTTTTGTGGACTGAAATGTAACACACATCTTTGCTAGAAGCTTTTTTTTTAATTTAACTATGTTTCCAAAGAGATCTGTTTTGCCTGGTTTTGAAGTCAAGCAGATGTTTTCTGCATTTTACTTATTTTATATCATATATGCTGCAATAATTAGGCATGATGGAGTGAGTTAATGTGTTGTCACTTTCCACTCTCCTTTTTATTCTGTGTTTACATCAGACCTGTAACATTCAAATACACTTTCTCTTTTATTGTTTAGTATACATGCTTGTATACGGGTACCTGTATATCATCCAGCAGATAAAACTGTCTTTTATATGTTTTTATCATGTCCTTCTGTTGTTTACTAAAAAGACAGTTTTATCTGCTTTGTCATACGTTTCTACAAAACACTGATATTAAAAAGCAGGTTTTGTAAAAAGATAAATGGTTACAGCTGGTCTTCTAGTAAGTCTATAATGAAAAACAGTAAATCTTCCATCTAAGCTCTGTTACCATCCCTTCAGAGTAGAGAGAAGCTATGGTGTAACAGACCTCAGTACTTACTGTTGCAAAATACTCAGGATTCCTCATGGCCTGGGGATTTTCATACTTCTGTCCTTGCAATCGAGGTGGTTAACAACAGCTCCCATTAAAAAAAAAATAAAAAAAATAAAAAAAATTAAAGATTTTATAAGAGCTGCAAGAAGCATTAGTAGGTCAGTGGAACTTTGAGTTATTCGGTTATGTAATCATCCAGTCTCAGCAGATCTTGTTATTAGCCATGGCATGAAAAAATACTGAATTATTATAATTATCCCAAATGTATGAAAATATTGTCCACTTTTGTAAGTTCAAGTGGCTGGTTATTAGTAATGGACGTAATAAACTACAAGTTATATAATAATTCCTTTCACGTGTAAGTTGCAGAAGTTGTAGCTTCTGAATAATATTTCTAAATAGGGCTCTTCCTCATTTCCAGAGCCAGTGCAATTCTGAATTACACTTACTTTGCCACAGGGCCTGTTTTTTCAGTGTTTACCACATGTGAAATGGGTTCAGCAGACTAATTCTAAAAATTCTGGTTAAATACCAAAAACATGAAGGGTTTCACAGCTATATACTTAAAACATTTCATTTTCTGTAATGTAATTGTGTTATTGACAGTGTTGGTCTTGCACACAACTGAATGTACACTTGTTTACCGTTTTTTAGAAAATACTGTAAAAATTTAAGTATGCATATCATTCCAGTCAACCAAAGCTGTGGCATAACTTTTTTTTTTATGTGCTCCTAAATAAAATGAAGATCACTGGCAACTTCTCTCCATTTTGTTTTCTTTTAAGTTTATATGTGAAGTGCAGAGTAGTTGAGTCTCATCTCAGTGGAAAACAACCTATAAATACGGCATTAATGTGCAAATAAGCTAAATTCTATTTGCAGTTCACACTGTAGAAAAATATTTTAAGAGATCAATGTGTGTGTAAGTGGCATCAAATTTGGGCCTTTGGGAGCATGCACTAAATACGAGATAGAAGCTATTGTGGCAAAGACCTTACAAGAAGCTTGGAGTCTGCATTGATACAAAACCACACTTCTAACATGTACTTGCCTTGGAAAAAAGAAAGAATGGATGAAAAAAATTGTCACCATTCTACATAATGTATGAGTGTAATATGCTGAATCATAGATTCAAAGAATGATTGGAGTTGGCAAGGGCTTGAAAAATTGCTTAGTTCCAATCCCCTGCCACAGGTGGGGAAGGAGACTTGTAGTCTAAATTTCTAAAAGTTGCAAATTTTCATGTGATCTGCTACCAGTGGAGGAATCAGCTTTCTGAAACAAAACTGAACTTGACTAGAAATTATTCTTTGTCTTCCTCCAAGCTACACTGAGATCAGTGTATATTTTTTCTATCATAAAGTTGCTGGAAAAGAGAAACAAACTTCTATGCGGAAATTACTATGTCTCGTGGTGTATTCTCTTAAAAGAGCCTTATTTGGTGATAATTGCTCTGATCTAAAAGGGATTGTATGTTTGACAGTGAGAAATTCTTTGGTTTTAAACAAGTGATAAATGAGAAGTGAAAGAAAGGAAATTCTGATATTTTACATGAGTATCTCAGATTAGCCTAAAAGGGAGGTATTTTGGGCTATTTCTGCCTGGATGCATCTTCTATCCAACATGTTTTGGAGAAATTCACTTCCTGTGCATCATTCTTGATCTATATAACCTGATGTCCAGGTAGAACAGAAATACCATCAAAGCTATTTTCTCCATCGCACTTACAGATCTCCATTCTATTCAGTAAAAGGGACAAAAGACATCGACAACATAAAATAAGGTGGTCAGAATCAGAGTTGGTACCAACTGAACATCTGCACAACAGAAAGCTCTAAAACCCATAATCTTTTTCACATTCTTTCCTGTGCTTGCGAACTCTTATCTGGACACAGATTCAGCCTTGCTTCAGTAGCTGTAATTCCTACTGAAATCAGCTTAATTAGGCAAAAAGTGAATTTGGCCCAAAAAGAAAATTAAGGGATACTTTCTGCACGCACTAAAATAATTTAACTTGCTATATAAAAAATAAAGTTGGGATTTTAGTAAATTGTCTACTTCAGACATTTTGTTCAGGTTTTAAATAAATTTTCACTGTATTTTCTTTTAATTTAGCCAAATAGCTTCTAATGATATCTTAAAAATGACTAAGCTATTTGATTTCGGTGGCAAAAGTTGCTAAGGTGAATGGCAATTTCTTTTATGTCTTTTAACATAATAATATTCCAGTCTTATTGGGGGGTTTTCTCAGTGTAAAAGTCATGCTACTACTTCATCCCATACATCCACACCAATACATACTTCATATTTTATCCTGAATGCAGTTACGGATTTGCAGTAAAATCCAGATTTTCAGAATAATGGCTCTAATCCTTAATAATGGAAAAGAAACTGAGTATTTAATAAATCTTTTTTGTCTCATTAGCCTTTGGAATTAAATCCATGTGCGCAAAATGGAGGAATTAAACACACTGAGTAAAGAATGTTTAAATTGCTCAGCTTTCAGCCCTTGTGATTTAATGACTTCATTAATGCTTAAATTATCACAGCAGTTTCCATTGTTCAAGCTTGGAATATATAAAACCAAGGAAAATAAGTCTTTTGATAAAATCTCGTTAAAGAAGAAAAAAATAAATTCTGTGTATTTTAATATTTCCTTCTAAAAATTGAGTTATATGGTCATTCTAATGACTGTCATCGATGCAGGAACCTACTGATGAGCAGAGCCATCATGAGATGTAGTAACTTCATGTTCTGGTCAAGGTGATGATACAGGGAAAATGGTCTGTAATGGTCTCTGTTTCTCTCTGTGTTGAAGCAACCCTAAAGTCTTAACCATATCCTAACTGGGGAAAACAGACTCCAAGCACTTCAGAGTACCTTTGTTATCCATGTAAAATCTTGGATGACTTTAAAAGCACAGCGAAAAATAGTGAAATCCAGTAGTCAGTTTTGGGAAAATCTTGATGACATTACTCATTGCATGGAAAATACATGGTTTTAGGGAGATCTAGGCTTATTTTCTAATATTTGTTGTGGTGTTTGTATACTGTATTTGGGAAGAATCTTCAGGATCTGCCTTTCTTTTGACGCATGGAAATTTAAGACAATTTTGCACCACATTAATTCTGTCAGTGCAATAAATGTTATTATTACAGTTTATTAAATGTTATTACAGTTCATTAAGTTACCTAATTTGTGAGTGGGGAATCACTAATCTGTAAACCATGTTTTAGTATGTTTTAACCGGTTACTTCGCTAGAGCACATTATATTCACCCCCAAGCATCTGTTACCTCCTGAAATCATTCACTGCTGCTGCCTGCCCCTCCACCCTGTCAAGGTCAAGCTTGAAAATCCATCTCAGAGACTGACTGACAACTCAGTTAATAACAAGATGGAGAAGTTGTGGGGGGAAGATTCTCCACTTTCTGTACCAGATCATCTAATTTAATTCTTAAAACACTTTAATGAACTTGCAAAACCAATTAACTCTCAAGGGCTTGCAGAGCTAAAGAGACGGTAGTTAAAATTCCTTAAACAACCCTTGCTTTGTTTTGGCTGAGAATCTCCAAGAAATGCAAATTCTAGGTGCATCTGGATGCACAATGAGCAGCTAGTTGGCTAGTCTGGCTGCATACCTAATGCTGACACCCTTTACTGCAGGTCAAGACCAGGTGACCTGGAGCCTTCTGAAGCACTAGGACCAGAGGGAGGCCAGAGCATGGCCTGTGTACAGAGGACATCTACACATTTCCAAGGAAGGTAATAAACTTTAGCTATGTATTTGAGTCTTTACAGACTCAGTTTTAGGAACAAAAGCTGGCTCAGCTCTACTGCAGGGGGATTAGAATACCAGCTGTGTGGTTCAGCTCCCAGCAAACTGTTCTTGAGAGAGGAAAAAAACAGGGCCTATGATGTTGCACTTTCTCTTCTTCTTTTCTATTTTTACTTGCAGGAGGGAAGTTAGGCAATTGTTTGCAAGGTTCAGTGCAGTAATAGCACTTCTGCTCAATCTTTAAGTAGCGAAATAAAACAGGGAAGTGATCTAACTGGTTGTTGGCAAAACCATTACTAAAGGTTTGTATCTAGTCAGTGTCCAAACTCTGTAGATGTGGAAATGCCACAGAGGTTATAGATAGAGATGGGTGGTATTTCAGTGAAGAGAAAGTCACCAAGAGATATTACTTGTTCCTTTCTTATAGTTGCATGCAAAGAGAACAAACGTGAGACTAAACTTTATTAAACAAGAGAGTATCAGATTGGGTGGAATGGTTGTTAGACGACACTTGTGCCAACAAGGCTCACTGCCTGGCACTGCAGAAAGTCACCTCTGCACAGGGATCCAGATAGACTTCAACTCTCAAGGCACAGCTGTGAACACCAGGTTGGAAGAGACCTCAAGGATCATCTGGTACAACCTTTATTGGCAAAGCATGACCTAGATGAAATGCCCTAGCATCCTGTACGGCTGAATCTTAAAAGTGTCCAATGCTGGGGAATCCACCACTTCCCTGGAAAGACTATTCCAATGGATGGTCGTTCTCACTGTGAAAACGTTTCCTCTTATGTCCAGTTGGAATCTCCCCAGGATTAACTTGTACCCATTACTCCTCATCTTTTCCACATGACTCCTTGAAAAAGGGAGTCTCCATCCTCTTTGTAGCCAGCACTTAAATACTGGACCATGGTGATAAGGTCTCCTCTGAGCCTTCTTTTCTCAAGACTGAACCTACCCAGTTCTCAGCTTTTCCTCATATGGCAGGCTTCCCAGTCCTTTGGTCATCTTTGTGGCCCTTCTCTGGACTCCTTTCAGCCTGTCTACATCTTTTTTGTACAGCGGGGACCAAAACTGAACACAGTATTCCAGGCATGGACTGACAAACACTGAGTAGAGTGAGATAATGACTTCTTTATCTCTGATGGTGATGCCCTTGTTCCCCAGCATCCTGTTGGCTTTCTTTGCTGCAGCTGCACACATTAACTCCTTGCTTGCTGTCCACCAGGACCCCCACGTTCCTTTCTACAGAGATGAGTCCCAGCCAAGTAGGCTGCAGCCTGTGCTTCACTTCTGGATTGTGTTTACCCAGGTGCAAAATCCCACATTTGACCTTGCTGAACTTCAGAAGATTCTTGTCAGCTCACTCTTCCAGCCTATCCAGGTCAACCTGCAGGTTGGCTCTCCCTTCCCAAGTGCACACTTCCCCACTCACTTTGGTACCATTGGCAAACTTCATCAGATTACAATTTGATCTCATCATCCAGATCACTTATGAAGATACTGAACAGTGTTTGGTTCGACATCAACCCTTGGGGGACCCACCAGTGACAGGTTGCCCTTGGGGTGCTGCTTGTCACCATTTCCCCCACCACCACACAGATCACTTGTCAAAACTGTGATGTGTCAGCTTCTCTAGGAGGAGGCTGTGAGAAACTGTATCAAAAGCTTTGGACAAATCCAGGCAATGTCCACCACTTGCTCCAGACATCTAGAGTCTCCTGCCTCTTCCAGCGCAGCCCTGCCCCCAGCCAAGCACAGGAAAAACGCAGAGGTGTGTGGAGACACCAGGCCGCTGTCCTGCTCCCGGGGGTTAGATCAGATATTGGATATTACGTAGTTTGAGATGAGATCTTAGGCAGAAGCTCTTCCCTTAAGGCCCTGGCACAGGTTGCCCAGGAAGAGGAAGCTGTGGCTGCTCCATCCCTGTGAGTGTTCAAGGCCAGGTTGGACATGACTTGGAGCAACCCGCTCTAGTGGAAGGTGTCCCTGCCTGTGGCAGGCGGCTGGAACTGGATGAGCTTTAAGGCCCCATCCAGCCCAAACCATTCAATGATTCTCTGTTGGTTCTACCGCCACAAGTTTGAAAGTATTACAAGAGAAATGAGGAAAACTCATACCATCCACAGAACAGTGAACACCGGCATCTCGAGCAAGTTTAAACTCCGCTTTCGCGCCGCGGCTCTCCCTACAGCCCCGTCCCGGCCCGCCCCGTCCCGGCCGCCACCGCGGCCTCGGCCTCTTCCTCCCAGTCACCATCACGCGAGGGGCGGTCTCACCCGAGAGGGGCCGGGCTGCGGGGAGCGCGGGGCTGTCGCTGCTGTTGGGACCTGACCCAGCCCTGCGCCCGGGCCGGGCCGGCCAGGGCCGCACCAGACGCCTTCCTGCTCCGTCCGCGGCGCAGGTAGGAGGCGGGTCTGGCCGCGCCTCGCGGAGCGGGCACCAGAACAGGGGCGGCGGGTGCCCCCAGCGGTGCCCGTAGGGCGGAGTAGGGGGGAGCCGGGCCGGCCCTGGCGCCTCGGTGGGAGTGGTGCGGCCAGCACCTTTAGCGGCACCCGGGGTGGGGGTCACGGGGAGCAGCCCGACCCTGCGTTGCCGCGGTTGGCTGTGCCTCTTCTCACTCCGCGTAGCGGTGTGGGGCCGTTCTTGACTGGGCTGCGGGCCCGGGTCCGCGGCAGGGCGCATAGAATGGGGCTTTCTCACGAGCGCAGCGTAGAGGCCCTGGCGCAGAGCTCCTGCTCGCTTCGCGGTCCTCCGGGCCCCTTGCTCGGCAACGGCTGAGGAGGCAGTGCGGGTAAGCGGACGGTGGTGGAGCTGTCCGGGCAGGGCCAGGAGGGACTCGGGGCGCTGGTGTTGGTACCTGCCCGCGGAAGGAAGCCCGTGGAATTGTCATGCAGGGCCTGCAGTGGGGCTGCTGAAGGGCGCTTGCCGTGCCAGCCGCTAGTAACGGCGCACCTGTATGGGTGCACAACCGTTCATAGCTCTCTTCAGTTGCAGGTTATAATCACGAACAGTGGCCATGCCGTTCTTAGTACCCTGAGGCAAGTGCTAAACGTGAATATGCTATTACTGCCCTGTCTGATGGTAACAGACTAGTGCCCAGCTTTGTATGGGTAGCTTTGTATTTCTCTGTAATAAATCGTGCTGTTAGTGAAGGGTAAAGAGAGGCTGAAGGTTCTGTTTAAATGGAGATTGTAGTATGTATGTTATGGATTGACTGCATTAAAGTGTTACTCTGTGGGGTAAGATGCTTGCTAAGCTGCTTTGGTTTATCGGCAAGTGTGTTTTGCCAGTTTTGTTTCTACATATTAAGGTATTTGGGGAATGTCTCTGAACAGTTGGGGTGCTGTTTTGAGTGGTCTACGAATGCATAGGAAAACAGTCTTGGGTCTTAACTTCTTTATGTGTAAGTTACGCATTCTGGTTTACATAGGGAATTTAGCTGGCCTAAGTGTGAGTCTGTATGTACCTGTTTCAAAGAAAGTAGCCAATTATGTGCATTGGTAGATGTTTCTTATGAACATGATTCTGTCCTTCCTTGTTAGTGTGCTCACTAGAGTGGGGCAGTAAGAGACTGCACATACGTAGAATCATAGAATAGTTAGGGCTGGAAAGGACCTTAAGATCATCCAGTTCCAACCCCCCTGCCATGAGCAGGGACACCCCACACTAAACCATGTCACCCAAGGCCTCATCCAACCTGGCCTTGCATAGCTGCATGTGGAAATGAATTGATGGCAGAAGCCTGCAGTTGCGCAGACTTCAGTGGGAGTGATGGAGGAGAGTCTGTGGTGGGGAAGAGCATTCAATGCTTGTGCCAGTCGTTGGCCGACTTCTGACAGAGCTTGTCCTGAATACAGTAAAAGTCCTTGGAGCATTTCCAAAAGGGGTGTAGTGAGGACTGCAGACTTGATGCTTTGGTTTGCCACAGGGAGTAGAAGTGAGTAGCACTGATTCTTCTTCCTGTCTCCCAGTCTATTCTGCTTCCTTTTTCCCAGTCGTGTCCCTTACTGAAAGCTGCTCCTCCCACCACCCTGCTGCTGTTGGTGTATTTTGAACCGTATTCTGTCTGATGTGGTGTGCTTGCACTCTTCTTCAAGGGAAAAAAATAAGGCTTGTTAGAATAATGGAGACAGAAGAGGGTGATGCTCACAGTGGCTTCTAAACAAAGGCAGTGGCAGCACAATTACTGAAATTAAGTTACTGCGTAACAGCACTGACTTTGTAGTATGGCTTTCTTCATAATGTGTTCATTTTAGACCAGCCTTATGCTGTTGGCTTTGCCACGAGGCATGCGTAATCACATGCAAATGCAGTATGTTATGGTAAAGTCAGATGAACTGAATATTCCAGAACAAAGTTTTCTGTTCGCACGAGTTGTAAGTTTAATTCAGTTTTACTGTACCTGCATGTGCTGTTTGGCTTTTATTAACTTTTATTCTGTAGTTATGTTACACTTAAACACTTGTGTTAGTATTTAAGTATGGGAAGGAGCATTTGAGAAAGCAGCAGAGAGCACAACTTTAATGCCATTATATGCATAACTTTTGTAAGTTTGACCATTAGCAATGTGGATGGTGTTAGTGAATGAGACGCCTTTCCTTCAAACACCCGAATACCTGCTGCAGATTGCATTAAGACAAAGAACTAGTCATTTAAAGTGCTTCAGTTAAAAAAGAAACCCAAAAACTTAAGTTGCATTGATTATTTTTCCTGATATCTTGGAGTAGGTCTTTTTTTTAACCACTCTCTTTTAATAGCTGTCCTTAGTCAAAGGCTGAATATAATATTGTTACTGTTCAGGTTAATAGTTTCAAAATAGTACCTGCAGAGCTGTATTTTCAGACATGGCAATATAGCATGCTACCAAGCGTGCATTTATTGACTGACAAAAACGAAATGGGGGAACCTTATTCCCATTATTATTTTGGTTTTTAAAGACGAATATCTGTATTTGTTCAGTGAAATCTGTAATACTTGAAAAGCTGGGGTTTTTTTCCTATTATTTTGAAAAGGCAGTTTAGTTTTTGTCGTCAAGTCAGGGTTGTGGTATATTTTTTGGTTTTGTTTTTTTTTTCTTGGTGGGCTAATCTGAAACTGGAAAGAACTTTGGAAATGAAACTTAGGGTTTGATTGGTGAGAAGAAGAAATTAAAAAATACAGAGAAATAAAAACAAGTAATAAAACATTCTTTTATTAACTAACTAAAGAATAAAAAATTACTTGTTTTGCAGTATGCATCAGCTGCTTTACCTGTGTCTCTCTGTTTCATCTTCTGATGAGTAACAATAGTAAAAAGCTATGTTTATGCTGGCTAGCAGCATCAGCTTACTAATGGAGCTGCGGGGAAGGGTTCATCTGTGATTCCACCCAGCAAGGAAGTCACATTGTTTATTTAAAGGACTGAGTATTTCAGAAAAGATACTCTCTGTAAAACACTTCCATCTACTATTGCTTGGCAAAGAGGTGTTAACTGGCCTTCCCTCCCACCATTTTCTTCTACTTTTCCTGCTCTCATGCAAAATTCATTAGTCTGGACAGACTCTTGGAATTCCATCTGTCTCTTTCCTGCGATAATTGTATGCTCTGTCATGCTGATCTGGTCTGGCCTACTCGCTGAAGTTGCCAGTTAAAATTCCTCAATAATTCTCTTGTGATCTTTTTCATTTTTAAAAAGTAGTTTCCTGGATTGTAATTGTTTTCTGTTTAAAGCTGGATTAATAACAAAAATTAACAGCCTGGTTAAATAGCTCTTGCTTCTTGTGGTAAGAACATGCTTCTTGCGGGAGGAACATGCTACTAGTAATTTATTTGATCTTCTTTCTTTTGTTTGGTATAGATGTGGTATATATCTTTCAGTATACTGATTTGCTGTGGGGCTCAATACTTCACCTTGTCAACTTCAAGGTTGTCAAGAGCCGCCCTCCACAATTCTGTGGTTATCATTTTTACTGGTTGGTTGGTGGACTGTTGTTTTGCATCACAACCTGAAATTACTGCACTGGCTTTGTTAATTCAGTAATATCCATTCATCTGTGTTCTTAAGGCCTGGAGGTTCATAACATCTGCTTTATGCATAATTGCATTTTCTTGCATGTAATTTTGAGAAAAAATCTGTGCTAAACTTTAACTCCATCTGAATATTGTCTCATGTAATGCAACAATTTAATATTACCTCCATTCTCTTTAGCTTCGAGTTGAAGAACATGTGCAGTTTACTGATACTGAGCTTGTTCTGTGATTATTTTTATTTAACACCCCCTCCCGCCACCACCTTCCCATCTCTACAAGCATGGTGGCAGTCTGTAAAACATAGCACAACTACTACAGGGAGCATTTGAGAGTATTGTGAAGCAGCAGTAGTCTTCAGTCCCTTCAGCTGAAAGTAAGGAGCATGTCTAAAAACAATCATCTGGCTCTGGCAGGACATGCAGCAGTATCACCAATGTGCAGTGGGAGAACCTAACAGACACCTCAGAGCCTGTGGCCTGGCTGCCTCAGCTCTAGAAAAAGAAATGTAGCGCCTTCGTGGATACTCTTACAGAGCTGAATTTTGGCTTGATTTTTCCCTTTCAGCTAAATATTCAACTTGTTTTAGTTGCAGACTGGAAATAACTTTTTCCAGAAAACTTTGCTGTAGCAGTACATGATTCCATCAGCATATTTCAGTGATAGAGAAACAAGATGTGAATTTTTCTTTTCAAACTGCAAGGGGAAAGTTGCACATGTTATTCTTTCTTTTCACAAACAGAGATAATCAAAATAATTTAAAATTGTGTACCTTCTTCACGTGTGCTGGGTGACTTTACTTAGTCCTGATGTTTGATTGACAAGCATTGTATCTTTTAAGTGCATTCTATATATTAATTTGTCAGCACAAAGAAGGGAAAGTGTCGGAACTGGCTTGATATTTCTGTCTAGTATGTTTTACTCTTTTACAGAGTTGTCATTGAGTCTGTTGCCGTCTTTCCATTCTGCTATCTGCTCATTGCAATTAGGAGCATTTTATCAGTGAGGCAGGTCTCCAAATTGTACTTTCATTCAAATGGTACTACCTGTAGGCTTGGCATCTAGAAAAATAATATGAATCTGTTCTTAAATCAAATCAGTACTTGGATTAAGAGAAATTCTAAGAAAATTGCATCTTTTCAAATGAGTTTATACTCTGGTTGAGAAGTAACAATGGGAACACCAGTGTACAGAGAACCAGTAGCTGAAAGCAACTTACTGTGGTTTCAAAATAATGCAGACTTTCTACAGAGTGCAGGAATGTCACAGGAAACCCCTTTTCATTTTTCTTTGCCTTCTTTAAATATTGGATAATTAAAGTTGGTACTTTTTTTAGTCAAATTTCTCAGAAAAATAGTAAATAATACATTTAACAGTAAAGATAACAAATTATCAGAAAAAAAAAATGAAGCAAAAGAGTAATTCTCATATGAAGACAGGCTGAGAAAGTTGGGGCTGTTCAGCCTGGAGAAGAGAAGCTGCATGGAGACCTCATAGCAGCGTTCCAGTATCTGAAGCAGGCCTACAGGGATACCAGAGAAGCAGGCCTACAGGAGTACCGGAGAGGGGCTCTGTGTCAGGGACTGTAGTGACAGGACAAGGGGTAATGGGTTCAAACTAAACCAGGATATTTAGGTTAGCTATAAGAAGGAAATTCTTTTTACTGCATGAATGGTGAGACACTGGAATAGATTGCCCAAAGAAGTTGTGAATGGTCCATCCCTGGCAGTGTTCAAGGCCAGGTTGGATGAGGCTTGGAGTAACCTGGTCTAGTAGAAGGTTACTTCAGTCCCTTCATGGGGACTGGCAGAGTGGCCAGTCTGTGGCAGGGAGGATTGGAACTAGATGATCTGAAGATTCTTTCCAACCCAAACCATTCTGTGATTCTGTGTCATCGGGTGTAGTAAGAGTACATGGTGGGAATGATTTACAGTGTGTGTATTAGCACGGTGTGATGTTAGACATTAGTGTGTTGTACGTGTCTCTTTTATTTTGTTGCATGCTAATCTTTGAGTGGTATCTGACATCGTGAAAGATTTGGTAATCAGAAAGCCTTTGTATTCACAAAATGTGGAGGCTTTGATGTTTTTACTCTCAAAGAATTATCCAAGCATCTTAATATACTCCTTGAGGTAAAACAATGATAAATAATAATTAAACTAGTATTTCTGTTCATTATTCCTCTTCTCTGTGTTTTAGACCATTTTCTCTTTTAGCTGGATTGTGTCAGATTGATTTATATGCAGAGCCTGCTTTATAATACAAAGAGAATCAATAACATCTTGTAAAATCCTGTTGAAGTGAATTGTATTCTGGAAGCAATTCTGGTGTGTATTGGTGAAGTGGGTCCTCTTGGTAACATGTTATTTTCCATAGTTTTTAAATATGTGAAGCAGCAGCAAAGGAAAGGATACGCCATCTTTTTCCTCTTCTCCTTGATTCGGTAAATCTTTAATTATAAATTGACCTGAATTGGCATCACTCTACTGTCATTCTCCTTGAGAAGACAAGGCAGCTCTGTTCTGAAGAAATAATCTTTTAACACTAAAGAAACAGTTCTTTAGTTTAATAATTGCTGAGAATTATTGATGAGCTTACACAGGTACGCAGCAGTGAACATAATAATAGTCATCTAATGCCTTATAGCCACAGAAATGGCCTAAAAATGCCTAAATGGTCAAAAGTTTTAAATGTGTGTTTGTTGGTAATGGTATCTCCACTCAAAGTTACTGTGAATCTCTCAAATTATTTTCTCTTCTAGAAGTCTTCTAGATAATATTTCTCTGTCTTTTTTTTTTTTTTTTCTTTTTATCAGGTAAGGAGACAGAGCATGTTGAAGCCATATGACAGCTTGAGTAGCTCACATTAAAAGTTTTGGTAAAGAACAGCTGAACACAGATTTGCTGTGTTCTGGAGCTCTGCCTGTGGAGCTGACCAGCCATTGCTGTCACTAGCTAGCAGTGTCGTCCCCTTGAGCTTCTGTATATGACACTAGTTTCTGATGCTACTGTTGCTGTAGAGTATCAGTCAGATTCTTGTTTTAGGGTTGTTCTTTGCACTGGAGCACAAAAGTGAAAGATTACAGTTTCAGGATGAAGAACTAGGCTGGAGCTTGCCGACTTGGGGGCTTTTCTGCTCTGATTTTCCTTTGTGCTGTTTTTGGTCAGTTCAGCAGTGAATTCCTGCCTCCTTCCCCCTTGCTTGTAGTTAATCTTCAAAGTTGATTGCATTTTTGTTACTAGGGCACATACACACTTCAAACAAAAGTAAATTAATTTTAAAAGCTGTTTTCTGAGAAGAGCCCTGTGTTCTGAGAAGAGTCTTTGTATTGCTTCCAAGTTCTCAAGGTTTTTTTTAAACTTGCATGAAGATGCATGAAGACGTCTCTTCCTCCTTCCCTTTACTTGCTGTGGCAGGTGGTTGTTGGTTTTGTGTTTTGTGTCCCTGCCCATGGCAGGGGGTTGCAACTAGATTAGCTTCAATGTCTCTTGCAACACAGATCGTTCTATGACGACCCTGCTCTATCTGTGATGATCCTGCTCCATGACTCTTCTGTGATGTAGCTGTGTCACTGAAATGGTGTAGATGATGCTGAAAACAAGAAAAGGAAAATAATTAAGCCTTGTCTGTGTTCTGGCATCCACTGGTATATACTTGCTGTGATAGTGACCTGACCTTTCCCATTTAGAGATGGTAATGATTTGTGGCAGACAGTTGTATCTGTAAAGGCACAAGACAATGTATTTGGAATAGTTGTGAGAAAGTACAAAGCTGTGAGGTCCTGGCAAAATAGTCTGTTTCCAAAAGAAATAGAAAACCATAGGATTCAGAAGGCTGGTTATTCTTAAGATGTTTATAAGAATATTAACGCTTTATTCATTAAACACCACCAGTATACTGTTTCCTGTGTTAGAAATACATGAGGATAAAATAGTGTGCGTGCTTTTAGTTGATTGTGAATAAAAAAATAGAATGAGGGAAAGGGGAATTTGCTGATGACCTATATGGGCAGCTGTTGAACAGCCAGGATGCCATTCTTGGAATCTAAAGCAAGCTGTCTTCACATCTGTAAGAGGTAAGCATCAGGTCTGGTCTGTGGTTGTCCTTGACTGAGGTAGTAGCTTTTAGACACTTTTATTGAAAGCTCTGTTTACTGAAACTATTGTCAATAGCAAAAATACACAGTTGAATACACAGAGAAATTGCTGTGGATGTGTTAATGGATGTAGATGGCTTCAGAAGTGAGAGGAATCAAGTGGAGTGGGAAGAAGCTTCTTTTTTTGGGTACAGTACTACTCAAGAACAATTTTAATGTTTGGGAATATCAGGAACATATTTATGGTTTCTTTTATTAAAGAAACACCTAAGATAAAAGGCTGTTGTCAATTTTGCTATCAACCTGTAGAACATAAAGCAAGGCTGGATAGAGAAGTATCAGTCATAACTTCTGGGTGATACAAAATCTTATTTCTGCAGTCCTCTCTCAAGTCCTTTTGTTGCTTAAAAGCTCTGTTTCTGATCAAGATCTGTTTTATTTTTAGGAGGATAGCATTGTGTTTAAAATGGAAGTTGACATAAATGGAGAGTCCAGAACTACCATATCCACCCTTCCTGTGCCTCTTGCAGAAGTGAGTCCTGTGGGCAGGATGGAAGCAGAGAAGCCCCGCTGTTCCAGTACCCCCTGCTCACCAATGAGACGGACAGTTGCAGGGTATCAAATCCTGCACATGGATTCTAACTACCTGGTTGGCTTCACAACTGGAGAGGAGCTGCTAAAATTAGCCCAGAAGTGTACAGGAAGTGAAGAGAATAAAGGGGAATCTGGGCCAAACTTGCACTCCAAACAGCTCGATTCAGGACTTACACGTTCCTCCCGTTTGTACAAAACTAGAAGTAGGTACTATCAGCCATATGAGATCCCAGCAGTAAATGGAAGGAGGAGGAGAAGGATGCCGAGCTCAGGGGATAAATGCACTAAGGCTTTACCATATGAACCTTACAAGGCACTTCATGGTCCCCTGCCTCTTTGCCTTTTAAAAGGTAAAAGAGCTCATTCGAAATCCCTGGACTACCTCAATTTAGACAAAATGAGCATTAAGGAACCTGCTGACACGGAAGTGCTACAATACCAGCTCCAACACCTCAACCTCAGAGGGGACTGTATGTTTGCAAGAAATAGCACATGAGCTATCATCAACTCGAATTTAGAACCAATTTCTAATTATTTCTGTTGCTGCAAAAATCCACTGTTGTACTGTGTACATGACTGTCCACATTGTATGTGGTTGTATCAGCTAAATGTTATCAGCAAGTAATTTATTTGAATAGAATCTTGGAAATGCAATGTGTTAAAAAAATGCGGAGGGATAAATCTTTCGTAAGCAAGCAGCTTCTGATGCAAATTTGACTTCAACTGGTGGATATTTCTTTGAACACCTTTTAACAAAAAAAACCAACAACACCTTTTGATTGTGGGGTTTGGGATAGGTTTTTTTTTGTACAGTTAGAGCTGGTATTTCCAGTAATTTAACACTGAAAAAATGGTGATGTCTGCTTGGCTGTTGCTAATTTTGGCTTGATGTTAGAAACTGCTCTTGGAAAAGTGCTTAAGTTTAGGAGGTTTTTTTGGTTTGACTTTCTATTTCTGTATTCTACAGTAAAACATATGTCTTTATTTTTTCTTTTCACATCATGGAGAGGAAAGTGAGCTTGGTTAAATAAGATCACTTCTTTTTAAACAGTTGAGTTCAAACATTTTCAGACTGCACTTACAATGGTGATGAGGGTGAGATTAACTCAGAGCAAACCTCTGCTACTTGAATCCTATTAAATGATTTTTTTTTTTTTTTTTTTTTTGTTTGTTTGTTTGTTTGTTTGTTTCTGTGTGGAAGTAGTTGCTTTGCCTCCTCTGTTCTATATAAAACTTGTTCAGGATAAGTATTTGAGTCATTAAAAAAAAATCTTTCGGGGAGTAAAGATTCTTTTTTTGTAAGTGGGATTTGTTTTTCACATTGTCATGGCACAAAAAATGATTCACTGCAGATTCCAGTAAATAAACTGGAATGTCTGCTTTGGTATGTCAGTAATGGTTTTGATTTTTAAACTGTGATTTCAGTATAACATAGTGACAGGAGGTGTCAAACAACTTCATCATTTCTTTGGAAGTGCAGTTGATTTGAAGCACTGAACACTAGAGATCTGGAAAGCCAATTTTGATTTACTTTTTGGGTTTTTTGATGGAGTGCAGGTCCAGCATTGGAGAGGTAATCCTGAATTATTTATCTGAGTCGATTGAATACACTGGCTTACTTATGTTACTTAAGAATTTTTTATCCAGTCATGATGTAAAACTCAGTTTGGCAGCTGTATTCATAGATGTATTTAAAACATCTTAGTAACTTTAAAAAGGAGCAATAGTTTTTAGAGGGGTTTTTAATTTTAGGTGCAATCTCTTACTTGAATCAGTGTGCAGCTTTTGGCTGGTGACCTCTCAGAAGTAGTTTAAAAATAAGATCACATTGTTGGAAACATAAACTATTTGATCAGTTTTTTCTGGTAGAATTATATTTGTTTGTTTATCGTTCCGAATGAATAGAAAGCACTGCTTAGTGCATGCACTGTGGAGTTCTCATTCTGTCACTCCACAGCTGGTAAATGAAGGCAGCCCAGTAGTCTGCATTTTGCTAGTTTGGTTATGTTTTTTTTTTAGGTTTATTAGAATCATTGCAACAAACTGATGTGTATTTTTAAAAGCTAACTACGCAAGTGTAAACTTAATGTATTGAACAATGATTTTGAAAGTAAAATCTTCTTATATAGTCTTTAGTTTGAAAAACAGATTATGGTCAGATGCCAAAGAGATGGGGATTTTCTTTAAGGAACAAACTCCAGTGTTTAATGAAATACCCTATGAAACTGCATTTCTGGCTGAAAAATAAAAAGGGTGGTATAAATACGTGTTGTTGTGGAATCTTTTGCTGTGTAGGAGAAAAAGGACATTTGAAAAATAAAACTGTAGACCAGGCATCATTTAAAAATAAAGTGGAGATCTTGGGTGTCTGTGAAATAGATGCTTAGGTTTGTTATTTTGTTTCAGGAAATGGGGCACGCAGTTACTAATATTTTGCGCATGTTTCTATAGTCATCCTGTGTCATAATTGAATAGCTACACCAGTAGAAAGATTGATAACTAGCAAAGTTCAAACATAAAATGTGTTGGTACTCCATCTGTTTGGTGATTTGCTCATGAGGGTGCTTACACATGGTAATATTGTTTGCCTGACTCATACACACTTGCAGCTCTCCTAGCATATGGGAAATGCTACCTATGCTATACTATTTATAACAGACTAAGCAAAGAATTGTTAATTGATAACATAACTTGATTTTTACTCTCTCAGTGGTTCCAAAGAACCTGAAACAAATTGTACAACATAATCAAATTTTGATTTTGTGGATGGTTGGGGGGTGGTCTCTCTGGAGTCAGTTATTAGTGTTAAACTTCATCTTAAAGAGGAATGTGTACTAAAAATAAACAATAGGAAGAAAGGATCTCCAGGGAGAATATAAGCATTAAAAAAAAAAAAATAAATTGTGAAGAACACTAATTTTATGGTGGAGGTACATTGCAGAAATATAAGTTGTTAAGCTGTTATAGGAAGAACGCAGATCTAAAATTGAAAAGGCAGATTTATTACAATGCTAATAACATTAAAGATGCCTTCCTTTCCTCCTCTGTAATGTAGGATCATTCTTAATGATTATACTCTCTCAGAAGATGCCCTTGGTTGCTGTGTTTGGCTACTTCTGGATGGCAGTAGTCAAGATTCAGTGCTACTGCTCCGGTGGGCTATGTGCTAAACCTGATCTTGGTTCATTTGTGTGGGATGTGGGATGCCTCAAGAGAGGAAATGTTACCTTAATGTTTCAATACCCAGTCTGTCTTACATCCTCCTTAACTTAGGCTTAGGTTTAGTAGTTTAGTGGTAGAGGACGACATCAAGGCAAACCTACAGAGCAACTATCTAGGCCTCATTAGAATAGATAAGGAAAGAAGACTCAGCCTGTGGGGAAAAATCTGGAATTGATTGACTTCCACTCAAAAGGGAAGGTAAGGATATTAACTGACCACATTCTGTCCAATTTTAGGAGACTATTCTCTGCATGTGCTTGATCTTAGCTATTGAAGAGTTGGTCAGGAGTGAAAAGGGGGAGAGGACAGAAAAGAAGGGCATTCCACAGTGCTTTTATTTCTGTGGAGAGTGGGCAGAAGGAATTCAGAACATATCAGGGAAAAGGCTGGCGAAATAATTGGAAAACTCCAGCGGGGCAGTGCTGCAAGAGTAGGAAGGGTGAAATACTGTATGGTTTCAGTGTCAAAACAAGAAAAGTCATGGAAGGAGATGGTGTGCTGTCTCAAATCTTTCTAGAAAGCAGTTGTCCATATTTCTGAATGATTAGGGAGGGTGATGGGACATTTTAGCAGTATGTGTTATCAGAGCTGGACTGCAGTGAAGATAGAAAGGAGGAGCCTGAGGCTGGGTATGTACACTTTCATAATGCAAACCTAGATGAAATTTAAGTTTAGAAGAGTGTTTGGAGGAAATAAAATTCTGTGGTGTTTCCGTGATGTTATGGAGCTCTACACAGTGACAATAGGTAAATGGGGCAATTTCATAGTTCTTTGACAAAGCAAAGTTTTAGGAGGCTGCCTGAGCAAGAAGAAAACACTTGTCTGTGATGTTCCTTTAATACTATTTTCAGTAAAAAAAAAAAAAAAAAAAAAAAAGAAAAAGCTTCAAGCTTCTTTATTTTTTCTGTTATAAATACCAACTATGATGTCTTGATGTCTGGTGGGATTATTGCCCCATTTGTTTTTGCCATTTTGCTAGACTCTTGCCCGCTGAAGCTCCTGATGACCTGTTCTTTCTGTGAAGGTGAAGGAAACAGAAGTGCTAAAACATACAAGAACTTTGAGAACAGCATCAACAGCATGGACCCTGTGAAAAATGGAGCAAGCCATGATTTGCTGTAGTACTTTACATTAACCTACTTTTCAGAAACTCAAAAAATGTCAAAGAAAAGCATTAGGTGTTGGGATGCTTTTAGAAGTCTATTTTGGGCCAGAAATACTGTAGTGTAGTTCACAATGTGACTTATGGTCTGGAATTGGATAACGCTGCAAAGGATGAGTGCACTGGAATATTGGATGGCAGAACACCAACATTTTAAGATGGATGAATGGGATACAGTGGGCAGAAGAACGCATTAAACGTAAGATTTATTTTGTTTCTGCCTTAGCTCAATGATTTCAACTTTTTATTTTAATTGGGGCAAACATTTTCCAATTGTTATGAAGGGAAATTGAGAGATACCCAGAATAGCTACAGCTCCAAGCAACTGACTCTGTGCAAGATATCTACCTATCCGTCTACATTAATGTTTTCTGTAGAATTTAATAATCTTTAATTTTTATTAGTGCTTCAATGTGCAACTGATATTTCAGAATTACTTTTGGTGAAGAGATAAGTGGGGAAAAAAGTATCAGAGTAAGAAGTGCTGGTGGGGATTATCAGCTAAAATAGTAGGAAAACTTTCATGTAAACAGTGGGAGTCCTATTCATTTAATAGATTTGAAGTAGAACTACAAACAGCAAAACAATCATTCATCACTCCAGAAAGCAGAGGTGGGACAAGATGATTTCTAAAGACTCTTCCAGTCTGTAAATTCTGTGAGGTGCAGACATGTTTCAGATGTAATCAGGTGTTTCACGAAACTTAACATTTCAGAGGTATTTCTAGAAGGCTGGACTACTTGCTTCTTACAGAATCAGAATCACTTAGGCTGGGAAAGACCTTTAATATCAAGTATAACCAGCACTGCCAAGTCCACCACTAAACCATGTCCCCAGCACCAGTTCTACATGTGTGTTTGTTTTTTTTTAAGGATGTGATACTCCCAAAGACTTGATGATCTTAAAGGTCTTTTCCAGCTTAAATAATTCTATGATCTGTATGTCTTTTAAATACCACTAGGGATAGTGACTCTACCACATCCCTGGGCAGCCTGTTCCAGTGCTTGGTAAATCTTTCCATGTCCCTAATATCCAGTCTAAATCTCCCCTGGCACAACTTGAGGCTGTTTCTTCTTATCCTGTCGCTTGTTACTTGGGAGAAGAGACTGACCCCCACCTCACTCCAATCTCCTTTCAGGCAGTTGTAGAAAGCAACAAGATCCCCCAGAGCCTTCTCTTCTACAGACTGAACACCTCCCGGTCCTTCAGCTGTTCCGCATCAGACTTGTGCTCCAGGCTGTTCACCAGCTCCGTTGCCCCCCTCTGGACCCACCCCAGCACCTCAATGTCTCTCTTGTAGTGAGTGGCCTAGAACTGAACACAGGATTCGAGGCACAGCCTCACCAGTGCCCAGTACAGGGAGATCACTGCCATGGCCGTGATGGCTGCAGTATTGCTGATACAGGCCAGGATGCCATTGGCCTTCTTGGCCACCTGGGGCACAAGCTGGCTCATATTTAGCAGCCATCAATCAGCACCCCCAGCTCCTTTTCTGCCAAGCAGCTTTCCTGCCGCTCTTCCCCAAGCTTGGAGCATTGCAGGGGGTTGTTGTGCCCGAAGTGCAGGACCCGGCCCTTTGCCTTGTTGAACTTCATACCACTGGCTTCAGCCCATCGATCTGATCCGTCCAGATTCTTCTGCAGAGCCTTCCTACCCTCAAGCAGATCAACGCTCACTCCCAGACAACTTGGTGTCATCTGCAGATTTACTGAGTGTGCACTTGATCCGCTCATTCAGGTCATTGATACAGATATTAAACAGCTCCAATTCTGAGCCCTGGGGAACACCACTTGTGACTGGCCACCAGCTGGGTTTTATTCCATTCACCAGAACTCTCTGGGCCTGGCCATCCATACAGGTTTTTATCCAGAGAACAGTAAAGCTATCGAAGATGTGAGCAGCCAGTTTCTCCAACATCCACACTCTTTTCCTCATCCAAGAAGCGGGTCACTTTGCCATAGCATGAGATCATGTTAGTTAATCAGGACCTGCCTTTCATAAACCCGTGATTACTGGGCCTGATCACCTGGTAGTCCTGTATGTGCCATGCGTTTGCTTTCAAGATCATCTGCTCCATAATCTTCCCTTACAGTGAGAAGAGAGCGATAGCCCTGTAGTTCCACCATCCTCCTTCTGGCCGTTCTTATAGATGAACATCACATTTGCTAACACTCAGTCAACGAGGATCTCCCTGGTTAGGACAGACATTCTCCTTAGCCCTCCTTTTGTTGTTAATGTATTTACAGAAACACTTTTTATTGTCTTTTATGGCAGTAGCCAAATTAATTCTAGTTGGGATTTGGGCCTTCTAATTTTCTCCCTGAATAACTTCGCAACATTCTTGTAGTCCTCTTGGAATAGCTTGCCCCTTCTTCCAAAGTCATAAACTCACATTTTATCCTGAGTTCCAGCCAAAGCTCTCTGTTCAACAAGGCCAGTCTTTTCTCTTGCTGGCTCATCTCTCAAAACATAGGGATGGGCTGCTCGATGCTTTTAAGTTTTCCTTCTTATGAAATCAGTTAGACCAGTTGCCACATGCTTACATCCCAAGGTGTTCTGATGGTATCTGCTTCAGCAGCCATAGGGGGATAAATATCTGGCTGTGAAGGGAAAGGAACATAAATGAGGAATTTTCATGGTGAATTATAGGATTTGTAATAACTGCTCAGAGGTATGAGTTTTAGGATGCTTTATCTTGGAATGCAACTTTGCAGAATGAATATTCAGAATTGTAATGGAATGAAAAAAAACCCTAAGGCCTGAATTTATTCTTTCTTAAACTAATGTTACAAATCTAACCGAGTCTGCATTTTTCTCAGTAGGCTTCCAGAGAAGGCCCAAGTCTTGCAGGCAGTACTGTTGATGGTGAAATTAACAGCTGTTCCCATTGGCACTAGTTACACCCTTGAATGATGACATTGGCGCCTAAGTGACACTAGCAAATCATAACAAAAATTTCACTGAGGACCCCCTGCTGTATTTTTCAGGGTTATGCATGTTGTACTGGATTACGTGGCTAAGTTCGAAAATGTCTGAGGAAAACCAGACATTATCAATGCAAACTATTATTAAAATGCTGGTCTCATTTTTACAATACTTGGATGTTTATATCTACCTTCCAGTTTTAGAAGACCAGAGGTGCACTTGATATGACCCTTTTTCTGTCTTCTTAGCTCTAGACTTTGAAAAACTTAAAGAGAAAAAAGCGTTATTCTTACACACTCTTGAAATACAATATATGCTTTATATCACCAACGGCAGAGTAATCCAAGATGTTGATCAATATTGAAACCACTGTTGCAGTGGCCTCAAAAAGATTGATGATTTTTTTTTTTTTAATGCATATAAATGATGGCATGCTCCTTATTTGTTTGATTTAGCCTTCAATTCAATGGGATAATAGCCACTGGTTTTAATAACAGAGGAGCTGGACTTCAGAAAACCAAAGCTGTAACACTCTATTTTGATGTCAAACCTTCAATCAGGCATCTGCTTCCCCATCTCCACTTACGTGGAGTTTTCACTGATTAATTTAGCGGAACTAAAGAAATCAAGAGAATTTTGGAATGAAGAGATTGTCTCAAGCGGGCAGTTTTCAAGAGGAAAAGTCTTACTTGGCAAATGTGTTTGGAAAACATTCTCAGTTGAGATTTGCCTGTCTCAAGGGAACTAATTTTGAAGGGGCTGGTGGCTTTTTATTATTATTTGACAATGAGCCATGAGAAGATGACAAAGCCCTTAGTCTGACAGCAGTTAATACTAATTTATAAACATTCTGCCAGGAAAAAAAAAAAGCAGTAATTGTGTATGTGATTAACCAGAGGAGAGATGGCAACGACTCCAGGTAGTAATTGAAACCACAGGACATACCCAAGGTATCTTTCAAAGACAACTGAGGAAAAGAAACCAAAAGGAGTAGCTACCTGTAATAATTCTACTTGCAAAAATGAGAAGTTTTCTTCTATTTTTGACCTGAGAAGCTTGTATTTAATCCTTGTCTGGGGTGAAAGGGTAGTACTTCTGACTGATCAATTGATAAAAGCTTAAATTTCCTGCAGAAGGAAGGTCAGCAATGCTGTTCACTTGGGCAATTTCAACACAGCCGGTCATCCTTCCAGTTAAAGCGCCCATTGAGACTGTTTTCTTTGTTCAGAAGATTAAATATGTCCTTAATCATCCAGATAAGGTGGTATCACCAGGATGCTATAAGACGTCTGAAAGATTAAATGCTCACTATCAAATGCAAACTTGGTCCTGAAATTGCAAAACTAAAAAGTTGCCTTGTATAATTCTGTGATCATCTCTAATTAACATGAACCATCACTAAATGCTGTAGCTGAAAAAAAAGAAATCTTTTTGGGGATGTTTGTAATGACATGATAACAATTTATGAGAAAAAGGTCATTGTTAATGTCAGGTTCAATTTGGAGGTTATGATGGAAAATGACAAATGAAGCTCCTTAGTCGGTACCTTTTCTCTCATGTCAGATCTAACCTTTCAATTTATTTTCAACATCCTGAAGTTTTACTTGCACTTAGCACCTTGAACTCTGGTGATGAATGAAGATGCAGGAAATATTCTTGAGAGAACAATTAATAATTGTTATTACACACATTGGATAAAACATGTTAATGCAAGCTGGCCTGTTGAAAATAAATCTGCGGTTTGTAATAGTTTTATAATGTTCTTGATTGACTTTAAATATATGTTTGTGGGTTGAAATGTGTTTTCTATTGGCTTGAACCTTGGGTTGGTGAAACTTCTTTTAGTAAAAATTGATTTCTTTCTTCCTTTCCAAGTTAGGTTGTTTCTCTCTTGTACTGCAATTCATCTTGTCCTGTTACCAGTCCAAAAGTAATTATGACTGGAAACTTTAAGCTAAATTTGACCACTCTCAACTGTACTTATTAGAAGCAAATGCTTTCTTTTGGTAGCTATCCATGAAGAGTGTATGTAACTTGTCTGCTAAGTGTGAACGTAAGCTGATTGAAAGCGAAGTTCATGGTCAGGTTTTGGAAAGTTAATGTTGTGGTTTTTTTGTTTTTGTTTTTTGTTTGGGTTTTTTTTTTTCTTTTTCTTTTTTTTTTTTTTCCCCAATATGTAAAGAGTAAGCAAAAAGTAGAAATCAATTGGGTGATCCTGAAAAGGAGAAGGCTTTTATAAAGATGTAAGAAATGATTTAAGTCTTGTATTGCAGGACAATTTCTCTGAGACAGCCTAGAAAGTTCACTTTCAAGATCGCATTTGCTGTTTCCCAGTTCTCAAGTTTAAGGACTTCAGAATGTGAGAGACCACTAGAACGTCCACTCTGAACTTAATATATCACCCAGTAATATCTGTATCAGATCCATAACTTCTTATTGAACTGCATGTTCAGCTGAACTAAATGTTTAGCCATTGTTCCCTTGTGCCTTCTTAGACTCACGCAGCGTAGACTGAACCGGGGACTGCTCATGGTCTAGTTTACTTCATTTTCTTTGAATCATTGTGCTGACATTTATGTAGAACCAAGATGTAGCCAAGAGCTTGCTACATGGTAGTACAGTCTGCATACTAAATGGCTAGAGGCGTGGTTCCTTGTTCAAACACTCCCTGTTCCCATTATATAGGAACTACTATTACAGCATAGACTTAAGGATGAAATTTAAGATTCAAGACAGTCTCTTCTGGGTAATTCTCATGTAATAATTACTTCCAGGCTCACATTCTGCTTACTGGGAGGAGGCAGCAATATTTTAAAGAACATTTCTTGTGTGAAATACTGTTTTATTGTGTATTCTGTGTTAATTTATATTTGGACTGAATACCTACAAATGAAAGTCAGCACTAATCTACTGACTGTAATAATTTAAAAAGTTGGTTGGTCGGTTTTTACACATATCTGCTTAAAAAAAATGTTAGAACACAGAAGTTTTGGTGTTCTATGCTACCAAAATGATGAAAATTGTGAGTTTTGCTATTTATTTTGGATTAGCATGTCTCATGGATTAAGATCTGAACTCACTGCCCCTTCCATTATGTTCCCACTACTCATTCTGTGTGAGCCTTCACACTGCTTCATCAGTTGCTGTGTTCTGCTAGAATGGCACAAAATAGATCCAGGAATAAAAATAGCACGTTTCCTGCTGTTGTGGTGGCTTAGCAGTGGAGTCCAGCGGGAATAAGTGAAAAGACAAACGGAGCTGGGAGCTGGGAGGGGGAAGCGGGGGCTTTCAGCAGCAGCAAGCTGTCAGGTCAGCCCAGCTGTCCACGTCACTGCACAGCAGTTATTGCCAGGAACCACAGATTCTGAAACTCATGGCCAGATGCTACATGTGGCTGCTGCATTGCCAAGCTACAGTCCTGACGCCTCATTTGTCATTTGACTCTTAGCTTTGATGACCTTAGAAACTGCCTCTAGTAGCTGTGTTTCTATTACTTAATCCTTGCTGCGAGGCACTATCATGACTTCTGGTTTAATGTTATTTTTGCTTTGATATTTAACCCCTGAAGAAACAATTTGGAAATGCTTTATGAGACAAGGTCAGAAAAGTTTGTTATGCAAATAATAGCAAAGATGCTACTAGCAAAGATGTTAGTGGATTTTGGTTAGTGTTGGACTGCAAGTAAGTGTAATCTACTCTATTTTCTTCCATATCATTAAATAAATTGATTTTCTTATCTCTAACACACAGAGGAAAAAATGTGTCAATAATGAAGCATGTGGTTGCACTGAATAAAAAGTCAAATGAAGTTGAATTATATTTTATATTTATTCAAACATAGATTAAGTAGTCATCTTTTTGTGAGTTTATTATAGGGGACTTCACCACCATCACCCCTTCCTTTAATTTCAGTGTAGATTCCGGATGTGCAATGTACCACATTAAACTGTTCTCAGATTTTATAAATGTTTTAAATTTAATGTCAAATTTGTGTAAAAAAAAAAAAAAAGTGTAGATTAATTTTATGGGTTCTACAATTGCTCTGCTTTTGGTTTCATTAGCTTCTGCAATTAGGTTGTATGTAGGTGAAGGCAGACAACGATACTTCAGACTCCCTTATCAGCAATATATAAGCTACAAAAAGTTGGTGAATGCATCTGTGGAACATGACCTAATGTAAGTTAATAATTTCATAGTACTGTCAATACATCTGTATCACATGAAAGACAAATGCAGAAATGGAGAAAAGGAGATCAGTAAAAGCAGTTTTTTCAAAGTTGTCTGATGTGGTTAAGTACCTTAAAAAATTTGCTTTGCCAGGCAGGAGTGAGTAGAGGAGATAGATGTGAAGTTATGTCTGTGCAGTCTTAGCTGTTGCATTATAAGTGAAGTACAGTAAGTTTAATAGCAACAAAATTGTAAATAAAAAGTATTTTTAAAAAGTTAGTGAAAACCTGGTATTGATTTCATACTGTAAATTTTTGATTGCTTACAGTGAATAGATGGAACTATATGGGGAAACATGGATTTATGGAAAAAATCTTTTGGACCAAGTGGCATTCTCATATACGTGTACTCTGCAATAGCTCTGTACATATTATTTCCATGGTTTATTTTGAATTCTTGTTTTCCCGTTACCCTGATGGTCTCAATTAGTGCTATTTTTCTCTTCATCAACAGAGCACTAACAATTTCAAATTCAGGTTTAACAAATAATGCAGTCAACTCTCAGGGTTTCAGAACTAAGTAGTAAAATTAGAAAGTACACGAAGCATTACTTAGAAATATAAACACTCTCCTTGCATGAGTATCAGTCTTCTGATGTATATGTGTGTCTGTGTTGTGTGAATGTAAACTATTTCTCAAGATCAAAAGCCACTAAGTTTCTGTAATATGCTGTGAAGCCTGGAGGCGAACTGAGTCCCACATGATATGGCAGTTGCTAAGGTAACTAGCATCATGTGAATGCTGAGTATAAGAATTTAGTAAGTCAGAGGGTTTTTTCGGTTTTAATTCCTTCCTTTCTTTCTTCTCTTTTTTTCTTTCTGAACAAAGGGATGAAAAGTGGCACTCCACTGCCAGCCCGTTTTTCGTGGACACAATGCATGGCAGGTGTTTGACCCCTGCTTGCACAGAGAGGCCTTCACAAGGTATGGCCTCATTCACATGTAAGTTATATTAAATCTTAGAAAAGCATGTTTAACTTTTCCATGCTTTTCTGTGGCAGTAAATTTTATGCCTGCTGACAGCAGAAATGCTTTAAGCAGAATAAAATAGCTGGAAAATGTTGAGCTCTGTGGTCCTGCTTTATATTATAATTGAGCCTGATTTCATAGGAATCCAAAGCAAAAAAGAACAGCATTTGCAAAAAGAATATAAATATAACAATTTCATTGATTTTCACTCCAGTAGCTATGGAAAGAATACGGTATTCCACCTATTCATAGCAAAAAGAGAAGGAGAGACTGCAATAAATGCAATGAGTTTGCTTTCAATTTTTTTCAGTCTGACATTTAGTTACTCTTCATTTTAAAGCACATTTGCAAGAATTTTCTGCTCAAAGTGTTACATCAATTTCTGGTCCTTTTAATAAAAATTATGCTCACTGATGATAATTTTTCACAAAAAAAAGAACAAAATATTTTTTACTGTGAAACTTGTAGAAATGTGCTATTTGATACAATTCTATTGACAGACCAGCGTTCTCTTGGTTGACAAAAATAAATCTAGAGGGAAGTTGAAAAAGCCTGCTATTTTCAGTGCAGCCTTAGCAACCACCCTGCTTGGTTTCAGAGGATAATACCATTTATTCTACTTTCTGTGGGAATTAAATGTCAACAATTTTTTTAAATAATTGCTTTGCTTTCAGTCCTTTCCCCCAAATCCTATGAAAAAAAAACCAAAAAAAGCTCTTTGAAGCTAAGTGCCAGCATTTTAAATGTATGTGAAATTAGCCATTACTCCTGTATGTGAATGATTGTCATTAAAAGATATTAATTCCTTCTGTTCCCACTAAAGCTAGCAGTTCCAAATACTAAGAATGGGTGCAAATCAGATGATTTTAGGCATTCATGTCTGAAAACTGTAATTGGCTTGATCTGAAAAACTGATCTTTTAGAGCAAAGTTGGAGTCCCAGGTTCTCTTTATGTTTTGGAACCACACAGATGCCCCCAAACCCACTCGCTGGAGCTATTCTTTCCTTGCTTTTTGGCATGATGGTTGATGTTTATAAAATAAAGGAACATTTTTCTGAAGAGAAATTAAAGGCAAGAAATTATTATTTGAAAGATTCAAACCAAAGTGGTAATTGCCTTTAGCCATTCTCCAAACTAATTGAGAGCTCAGCTTGAATTTACCAAACAGTTTTAAATTAAAACATTGCTGAAAGTGATCTCTTACAAAAATGAAGGAAGAAGTGCTCTGTTTTGACCCACTAACAAGTTCCTTAAGAGAGACAGGGTGATCTTGCAGGATCAGAGCCTGAATTTTAAACTCTTCACAACACACGTTGATTGTCAGTGCTATATTTAAGTAAATATTTAACACTAGTAAATCTATAAAATAAATAAATAAAGAACTAGTGTCATACTTAATGTAACAACGATAAGAATCGGAGCCTAATTAGCATAAAAAAGCACCCTAGGGCTTTTGTATAGAAGGGTTTATAAGAAGGCATAGAGTTACAACATTCCCTTCTTTAGATAGTGTGTTCAGTTATTCCAGTAAATTTGTAAATTAATTTGATATTAAGAGCAAATAATACTTGGGGATAGCTACCAAAAAGTAGGCCAAAGCAGGCATGATTTCTGATAATTGGAATTTTGTTGGATAGTTTCCCTGCTTTGATGGTAACTTGTCTCTTTGTTAGATGCTATCACCCCTCCCTGTTTTTTGCAATAATGCAGACTAAAACACACCTTGTTGTGGAAGTTCCTTTTGCTGTGTCAAGCTACTGAACAGCTCCATTAAAGCCTATAAAGGCACACAAAAAAAAAAAAAAAAAAAAAATATTGATTGAGCTTAAGTGAAGTTTCCGTGTGCGTTCTAAATTTTGAAAAGTGTGGTTTGAGTGTCAATGTAACTGCATTTCTAGAGCTAACTAGCAATGATCTGGAGATGCATCTTGCAAAGCTGCATGCATTCTTTTTCTGCCTATGACCCCATCACCTGTATAGTCTTGTAGAAATCGTTATCACTTGCTTGCAGGAGAGGTGTGAAACAGAAGTGTGATGCAGAGATTACTATGATATTGTCCTGATATGTACACCAAGTGTGAACCTAACCACTCCGTTCCAATTCTGTGCTTGAAATAACAAGTCCTACTAAGACAGCTGATGAGCACAGCCATACTGTTTTTCTGAGCTTGAGTGAGATCACATGTAGTTAATTATTTATTGCAAATCTAGTCCCTGCAAGGGTCAGCAGAGCCAATTCACTTCTTTTGTCGTCTGTAAGCATATTCTGTGGCTTTATTTCTCATTTACATTTTGTTCTTTTTCACTGAAGTTATAACCTCTGTTTTGGTTAAGGGGCTTATCTCTTTTGACATGCTTTTACAGCATCTCTTCTGTTGCAGGTTTCTAGAAAGTTAATTTCATTTGTTCATGGTTTTTTGGTTTTGTTTTTGGTTTGGTTTGGTTTGGTTTGTGATGGGGTTTTTTTTGTGTCTGTTTTTCCACTTAGGTGGTGTAATTAGTTAATCAACTCTTTTAACTTACACCTGTGCTGAGATTATGTATTTGGGGTTTTTTACATTCTTTCTATATAAGAACTGTAGCATTCTCATTTTTGATGGTGAGGGTAATTTGAGAGACAGAACAAAATCTCCCTGGCATAGAAAAGGGGAACCATACCTCAGTCTGAGGAAAATTGTCTCTTCCTTAGAATTTCTGCAAAACTGAACTCAGAATGAAAACTGAAGTATTTAGCCCTGGATTAAAGAGGGCCTCCTTCGACCTGCTGGTCACACTGCTTTCGATGCAGCCCAGCATACGGTTGGCTTTCTGGGCTGTGAGTGCACATGTTGAGCTTCTCTTGAGTCAACACCCTTAAGTCCTTCTCCTCAGGACTGCTCTTAATCCATTCTCCACTCAGCCGGTATCTGTGCTTGACATTGCTCCACCTCAGGTACAGGACCTTGCACTTGGCTTGGTTGAACTCCATGAGGTTGGCATTGGCCACGTCTGAAGCGTGTCAAGGTCCCTCTGGGTGGCATTCCTTCCCTCCAGTGTATTAACCAAACCACACAGCTTGACGTGGTTGGCAGACTTGCTGAGGATGCATCAACACCACTGTCCATGTTACTGACAAAGATGTTGAACAGCACCAGTCCTAATACCAGTCCTGAAGGAGCACCACTCATCATTGATCTCCACTTTGACATTGATCCATTGGCCACAACTCTTTGAATGTGGCCATCCAGCCAATTCTTTATCCACCGAGTGATCCATCCATCAAATCCATGCCTCTCCAGTTTAGAGACAAGGATATAATGCAGGACAGAGTCAAACGCTTTGCACAAGTCCAGGTAGATGACATCAGTCCCTCTGCCCTTATCTGCCATCATAGAAGGCCACCAAATATTTCAAGCATGATTTGCCTTTAGTGAAGCCATGTTGGCTGTCACCAACTGCTCCCTTATTGTCCATGTGCCTTAGCAGAGTTTCTGTGAGGATCTGCTCCATGATTTTGCTGGGCACTGAGGTGAAACTAATTGGCCTGTAGTTTCCCAGGTCTTCCTTTTTAAACATGGGGGTTATATTTCCCCTTTCCCAATCAACAGGAACTTCACCTGGCTGCCACAACTTCTTAAATATGAGGGATAATGGTTTGGCAACTTCATTCACCAGAAATGTCAGAAATGTCAGCATTGTCTGTTGCAGTGATATTTAGTTTTATTAACTATCCGTGTCAGCTCTCTTTGTGGAATGAACATCATAGCATTCATGCTTCAAAACAAGAAGGAGCTATACATCAAAATAATATATTCAAATGTCTGGGTATTAACAGAACAATATAGCTATTTCTGAATTGAATCTAAACTCAACTAAAACCATCTCTGTCTTGGATGTAGCATGCAACCAAATTTCATATATAGGGCAATGAAGAATTATTAGAATTTGTCCTGGTTTTAGCTGGCATAGAGTTAATTTTCTTCCTAGTAGCTGGTATAGTGCTGTGGTGGGATTGTTAGATGGACTACTGGTCACCAGCTGAAATGCTTTTCCTGGATATTGGGGGTTGAATGCAGAATATTTAATGAAGGCTGAAGAATTCCTGATATGAACGTATTTCTGTTCTTAAAACCGTGGAGGGGTGGGGAACCCAGACCCTGTGGCCTGGCTAGGCAGTAGGAAGTTGACTCTCTTAACATCTTAGATACCACAGATGGATTCTCAACTTTCTTTTCCATCTGTCGAATCTAGAAATCAGGAGCATTAAGGAAACATAGAAGTAAGATCAAGATTATTTTGATTGATTAGATGTGAAGAAAAGTTTCTTCTGCTAGAAAGGCCTGAAGTATTTAGGCCTGGATATCAGAAATTAGAATTTTTGTTGTCAACAGCTTCCTAATAATGCTTTCTGTCTCATTTGTGACACTTCTTTTTTGATTTCTTTTTTAACAAACAGAAGATACATGCATGAACAGAATTAAAATCCTCATATGGTAAATAATAAGTGAGTTAAATTAAAATAGCCAAAAGGAATGATTTCATCTTGTAATAAATATCACTCTTTCTCCCACAGCACTATAATATTTTAGATTATTTCCCTGATCAATTATTGCCTAAGGCTGCTGTGTAATTACTCGTGCTCAGTGTTATATTTTCTTTACCGGATACATTGCGTAAAATAGTATGCTCAAATTTACTCCTTCTCTCACAACTAATCATCTGTAAAACCATAACTAATTTGGCTGCTTCAATTTAGCATTTCTTCCAGCTGTAATATCACCATTGTTTTTAGGCCAATTACTTCTCCAAAGATGTAATCACTAGAGTTCTCTGTATAATTATAACTTGAGGTAGGTAAGTGTCAGGTGCCATTAGATGCAGAATTGTGGTCTTCATAACTGAAGCCTTTTCTGTGCTGGTATAAAGTGGAAGAAAGATTTACCATTGAATTTAACATCTTCTCCCTTCTCCAGGCAGAAACAAGAAGTTTCTACCCAGGGGCCATGTTCCTTGCTTTAGTGCCGTGGGCATAGTTTTTCTGTAGCTGTGTTACTATGCTGTGTCTGAATGCCTAAGCAAGCACACCCCTGAAGTCCTCTACAGCCAATTTAACCAGTTACAGCTTCCCTGCATTCAGTGCAAATGTGAGAAGACCACTGCCTGCCTTTTGGTGGGATGCATGGTAAGGAAGGGTAACTTGACAGCTTTTCTAGGTGCAGGGAAGATGTTCCTGCTGCACCTCCTCAGCATGTAAGCAGTGTGTGGGAAGTGTTGACAGTGCACTTCTGTGGTCTGTGCTCCTAACTGGGAGACAACAGGAAAGTGACTCACGTGACATAGCATCCTCTTCTGCACAGGGAACATGGTGACGTGAGGGACATGTGCTGGGCCACATGGCAGCTGTGAGATCTACAGCAGGTGGATGTGGTCTACCTTGACTTCAGCAAAGCATTTGACACAGTCTCCCACAGCATCCTCATAGCTAAATTGAGGAAGTGTGGCCTGGATGATCAGATAGTGAGGTGGACTGCAAACTGGCTGAAGGACAGAAGCCAGAGAGTTGTAGTCTATGGCGCGGAGTCTAGTTGGAGGCCTGTATCTAGTGGAGTGCCTCAAGGGTCAGTACTGGGACCAGTATTATTTAATATATTCATCAATGATTTAGATGAGGGAATTGAGTGTACTGTCAGCAAGTTTGCTGATGACACTAAGCTGGGAGGAGTGGCTGACACGCCAGAAGGCTGTGCTGCCATCCAGCGAGACCTGGACAGGCTGGAGAGTTGGGCAGGGAGTAACTTGATGAAATATAACAAGGGAAAGTGTAGAGTCCTGCATCTGGGCAGGAACAACCCCAGGTTCCAGTATAGGTTGGGGAACGACCTGTTAGAGAGCAGTGTAGGGAAGAGGGAGCTGGGGGTCCTAGTGGACGGCAGGATGACCATGAGCCAACACTGTGCCCTTGTGGCCAAGAAGGCCAATGGCATCCTGGGGTGTATTAGAAGGGGGGTGGTCAGTAGGTCGAAAGAGGTCCTCCTTCCCCTCTACTCTGCCCTGGTGAGACCGCATCTGGAATATTGTGTCCAGTTCTGGGCCCCTCAGTTCAAGAAGGACAGGGACCTGCTGGAGAGAGTCCAGCGCAGGGCATCTAAGATGATTAAGGGAGTGGAGCATCTCCCTTATGAGGAAAGGCTGAGGGAGCTGGGTCTCTATAGTTTGGAGAAGAGGAGACTGCAGGGTGACCTTATTAGTGTATATAAATATATAAAGGGGGAGTGTCATGAGGATGGAGCCAGGCTCTTCTCAGTGGCAAACAATGATAGGACAAGGGGTAATGGGTACAAACTGGAACACAAGAGGTTCCACTTAAACTTGAGAAGAAACTTCTTCTCAGTGAGGGTGACGGAACACTGGAACAGGCTGCCCAGGGGGGTTGTGGAGTCTCCTTCTCTGGAGACATTCAAAACCCGCCTGGACACATTCCTGTGTAACCTTATCTAGGTGTTCCTGCTCCGGCAGGGGGATTGGACTAGATGATCTTTTGAGGTCCCTTCCAATCTCTAACATACTGTGATACTGTGATACTGTGAAAATTATATAGGCTGTCAGTGACAAAGCTCTTGGCTGGTTAAGTTAACTAGTGAAGGCATTTGAGCTCTGCTTAGATGTTCCTCAGCTATCAATGACCTGTGGGCACCAGCAAGTAGAGTTCTGGTCCATCAAGAGTTGTCATACTTTGACAGTGTTTTAATTCCTGTGGAGGAAAACAGCGTCTAGTGTTGACGGAACAAGGTTTATACTGTTACCCTGTTCTCACATCAGCTGGCATAGCAATGTGCATGTAGCTGCAGTGGCATGGACTGAAATTTTTCCTGTACTCACTGACCATGTCCTGACATTGCTCCTCCCTTGGCTGACTCTGACCTACCAGTGCTCCCTATGAAATTGTTTTTCTCCATCTCTCTGGTTCTGTTATTTATCCTGACCTTGCACTAACATTTTCCAGCTCTGCCATGACATTTCTCCATTGCAGATTTTAATTCTTCTTGTGTTCCTAACCTTCTCTTATCTTGGACCCTGCTACATGCTGAGCTTTTTGGAACTGACCTGAGAGCAGAAGCTCAGCTTGGCCACACTGAAGTCTGTAGCTTCATCTACTTATAAAAAGATCAGAGTTTTCCTTCTCATTCTTTCCCCTCCAAAGTCAGCTCTCAGCAGGTCTGTGGTAGTTTGAGGTGCTGTGGCGTCTTCCCAGTGCCAAATACACTATCCAGTTATATCTGTGTATGGTGACAGCGACAATGTCACCAGATCAGAATGTAAATGCAGTTTATGTGCCTTGGCTGGAGTAAGGGGTAGTGTAGGTGCAGGGATGCAGACATCTGGGCCTACTGGGCTCTTGAAAAACAATGGGGCTTTTTTGAGGGAAGGTGCTGAAGAGTGAGAAGTGAGTTTGATGTGGCTTATATGTACTTTTTACAAGTAATGTACTTAAATTAAGGGGTAATTATTGGACTTGATGATCTTAAAGGTATTTTCTAACCTAATTGAGTCTATGATTCTACCTTGTTCCACTGTCAGTCTTGGCTTCAGTTCTGCTGCTTATTGTCTGCAAAGGCAGCTGATACCTGTCTAGAGCACCAAGGGTAGGCAATTTTTTTGAGAACCTCACATTGCATTTTAATATCTCTGGTCCCTCAGGCATAAGTGAGGCAGCATTTGAATGAATTTGTTCAAAACACTTTTGCTGATATCTCTCCACACAGAAAGCAACATTTCATGGTTGCAAGTGCCCTGATGAGCAGGCTGTACTAACAGCAGCATATCTCAGCCACTCTACAGAATTCCTACCTACAGGGACAAGAGCTGTATTTTGAAAAGAGCCAGTCTAGCTTTGGTCAGGATCTATGTTTAGTTCATTATCAGCTTGCTGTATTTCATGAGAATAAATAAAACTTTGGGTACATGATAATTAAGCTCTCTATGAGGCATATTTATATTCCAGCAAGGGTTCCTAACATTTATGGTTCTTTTTAATGATTCTGTGTGTATAGTCAATAGATACATAAACATGCAATATGCATATATGTTCTCTGTGTTAACTGCAGTAAATTCAGCTTTTTGGATAAAAAAAATGTTATTCCAAGACCAAAAATAACATGTGAGGTCACTGACGATGCAAGTACAAATTGTGACCTACTTTAGATTGTTATCATAGCACAGTGAGGAAAATCTACTGAAATTTATAGCTCTGCTTTTTAGAGAGATCAAGTGCCTGCAGGCCCTGTTGATTCCTGCTCGGGTGGGTATTCAGCACTCTGAAAACCTGGCTTTAAGTGTCTGCCACACATATCTTTAAAATAGCCATTGCTTATTTGGCAAGAACTTGAACAAGAGAAAAGTATTTGCCATCAGCTCAGTAGAGCCTAAAAAACCCCAATCTGTTATGTATTGTCTTCCTGTTATCACTGATGATGCTGTTGCACAAATGTGTTTTGGTGTGATAAGGAGCTATGTAAATTGAAGGTCTTTTTTGAAACAGGAGGTGTTTACCTTCTCCTATTCTCAATTTTCTTTCCTTCTATGCTTCTTGCCTCACCCATTTAATACAGACACACACACAAAATCAACATGAAAATTAACTGAGATAGTCATATTTGAATGATATGTGCATTGTGTACGCTGGGATGAAGGCAAAGTTGAAAGGAAATATTGTCAGAAACTTTCAATCAGAATTAAAATTATGTCAGAGTAAGTAGATACTGTGTCTGATTTGAAGACCATTGAAACCTATCACATATTTCTGGGTCATGTATAGAAAGTATTCTGCCTTGAACTAGATTACGTTATACCTTGTTTCAGGGGAAGGGAAATTTAGGATTTCCTCTTAGAATAATATTGACAGGGAAAACCTCTAGTCTGTCATATCTCTACTAATGCTATAAATCCAAGTCTAAGGTGAGACACTTCAGCTAAACTAGTTATAACACATTTAATTTGCAGGGAAGAAGGGTGACCTTTGAAAAAGTCATGGAAAACAAGGATGATTCCAGCACACTGTGGAAGAGCCTAATTGCCTTGAATTTTTGGGCTGAAATTAGATTTTTTTCAATGTTTCCCATAACTCTCTTCTGTGGCTGCCAGACTGATAAGTGAAATCTGCACTCAAGCGTTCTGCTGGGAAGCATACAAGGACAGTGCAGCCCTGTAGTATGAGGTCAGCTGCCTGGATGGTGAAGCCCAAGAACTTCCAGTGGTTGGGGAGTGCTGTCTGCATTTTGAACTGTTCATGAATGACAGGTGGTTTTGGCCTGGTTTTATTTTCACGTTCTCCTGCCCCTGACGTTTTCCCTGCAGGACACCACCAAAATGTCTGTGCTTTAACATCTGGGATTTCAGTGCTGATTTATTTTGAAGAAGGTTGAATAAGGAGTGTTCCCTGATTGTGGTCTAGTATTTCTGGTTACAAGATGGAAAGTGAAATGTTGCCTATCACTAGGGTGCATAATATGGGTTTCTTGTTGAATTTCACTAGCTTGGTTTTGGCTTCAATGTGAAGGCCAAATCAACTGTTTTCTGCTGCCTTTAATAATAGGTACGTACATACGTAGATACCCATATAGGTATATAGGTATAGGAATTGGTACAACTGCATTGTCTCTTTGGCAAAATTCATTCAGTATAAAATTCTATGGGGGGCAGGAGAAGCTTTCTAGTGACATGACTGATATATAAACCCTTTAATCTTCCAAACCCATTTCTTGTTTGAAAAGATATCATCTTGTGTTTCACTCTCAAGGAGAGGGACACACAGCACAAACACACAACACAAACTCTGTTTTGAGAAGGAACTCAGAGGAATGAGGTAGCACTAGAGATAATCTGTAGAGCTGCGGTGTCACAGTTAAGCGTTTCCTAATGATATCTACTGGCAATGAAGGCAGAATTGTACACAGACATGATTTAACGATCTGAATGACTGGGAATAATCACCAAAGACTATCAGGAGACAAAGATGGGTAGAAAAATGACTTATAAATGCCATATGCTTTTAGCAGGCTGGCTGCAACAGTTCATTCTGCAGCATGTAGCCTGTTGTCAGCTTCATGTATTCACACTGGCACTCCAAGGTCATCTAGAAGACGAAATTAGAATTCAAATATTCATTCTGTGAGACACTACTTAAGTGAGCTAACCTATATAAGTTAAATAGGTTACAGTCTTAATGGCTGTCTTTCCAGATTTGCTGTACAGAGGAATATTTGAAGAGACGTTACAGGTTACCAGTATCTTCAGGTTTTAGTGGTGTCCACGGTTATACAAAGGTAATCGTTAGGAGAATTTGTCAAAACAGGATGTTCCCCTCCCCCATCTCTGCCTGAAGCATTTAAAGATGCCTTTGCTGTGCATGCAATAGTTATTTGCTCATTTTGGATACCTATCAGCCATGCTCTCACAGTCCATGTGAGGCAGCAGCTTTCCTAAAGGGCTTACATTCTGCAATGTGGCCTACCCCATCACCTTCTTGTACGTCTTCCCTGGCATTATACTTCACTTGTACTGTGCTTCTCTGTCCTCTACAAATTCTCCATTTACTTTTGTTTTGCTTCTATTCCTTGGTCTCTCTCTGCTCCTGATGCTTCTTCCATTTTGATACGTATCTTTCTCTCCTGATAGTCTTTGGTGATGCTTTCTTTTATGCAGTCCCTTTGCCCAGGATGGGTCCCTGCATCTACCATGTGTCCTAGTCATCAGTAAATCCCTCACAATTCATTTTGTCCAAGGAGCTGTTCTGATTTATTTGCCTCATGTGTAGTCTTGCTTCCTTGTTTTGTTTGGGTGTCTGTCCTCTCCATTTTCTATTTGATATTTGCTGTGGCCCCACATTAATCTGAGTTCGTGAATCATATGCATGTTACTGAAGGCTGTGGCAGTGTCACAGTGCTTTTTCTTCCCTTGATCCACCAGGGATACAAAACTAATATAGCTCCAGTCAATATTTCATGGTTTTAATTCTGACAGTTTAGTTCAGTCAGCTGGCCAGTGCAGCAGCTAACACACATATTTACAGCACTCCTTTAGCTGTCACCAGTAGCTATTTGATTAAAAAGAGATCATGGAAGAATGTGTTGCTCTAAGCTTGGCCCTGGTGAAGCTGTTACACAAAGTCCAGTAACAACTGCTTCCTCCTCACACTTTCTTACTTATCTTTCAGCACACAGGGCCAGAGCAGTTTGTTGTTTGTATACTGGGACATCAAAGGAAGGTGGAGGTGCTACTGGGACCAGAAGGCTGAAAAGCTGAAGCTGACGTGTTGAAAGACTTCTTACTGCATCTGTAAGGTACCTTCTCTTCTTTGAATACCCCTTTTGTACTCTTCGAAGCTGACATACAGTTGTTTCACTTAATGATGACAATGCTTATGTTTAGATTTCACTTTCAAAGCTGTGTGTGAAGTTCTATGTACACAGTATGTGTTCAGACAGTATGTAATACCTTTGAGACTGGCACTCTAGCTAGAACTACTCAATTTGTGGAAACCATCATGCTTTTTGTTTATAGCATATAGATGAGTTTAGCTGCTTTTGCTGTATGAAGTTATTTTTCCTGTCTTACAGTCTGAATGCATTTCCATGAACTACTTGTTCTCTGACATTTGTTGTATGTGCCCCACATTTGACTTGAAAGCTTTTTCACCTCTGAGGTGAATCCTTTTCCTGTATGCTTAAGACAAAAATGTTAAATTGCTGCTGCTTAGAACCTCTAGGAGGAAAGTCTGTGGAGATGCCCATGAGTGTTTTTATTTGTATAGGAATAAGTTACTTTAAGGTGTGATTTAGTGCTTACTCCTTTCTAATTTTCCCTTGCAGGAGAACAAGTAAGTAATAGGAAGAAAAGTCATATGAAGGGGAAAAAACAAGCAAAAGTAGTGAGTCTGTGCACAGTTAAAACAAAAAGCTATTCCTGATGCTAATGCAGACAAAAAGTGTGATTTTGGTGAATATGATACACGAGATACTCTATGACCACTATTATGGATAGTGACCCTGAGAAAAAGAGCCCTGTAGGCATGGGCTTTTGGTACGATTGTTTCACAGCTGGTAAGTCGAACTGTACTGTGCTCTCCCACACTATATTATCCTGAAAGATTTTTAAAAGCTTTCAAATTTTAAATAAATGTTTAAATTATTATAAAGTCTGTTGGTCATGAATAACAGTGAGAAATCAGTTTAGGAAAGAAATTATTCCACCTGCCAGCCTGTAAGTGTCGTTTGAGAGCCCTTTTAGTGTTTTAGGACACCTTTTATGATTTGGCTAGGTGAGCTCTAGCAAGTATAAAAAGTTGCAGCATCCTATAAAGTAAATGCTTTAAAATTTCTTTTCCTCTGAACTTCACTGATTACACTACATTACTTGTCATTGCTGAATACTTCTCCAGTGATCAACCCCAATACTCTCCTTACTTTACATTGTAGTCTTACATCCTCCAATGTGAGGGCTTTATTTTTCATTGCAGTGCCATTTACAAAATGTTAAAGGGCAAGCAGCTGCACACTATGGATATGTATGGATATTTCTGCTCTTTGTTCTTCCACTGATCCAGCAATTTGACTGAAGCTGCAAAGGGTCAAGAGAAGAAAATCTCTCCCTGTGCAATTCTATCAAGCTACACGTCTCTGAACCTAAATTTCTGGGTTCACTGGTTTCGTAAGAATGCCATTTTGCATTGCAAACAAATGAGCAAATAAACTGAAACCAAACAAACTCACACTTTCAATTAGGAGTGGTCTAGTGTTCTATTATTATACATTTTTAGCCGCGCAGCAGCCAGCATGGAGATCTTCAAAATGTTCTCTTGGGGGTTTCTTGGTTGAGAGTTTTTGTTCTGTTGAAAGGCCCTTTCTGGGCAGCTATCCACAGAGAAAATCATGTTTGAGCTACCAGACAATAAAAAACAGCACAGACCCACAGGGTACAAGGTGACCTGAATAAGGTTAAAACTAAAGGTAGTGACAGCAATACAATCCTTCCTGAGTGTCTGTGCACATGTGCATTGTATGATGTCAAATATAAATATTTTAAACAGCCTTGGTCAAACCTCAAGCAAAAGAACTTACAAGGCACTATGAAGTATAGGATGTTTTTAATAGCAATTTACTTTTATGTGCACATATAAAGAAATTTGGTTAGAAATGTTTCAGGGTATGTCTTTATCAGTCATTCCAAGATTTTATACCGCTTAGTCTTTTCATCTGTTCTCCCATTGTATCTAGTGCTCCATAATGTTGATGAATTTGATAACTTTATATATCCAGGATTAAATTCTACAGTTACTTACACTTACTTCCTGTTCTTCATCTCTCCTTCCTCCTGTGAGCCAAATAATGGGAGATTTCTCCTATACTGCATCAACATCTACAGCTCAAACAATTCTCCCTTGTGCTTTTTCCCACTGGCCTTATGTGCCTTGGTTGCTGAACAATTTGTTTTTACTAACAAGTTTTCTTTTTACTGCCTGTCAGTTGTCAGTACAATGCTTCATAACAGGTTTAATAACTGTGTTGTGTCCATTTTCAGTTTTTAATGAAAGAATCTCATTTATTGAATTTCTAGATGCAGCATCTTAAAGGAGACCACCTTTCTTTTTGTTAACAGGAAATGTTTAGCATCTTTATGGTGGCCTATAATCTCCTCCCCAAAGAAAATACATTTTACAAACTTTTAATTCTTATCAACACCATTGGAATATACCCAAATGAGCTTGTCACCTGTTAGCACAGCCACAGCGCTACACAAACCAAGGTACGTGACTCTGGCTAGCCAAGCTGGCTTGTAAGTAGTAGGCTTCAGGGGCAGCATGGCAGCATGCAATGCAGCTTGTATCCATAAATCCTTTTGCATAGTTAGGTGAATTTTACCACTTGAGCTGAGAAATCAGTGCTTCTTCAAAGCTGTCACGTGGCTATTCTTCGTGGATCACAGTCAATTTAGCAGTTATAGGCTATTACACTGCTGGAGAAGAATTAGCGTAGGGTGGTTAATATTGTGATACACATAATAGTATATAATAATAGTAATCATACTAATAATAGGAATAATAACAATGCCCCACCCTTTCACAGCTCAAGACTCTGGCAGATAAAAATAGAAAAATATAATATGTAATTGCTATGTGAACCTGAATACAGTGTTCTGTATAAAAGTCCTTCTACAATACAGCATCTGCTTCATTCTACTAACTGAAAAAACAAGAAAAGGAAAAGAGAGAAAGGTTAAACAAAATGGAAACATGACTTTTTAAACTCTATTTTTTTTATACTTTACCTCTCACCTGAAGTCTCTGAAGCTGGAGCAGTGCTCCTGCCAGATCCCAGTAGCTGGTAACAAGTGCTGAAATTTCATGCCCAAATGATGTCAAAATAAGTTTTCTCTGAAAGCTGCACGGCCTCCTGTAACGAAGGATGCTGTTCATCTGTACAGCGCTGTTACCTGAATATCAGAATATTTTTTTAAATTTCTTCAAGAGCGGACCTTTGTTTTTGGTTTGTTTCTTTCTTTTTTTTTTTTTTTTTAAGTGTAAGAATGTTTTTTCAGTGAACTTGTATGTTGATTTCAGTTTAATCTTAGAAATTTTTTTGCTAGGCAATGTGAGGAGATACTGTCTGTGATATAAACACATCCTAATTTTCATTTTCTCTCTTTTTCTTGTTGTCTTATGGTGTTATGCAGATTCTATGCTCTAAGCAGCGTAAGATATAAATGGATTAGACAGGCAAAAGGCAGTATTATCTCTGCTAGAAAGACGTAAAAATGAGAACACCTTTACTATTGACTATCCCTAAAATTTGGTTTGGAATGAATGAAATGCTCTGTCCTCTATTATTACAGTCTTTCTAATGCCCATCACCATACATTCCTTACACTCTACAGGTAAGTACTCCTAGCTGGGCTTACAGATGATTAATAAATAAACCCCCTTAGTTGCTGTGAGCAGGATTCAATATGTGTGGGAAGCACACACATCTTGAGATGTCTGCTCTTAGTGTACATGGGGAATGCCTTGTTCTCCTTCACATAAAATAGTGCCTTTACTAAATTCTTCTTTTTTTGGTACTACACAATAACTTAAGGGTTTTATTTTTTTCAGAGTCTGTTGCACACCATCCTTGTAAAGCTGTCTAAGGGTTCATCATGCAATGACTTTTCTGGCATTCCTGCAAATTTGTGCTTCTGTGAAGAGAACAGGAGGGTCTCTTGCTGACTCCACTTTGCCCACTCGGTAAGGGTCCTTGATTCAAATCAAGATCTTTAATCTGACTTACTTTTCCGCTTGACAGAGAGGTGACTGTTCTTACTCTTCGTTCACCTTGAATGTATTCTGTGGGATTACCTTGCCTGCACTGCCCTGATGTGGGTGGAACTCCTACACATCCACCCATTGCCACCAGCTCAGAGTGGCAGCATTTCCTTTTACTTTCCTGTTGTACTTACAGCCTACACTTCTTCACACAGATGGTCCCTTAGAATGATTTTTAAAAGCATCTGGCCATATTTCTCCACTCTGTTATTACCACTGTACTAATATACATTAATAAAATAATATACTATGGGGGTTGGAACTAGATGATCTTAAGGTCCTTTCCAACCCTAACTATTCTATGATTCTGCTATTCTACTTACTGGTATACCGGGATTATACTGTATTTGGCATGCACTACGGATAAAAATGGCAATGACTTAATGATCTAACAGAGTAACTGCAAATAAGAAGCCTTTGCTCTAGTGAGTGTATTCTGAATGCATGGGAAAGAGTGACAGTTACATAAATATGTAAACTTTTGCTTTGCTAGCACAGGTATTTACAGTCACAAAGGTGTAGCAGGCTGGAATTCAGTTTTGCAGGGATTATGGGTATTTGTTATGATTTCCAACCTGTGCAGAGATGGATGCCATCTTGTGATGTGTCTGGTAATACGTAAAGTCAAACTGGGGCAGATTTTCCTATCCCTTGTATAACCACACCATGAGAATCCTCCCCTTTCACTGGATGTCTGTGTATCCACAGTTACTCTGTGTACTGCTGCTCCTTATTCTGTTAGTTGTGACTGCTTAATTTTTTTTTTTTTTTTTTTTTTACCTTTGTGCTGTAGTTTTTCTTTGGGATATTTTTCATTCTAGCGTTCACAATGTCTACTTGACAGTAAATTAGAACGAATGTAATTTCTGCTGCTTCTTATGGTCTTGCAGATTGAGCTTGAAAACCTTTTTCTGGTCCCTCTTACTGCTTCAGTTGTTTCCCTCACCAGGTTGCTTTCCAATTTCTGTAGGGTGAGGTCTGTTTTGTTGGCAAAATTGAGGTTTTTCAAACTTGTTTGTGAGCCACAACCTGTGGTATCTCTATCCTACAAAGAAACACAAGGTATCCGTTGGTGTGCTGTATTTTTCATGTGACGCTGTACTGAGGCACACTGGACCTTCCTTCCAGCAGTCATAGAACCTTGTGCTGGCTATATGGCTATTTCCAGTAATGAGTTATTACTGGCTTTGATGCCTGCTCCCGTGTGTGCCATAGATACGCACTTAGAGACATAACCTTCCATATCCATGCTTTTTATTTCATGAACATACTACCTCATCTCCAATTAGTGGTTCCATTTGTGTTTCAAAACCATCTTTACAGCAGTAATGGCAATTGCTTATTTGGAGAAGCAATTTCAGGACATTTACTTAATTAAGGTTTACCTCTTTTACAATCATTTTTACAGTGCCCAGTTCACTGGGCCACTAGCAATTGATCTTTTTGCCGTATGTGATTTGACCAACACATGCATAATGTCAAATTTCCTTATAGGAAAATCATTAGCTGTGCTCCCTGATACTGGTGAATAATAACACTTTCAATGTAAAGTGCAGTTGTATAGAAGCATCAGAGACCTGGCTTCTGGCTTGGTATGGGTCTTAGACCAAAATCCCCAGGGCATTTCATTCACAGAAGACCTTCTCCTAAATAACAAAACCTTTAGGCAAAAGCAACACTTCTTCCTTCCCCCCCCACGCCCCCCGCCCCAAAAAACTAAAGTATTTCCTGGCTCTGTCAGCATGTGATTTTTTTTGTTGTGAAGCATCTGGCTCAGATAAATTGCCCTTGAGAATATCATCTTGAATAAGAGATGCCAAACTCTACATACTGCTGAAATCCATCCTCTCCACTCAGATAAAATTAATATGACATCTTGTAAATAGGTGCAATGCCATTGGAGAGAATGAGCGTAAGTGTCCATGTGTCAGTGAAGTCTGGGTACTAGGCTGACAGGTTTCTGTCCTAGAGTGTTGCAATGTTTTGGCTTTGGCTAATGTGTATCTCGTCATTGCTATATTTGAAAGATGGATTAACTCTAGAAAATTAAAAGATGTTTTCCACTAAAATGACTTTCAGCTTTTTTAAAAGAGATTCTGAGGTCTGGGAGAAAGAAGGTGAAAAAGTAACCCCAACACCTTTATCCTTCACAAACACGCTACAAAAGGGAATTACGCGCTTTGTAAAAATATTTTTGTGCACTCAAAGTGTTTCCTGCTAAATAACTCAGCGGTTTGTGGTGACCTTCTGCAGCTTTCCCTGTGCAGAACCTTGTACATATTTTCTGCTGAACAGGGCAGAAAATGAGCTCCATTTGGAGTGCAGCAAACCATCTGAATAAATCATGTTTCAAGTACATGACTCAATTTCTTCTCAGTCAAATATCATACTCTGCTAATGGAAGCTTTCTGGTTTCAATACAGTTGTCTTTTTCCAGCCAGTGAAAGGAAAAAGTTTCTCTGGCAATAAATATAAAGTCTTTAATGCAAACAATAAAATATAAAATCTTAAATGCAAACAACAGAGCCATAGTGAGATACTGGCAAGGTAGTTATTGCACTGCTGTGCTGACATGAGATACAGCTTGCCACACTTTCTCCTTCCATGTTTTCCTTTTGAAGGAATTGCAACAAAAACCAAAATGGGACTAAAACCTTGATTCCCAAGGGGAACTTTATAGAAAGTTTTAAGTTTAAATTGCATCATCCTTTGGAGAAATCTGGATTTGGGGATATCATGGCTGACCATTATTTCTTTGGTGGTTAACTCACAATTCTATTTCATGACAAAATTTGTACCTCTGAGTGGTTTTGTTGTTGTTGTTATTTCTTTTTATTTTGTTTTTAAATTGTATTATCTAAGATGTGTCTAATTGCTGGGGAATTTTTTCGTGGTTCTTCAGAAATATTTCCAACCTGCTTTCTTGAGTTCCCATCTGAATTGTTGTAAGTATAAAGACCATTAGTGAAATTACTGAAACAACTTGAAGGCTGGAAAAAGTAACATTCTACTTCATGTTCTTTCAAGCAAAGAGCGTATTTCTTTCTTACACTCATGGGAAGGCCAAGAAAGACTTTAATTTCGCAGGGTGGAATTGTTTTCTCACTCTTATCCCAAAGCTTTTTCATCTGAAGATAAAGGTAAAGCTGTCAGCAGTCATTTAAACTATGCCAACTGACTTTGTATGAGACTTTGCATGAGACTTTGCATGAGAGAAAATGAGGAACTGTCACACAATTCTTCTGGATCATTAAATGTGTCATTTTAACATGTATTTCTCAAGTGAGAATGGCAGCAAACACCTAGGGGTAAGAACAGCTAAGCTGCCACGGTTTATGCAGTTTACTGCTGCAACTGGAGATAGCATGCATCAATGACAAATCACAACATTATGATGCAAGACCAATATGTCCTTGGACATTTTTGTTTAATACATTTAACAGTGATGCTCTTTAAGTTCACAAATTCATGTTTTTTGTTGATGCCCTGGGCATCACCAGAAGTGTTTCAGTTAATTACTATTTAAGCATTTTTAAACAACCAAGCACTTCTGTTTATGCTTTTAGTGTTATAGAGATGCCCCTCTGCTCATTTAAATATTTGGGGTTTGGGTTTTGTTGTTGGTTTTGTTTGGTTGGTTTTTGGTTTGTTTGTTTGTTTACTTTCCAAATAGCAAACTGGGAAACACACTTTCAATATGTTGGCATTTGTTTTTCCTATTGCTTATTTTTCTGCTTAGCTCCGAACTACCACTCTGAATTGGGTAAATATTCCTTAGGAAACGTTATTAATCTCAAGTCCACAGCATTTGTACTTGATCCATATGTGTTATTTTCTTCAGTGTGGAAAAGAGTAAGAAGAAAATTAAGTCATTTATACCTACGTCATTACTTGTTCTCAGAGTTGTAGCAGAAATATGAATTTTATTTCCAAACACAAAAATTTGAAAATACTAGCAATAAATGTAGACTATGACTGTGATGACTGTTTGTTTTCAAATTCAGCTATATGTTTTTGCTCAGAGCACAGATTTATACAAAGCAAGAGCATTAACATATTTGAGGTTGGGTGCCTGTTTTCGATTTCCAGAAAATTGCTTGCACTGTTTAACTAACCATTCTCATTTTTGAACTCAAATCACTGTACGAAACCATTTCAGCTGTTTAACAGTTTTCCATTGGTTTGAGTATCTAAAGCTAATGAATCAGTCTAAAAAATACATTTGTGGTGATTGGGGGAGCACCACTTGCTTTTACATTTTTATTACATATGTATAATATTTTCCAGGCTAACAATGAAAGCAAGCAAGTAGTTGAGGTTCTGGTGTGTTCAAATGATCTTAAGGTCTGTGGACCGTGATAAGAAGAGCAAGGCTTTGTTAGAAAACCTTTTGCCTGTGTTGGGTGTGTATTCTTTTCCCTTCTGTACTTGCTGCAGCATTAAATTGTAAATTTTTTGGGATGAGATATTTAGTTAGCCCATGGCTTCAATAAATAAATGGAACTAACCTTTGTTACTTTATTGAGTTAGTATCTTAGGAAGCTTGGAAACTGAATATGCAGATTTATTCATGGAAGGGATTATTTTAATGTTATAGAATAATGTTAAGCCCTATCTACATGATTGGCTGTAATAACCACAGATGTATAACCCTGCTATGCCTGATGAAGATTTATGGTGCTGCCTCTTACTGCTAACTTTGGAGGAAACTGTCTTTAATTTGTGAATTGATTTCTCTCCACAACTGTACTGTGCTGTGATGGCAGATGGCCGAATCAAAATTACCGTAAAATTAAAACTCATGTTAAGCGAGAATGTACCAGAACAAAAATATTTGTACAAATCATAAAAATTTATTCTGTTCCCTCAGGTATGCTGTAATATGTATGTAGCTGCTAACCTTTCAGTCGGCCCAGCCTGTCCCAACTTCCAGCCTCACACCATATAGAAACTTTAAGGCAAAATCCACATATGAAATTTCTGGGTAGAAAAGCAGAAGTTTTTGCAAAGGCTACAGGGGTACATCAAGAAGTACAAAGCATATGTTCAAATACAGTGCTTTCTCTTTTCACTGCATCAGATAAATGTTGGCGTCTGTTCACTGCTATAAAGCAGACTTTATGGTTGGTCTGAGTTGAAGTAGAAACACAAAATAGAGACAGCCACAAAGAAGGCAACATTGCTTTATGTTTATTTACTAATGCTTACAAAAGTTCTGAATGTATGGCAATGCTAAACATTAATTGCTGCTAGATTATTTTTGCGATGAATCCTAAGATGTAGCATGGAACTTTTAATGGAAAACAGAAACTGAGGGAAGAAAATAATCTTTCTTCTCACATCTTTGTCTCCTCCAGTGGTCTATTCATAAAATCTTGGATTGCTTGGTGTAGGGGTAACCATTTATTAATTGAAGCTTTCAAAGCTGTAATCCACCTAGAAGAAATGAAAGACCAACAACTGTCCCTGATCAAATGTTACGCATGCATTTTTATATTCTTTGAAACACACATTTTATAAATGGTGCTTATACAGCTGTGTTACTATGTACACTAACAGTAAGTGGCTTGGAGAGGCACAGGAGGTGAAGTTGACTATAAAAACAAGGTATCTTAACACTGATTTCCAACATACTGAAAAGCTTTGTCCTTTGTTCATTAAATTAAACCCCGTATCACTTCATTAGTAGGCTTTAGAGGAGACGAACACCCACTGCCCACTGAAAGACATGGGATTTGGCTGGATTATGATGAGGGAATTCACCTTCAGAACATGATTTCATAGGTCGATTTTCTTTTTTGTTTCTGATGGTCTGATAGTTGGAAGTAAATCATTCTTGAGAATGAGAAGGATATAGTTTCCATTTTCTCTCATGAGAGGTACCATAGGTTTCTGTTTACTGCAAACACTCACACATCATTGTGAAAAGCACCTTATTCAGGTTTCTTTCTGAACCTCTGCAAGCTATCCTTGCTGTAGCTGCAGCACTGACAATAGCAGATGACTCACATGTGCCAGCATGCTGTACCGCAGTTTGACTAAACCTACAAGCAAAGAGAAATCTGGGGAACAAGTGAAACAGAATGAGAAGTTTTCACTAGACCTTCCCAAGCTGCAGTGCTCCTGCTGTCCTAAAGACTGGCAAATAAAATTGTGTGTGTACAGAAAGTTTGCTTTACCTTTTGTTTTCATTTACATTTTCTGCACATAAGTAGAAAGTTTTAAATTCTTCAGATGGATGTTTGAGTTCAATTACAGACCTCTTGGAGCCCAGCGACTGTTCACTCACAGTATAACCCTGGAGGTAAAGGCCACCTAAACAGAATAAAATCATCATGTATATCACAGACGCCATTTATGAAATTACTGCCAATTACAAGCAGACCAACAATTCTTGCAAGGTTGATTCTCAGATGCCTTGTGCTGGGTGTTTCAGCTGAGTTGTACAGAGTTTATATGTAAAATAGAGTTGTATTTGCAAGCTCTCCTCAGTGCCTGAAATTCAGCCCCTCTGTACTTGCAGTTGATCTGGATAGCCTCATGTTGCTGCTTTCAGGGAGTGGACAGATAGCCAGTTCTGTTATGGGGAGAGCAGTTAGATGGGATCCTCAGCTGCCTCTGACCATGCCCACACCCTGGAGCACCAGCCTCTGCTAGTGTAGGGACATTCTGCCTGTTGCTGCATGGACTAGCTTTGCCAAGGCCATGTGAAAACCTGGTAGTTGCAGTGAAACTGAGTTTATGCCGTCCCTCCCTCACTCTGAGAATGCTCCCTGATGCACCGGAGTTGATAGCTTTCATCATGCTGCCATCAATACGACAGGCTCAACCACTGTAAAGTACTTTGGAAGGGTTGATCTTTTCTTTGACACTTGCTCCTGAGGTAATGTGCACAGATCTGGATTACCTCCATTGCAGAAAGATGCAGACCATGGGACAGAAAGGAAAGAAGATGCTGGGGGGAATGAAGTTGCTATTTTATGAAAAAAGGCTGAGACTGGTCTTCCTTCACTCACCTTCATGGAACAGAGTGAGTTTGCTAAGAAGAAACAACCATTAGTGGGAAAAGTTCTGTTTGGAAAATGCAGTGAAACATTTCTGCTTTAACAATCAATTGGAATCCAGCAGCTGTCCCTACCTTGGGCAGGTGTAGACCGGAGAGTGGCATAAAAATACAAACAGCCATCCTTCAGAATGCAGTAGTGCTGAATCCAGGTGTCTTTGCTTCTGTCCAGCTGGTGGAGAAGCCCCAGGCACTCTGGGTTTTTGATAGCCAAGGGTGGAAGTGTAGTGTTATGCAGTGTGACATCTACCCACACATGGTTCTGTAAAGTAAGCATGTAACAAATATTTATGGCAAGGTTTAAGGAGGGCCCGCTAGTTATGGTAAGACACAACTCGTAGTTCACTGCTAGGAAATTAGCTTTTGTTGTGAAAACAATTTGAAAAGCATTTTGGTTTTGGCTGTGATAATCTTCTTTGTAGTAGCTGGTATGGGGCTGTGTTTTGGATTTGTGATGAAAACAGAGCTGACAATGTAGGAATGTTTTCATTAGTACTGAGCAGTGCTTACACAAAGAAAAGGCCTTTCCTGCTCCTCACCCCACCTCATCAGCGAGCAGGCTGGGGGTGCACAACGAGTTTCAGGGCACACAGACAGGACAGCTGACCCGAATGTATGGGTATTGCTTGCCAGATCGTGTCATGCTCAGCACATAGAGCTGGGGGAAGAAGAAGGAGAAGGGGATGTTCAGAGTAGTGGCGTTTGTGTGTCCAATTAACCATTACCCATGATGGAGCCCTGCTTTCCCAGAGAAGGCTGAACACCTGCCTGACCATGGGAAGTGGTGAATGAATTCCTTCTTTTGCTTGTGTGTGTGGCTTTTGATTTACTGTCTTTATGTCAACCCACGAGTTTCATTACTTTTCCAGTTCTCTCCCCCATCCCACCAGGGCAGTGAGTGAGTGCCCGTGTATTGCTTAGTTGCTGGCTGGAGTTAAACCACAGCAAAAGTCAATGCTGAAAATGCAATTAGAAAAACCTGTATTTGATGGCAAATGGTGATAAACTACCTTGTTCTTACAATGACAAAGTCTTTCTTAGCATCTATTTTGTTTTTCAGTACAAATTTTGCTGGTAAAAATAAGGTTATTTCAAAATTGTATGAAGAAGCTTTTTTTTATAAAATTGTCTTGTTGATCTCCCAATTAAAGACTGATTCAGCAGTCTTTACTGTGTGTAGCAGGGAAGACGAAATCCAGCATCAACCCTCTGGGCTCCAGAGCAAAAAGTGCCATATGAAGCCAGAATATAGCACTCAGACTTGGATGGAAGCACTACCACACATAAAGTGTTTGGAGATGCCTTCCCATGCCATTCTGGAAAGCAGAGACTTTTTCATTGTTAAAATTTTCCCATTGTCATTTAGACGTGAAGAAAAAACTCAGCCCATGAAACATTGCTGCTGTATGGGCCATTTGTGTGATAAGAGAATCAAAAAAGAAAATCTGAAAAAAAACCCAAAACCCTGTTGTTTAGTAAGACCAAATTTTCTATTATGAAAGTAAAGCATTTCTTCATTTCCTTAAAATCTGACAGGTGTTAGGAACTCGGACTCTCCTAGTGTGTTTTGCTCATCTGCAATACATATTTTGGATTCTACATCAAATAGTGTCACTGTCATTCAAAATTCATGGGGAGAATGTGTGCAATATGAATAGCATCCTGTTTGTTTCCACAGGGGTTTTCTTCTGCATTTATTTATGGTACTTGACAAGGCAATGATGAAAAGAAGACCTGGCACAATATAGCTAACTTAATTCTTTGCTATGGATGGGAAACCTGCTGGGACTTGGAGAAAAGTGCAGAAAAGGCCTTCAGTAGTACTAGGTGTATTCATAAAATAGTTATCCTAAAGATTTACTAAGATGGCATAGTGTCAGTATATTGGCCTGTTATATCATTGTGTTGTGAGCCCTACTGTAATACACTAGCTATTGCAAAAAGCTATTGCAAAAAGTCAGCTAGAAAAAAAAAAAAAAAAAAAAATATATATATATCTATATATCTCAGCTTTTTCATACTCAACTGAATGGAAAGTACAGCTAGAAGGAAGCAACAGATAGAGTGATCATTAAGAACAGAGGTTAGGCAATGAAACTGGCATATTAAATCAAACATTTCCTTCAGAAGAGGCTATTGTTTTCTCAAAGGCAAAACTAAAAAAGTAAAGCAATTAAAAATAACATGCAGTAGCAGAGAAAGGAGGCAACTTACTGTGTTGTTAATGAGTGAATGCATGAGAGATCTTTCTGTATATGTAATGGAACCTTTTATCCGGTAAGCTATTTTTGCATGTGTTGTGGTTTAAGTTCAGTCAGTAACTCAGAACCATGTAGTTGCTCACTCACTCCCCCCTTCCTCCCCCTGCTCCTGGAGGGATGGGGAGGAGAATCGGAAGAATGTAACTCCCACGGGTTGAGATAAGAACAGTCCAATAACTAAGGTATAACACAAATCACTACTGCTGCCACCAATAATAATAAGGGAAATCATGAGGGAAGAGAATACAACTGCTCACCACCCGCCGACCAATACCCAGCCTGACCCAAGCAGTGATCTCACCCTTTCGGGTAACTGCCCCCAGTTTATATACTGCGCATGACATGCTGTGGTACGGAATACCCCTTTGGCTAGTTTGGCTCAGGTGTCCTGTCTCTGCTTCCTCCTGGCTTCCCCTCCTCCCTGGCAGAGCATGAGACTCAGAGTCCTTCGTCAGACTAAACATTCTGACCCGCAACTGAAAACATTGGTGTTATCAGCGCTGTTCCCAGGCTGAAAGTCAAAACCACAGCACTGCACCAGCTACTAAGAAGGAGAAAAATTACTGCTACTGATGAACACAGGACAGCATCCACCCCTTATTCCATACCATTCACGTCATGCTCAGATCCCACATTTTCAATGTACCGTCACTCTTATCTCATATATATACATATATATACATCCACAGAGAGAGAGAGAGAGAGAGAGAGAAAGATCATTCCTTAGTGCATGGACCAATCCCTATAAAGCTGCTGAGTCCTTCTAGTCCATGATGTCAGACTCTACCTCTTGTAGCAGTCTTTCAGAGCAGCAGAGAGAGTGTGATATAGTCAATCTGCCAGGCCTTCTCATATTTATGTTTTAGCCATCGTCCTCCATACCAGAGAGGCTTAAACCACTTGTTTTGCTTAATTGCAACATGTTTGACACTCGTGAATAACCTGGGCAATAGTGTCCATTGCTAAGCCCACCCCTCAATCATGAGTCCATCTGTATGTTGCATCTCTGCCCTGATGGCCTGAGGTGTCATGGGCCCACCAGGCTCAAAATAATTCACCCTCCCCTTCAGCAGTTTCTGCAACTTGTCTCTAGGGACTCCATACAGCTGCCTTCCATCTCCGACACTTTCAAAGCACTGGAGGGGCCCAGTGAACTAGATACTTGCCCATACTGTCCCACACACCCTGCCACTCATGACTGTCCAGCCTCGGAGAAATCTCTTGGTTGTCCTATATCATTGTCTAATCCTCGACAAGACCCAAACCCAACTCCGCTTAACTTTCAAGGTCAGACGAAATGGTCATGGATAAAACACTCTCTGTATGTGTGCCAACATTACCATAAAGTTCAATGAAACAAGAACCTTAGCCCAAGACCCCCAGCCGATAAACAGAGCAAATACTGGCTGTGAGTAAGGTACGACATGCTGAAACTCTGAGATCAAGAGCAACAACTTTGAGAGCCCAAAAATCAGCATTGTGATGCGTGACTATTAATCTGAAACAGTGAATGGTTATCACAAATACGATTAGACATGTTCTGGTCAGATCTGTCGTTATCTCAACCCTTCGTGCCCCACATTGGATGCCACAAAGAACTGTCGTGGTTTAAGTCCAGTCAGTAACTCAGAACCACATAGTCGCTCTCTCACTCCCCCACTTCCTCCTCCTCCCCCGCTCCTGGAGGGATGGGGAAGAGAATCGAAAGAATGTAACTCCCATGGGTTGAGATAAGAACAGTCCAGTAACTAAGGTATAACACAAGCCACTGCTGCTACCACCAATAATAATAATGATAAAGGAAATAACAAGGGAAGAGAATACAACCACTCACCACCTGCTGACTGATACCCAGCCCAACCTGAGCAGTGATCTAGCCCTTCGGGGTAACTGCCCCCAGTTTATATACTGGGCACGACATGCTGTGGTATGGAATACCCCTTTGGCTAGTTTGAGTCAGGTGCCCTGTCTCTGCTTCCTCCCAGCTTTCCCTCCTCCCTGGCAGAGCATGAGACTCAGAAATTCAGAGTAAAAATTACTGAGTAAACATTACTGAGCAACAACTAAAAACATCGATGTTATCAGTGCTGTTCCCAGGTCGAAAGTCAAAACCACAGCACTGCACCAGCTACTAAGAAGGAGAAAAATGACTGCTACTGCTGAACCCAGGACAGCATGTTACACTAAAGAATTATTCTTTTGATGTGTTTTCTTTTGTGTATATGTGCCTTTATCCTCCTTTTTGGCTTAGGCTGGTTTTTGTTTCTTTTGGCTAAGGTACATGCCTTATATTGTTTGCTTTATTTTTGCTGCTTTAGAGTATGTGGATTCCTTTTTATTCTTTTAAGAAACACTGCCAGGTAGAATATACTTTGAAACAAATTCGGTTTTGGACTTACAATCTCATCTGAAAGCTAAAGCCACAAGAAATGTATGTTGGATCAATTTTGTTTCAGTGGAAAAGGAATTACAGTAACAATAAACATCTCCTTTCACTATTTGGAAACTCATCACTAAAGCACACTGCTGAAGGACTCATTCATGTGCCCTGACTTGAGAGGAGGAAAGTAAATTTCTTTTCATGTATCTATTTACTTACTGCATTAATTCAGGTTATAATTTTTATCTTTTTTTTTTGGGTTTTTATTATTGATTATTTTTTTCACCTGCAAAAACAGCAGACATTGATACTTTTCCTGCATTTGCGCCTCACATCCTTTCTGTTAAAAACCAAGCTGTTTCAGTAGCTAAACCTTTTTAAAAAAAGATTTTAGAGATCAACACCATATTTTTATAAAGATGTCCTGCCTACAGGACAGGATAATAATCATGGGGTCAGGAAAGGGCAAACTAAAGTAGCTTTGACCCCTATGCTTCAACCCTGGAAGTACTAAAATTAGCTTTGCAGTTCTTCTGTGGCCAGCCAGGATTATTCATACTAAATTATGCTGAGGTGAGCAAGGTCTCTCTGGGGCAGCTCAAGATCAATTATGGCTATGTTTCTCCCAGCCATAGGGGCGACCAGAGAGTATATAAAGAGATAGAGAGATAAGTCAAAGTTTATCAGCTAACTTACCTTTCTTCATCTCTGAAAATACAGAATAACTCTACAAACCCCCTCTCCTTTCTAATATTTTATCTGAAAAAGCAGGTAGCTTGCAACCAAGGCAGACTTGCAGAAAATACTTAGAAAGATAGACCCCTTCTCTCCTTTTACTCCAGAGAGTATCACCCAAGGAAGATCATGTGGACATGAGTCATTGCTTCCATTCCTGCCTTTCCACTACCCTCATCTTAGGTTATGGTTTTGAACCACCTTAAAGCTGCTGATATCTGGAGAGGGAGCATCTGACTCTTTCCACCTTATGACAGTAAAGCTGAGCCACAATAATATCTGTATATGGCTTCTAGATTGGAGCTGATTCACATCCCAGCAGCAAAAACTATGCAGCTCCAATGTTGCTGTCTGCACCTGAGCATGCACAAATATATCTACTGTCTCTGTCTTCTGCACAATCTGCTATACACATGCTTTTCATATAAATAAAGCATTACCTGATGGACAGGATGCACTGCTTTATCCATAGCCTCCAGCCACCTATAGCATAGAATCATAGAATAGTTAGGGTTGGAAAGGACCTTAAGATCATCTAGTTCCAATCCGCCTGCCATGACAAAAATATGAGAATTGCTTAGCTTGGTAGAGCAGAATAAATGTGTTTGACTGCCTCTTTTAACTCTTACTGCCATAGCATCTAGGGGATGTGCAATTTTCAGGACAGATTCAAGGCTTCAAGATAGAAAAGTTGTGTATTAAATCGAAACAAACATTGATAACTCTCAGAAAATAAGTCTCAAAAAAGTCGTTATGTGTGTTTTGGGTGATGATTTAAATCTCTTTCTTTTGTCAGCTACAGTTGATAGCAAATGAAAAAAAAGCATTTTTTAGGTCTAACTCTGAGTCAAACCCAACTCACTGCCTCTGGCCAGAATCAGTATGCTTTTCAGGCATACTTGCATTTTAAAATAACAAACCAATAATATGGCAGAATGACAGTAGAATAAATGGAAGATGGTATTGTATTTATTTCTAGCGCTGTCCTTGTTGGGCAAAAGAGAGATTGTTGTGAAATGACTGATAAGCAAGTTTATATCCACAAGGAAGATTTAAATTTCCCTTTGATATAACAGTACAGAAGAAGATATGAGAAGATGGATGAAGGTGGTTTTTTTTTTTTTTTTTTTTTGAGATAAATCAGAAATTCAGGGGCATCTTGAGCAAAGAATGAATATTAAAGCCTTAATGAAAAAAAAATAACAAAAATAACTATGAAACTGAAAAACAGTTTTTTAAACTTCTGCAAATGAAAATTAGAAACACCATTTTCCCATAAATGGCTGACAGATTTGTTCATTTTTTTCCTGCTGATAAAGGCAGATATTCTGAACATCCTCTTAAAAATTCAAACTCTCTGTCCCCAAACCAGAAGAACAAAACTGACCCTGTAAATGAGAGATCACTTACCTCTTCATTTCTTGGTTGGAAGTTGCACAGAAATAGAAAATCCTGTTTCCATTTTGAGGTATGCATTTAAAAACAAATGGTTTACCTAGACTGGTGTCAACACCAATTTCTGCTCCTTCCAGCTTTGTTACTTCCAGAGGTCTGCACTTCCCTTCATCCTGCAATTAGATAGAAAGAGGGCCAAGGTTCAGAAATAACATGAAACTGATGCCTGTGAGATGGGGATAAATTCAGGGAATACTCAAAGATGTAGAAGCTGGTGATAAGCTCTTATGCTTTCTAACTTCAAAACTGCTCACATAGTTATATCGTACAGTTCATCTCTGCTCTCGTGAGACCTCACTTGGAGTATTGTGTACAGTTCTTGTAATTCCAACATAAGAAGGACATGGAGCTGTTGGAGCAAGTCCAGAGGAGGGCCATGAGGATGATCACAGGGCTGGAGCACTTCCTGTATGAAGATAGGCTGAGAAAAATTTGGGGCTGTTGATCCTGGAGAAGAGAAGGCTGCGTGGAGACCTCATAGCAGCCTTCCAGTATCTGAAGGGAGCCTACAAGGATGCTGGGGAGGAACTGTTCATCAGGGACTGTAGCAATAGGACAAGGGGTAATGGGTTTAAACTTACACAGGGGAAGTTCAGTTTAGATATAAGGAAGGAGTTCTTTACTGTGAAGGTGGTGAGGCACTGGAACAGGTTGCCCAAAGAAGTTGAGAATGCTCAATCCTTGGCAGTGTTCAAGGCCAGGTTGGACAGGGCCTTAAGAAACCTGGTCCAGTGGGAGATATCCCTGCCCATGGCAGGGGGGTTGGAACTAGATGATCTTAAGGCCCTTTCCAACCCAAACCATTCTAAGATTCTATGATTCTATGCTTTAATGATCCACAGCCACAGCAAATACAGTGCAGTCACAAAGGATAAACTAGTCAAACACCCTCTAAACTTGCATTTCTATTTTTGCTTCTTAATTGGCTTTGGTTCATCAGAAGTCATATCTACATGTGAAAACGTTGCTAGTTATTTGCAAATATTCCAGCTTCTGAGGGTGCAGCTGAGTGAGAGTGGGATTTTCAAAGTGCACCAAAGAATTTAGGAGCATGAGTCTCTTTACTAAGCAATGCTGCTTGAGTTCAGGTTTATGCTGAAAACCTCACCTTGTATATACAGATAGAGGGAACAATGGCTCACATTCAGAAAATAGTGAGCATAATTTTAAAAGATGCATTTCAGTTCCTTTATGAAATTGCCCTAAATATTGTTACAGTCATAAACCTTTCCATTAATTTCAGACAACTTTCAATGAAAAGCATTACAATACCTTTTTGTTTGTTTCTGATTGAGTTAAAGCTCTTGGAGACTGAAGGGCATTGTCTGTGTCTTTCTCTGTGGTTAGTTATAAGAAGCCATTAAGCTTCTTAATGTAAATAGGTAGGTAAAGGGGCTCCTTGCCCCACTTTCCCAGCCCAGGTCTCCTCAAGCACGTGCCTTAACACAAAATAAAAGTGCATGCATCTGGACAGTGAACTCTAGCAGTGTTATAAACAATATTCTTAGCCCCCTTGCTTTGAAGAGCTATGAGGAGCTCTAAAAATGCCATCAAGTTTGGCGGCAATAAAATGGAAAAATGAGTTAATTCTGGGACATAGGAAGAGTGTTAGTGCCATTTGCAAAATACACAGATGGTAGAGTTTCATAGAATAGGATCAGTTGATTATTGGGAATTAATTAAACATTGTCAGTAGGAGCTAAATTGTAAATGCCCCATTTCATTTCTTTATTAGCCTAAAAATAAACATACATATCCTTCCATGAACAAAATATGCAGCTGTGGTTACTATATAGTTAAATACTTTTTTTATGCTCACTGGCACATGTGACTATCATAGAACTATAGAATCATAGAATGGCTAGGGTTGGAAAGGACCTTAAGATCATCTAGTTCCAACCCTACTGCCATGGGCATGGACACGACACACTAAACCATGTCACCCAAGACTCCCTTTGTTATACAGGAATATTCATGTATATAACCCCTAATACTGAAAACCAGTATAAATAAACATTCATGAATGCATTTCCTGGATTTTTCTGCTTTCTTCTTACTTTCTTTTTTTTTTTAATTCAAAACCTAAAGTCAATACAGAAGATAAACGCAATTGTGAAAGTCATCACTGCTGTGACCTACTTTACTTTTAATAGCTTCAGGCACAAAACCACGTTGCAAAGACAACATAACCAAAATATGTTTTAAGGCTCCAAATCTCATTCCTAGTGTAAAGCATAATAAGTGCTAGATTAATGAAGTGTTATTCAGCAACATCCTGTTCATGGTCTGCATTCTGCTGAATGTCCTAGCCTGAAGGCAGACATTGTGTCTGTCACTGCAGACAATGAAATGGCTGTGTGACCACTATTATTGCACATTGTTATGAATTCCTTTTCTAAACACTTTCTGTGCTGTCTGGAATAAATGCAGATGGAGCTCTGTGGCATCAAGAATTATTTATGTCTACTCCATTTCAAATTTATATACCTAGGAAAGGAATAGGATTGATTTGAGGCATTCAAAGTGAGACGAAATGTCCTTCATTGACTAATAGGCAGCCATAGACCCCTAATTCTGATGTCAGATGTGAGAAATATTTCTTTTCAACCATGTGGCTTTCATGAATAACATCTTGAGATCATTACTTTGGCAAGTATCTCTTCGTTACAGAAAGTGCCAAAGCTATATTGCTGAAAAAAAAAAATATAGAAGTAACGTCTTAAGCCTGTGACTAGAGAGTAATCCACTGATGATACTGTCGCTATGGAACCTAATATAGGTGATACTGTTTGAACTGATGATATGTATCATACAGATTTTAAATGAACTCATATTTTACCTACTACTATTCCATTCTGCCCCTAAGTAGAAAAGACTTTGTTTTCTCAAGGTTTCTATCAGCTACTTCATGGATTTTTGGCAGTCTGCAGTATCTAATATGGATGAAGTCCTCTGGGTGGAAGGCAGAAAACATATGCTACTTCGGTAAATGCTGTTCTAAAAATAATATAAACATCTGAAGTAACCCTTCCCTCGCTGTTAGTTTTCTTAAGATAGCCTGAGTTTTAGGGTAAATGGTTCTAAAAAAAAAGAAACCCCAAAACTCTCCAGGCAAACAAACAAACCCCAATATGTCACTTAGTCAGACTGTAATAAAGGACAAATAAGAATTGAAAACTACACATATCCTTCCTTTTTGTATGAAATGGTCATTAACGTATTTAATGGGGATTCACCAATCAGGCCTATTTAATTTTGTGCAAATACTTCCAGAAAATAAATGGCATTTGTAGCATTTCCTGAACGATTCACTGTGTTCAAAGAATTTTGTTGAGCAGAGTTATATTTGCTATTCTAGTAAATCTTGTCTATTAGAAAGGAGAAGCTGAAAAGATGAACATCTCATGCTATGTGCAGAGAAAGAAAGAAAAATAAACATGAATACCTATGAAAAGACATTAAAATTAAGCTACATAAGAGACTGCAAGTACTAGGAAAATGAAATAAAAGTAACTTCTTGGAAAACAAGGTCAAATCTTAGACGAAACAATAGAAAAAACCTGAAACACAATGTGAAAACTGAGCAGTGCTAGAAAGCAGAAATTAAAGACTGGATAGCTCAGAAGACTGGCAGTGGAAAGTGTAAGGCAGTTGCCCCTAGGTTACTGTTTCAGACTGGCTGCAGGTCAGTAGTAGCATGAGTGAATTTTTGGCTGTCTTTCAAAAGCGTCTGCCTGAGGAGTCCCTATGTGCTTAAAGTAGACATCTCTTAAATGAGGCAGGAAAATAAACTCTTTCTTTTTCCTTCTTATTTCTCATTCACCACAGTTGACACGGCTACAACTGTGTGTCATAGTTTAAGCCCAGCGGGCAACCCAGAACCACGCAGCTGCTTGATCACTCCCCCACCTTCCTCCCCCTGCTCCTGGAGGGATGGAGAGGAGAATCGGAAGAATGTAACTCCCACGGGTTGAGATAAGAACAGTCCAGTAACTCAGGTATAACACACCAGGTATAACACAAACCACTACTGCTACCACCGAGAATAATAATGATAAGGGAAATCACAAGGGAAGAGAATACAACTGCTCACCACCTGCCGACCAATACCCAGCCCGACCTGAGCAGTGATCTAGCTTTTCTGGGTAACTGCCCCCAGTTTACATACTGGGCATGACGTGCTGTGGCATGGAATACCCCTTTGGTTAGTTTGGCTCAAGTGTCCTGTGTCTGCTTCCTCCTGGCTTCCCCTCCTCCCTGGCAGACCATGAGACTCAGAAAGTCCTTGGTCGGGGTAAACATGACTTAGCATTAACTAAAAACATCAGTGTTATCAGCGCTGTTCCCAGGCTGAAAGTCAAAACCACAGCACTGCACCAGCTACTAAGAAGGAGAAAAATTACTGCTACTGCTGAATCCAGGACACTGTGGCACTCAGGCTTGCAGCATTCTCACCATTTGTTATTTTCTGGTTTTCTCTGGCCAGTTTCTTCCTGAGGCCTGATGCTGATTGCTTGATAGTATCTTTAAAATATTCCCTTTCCTATTTCTTCTTTTAATCATCATGCTTTGTGGTACGTTTGTTTAGAAAATTATAGCTAGATCCTGTTTGGGCACACTGTTGCAGAGGAAAGACTAAGGCATTTATGTCTTTTCCCCTATATCTTTTTCTTTTCCCCTTGAGGAAAAGACTTGCATATTCCAGTAAACAGAGAGCTCTAGACTCCACAACTGTTTGTAAGGTATCTTTCACCAGTAGACCTGAATTATTTATTTATTTTGTTTTGCTTTAAATGATTTATGTCTAAATTAGAGAGAGTAGAAACATACCAAAGAGCCAGATAATAGGGGAAGGAGATGTAAAAGCTCCTCTATTTGAAGAACATAATTATCCTACACCTAACTGTATTAGCTGTCAGACAAAGTACAATCAGTATTGTGATATGCCTCATCTTCACATTCCAGTTAGTTCTTTCATTAAGATTGAGTAATCCACTGCAATTAATTGCACAAAAAGTAACAAACAGTTTGTAGTACAAAGGCTCACAGAAAGAACCATTGATTGGCTAAAATCTGGAACAACTTGAATTAGGTAAAATAATATATCTGATATATATATATATATATCATATATATATATATATATATGAGATATATATATATAATATATCTTAGTAGGCCAAAATTAACTTGCATTAGTACCAGCCAGTGCTATTTCTCATTTTAAATAGAAGTAATAAAGTGCAAGTATTGGAAACCTTGGACTCAGCACCTCCTTTAATGTAAATTGAAAAATATATCCTGGTGCCATGGGAGTCATGGAAAATGTAGAGCAGAATCAAATTGTATATGAGCTCTAAATAATTTGGCAGTTCCCAGACAGTGATGATAAAGCTCCAAGCAAGAATGAAGAACAAACAGAAGTGGTATCTTTATAAGCAATGGCTCAGACCTAAACCTATTTATAGCTAAGCCTTCTATATAAAGCGCTTAGGCTTAGTGATGAACACAGGCTTGCTCAAGAGAACAAAGGACTAAATGTCTGTCATAGATTGAAATAATGTGAAGGGTCCACACATGGCAGGCAGGGGATTTCTTTCTTGGTATAATAATTGGACTCAGTATAGGCCACAGAAATAAAAAATAATATAAAAAATTCTTTTTCCCTCTCTCTTCTATTCTACTGGGAATAGATTTAAGGATGCATACAAGCAACCAGAAGCATGTATTGTAGTGTCTGAGCTAGACAATTATTGTAAAGACACTTTTTGTAAAATGCCCTGTTCCCCTGTACAGAGAACACAATTGTAGGAAGAAAAGGGAACATTTAAGTCTGCATTTAAATTTCCTCTTTGTGTCAAGAGAGGGCTTTCACTTCTTCTGTGGGGCTTGGGTGCACAGTGATGTGTCTTGTGAATAAATGGTAAATGGAAAACTGGTGTCCATCTGGCTATACAAGGTGTGTAAATGTTGGTGTTAAATCTTAAAGATTTAAAGAATTAGCAAATTTTAATATGGTCTCCAGGCATTCTGAATCAGGCAGAGGGTGAGAACAGAATAATTTATGAACACAAACATACCCTAATAGAGACAACTAAGAAACTGCTATTTTCTTCAGAAGGACATCATTAATTAAAGAATATTCAATGAGGAAAGCATTCTGCTGTTGAGGAAAAGTGAAGGTTATTGATCACTTTGATCTTAAAAAACACTGTGTAAATTATCTGAGCATTACTTAAATGCCAATGTGCTGGCTCCTTTAAAGTCCAATAAAGAGAGAAGACAAGATTCTGTTGAGCTATTGAAATGGATTGGCTTCATAATGGAAATAGGAATACGAGCTTACATCTGATCATTTAGGTGATGTAATAGCTGTTTACCAGGCTAGCGTCTAATTGCATTTGGATGTTAAGCATTCCCATTGCCCTCGCTTCAGCTTTGAGAAACTTTGCCTTAGTCACTCACACTGTGCCTGAGGGCTTCCTAAAGGCATTAAAATTCAGAGCCTAAGAAATGCAAAGCATAATTCTTTTTAAACTGACATTATTATATATAATCACAGTAAAGACTGTCAAAAAGCACACCCCTTCCCCCACTTAACTGCTGCCACTGTGTTCAGTGAGAGTACTTCTCAGGAGTATCTGTTGAAGTTTTCTTACAGTGTGTTTCAGAGCATTACAACCACGAGCTATCATGAAGGCCATTTCTCTGAGGCTTGGGGCTACACATTAAGGTGAATTTGCCCTTTATTCACAGTTTTGTCTCTTGCTACATCTGAATCTCTAAAGCATGCTGTTTTCTACTATCAGGTCAGCCATTTCCAACTTAACTACTACTTCCAATTTAACTGCTCCTACTTCTATTACAGCTTCTTCTTTTGATTTTCCTACTCTTAGTCCATACAAAATGCTGGCAGCAAACCTGTACCCTTAAGGCTTCTGATTACTATTGTTCCACATCATTCTTAGCAGAGGGAATTTGAGAAAGAAATGGAATACACAACAAATGTAACTTAAGGACCTAGCAGACAGAACTGATCTGACTAGACTATATCAGTCAGATATCTGAAAAGGAAGTCTGCAAGGGAGAGGTATTGATACACTTTCTAGTTTGGATCCAGTCATCTTTATAGCTTCTCCTAGACCATAACCTCAATGATATTTATTTCATAGTTTTCCTTTTCAGATACTAGATTGGTTACCTGTCTCACTATCTTCTTTCCCAGGGTCCATTTATGGTAAATGGACAGGAAATAATTCCTAGGAATATAGCAAGACACAAACCAGAGAGGAGCTATGGCATTGTTACAAACATGATCTTCTGTTAATTCTACGTTTTTTTGACTCTGTCTTCTTTGACCCACAAAATCACTTGTTAAACATGGTTTTTTAACCAGTCTCACATAGCAAGAAAGCAACAATGAATTGAAACTAGGGAATTGTGGCTTGGGCTGGCATTTTTAGTGGATTTGCAATCCTCAGCATCTTTAATTAGCTGAGGTCCTTACATGACAGATATTTGTAATAAGGAATTTGGGGAAATATGTTTTTGGCTATAATGCTTTATTTACCCTTGTGCTTTCCCCTTGAGCCTGAACACTGTTAGCTCTCTAACATGTGTGCCCTCATGATAAAGGACGTGTGCTCCATAGCCTTTAAGCTCCCTATTGGTCCATTTGTTCCCAGGTTCCAGGAATTATATTCCTTCTTTTTAATGGGTTTGCAAGACCAGAATTTTTATATCTTGAAGGCCGTAGCATATTGTAGTTTCCAAGTTTGCTTTCGGGTTCTAAAAGCAACTTGGTGGTAGCACCTCAGAGATCTATGTGAACTTATTTAACCTGTTGAAATGATGCTGTACTGCTGTGGCTGGATGGCTGTTATTATCTTACTGATCTCATTTTGGAGAAAAGAAGGCTCGGGGACACCTTATCGCTCTCTACAACTACCTGAAAGGAAGATGGAGCCAGGAGGTGGCTGGTCTCTTCTCCCAAGGAACAAGGGATAGAACAAAAGGAAACTGCCTCAAGCTGTGCCAAGAGAGGTTTAGACTGGATATTAGGAACAATTTCTTCCCTGAAAGTGTGGTCATGCGTTGGAACAGGCTGCCCAGGGCAGTGGTGGATCTGAACCGTCCCCAGAAATGTTCACAAACCGTGCAGATGGGTCCTCAGTGACATGGTTTAGTGGTGGCCTTGGCAGTGCTGAGGAACAGTTGGACTTGATGATCTTAAAGGTCTTTTCTAACGTAGTTTATTCTATGACTCTATGATTCTAGGGTTTCTCTGTCTTACACTGGAGTCTTCATCATAGACATCTCATGGTGACTTTGCAGTCACTTTACTGTGCCGAGCAGCACGTGCTAGTTTTAGAGGAGGAGATGCTGCTATCTGTAAAGGAATGATCAATGCTTGACTATGCTGATATGCTTTCAGTGTTCCTTAAGAAAATGTGTAAGTTCAAGCACAAGAAACTTGATTGCTTATACTTGCCTTAGGGTGGGACTTAAGTGAACATCACTGTCTATCTCCTCACAATGTCCAGATATTTTTCCTAGGAGAAAAACTGTGCACATTAGCAAAAGAGGAAATAGCACATTTGAGAGGATCCAGTAGTCTGGACAACGGGGGATCAGAACTGTAGTGCATAATGTAACTCTACTGTTGCTATGTGCAGGCAAAAATATTATAAATCATTATATCCCTGCTGATCTCAGTAATTCACACAAAACAAGGTTCTACCCCAATGTGCCCAATATTTCTGCTATGAGTTGGCAAACATAGCCAAATGTCCACTGAGGTAAAAAGTGTGTTTTATTTACATATATGGATTGTGGAGTCAAAGTCAGTGGCAGTATCTGTTTAAGGGAAAACAAAACAGCCTTGTATGTAAAGTGACTGAATCTGTTGCAACAGCTATCACTTCACCTGTGAAGTGATATGGACAGAGGCGAGTCTGAAACAGCAGCAGTTACATTGGTGAGTCAATATGAAAAAAGCCCTAGAAACAATAATCTCTCTTTTAGCGTAGGTGGGAAAAGGAGAGCTCAGGTTGGAGAATTTTTGGCTGTAAATAGCAATGATGAGGAAATGTATTCACTGTGTTTGTTGGTATAGTCTAAAGCAGAAGATGAAACACCCTTTCCTTTCTCCATTAAAGGAGAGATATGGTATATGTACACTGTCACGCATAAGCAAAAGGCCAGGTTGCCTTCTTGAGTAGGTGGAAATCAGGCATAACCTTGCTGGAGCCACTATGTAAATTACCAATGTAAATGGTTCTTAGCATCAGAATCAAGAACTGATAATTGATGACTGGTTAGTTTCTTGGACACTGGCATACAGATTTTCCTGAATTATTTTTGACTGCTTGAATTATTCTTGACCTCAATGAACTGTTTTAAAGAACATCTTATAACCACTAAGTGGAAAAATTTTTCCTACTGACTGAGGCAAGGCCTGGAAAAGAATGTTTCCAACTTAATCACACATCTGGCATGCTACATAAATAAATAAATAAACTAAGAAGCTTATTTGTAATTCTCTCAGAAAAGAAAGTTGAATGAGCAGCATCTGTATGTGCTGTTCTTCTTGTGTCCTAGTAGATATCATACCAAAAGAAAGATGTGCCAGGGAGTCCAATTGAGCTCACTCTTACTTCATTTGGGTATAGAAAGAAGCAAATTTGTATTTAATTATCTTTCTGTCTTACTAAAAGCAGTTCAGAGTACTCTAAGCAGATGAGGCAGTGAAGAAGGTCCTTGTGCTTTCAGGTACTAAGATAACACTGCAGTATTTCAGTGTATTCTTTGGAGTCTAGAGGCAGAGAGAGAGAGAACAGCTGGCAAAAAATTGGCATGAAACAATTTAAAAAGTGGTTGAATGGCACTATTCTTGGATAAAGCCAGAAAACAAGCAGTAGTTATTATTATGTAACTGCAGTGCTTTAAATCTATTTACTCCTATTAAACAAAAACAAATGCATGCTTTCAGTAGCTAAAAACCCTACTATCAAAAAATAAGGTTGGTATGACTGAAATAGTTATTTTTTCAGAGCAGTAAATGAAAGAAAGCTAGCTGCGGAAGAAAAGATAGGCTTAAAATGAAATCTGCTAGTTGAAATAAAGGAATTTTCATAAATATTAATGAATGTAAGATTATTGGGCATCTTCTAATCCTTGATCAAATTTACCTAACACTGTTTTCAGAGGTACTTAATTGAAAGTGGAAATTAAAAAGTGGGGAGTGTTTAAAAGGCTTAACTAAATTTTTGATTTACACATTTCAGGAGTTTGATGAAGGACCTGACTAGGGTAAAATAAAAAACTTTTTTCCAAACAAATGTTCCTCTATGTTTGTATCCCTTTTAGTGTGTGTTTTGTTTGTTTATTTGTTTCTGTTTTGAGACAAGTATAAGTAGTGTTGAAATAATGGCAGTGGAAAGCCAGACTGCTTTATTGTATACCCAGTGGTTCTGCAGCATAACCCCGATTAGAAGGCTAGTGCATATATTATGGTATATGCAGATAAATTAAGGCTACCAGAGTTTCTACTGGAAATGTCATGTGGATAGAGAATTGTAGAGGAGCAAGCTCTTTCTATTATTTATAATTACCATTCACAAAATGTCTTTTTCCCCCCAAAGGTGCTTGGTTTTGTCAAGAAGCTTAAATATTGAAAGCTTGATTAATTTCAGTATAGATAAGAAACTGAAGTGCCTCATGTGAATTCTTTTCTTCATCATAACAGCATTGTGAATGAAAAACTATACTTGGGATCACCAGGAGGGGGGATCAGAATGTGGTGTTGTATCAGAGACCTTGAACTGTAGAGAAAGACTAACCCATGGAGTTCTCAAAGTAGAGTACTTGGTAGACATTTTGTCAGCATTTTTCAGGTAAAAATAATTTGGTTTCTAGTATTTACAAAAAAACAAAAACAATCAAGTGAGGCTTTTACTGGAGTGACTCTACTATTCCTGTAAAAATGAATAAACTGTTAATATATATGAGCAAAAAATGAAATACATATATGATAGATTGATGTATGAAGTAGAAAGAGATGATAAAGTAGAAGAAAAAGCGAAAAGAGGTAGATTCATGATCAGGAGTGAAGCCTGCAGTATTAGCTTCTGTATTGTTCTTCTGTGCAGTATTAGCTTCTGTACTGTTCTTCTGTTGATTGAACTTCCTTAACACCATTCTGTTGTCTAGATTATGTTTATGTTTATTGCAAAATTGTGCTGGGGTGTCTACATATGTATGTGTGTACATGTACATCTCCATCCTTCATGTACTGAGTTGACCAAAAGGTGTGTGACCACGTTATCAAAGGCAAAACTATTTACATGTCAAGAACTTGGTGATATGCTTAGGTTCTCATGTAGTTTTTGATGAAGGGTGGACATGGGTGTATTTCACTGGTATGTGATCAAACTGTGTGTTGGAAGCAAACCCATTTCTACCTGTTTCTAACCAGCTGATATTTTAGCTGATGCCCTTCCTAGGTTAGCTAGAAGATTCACTGGAAGCTACATGGGCTTCATCTAGTGATAAATCCCTAACCAAGGCAAATTTTCTCAGCTTCACTGTTTTCTTGAAATCTGGTTAAAATGAACACTAAGTGGATGATTCAGTCTTTTTTAGAAGCTGTAAAAAGTTTAACTACAAAAAGCTCTGACTGCAGTCTTTGAAATCCATTTGTTTGTTTTTATAGATGTAACTTGTCAGTGAATAACTTCATCATGAAGCTACATCAGGGAGGGGATTAGGAACTTGTAAGTACATGCATCAGCTGCTGAACCATCTCTCAGGCTATAGTAAAATGCTGCTGCAGGGCAGGTGAGTTCATGGGCTCATTGTGGCCAGGGCCATGAGCCATACCACTGCCCGCTGCCTGCTGCCCACATCCCCCACCTCTGGAGCTAACCATTTCAAGAGAAAAATCCCTTTTCTTTTCCCCTTTTTTAAAGTATTATGTCTATATCCACTTGTTTAGTGGCGAATAACTGTATAGAATACTCAAATGTAGCTAACCATGAGATAAATTGAGAAAACCACGAAGCCACTGATTTAGGGCCATTAAGACTCACTATAAAACCAGGGAGCTGTAAATTACTACATATATAAATGAAGCCTCACACAAAGAAATCTCATGGTCATGCCTATTTAAGAAAATACTTGTAATGGTAGGGAGAATTCAGAGCTCCTGCACATCTGAAACTACTTCATCTCCTCCAAATCTCCTAGAGCCTATTCAGTTCAGAGTTCTTGATAATCAGAACTAAGAGATTAAATGTGAACATAAAACATAGGCAGTGTCTACATCTGTGACTAAGATATAGGAAGGCAGATCTACTTGATGAGTCCCTGCTGTATACGACATACAAAAGCATCTTTAGTGCTGGTGTTATTCTGTAAATACTACAAGTCAACTAATGATCTGTAAATATGACTAGCGTACTGCTGCACTTCGTGGTTCAGGACACAGCTTAATTCCTTATTAGCCACTCTCCTTACCTTCTTGTGTTTGTAATACTGTAGGTAGCCATTATGTTTCAGCACAAACCATCTCTTTCTCCAGCCCTTCAGTATTGCTGACTGTGTTCGTTTATGCAAATATCCTCGGCAGGTAGGTCTGGGGGTGTTAGGGTAACGGCTGATATCTGATCCCACTGTCATAGTCAAGATATCGGGGCCTAAAATATTACATTGAAGAATGTGAAAACATAGGTCAAAACTATAATCCAGTATATCAATATTTTTAAACACCGTTGTGGGGTATGGAGTGGGAAGGCAGTCTTCTATCCCATATGCCCTTTTCTTCCCAGTGTCACTTCTAGAAGCAGCAATGAGCAAAGCAGCCCAGGAAACAATGAATTAAATCAAACAACATTTGGCCTTCTTTTAACAGAAATTCAGGAATGAAAACATTTTTGTGTTGAGGACTAGTAATGGAGCCAACTATCTGAAGACACTTCTTGAAAAAGCTGTTGTGACCTACCTTTGCAAGCCGCATCTTAGGTACTTATGTATTTTACCAGTTTAGGGAAGCAGTTGAATTTCACTGCTAAAAGGAGTATCCACAAATTAAGGCTTACAGACAAATTTCTGAGAATGTTCTCAGGGGCATCTTCAGTCCCTGTTATCATACATATGCTCCTGAGAATTCTTTCTTGTTCATGTCTACTAACCTTTTGTGCTATCTGTGCCCCTCAGTGAGGGGCTGTTGGAAGCTAACCTGTGCTAAAGTGTTTACTTATAATTTGCAAAAAGTAAGTGCTCAAAGGAGATGTTAGGTTACAAGGCTGTCTACAATGTGTTATTTTTATCAGCAATGAGGTACAATTTCATAATATTTGCTGATATTATCAATGCATTTAAGGCTTTGACCCCGAAGGCCTGAAATTCTGATTATATCAGATACTACTTCAGAGTGGCAAAGCCTTAAAAACCTTAAAGAGGATTGAGAAATTTGGTTATGACACATTTCCATTTGCAAAACTTTTGCTGGATTTCTCCTTTAGGGACAGCTGACTTTGGAAATGCTGTCTGTGTGTCAAAATTTAGGCCACAGGGTGTTCTCTGAGGGGTTAAAAATATCTAATATTCAGAGGTTTATCTACTAAAAGACTTGATATATTTTTAAATATAATAGTGTGAATGGCACCTCTATAATTAAAGAACTTTGTATGTGTCAAGTTAAATTTGTCACTGTCTTGTAATTTGAATTTATTGAACTTCCCATCAGCCCTTGTCAAAACCATATTTGGGATAAATAAAGAATGTCAGTAGATTAACTTTCAGCATGCAAACATGTGTATCTTTGGGGTTTAGTTATCATGATTCTAGGAGGAACACACACAAATGATATTACTGACTCCTTGTTTCCGGGGTGCTGCAAAAGGATGCCTTATGAAATAACCTCTCTGCTCTCCTGTCTAGACTTCAAGTCTTGGCATCACGGAAAGAACTACTAGGTGCACTGAATCAAGCTGTGAAGTCTCTCCCTGAGGAAGCATAAGGCATAAATAAGGTATTGGTGTCTTTGCAGTCTCTTGCATGACTTTCTCAGTCGCTTTCTTAAAGGCAGGAGAGACAAAACGTGTCCCTGCCCATGGCAGAGGGGGTGGAACTAGGTGATCTTTAAGGTCTCTTCCAACCCAAAATATTCTATGATTCTATGTGCTCTTTGGGGAATATTTTGTATGTCTGTTTTCTTCTGTTTTCCTAGGAAGGTCTAGATAAAAACGTGACTTAGGCAATAGTACTGTATTAACTACTAACGCATTAAACTTTTAAGATTGCTGTTGTATCCATCATCCAACTTGTCTGGATGTATTTGGAGCACTTTACAGAAATCCTGACCCACCTATGTAATATACTGTGATCTCAAACTAACCTTTTCTTGCCAGATTGGCAGCTTCGCAATGCGGCATGTTTGTGACATCAGTTCCATTGACTGCTATCAGAATATCCCCAACTTGAAGCCCTGCTTCTTCAGCTGCACTGTCTGGAATAAAAAACAAAAAAACCAAAAACCAACAAACAAACCAAATCCTTTTTACTTAGAGTTAGGATATCAAGTATGTCTATATGATCAAGCTTTTCTAGCAAAGCCGATGTCTGTCCAACCAGGTAAGGATAATGCTTTGGGGCCTTTGAGATGTGAACTTAGAGGTCCAGAAAGTTTTTCTGAGCAACCTGTTAGTCATCTGTAAATAAAACTTCAGGATTGAACTGGTATCCAGTTCAACACTAGATAGTCAATGGCAGTGGAGAAATTTCATTAAAGATGCCATTAGGACTTAAATGGTTTAAGATGCAAATAGGCATTTCAATCTGAGGGTTTTGTCCTAAAAAGCAAACAAATACCTGGTGCAATGTTCAGTAAAGTCAATAGAAAAAGCTTTTATTATTCTGCTGAGTTTTGGATTTAAGGCCAAAAGATTACTTTCTATGCTGATGTTTCTCCTGCTGGTTAAAGTAATTTGGCTATAATATTTTGTGGATTTTTTCTGTATGAGGAAATAACATAGTAAATTAACAAAGGGTTAGTGAAGGACGCATTGACTCAGATTTGTTAAAATATCAACCTTTTGTTTATTTGTTAACTGTTGCAAAGCACATGCACTCCTAGTAAAATAGAGCTCAGGCAGATGCTAGCAGAAATAGAGGCAAGTTAGGGAAGTGATAAATATGCTCCATTCATGGGCAGCATTACACAGTTACTAAAATCCCACTTGCAAATTTCATGGACACATTTTTTTCCTTCTTGTTTCTAATTAAGCATTCTGACTGCACTTTGAAAAAAAATGTTTTGAAAAATATGGCTCCAGGTCCATACTATTTAGTGGATATCTTTAAAGATTTTCTACCCATGCAGTAAATGTGATCATTCAATGTATTTCTAAGGATCCTTAGAAGTTGTAGGGAAGAGATCAGTAAAAGTGTAATGAAGAAAAACAGACACAAAAAAGACACGGTTCACCTTCATGTGTATTACAAATTATTTGCAAATATGCAAATGCCAGAACATTTTGGTTTGTGCTGGTCTTGAGGATCTCATACAAGACTTCATGATCATAAGTGGTCTTTAAAATATTAAAATAATGTCTCAGTGTGCAAGCAACAAAAGAGAAAAGTGCAATTTTTATATCTGTTTTAATAAAATTACTCATATTTTGAGAAAAAGTGGTTTTATATGAAGTTTATCTTTAAAAGAAAGAATATTCTTTTTGTTGTTGCTATTTTAAAGCAACTGTATTTAAAAACATACAAATAAAGTTAAGAGGAGTGATATACAATATAATTAGGTCTATTTAATTAGTAGGTTACAGGTTACATTGGTAGTTATTAGGACCAATGTTGTATGCATGACCTATGATTTCTTTATATTTAGGTAAAAAAACTTTTGCACCTTTTAATTTGAAAGACCTCTTCTGAGGTTATACTCTTTGATGTAAGAACACTAAGGGAATCTGTATATTTGCAATTGAGAAATAATCTAAAACTCTTAATGCTAGAAAGAAGGAAAATTTCTTTGCAACAGAGATAACTTTTTATCAATAGGTGCTGAAATTCCAAACTGACAATAACAGCTAGTCGTCCCAGCACACACACATCATCACACTTGTGCTATTTAGACAAATGATAGGTGATTCCAGTAATTTTTTTTCTTAAAATCATCAGCAATGAATGATAATGATCTTTAACTCTGTAGTCAAAAGTAACATTCTAATAAGATGGTAGAACAAGTTTTTTTCATTTAAAATTACTTTCTCAGATTCACTTAAATCACTTTTCACATGAGACATGCTGTGAATACTATGTAGTTTGAAGAAATATTAAAAAAATATTCTGGACTAAAATTAGGTAGATGTTTCAGAATGAAGAATATTACATAGCCACTTTAGCAACAATTTAGTCTTACTAAGTCCTTTGTAGAGTATTCTGCAGGGAAAGGGTTTTTTTTGACTTATGTTATTGGCAAAGCTTCAATTGAGAATGGAAATTCCTGATTGCATTCAGACATGTATAAATACACAATAATCTCTAGGATCTGGGTCAAAATCATGCTTATTTTAATGTAGCTTATAATAAAAGATCCTTTGATAAACAATAGGTATAGTCATATAGAAAGTAAAACAACCACTTTCGACATTTTCCTGTATTTCTTTTGAACAGGTCCATCCTTTGCCTGAGTTCTGATTCTGGATGGAAGTCTTTATTTTTAGTATTCAATAAGTAGAATATTTGCTGTGAGGCAACAAGTCAGAATGACTTTTAGAGTTGAACAGTAGCATCATGCAAAAAGCATGACTGTGGTGTAAATGAAAATATCTTGAGATCTTAAGGGATACATGGCTTTCTACCACAAGTCTTAGAGCTGTAAAGTGTCAGTAAAGTTGTTAACCTTTAGAATGGTGTGGGTTGGAAGAGATCTTAAAGGTCTTCTGGTTCCATCCCCTCTGCCATGGACAGATACACCATTCACTAGATCGGGTTACTCAAAGTCCCATTCAACAAAGACCACTGCCATACTAAATGAGCCATACAAAACCAACAACAGTCCCACCCCAAAATGGCTGGGAAAATTCCAGTGAAGACTCTAAAGAACAGGTTAGATGATTCCTGTCCAAAATGGTTTAGGCACAGTTGGTCATGCCTTAGGGCAAGGAAAAGGACCATGCAGCCTCACAAGAAACACAGCATTCCTTTCCCTGGTGGTCCTGGGATTAACCTTTTTTACACCTCTTTTCAGAGATGTATTTTCTTTTTTGTATTTTCTTTTTTCTCTGTGTGTTGCTCCTTTGCTCAAATTTCTGACTTTTCTGATCTTCCTTAGTGGAGTTTAATGATGACCCTATTTAATAGCTCAGGAAGAAATTTCAAAGTGGTGGGTTCAGCTAATGGATTCACAGGACTCTGAATTCACAGGCTTTAACAGTGTTATCAGGAAGCTGGACAATATAATACATCGGGCTGGTAAAGTAACAGAGCTATTCTTAGATGCCTTGCTAGAGGGCCTGCACTAGCATTCTTGGTCTAGGATGACATTTTTCATTACATCAGAATGAAAAAATAGTAGTAGAAATCTATCAGACTCTGCTGTACCTTATTCTCCTCTAAATCTGTTGTGTCTGTCCTGAGATGCAGAGAGAAGCATATCAAGCAGTGCTCTAGATTTGGGTTTTAGGTAACAGCAAAATGACTCTGACTGCCTGTGTCTCATTTTCACTGCTGTTACTGACACAACCAGGTTTTACTTAGACTTCAAAGCTGCCATTGAACACAGACAATGGTTTCAGAGATCTTTCAGTGGTAACTCCCAAGATCTCATTCCTGAGCAAAACTGCCAATACCATATTCTCCATCACGTAGGCATGGTATAGGTAATTTCTAGAGGCATTATCTTACTTTGAATCTTTGTTAAAACTCATGTGCCACTTTTTTTCTCACTCACTCAGGTTTTTGAGTTTCTTCAGAAGTTCCTTGTAATCATCAGACTACCATGCAGAATTAACAGCACACTTGTTAGCACTTATAGATGGTTCGATGGAAACCCATCCAAGCAGAAGTGTCCCCAGCTAATATGGCTTTTGGAAACGTTGTTATGAGGATCACTGCACCCTCCATTTCATTCTTAAAGGCCTGTTAACAGATGTCAGTCCCCCAGAGTTCTAGACTTTACATGTAGAGTGAGGCTGGATGCAGACATCTGCATAAGGTATCAACTGGCATGGAAGGACACACAACAGTGGAGTCTGGTTAACCTACAGGCAACTGGGACCTTCAGATAGCTTGTCATGAGCAGTTTAAGGACATGTTTTTAAACACTTTACACCCACTAATTACAGAAATTATTTATGTACATCTATATTATATATCATTATAAACCAGATGATCTATATTAAGTAGATAATATTATATCATATATTATATTACTAAACATTACATAAGTATTTTTATATGGAGAAGTTAACTAACACAAACACAACTTACTTGTGTCAACTTCAGTCACAAGGATAGGCTTTGAGAACTGGATCCTGAAACCCCAAGGGTAATTGCCAGTTCCTTTAGCGATCTTCACAGTTCTTTCACGGACTGCAAAACAGGAAGAAGACATCCCCTTTTCTCTACAGGTCAAGTTCAAATTAGCAAGCAGCAGCTGGTTTTAAAACGTTTTATCTACAGGCATTGACAGTTGCTGATTCTGCAAATGGCTGGGATGCTCTTCATCTTTTATATTTTAGAAGGCTTTTATCCTTTGGATACCAATTGTTTCTTTTCCTTCCATTCACCCTCCCCTGTTGACTGCCTGCTCCCACTGACTCCCAGTCCTCTAGTGCAACCCGCCATCCCACTAGCATCACCTGCAACGAGTGGCTGTACCCATATGAAATGTCTTTCATGTCATTTTCAAGTCATAAAGGTAAAAGGATCACACTCAGTAAAAAAGGAAGATCAGGGTGTAATTGCCCATTTCCAACTTTTTCTTAGGCTCTAGTATTATTACCATGCTTCAAATGGTCTGGCTCACTAGTAAATCTTATACTCATGAAGGACTTCAGGTAAATTTGAATTCTCAATGTGTCTGCTTTTGATCATTTCACTGTCTTATTGTGTTTGTTTAATGGAGACCAAAATAATATTAATTTATGACAGCTGTTTTGCCTTCAGATTGTGTACTATTTGGAAGATAGGAATTGCTTTAAAGGATATAAATCCTTTAAATTTAAAGGATAATAGTAGGCCAATTGACGTTACCTGTCTAAAAGAATATACATACTTCAATGCCTACTTTTACTATCTCGCTGAACTTCTGAGCTCTTCCCTGGGAGAAGAGGCAATCAAAATGGCTCTCCAGAATACTCTCATGCATTTTATGGGAGATTTTTCGTATCTGGAGATTTATAGAGGACAACTGTTTTCTCTCATATAGTGAATGATACATGAGCTCCAGCAAAGAACTGTTTTCTGGAAAGTTACAGGTGTGTTTTGGTTTGTCTTAGTTATTTGAAATGTGTTACTTTTCAGCAACTTAACATTAGAAAAGTGAAGTAAAGCCTCCCATCACCCTACAAAAGTTAGTCATTGTATTCATCTATATGACAGAGTTTAAACTACAAATACAACAACACTTCATACCCCTAACAAAATTGATCTTTTTTCTTTCTGGATCTACTATGTTTGAAAGCTCGATGGACAACAGATTTATGACTATTGTAATACTTTATGTCCATAAATAGCTAAGAATTTCTCATGCTTGAAGAAGTTATGAAATTACATTGCTTGTACTCTTCTAATGAGGTTTAATTGTGAACTTCTACCAGTATCAGTTTTGTCAAGCAATTATGACATTTTGCAAGACAGTGCCTAATTAGAACTACTTTTTAATGTCTTTTTATAACCTTTTAGATTCTTGAGTTGCTCTTTTTCTCTTCTTCAGCATAAGCATCCAGTGTCTTCTCCAAAATGCTGATCCCCTGGAATCTTCAGAGTGTCCCAAATAAACACAGTTTTATGACAATTATTACCTTTTGCTTTAGCCAACTTACTTGCCACTGGTCTAGGCCTTTTGCTGAGACATCTAGGACTATTATCTGGAGAGACATCATCTCCTCTGAAAACCCAGGAAGCAGAATGAAAGTTTTCTGTATAAAACCCTCCGTCCTCATTTTCAGAATGTAGTCCCAGATCTACTGACCGAGCATCCTCTGAATTTACTGTCATGAGGATAAACCAAGTAAAAGTAATGTCAGTAGGCAAAATGCATGAATAATACTGGATCTCAGCCAGTCAGTGTGGAATAAATGCCACAAGCTTCTTAATGAACTGCTTGTAATGTCTGTACATAGTTCTGCAATTTTGCTGCTGCTAAAATGGCAGTCTGTAAAGATATTCAAATATAAGATCACAATATTGGATGTTACTGTGTATTGAGCTTGAGTGCCACATGAAGCCTTAATACAAATAGTAAAAGCAGGAGCTGCACTTCTTTAAGAGAAGTTTGGCTTTATCCAACCATTAAGCTTTCTTATGCAGCCCATTTTATTTGGAAATCAAGTAAGTTTTCTAGAAGGTTAGTATGAGTTCAGTGCATAAGAGAAGACAAAAGAGAAGCTAAGAATTAACTGGATGACTCAGGCAATGGTGACTGTATGTGCTGTTTGCCTAATCTTAGCTCTTCCAAATGTGTTTGTTTACTTTTTATTAAAAAGGAGGTGAGGAAATAAAGTTGGGTTTTTGCTGTGGTTTCTTTGGTTGGTTGGTTGGTTGGGTTTTGTTGTATTTTTTTTTTTTCAATATAGAACTTCTGGCTTGTCCTAGGCTGCTGAATATTTGTACGATCTTACATGTATTATGAGGATTTTAGGTTGGGTGGGCAGTGAGATTGCACCCTCAGCAAGTTTGCTGATGACACCAAGCTGTGTGGTGCAGTCAACATACTGGAGGGAAGGGATGCCATCCAGAGGGACCTTGACACACTTGAGAGGTGGCCAGCGCCAATCTCATGAAGTTCAAAAAGGCCAAGTGCAGGGTCCTGCATCTGAGCTGGGGCAATGCCAAGCACAAATACAGGCTGGATGGAGAATGGACTGAGAGCAGCCCTGAGGAGAAGGACTTGTGTCTGAGAACAAGTGTTGCTTGCTGAGCTCAGTGTGCACTTGAGCCCAGAATCCCCCCATTTGCTGAGCTGCATCCCCAGAGCATGAGCAGCAGGTCAAGGGAGGGGATTCTCCCCCTCCACCTTGTTCGCTAGTGACCTCCCCCTGCTGTCCTGCATCCAGCTCTGGAGTAGCAACACAAGAGGGATGTGGAGCTCTTGGAGCGAGTCCAGAGGAGGCCATGGAGATGCTGCGAGGGCTGGAGCAGCTCTGCTCTGGAGACAGGCTGAGAGAGTTGGGATTGTTTAGCCTGGAGAAGAGAAGGCTCCCTGCACCTAAAGGGGCTGACTAGAAATCTGGAGAGGGGCTTTTGACAAGAGCCTGTAGGGACAGTACAAGGGGACTAGCTTTAACCTGACAGAAGGGAGACTGAGATGAGATCTTAGGCAGACATTCTTCCCTGTGAGGGTGGTGAGGCGCTGGCACAGGCTGCCCATAGAATCTGTGGCTGCCCCATCTCTGGCAGTGCTCAAGGCCAGGTTGGACAGGGCTTGGAGCAACCTGGTCTAGAGGAAGGTGTCCCTGCCCGGGGCAGGTGGTTGGAACTGGATGAGCTTTAAGGTCCCTTCCAGCCCAAACCAGTCTGTGATTCTATGATTCTATGCTTTTCAGATTCATATTTTATAGTAATTTACATTCACAATATCTTACAATGAGTCCACAAGGTAAAACCATGTCACCCAGATCAACACAGAGGTGGAGGGGAGCTCTAATTCTCTGCTAAAGTAAAAAGCAGTAATGTTCAGGCTCACAAGGAAATAGGACAGCCAGCCACTGGTGTGTGACAGGCAGGCTATAAACAGCAGTTTGATTGTGGGGAAGAAAGATATGCAATAGCATGACAATTTCCCAAGCAGACTGGGAGCTGGAACTTCAAAGCTAAAACTGGACGGCGAAAGGTATATAAAGGTATAAACCATCAGTCTGCACTAACAGACTGAAAAAAAATCCTTAGTATACATTGTCTGAGAAGAAAAAAAGTCCTGTTCCTTTCAATACAAAATGCCTGGTATAATGCAGCTAGATTTAATGCAGCTGGAGAAAGGATCTGTTTGTTTTGTTTATCCTGTGTTTGATGGTGCAATTATGCAGAATGAGTTCCTGTTTCAAAACAGAAAAGATAAAAATTAACCTTTATTTAGTTTTGTTCATCAAGTTACAACCTGAACACATCTAAATGGCAGTCTTCTTTCACTTTGACAGTTTGCTTAACTGCGTCTGTGTAGACAAATCCTCCACATCCACTAGTTTCTCCCTTATTATACAGAAAGTATGAGACTGCATGATTTACGGTATGAAAAGCTACCAGTAAATAAACAAAAAAACCCAATAAATAAATATTACTAAGCTGTTGTGTTTAAAGTACATCTTAGCTTGCTACCATGAATTTATAAATTAAGGAAATCTAGACCAACACCAAGCGATTAAATGCAGCATAGTGTTTTGCCAGTTTAATATTGAAATTTTATAATTGTAGCAGAGGTTAAAATCTGTCAAATATGCAAAAACAGTGAAATAAATCTTGCCACACTGGCATTATGGAGTTATGAGAGAAGTTACGAGTTATGAGACAGTTGTCTCAGGCCTGTAGCATACAATCCAAAATTATTAGATACTATGATTTGTGACAGAATTGTCTGTTCACTCACCTGTTGTGAAGACTCCTTCAGGTTCATGCCATGTGCCACCAAAACCTTTCTCTCAAGGAAACCAATTCTAACTCTTGCAACTTTGTTTGTTTGTTTGTTTGGGTGTGGTGTTTTTTTGTTTGGTTTTTTTTTTTTTTTTTTTTTTTTGTGTGTTTTGGTTTTGTTTCTTTTTTTTTTTTTTAAATATATTTTCTCTATGAAACTGGTAGGTGTCTCATGTAGTAAAATTCATGGACCAACTTTGCATTCAAGAAACTACTGTTGGAATCAATGAACAGTTTATCCTGGTGGATGTATCCCTTTATAGTTTGTTTGAGCTCTGGTGGTTTGAAACGATAAATTTCTCATCTTGCTGTCAGCTTGAACCTGTCTTAGGGGCAAAGAATGGAAACTGCTACCAGTAAACAGCTTTTTCTTTTCCACATGAAGTGTCAGTCATCTCTGCTGCTTTGTTAACAGGCATTAAAAACTTAGGGATTGACTCAGTTATCTGAACATAGGTGGATAGTACCATATTAGAGGCCTTAGTGTATCTCACTTGCCAATCAGTTACTGCTTCAAAAAGGCATGGTCTGCGGTAGTCACATATCTCAGAACCCTACAGGCATTCCAGCTGGTAACTGACACCTATGTTCAGATAGTGAATTCAGACCCTGCTGAGGTAGAACCTTCAGTACAGGAATAGAAAATATTTACAGTTACCTCGTACTGAACCTGCACTGAAGTCTTCTATAGGTTTGCATTTAACCTTCTTTAAAAAGGAGACTTTACACCTATAAATAAAACTTCCACATCAAAGTAACCATTATAGCACAAAATATTTCCACAGGGAAGTGCATATTTCTTGATCTGCACAAAGTACTTCTCTAGTACTTCTTACATTACTAAAATAGGAGGCAAAGCTGCTGTGAAGTAAGAAGTACCCCATATGCTCTTTCCTAGACTGCAATCCTTGCTTGGGGACTCCATCTGCATGACATGGAAATTCATTAAGCAGTACATCTTTAAAATTCCTTCCCATGCAATTGAAGCTGATGAGTTTGGTACAGGCTCGAGCATATGGTGAGGTGACAGATTTCTTAAAGGCAGTTACTGGAATAACTTTCAGTAACTGGAGGGACAGTGAAGGACAATCTAGGCAACAAGCCTGAAGATACAAGGTGAAGTAGGTGGTTATCATAGTGAGCAGAGGACTTCCAGCTCACCACAGCTTTGACATAAGCAAAGTAGGCATCAGGATTTTTGTTACACCCTCAAAGCTGCTGCCATAAGTGATTACCTGTTTGTTTGTGCCTAGAGCTTATCTTAACGTTAACTGCATATGGACAAGGATGATACAATAGAGTTTTTTTTCAGTCAGATTGTTTACTTGGTTATATAAAGAGGAGTGGATATTGAGAAATAGTTCAATTGAATAAAATATGCTTGCTCATGATAATGAGTAAGAACGGGACTCAGGTTATGAACTGAAGATTAATTTCCTCAGCTGAAAACCCTGTCAGACTGTCAATCACACATTGAAAGAATACAATCGTAAGACTAAAGTACTCACTTGATCCCTCAGTGATTGTGCTGTTTATGGAGCTTCCTCCAGTTGAACTGCATTTTTTGCTGTCTTTGAACTGTTTCCGTCTTCTGGCCCACTGGTCTATTGCTTCTTCCTGGGAACTGTCACTGGCTCTGGTGTCTTTCACCAAAGGTAGCTTTCTGGTTTTATTCATTTCTGATTTCAAGTCTAGGTTATAATCAGACATAGTGAGGAATGTGTAAGACAACTTAAGCAATAATACTGTTAAAAATTTCTGCAGTCTAAATACAAGAATAATCATAGAAATGAAAATACCAAATAATACTGAATATATTCAGAAAGTGTATATTTTAAACTGAGATCTTCATGCCCAGAGAAGCACATGTGATTGCCTTGTGGCAGTTGTATCTGTAGGTAAATGCCTAAATAGCCATTTGTATGGCACTCTTTTTATGTAGAAACATGTAAACTGCGCACAGATTTTATATAAGTGTTCATACATTTTTATTTATTTTTTTATATATTTTGCAGTGGGCAGGATGCAAATATACCAAGTGATACCTAAATATTAAACGTCTTGCAAGATACACATGTGTCACTGAGCTCCTTTTCCAGGGCAGCTGACTTGATGAGACTCAGGAAACCAATTTCTTGCAGTGTCCTTTCATGAGTCCTAGCCCCTCTGATAATAATAAAGTTCCCATAAGACCAGCAGACTTCTAGATTGCCTGAACTCCTCTCCTCCATTCTGTTTGCAACATTTGCATCCATTTTTTTCTCCTTTGTTCTAGGTGCTCTCACTCATTGTTGAAAAGCTACATTTTCTTTCCAGTGTGACTGAATTACCAAGCACAGGAAGTCCTACGTTGCACCTAGTGCCCAATGTCTTGATTAAGTAGATTGGTATTCCCACATTACAGGTGGATTTTGATTCATATAATGAGTTTTAAAACTCTGAATGCTGATATTTCTTTCTGGATGTACATATTTACATATTTAAGGCAGGACCGCCACAGCACTGCTAAGAATAACAGATGGAAAATCAAAATATGATCATATGGCCAAAGTTACACACCAGATGAGGTGACAGGTGAGAAAAACTCATAGATAATTCTTAGCAAAGGGCAAAAGGGAAGAGGAGAAAATAAAATCAAAACACACCTCACTTCTGTTCTGTGTGTTTATTTGCAGATGAGAATGTATGTGAAGTCGAAGGTTTTAGCATTCAGGCTTCCTTGGAGGTCTTATTTCTATACCTTGTTATAAAAAGAACTCTGTTTAAGTAATACTCTATTTATTTTGCTATTTTAGATACTGATCTGTATAGCAATATCTACCTGTACAGTATATCTATATAGTCTATATACACCAGGTATTTTTGAAATTTCCATTACTAGTGCCAGCCAAGAAAACCTTGGAGGACATATCAGCATTTTCTGCAGATATCATGAACTACAAAGATTGTTAAAAACTTTCACATGCTTTTTAATAAGATTTTTGAAGGCATTTTCTCATGATAAGAAAGTATGTATTTTTTACCAGTATAAAACTCCTAATCTGCAAACTTGCTGCAAACATTCTCTTATGGAGAGGACAATCTGCATTACATTCACATATAACTTGATTGATATTAAAAAATTGAAATTAAAGCATTTGGAGCAATATTTAAAAACCACATACATATATATGTGTGGGTACATATTCACAATGTAAAAAGCTAACATTATAGTATGCAGTGTCCCTGTACGGCTTTTACATTTTTATGATTCAAAACACTCCTTTTAAAGACCAGTCACGGATATGGGTAAATGGATTACAGAAGAGAATAAAATAGATTTTCTAAAGGATTAGCTATTAAAAATAATTCTTTTTCATATGCAGTTTTCTTAACTACTTAAAGAGAGGAGAAAAGAAGGTTAAATGATACACTAAGGTCATTCCATGACATTTAAAGGCTTAGCCAGAATTAGGACTGAGATGTACACAGAATTTAGTATTTGCGTCTAGATCACATGGATTCCAAAAACAGATCTATGTGGTTTTAAACACTAACTACAGCTCTGAGTTTGTGCACATAGCAACTCCAAAAAAAAAAAAAAACCCTTCCTGTTTTGTGGTTTGTTTCTTTCACTAGATGTATAGGGTGAGTTGACTGTTTGATGTAGGAAACTTACTCCTTGAGCAAAGCTGTATTAAAATTCTCTTTCTTTATTTAATATTTAAGTTACTTGGCTCTACAAGATGGCTGCTAGGAGCCTCAACACAATAACTGCTGATTATAACCAAATGGTCAAGTACACCAACATTATCTCTCTGAAAGATTGCAATATACTTTCATTTTCCCCAAAAGATGTCACCAAAGCACTAAACCACCTATGTAAGTGATATTAACTCCAAAAGTCTTATAATACGTACCTTTCTGACTAATACGTTTTACTGATGATGGGGGGATATCTGCATTCTGATGAAAATCTTGTTTCATTTCAGTCTTTCTCTCAACTTCATTAGAGCTGGATTTGGCTAACTGAGGCAGTTGATGTGCTCCAGGCTCTCTCCTTAAGCTATCATCAGTTGACTGTTTACAGCAAATGTTCTCTGGTCTTTCCTTGGCATTTGAATGCTCTGTGAAATTTTCCTTGTTTTCTGTATATGCTGAAGAGGTAGATAAAATGGCATTTGCTGCTGAATCATTATGGCAATCGGAGTCAACAAGGATATTCACGGATATGTCTTGTGTCTCAGAAAAGCTTTCTGATTCATTATTAATGTCATGCTCCTCAGGATACAATAACAAGGATGACAGCAAGGACTTTTTGTCTATACTACAGGGAAGTTTAGGCTCTTTTCTCACTGCAGAGCCAAAAGAATCAGGTAGCAATTTAGTCTCGCTTTGGACGAGTCTTCGTTCTAGTCCTCCAGTTATCACAGTCATTACTGACCCTCTCCTTTTCTTTGCTACCTCAGTCTCTGCAGTGGGTGGGTATAAACCTGAAAGCTGGTTTTGGGTACATTCTGTAGATGTATAATTAGTACTTTCCTTGCCATTAATACATTCACCTGAAGGGCTTTTAGAACATGGAGAGACCTGTATCAGCTGAGCTTTGTTCTGCAATTCAATGTGCTTTTCTAGATGGTTGTACTCTGGTGTCCCTTCATCTAAAGCATCTTCAGTAGACTCAGAATCTTCCTCCCATATGGCCAGGTTTCTCAGAGGTTCTTCATGCCCATTTTCTTTTTTCTTATTTACAATACCACTGGAATGAAGACTCTCCATTAGAGTTTCTTCACCTTGCCCCACGTAACCTGCAGAGTCATTCAGTAAACAAGTGTCACCTAGACTTTCCTCAGGTTCAGATGTATAAATGGTAAAATCATGATCAAATGATGTGAAAGCATAATGATATGAAGACTTAAGACCTCGCAGGCTTCTCAGTGAGGAGGTCAAGTCAGGACACTTACCAAGTTCTGTATAGCTGGTGTGAACAAGTGAGTTCTTGTTATTAACATCTGCTTTGGTCTCCTTAGGAAATACTTTTAAGGATGGCAATGAATAAAACCCAGAATCCCTTCTAGGGTGCACTGGTGATGGTACATCAAAGGTAGTGTCTGGGAAAGACTTTCTTCTTCCTGGTATTTGCCCTGCATTTCTACATTTATCACAGTTTTTTATTTTTTGACCTAATATATTGTTCTTACTGATATTCTCCTTCCCCAAGTTTGGGTTATTCCAGGTATTACTAGCTACAAGACAATTTGTATTATTTATTTTTGAGAAAAGTATTTTGTCTTTTGAAAAATCTTCTTTTTCACTGGTGTGGTCTCCACAGTCCTTTTTGTTATGTTTACAGAAATAACTTTCTTCCTTGAAATTTTTCAAGGCTGGAGAGAGGTTGTCAAATTCCTTTCTGTCACTAATAGAATACAAAGATACTCTCTCTGCAATTGTGTCCAAATGCATTTTGTCACAGTCAGCAAATTCGTCAGGTGGAGGGAGTAGTGTACATCCATCTGGGAATGTATAGCCTACTTTTTCATGAAAGCTAAAAGATGACTCACAATCTGTATTGCGAGGTGCCTCTGTTACAGAATAATCTGTTTCACTCCAATATGTGTCTTTGTGTTCCCTATTGCAGGTTTTGCTTTCTGCCTGTTCACCAGGTTTGATGCTAACCTTTAGATTTTTCTTTCTGCTGGTGAATTCCACTTCAATTTCCTTTGTGTCAATGGTCAATTTCAGGGAGGTATTTTTGTTGACATCAGTTTGAATTTTATGTTTAGAGGATCCCTTATATTGCTCACTGTGTTCTGCTGAGTGGTCAGTTAAAGGGCATTGGTACTTTGAACATTTTGAACACTGGCTTTTCTGGTATTGCCTTTCATGACAATCTTTATTGTTCTTCGAACTTTTCCGTTTTCCAGCTACAAGGTTTGTTCCAGAATCAAACAAAGAAACATTCTTAATTTCTACTTTCACACTAAAAGAACCACATTTTACGTCTGCAGTAATTTTCCCAGTAGTCGAGCTAACCAGCTCTGCAGGGTCTGGCTTGCTCCATAGTGTAATTTTTCCTGTGGATGAGCCCTCTGATTCACCAAAAGTTACCGTAGTTAGGATCTCATCTTGCTGAAGAGAGAACATTTGAGGAGGGTAGTTCTTTTCTTTCTTTCCTTCTTTTTCGCTGTCTGATACATTATCAAGGTCTTTATCTTCAGATGTGTCCAAGCTGCTCTGATTCTTGTTTTCATGATCTTTTCCATCTTCTCCAGTATCCTTTACATCCAGTGGCTCAGTGAAGTGAGCCAGAGCCTCATCTGCTTTATTTTCAAGGCTTCCTACATTTTGCCGGCATTTACAAATGGGTGACAACTGTTCATCTAATTTAAGGTAAACAAGAGAAAAAAAAAAAAAACCCAACAACATTTTTTCCCATGACTTGGTAAGCAGTATCACAAATGTATGATTAGCTTTGAGACATTTTTTCTTAAAAATGTCTATTTTATCTTTAAGGTGTAGTGTATTTTTTACATATTTTTTTTTTTCATCTCAGTATTAACTTCTCTTGTTTTAATTATCTGATGTAATCAGATAAACAGGGTAGGCCATGTTAACTCACTCTGATTGAAGTAAATTAATGTATTAACAACTTTTTTTCTCAGAAAGCTTTACAGTTGTTAGGGGATAAGGTATTCTATTTGCATATAGAAAGATCTATCCCTTTTACTTCCGTTACTTCTCTCAGTATTTACATTGCTCCTGTGAAGGCACTGGGACAATCAGTATCCCAGTGCATGTTTGCAGTTTGGGTAAATTACATGGAACTTGACTTTTTTAATAATTTTACTTGACTTTTATAATAATTTTACAGATGAGTAAACAGAGGGGTTAATGGATATTGTCACAATCATGCAGCATATCAGTGGCACACTGCCAGAGGTGTGAACCACAGCTCCCTGTTTCAAGAAGAAGATACTGTTTCCTGGTGGGAGCTGTACTAGGCAAGATTTCATGACATTCATACAATCACATAAAATTCTGTTTTGCTTAGGCTTTTTTCTTTTAGAATGGGCTATATGCATTAGAGGATAACAGTATACAGTAACATCTACCTAAGTAGGATTAGACAACTTAGACAACATTGAGACATTTAGAGCAAGAATGCTGAAAATTTGAGGCAATTTGACATCACTATCTTTGGAAACACTTTGCCAGAGATAGTGTCTCAGCTAAAATAAAGCAACTAGCTTCATCAAGACATTACCTGTACGTACCCACATGAGTGTAAATATTTCCAATTTGACAAAAAGTTTTGGGCACAAAGATGGAATTCTGTCTTGATGAGTAAATGGAGCACAAGCACCTATGATTCTGATGTTTTTACTTCAGATTAAACGTTTCTGTAAACTTACATTCTCTGGAATCAGAGCTCTTTCTGCTCTTGCAGCTTTTTCTTCTTTTTCTACTCATTTCTAAGAACTGAGGGCATCTGGGTTGCACTCTTCTGTGTGGGAGGGAAAACATTGGATAATGAGAAAGTTTCTCCGGAATTATTTTGCTCTCTAACTTTCTCAGGCTCTCTAACTTGGCTTTTCTCCTGCATAAGAACAGACTGGTTATAATGAAAAGCAGAAAAGTGCCTAAGCAGATACTAATGCATCTGTTTTCTTCTCTTGTGTTTTCTTTTTGTTTGTTTGTTTGGTTGTTTACTTGGTTTGGTTTGGGTTTTTTGACAAAATTTTCAAAGTTTTTGAAATAATAGCTTAAAATCAAGGCCTGGTGATCTCAGCTATGGGGCCTGAACCAATACTCTTTAAAGTCTGTGGGAGATTTGGGCAATGGCTAACCTTTTCCAGCCTATGATTTTATCTGATTCTGAGTTTTAGAGATTAATATTTTCTTTTAAGCATTCATTTTAAATTCAATCTTATTTACATACGTAATGAAATATATAATAATCATTGTTTCTTCTCTTGAGAAAAAAATAAGACTTACTTAAGAGAATAAAAGGCCTCAGCCTTGACTAAGTGCGTAACTGAGCTGCATGCAGAGCAAACCAAGACCAATGTGCATCTCACAGTTTGGGCTCTCCTTTGCATTTATTTGCAGGAAAAAGAAAATTTTCTTGATTATTTTTTCAAATATAGGGGACCTTGTTGTATGTAAAATTAATTGACAATTCTGGCTTAGTACTGAAGACCTACTCCACTCAAAATTAAATGGCAGTGGAAACCTTCTAATAATTGATGTAAAAGTGATTTTCATGAAACTCATAAAATAAAACCAGTTTATTTGTGTTTCTCCATAGGGCTGTGGGAAATTTCACTCTCTGAATTTAATGGGTGTTAAGAAACACGGTATCAAAAAAAGCTCAACTCAAGGGAAACACTAGAAATGCTACTATTTGTGTACTTTAATAATTTGAGACAAATGAAGAATCCCTAAAACCTCAACAGGGAGCTGAGCCTTGCATTCATGCTTAGTTAGGCAGTCATTTTCTTGGAGCCTCACTGAAAGGAGACCTTAAATTTATATTGAACTAAGCAGAATAGCTAAAATCCAGAAGTCCTCTATCATTCCTATCATGCAATGGGGCTGAATACTGACTGATGGCATGATAGTAATGAAAGAGATCTGTATCCCATGCAGCAGGGTTACTATGTAGAGCCTATTTAACCAATTAGAACTGGTAGCATTTTCTGGAATTGATGTTTCATTGCAAAACAGACCAAACCTTATAACGGTCTTTATTTATTTATTTTATTTACAGTATTGAAATGTAAGGAAAATAGTTAACTTTTACAAATAAGTCAATGTGTTAAGATTTGCTTCTATTTATTTAATCCAAACATTTTCTATTGTATTCTTAATGATGTCGGAATAGATAATTCACATTGTTTGAAATCAGAAGTATTTGAACTGCTAAGACATCATTGAGAGCTGCCTGTTTTACTCTAGACTCTTCATATTTGACAATTGTATAACTGTATGCACTATAGATTACTTGTTACTGTAAAGAATATCTGAATTTGACTGAATGCTGAATGCACCTTACATGGTAGGAATCTATTTAGTACATAACATGTCCAAGGCCCATTTTCAGAGAAAAATAATAGGCATGACGTATTGCACATCAGTGCAAAGGAAGATCATATTCATTTAAGTTTCTCCTCAGCGTTGTAATGCATGTTTTACCAGGTTTTGTCACGGCAAAACATCATAAAATTTTGCAGAATAAATTCTAGATCTAAGATGGTCAACTGTTCTACTATTATTGAAATAGCACTCAGTGACATGGGCCAACCTGAAAGTACTGAAGTTAAATAAGCATTGGTTCTCTGCATGCCAGGATTGTGGGAAATGATCTAGTACCTTCTAAAACTTAATAATTTGAGCATGCAGCTGTGAAACCATTAGTAAAGATAGCCATGGGTCAAAGCTGCTCACAGTGGTAGGATTACAGATTTTGCTATGTGGTCAAAGATGTACAGGTTGATTAAGCTGTTTTATTTTGGGTATTTTTCTTCAGCTATTTCTGTAACTGGTTGTAAGTAGATCAACATAATAATTTAAAATGATTGCACTGTTATGATTAAATCTCTCAGATGTTGTTTCACATTTGTATACATCTGATTTTAGTTGTACATGCAGTGTATTAAATTGTTGATATCTTAAAGTAATTTTCAAGTAAACATTGGAAAGAACCTTTATCATGCAAATAGCTTTGTTGTCCCTTTTACATTTCCATGTGTTATTTTATGCCTTCTCCCCTAAGGTTAACCACATAAGAAGAGACATCAGTTCTCTGCTTTTCAGCTATCTTTTCTGTGTGTTTTTCTTGCATGTCTTTGCCTGTTCTTGCTTTGTTGGTCCTACAGTTGAGGTGTGCTAACAGAATTAGGAATCTCATAATCTTTAATCCTAGTCACATGAGCAGACCCATTGACCTGAGTAAGGATTAGTTGCATGCATCAGGACAGCAGTGTAAGACCCTGTATTAGGGACTGTTCTGTCCACTGATGGACACTAGATGAACATTAGTCCAATTAGCTTAAATAAGAATACAGGCATTCAGCAGTTCACTGGATGGAAGGCAACATTCAATGACATGGTGCTCTATGCAACAGGTTATTCTTACAACAATCAGCAGTGCTTGGGTTAGCTCAGAATAATAGCTTCTTAATTTTGAGTGAAAGATCACTCTCCACCATAATAATACATAATAATGCATAATAATACATAATAAATAATACAGTTAAAGCTCTGTCTAGAACGTATTCATTTTCACGATGAATAACATCCGTAATAGTATTTCTTTCAGGATAATGCAGGTGATGACAAGCTTTGTGATAATAAACACAACAAAATATTTTTCTAATGTATGACTGTTGTGGGCACGAAAAGTTGCCTTGAAAAATGCTGGTTGGAAGTAAAATTGAAAATAAGGGAGTTATTTTACTTTGCTTTTATGTATTTCCATAATGGATATTTTATGTGTTTTCTTAAGTTTTCCAAATATGCATGTTCAGAGAACCTGTACAGTAATGATGAGACACTGGCAGAAATGAAACAAAAAAAAAAGGAACGGAAAACACGGAGGAAATATTTTATAATGTTGAATTAGAATGGTGTGGTGACACAATACATTTGCAAAATATTTAGTATTCTTTCAGGATAATATTAATTTCCCTTTTAGATGGTAATTGTCTTTCTTAAAATTTCAGTATCCTATGTTGTAGAAGGCATGTCACTGAGGGCCTTGTCTACATGAGTTTTGAACACTTCCAGGGAGGGTGATTCCACCACTGCTCTGTGCAGCCTGTTCCAATGCCTGATCACCCTCTTGGTGAAGAAATCTTCTCTACTATCCAATCTAAACCTCACCTGGCACAGCTTGAGGCTATTTCTTCTTGTCCTATTGATCCAGCCTGTCCAGATCCCTCTGCAGAGCCTTCCTACCCTCCAGCAGATCAGCACTTCCACCAAACTTGGTGTCATCTGCAAATTTACTGAGGGTGCACTTGATCCCCTCATCCAGATTATCAATAAAGATATTAAACAAGACTTGCCCAACTACTAGGCCCTGGGGAACACTACTAGTGACTGGTCGCCAACTCATTACCACTCTTTGGGCTTGATCAATAGAAGAATGATGTCACAGAAAAAGTCAAACCCTTCTTACTAATTTCCTGTCTGTAGGTACAGAATCCTACTTTTGTTCACATTGCCTTAGATAACTTTACACCAAATTTTGTTCTTATTGACTTCCATTGTGTCTCTTCTTGTTTTTTCTCAATTTTCTATTTCACCCATATTCTACAATACTATATAATAACTGTTTTTTGCTTTATTTCTCTAGTTAACAGAAACATCATTAGAATGATTTGTGCATGAGAGCCTGTTGGTTCCATACAAACTAGGCAAAAGGGATTCATAATTGATTTACCTCTTATTTACCTCATTCAAGTACATTTTACTCAAGTACTGTTTTTTGCCTTTTTTCTACAAAGATGCTCCAAATCTCTTTATAAAGCTCCCACTATTACCTTATTTGAATAATTTCTGAACACCCATTTCTGCAGTACTGTTGCCAAAGAATGTATTTTATGCCAAACACATGCAAAAAAAAGTGATGCACTATCAAGAATACCTGTCTTTATAGTATTTCTTACTCGCTGCCTTAGCTGGTAGGTATCTTATTTTCGTTTGTTTATAGTTTCATCTATATATTTTCTAGAAAGGACTGATCTTCAAAAATATTTTTGCAAAATGTGTAGAACAAACAAGGCAACCCTTTACAGGGGCTGTAACAGTACTCTGAAGCATTTTACAAAAGTAATTAAAGCATGATTTATATGGCTGCAATGAATCAGCTTCCATTAGAATGGAATTCAGTAATTATCTGGCAGTATCCAATTAGCTGTAAGAAGAGCATATTCAAATCAAACACTTAGAAAGGCATGCATAAGTGAAATGAATCTACAACAGGTATTGTATTAGGACTCAGTGATCAACCTCTTTTTTCCACTTTTGGGGGACTTTTAATGAGCACAATGAATCAGGATCTTGATTTTTCAGATCATGAAAAGATAGAAAACACCAGTGAATAATATTTCTGATTCTCAGGGAAGGTTACTGTCTAAACAACTAAGAACATCACTTATGACATAGATAAGCATATTCAGGAATTCCAAACCCCATTGCATTATTTGGACTCTTCTATAAGCAACCAGCAACACCAAAGTGTTATATAGGCTTTCACCAATCTTTTTTAAACAAATACTGGGTATACTATTCTCACCATTATGTTAAAGATACCTCCCTGCAGGAAGGATGCTCTTCATCTGTAAGAAAGGCTAATAAAGTAACAAATACTTTAAAAATTACTTTAACTGACAACTGAAAGTGCAAGTGACAAGGAATTGATAGTAAAAAATACTTCAGCTATCATGGCCTGTATATGAACAAGCATTTCTGCCATTTTAGGGAGAAGTCAAGTCAGGTTCAGCTTTCTGTTCTTAAAATTCTGCAAAACCATATTTAAACCTAATTTTATTACAAAACTTTTGCCTACTTACTAAGCTAGCCTTGGTTTCTGTTTAATTATCTTGAGGTTTTGGAACAACAAGAAGAAAGAATGTATTAATTAGAATAAGCATTTATTTCATATTTCGGAGGTATTTCATTTCTGCATCAACATTCTTCATTTCTACTCTCACTGAAAGATATACACTGTTTTTCACTGCAACAAAATGGAAAACCATTAGGTAGCCTCTGTGCTGTAAATGGTTCATGCAGATCATGTGATGATTTTAACATAAGTAGTGTATAATGAATATTTCAACATATTGCTCAAATTTTTCCAGTGCTATCAGTTTAATGCAATGAATGTTCATGAATTTATTATTATGTATGTAAAAACATAGTTTTAGAAACTGGTATAGAGAACATACGTTATTGGGTGTTACAGTTCTGTTATACTGGATAATATAATTTTGTCTTCAGCAGAATTACTGAAAATATATTAAAAAAAAATAAATCCCATGAATTTCCACTTTTGTTTGCACCGTTGGACCTCTGCAACTCCTCTTTTGAGACCAAAGGAAAACTACTAATTTGAATGATACCTGGATTAGCCCTTTTCTTCTCCATGAGTTCGTCATTCTGGCATTTAGTGTGCTATCTTGCATTTTAGTCACTTTTGTTTCTGTTTTGGCATGAAATTCAGGATTTGTCAATACCAAAAATGTCCTTCAGATGTGATGTGGCAATTGGTCATGAAATTAGTAGAAAGCTCAGTGTAACATTTTCAATAATGAAGTACAGTTCTGTAGTCAAAGATGTTATATTACTGTCAATAACGTACAATTCTTTTCCGAACTGAATTATTCAGCTTTTTTGAGCTTCAGAATTATTCATCTATCATAATAATGTAAAGGCAAAAAATGTTCATTATACTTGAAATTCAGCTCACTAAAAGAAACTTGCTCAATAATTGTACTCTCAATAATTTTGAAAATGAGGTAGTTTTTATTTTAATGTCTATGACTACAAATCACAATTAAGTGACAAAAATCTTAATTTCTCATAGAATGAGGTAAGTAAGGGCAAAAAAAAAGGCCTATCCTAGCTTCTGTGATTTGATTTCTAGCATCTAAATGCAGAAACTTTCATACCATATTTTCTTACTATACGGTTTCCATGCAGGGTTACTTTCTCTACAAAATACACAATTTATGCTGCAGAAATTAGGAGTAATTTGGGTTTGGAATGACAAAAAATTGTATGTTTATTATATCACAGGCTCTTTTTTAGTTTTAGGAGGTATGTTGAAAGGTGTCTGTGTCTTCACTGACCTGGGAAAGCTTCATTATTAGAATGTGTCTCTCCTTCAAGAGGAACTGTTAACAAAGAACTTTATCAAAGGCAGTTTAATGTGCAGGATTATGAAAAGGTAGGGGAAAAAACTACTACCAATGCTTATTTAAGTGCTGCAGACTGAGTTTATAAGCATCTCTACCAGATGCAGAAGGAAATACAAATAAACTGAAGTTCATTCAGGTAGTCTTTCACTTCTAAAATTTTATTCTACTACACTTTAAATTCCTATATGCTAAAATGGGAAGATAGACACAGTCTTAAGAATCAAAAATCCATCTTAGAAATCCCTTCTATTTAGGAAACTATAATTCTTCTCTATTTAGAAAACTAAACTACATACTGAACTGCAATTGGAATTCTTTAAACTGTATCTCTGTAAGAAACCTGCAGAAAACCTGTCTTTTTTAAAAGCTGAGTTCCATCAATCAGTAAGTATAGAATGCTACCTGACAGCATATCATTAAATAAAAAAAATGTTTGTACTTACTGTTACTACGAGCAAGTATTAATTTTCCTCAGATATGTGCTTGCTCTTACGGCCTCTCTGTGAATGCTTTGCTTTTCTAAGCTGACGAAGGATAGGCTCACTGTCTTGCTAAGGCTTAATAGGATAACAAGTTAAAATATTTTTTTCCTTTGGACTTACCCACTTCTGTACTGTCAACCCCAGTCAGCAATGATATGCTGTCAATACATATCATTCCAATCACTGAAGCAATAAAGGACTAATAGTTATTTAATTTTTAACACCTAAAGCAGAGAAGAAAAATAACTCAACTTATTGGGGCTTTATAAAATGTCAGCTTTGTCTGAAAAGTCTTAACCAGATTACCTAATTAAAAGTAAAGATAAAAGAGGCAGCAATGTTGTTCACAGCATTGCTCCACTTCTTTTTCTATTTCTGTTTCCTAAGCTCAGAATCGGATTAGTATATTTAATTCCATGCAGCATAATGACTGATCTACCTTTAATTCGCCCACTAACATCCACCCCTTTTTTCTTCACATGCTATAGAATTCATGGTAATCATTTACCAACTTGGCAATATTCCTACACAAACCACAAAATGTAATTTTAATTATAGTATCAACACTGGCATGATGTTATTTTTCAAATGTTTACACATATCCAATATGAAAAATAAGATGAAAGTAGTATGCTTACAGGGACCAATGCAAAGTTTATAAAATTATCACAACTGCTATTGTGTTTACGTGGTATGTTGAAAACACGTAAGAAGGACGTGGAGGTGCTGGAGCAAGTCCAGAGTAGGCCACAAGGACAATCAGGGGGCTGGAGCACCTCGCGTATAAAGACAGGCTGAGACAGTTGGGGCTGTTCAGCCTGGAGAAGATGCGTGGAGACCACAGAGCAGCCTTCCAGTATCTGAAGGGGGGCTATAGGGATGCTGGGGAGGAACTCTTCATTAGGGACTGTAGCGATAGCACCAGAGGCAATGGGTTCAAACTTAAAAAGGGGAAGTTTGGATTGGATATAAGGAAGAAGTTCTTTACTGTGAGGGTGGTGAGGCACTGAAATTGGTTGCCCAAAGAAGTTGTGGATACTCCATCCTTGGCAGTGTTCAAGGCAAGGTTTGACACAGCCTTGGGCGACATTGTCTAGTGTGAGGCATCCCTGCCCGCGGCACTTAGAACTAGATGATCTTAAGGTCCTTTCCAACCCAAACCAATCTATGATTCTATGATTCTGTATGTACTTACATACTATGTAAGCTCATGTTATATGAGCTTTCAGCTTGGTTAGTACTATCTGGTTTGGTTTGTTTGTAAACACCTCATCTTTTTATTACTATTTTTACTATTTGTAAATTATTATAATTTCAAAACCAGTTAAAATACATATTTACAAATTATACACTGAAGTTAATTCCCTGTAGTGTACAGACAAATTAGGAGAAAAGGCATCCCCAAAATTTTCTGCCTTGTCCATCTATAGGTAATGAGTATTCCTTTTGTTCTGGCACCAGTCTAGAAGCAAGAGAGAAGATAGTGAGACCATCATTAGACAGTGTGAACAAACCCTCTGTATTTTTTAGGGTTTAAGGAATACTGCAAATCTGCAGCCTTTTGGAGAAAGTAAATAACTGAAAATCTTACGGAGCTGTTGCTGTAACCATATTCCAGTTAGAACTTCTATATGCTGTTTAACTGTTGCTAAATTTAATTTGGTTCTTTTCTAAATTGCTCTAGTTGCTGAGCAACTACAGCATTTTGCTCTTCAAGTAGGTTTTCATATGTAATCTGCAAACAATAATTATCTTCCAGAAAACTTCTGTGCATAGGTATTTTCAAGCTATAACTCAATCCCATACCTACAAACAGGCCAAATTAAGCAATAAAAAGAAAGGAAAAGTTTCACTTTAAGTAAGAGATTAAAATTATAAAATTACTTTTTTTTAAACAAAGGGTATTTGTCATGTACTCTGTGAACGGTTCACCTATTGGGAGGGGAAAAGAGTAAAGGAAACTTGAAAAGGACTGTTTGTGTAGGTTTTAAAATTGTATATACATTAAAAATTGCTGCAACACCAGATGTTATTAGAGCTGAAAGATCAATAAACTACTACTTTCAAACTCAGACATTATTGTTTTCTTTTTCAAACTATACTTTTTCTACTTTTTTCATGAAGTAAAACGAAATTTTTCAAATTATTTATTAGTACTGTAATTGCAGAAATATATTGTTCATACAGATTCTCAATTAAAAATAGTCTGATTCTTAGTATCAGTATTGGTTATGGATATTGAGTTTCACAGTTATATGCACCCACTATAATTTCCTACATGAAAAATTAATATTAGGCCTTCTACATGTATTTTTCAGTACCTCAGCGTCATAGAATCATATAATAGTTAGGGTTGGAAAGGACCTTAAGATCATCTAGTTTCAATCCCCCTGCCATGGGCAGGGACACCTCACACTAAACCATGTCACCCAAGGCTCTGTCCAACCTGGCCTTGAACACTGCCAGGGATGGAGCATTCACAACTTCCCTGGGCAACCCATTCCAGTGCCTCACCACCCTTACAGTAAAGAATTTCCTCCTTATATCCAATCTAAACTCTCCCTGTTTAAGTTTTAACCCATTACCCCTTGTCCTATCACTACAGTCCCTGATGAACAGTCCCTCTCCAGCATCCTTGTAGGCCCCCTTCAGATACTGGAATGCTGCTATGAGGTGAACAGCCCCAACTTTCTCAGGCTGTCTTCATACAGGAGCTGCTCCAGTCCCCTGATCATCCTCGTGGCCCTCCTCTGGACTTGTTCCAATAGTTCCATGTCCTTTTTATGTTGAAGATATCAGAACTGTACACAATACTCCAAGTGAGGTCTCATGAGAGCAGAGTAGAGGGGCAGGATCACCTCCTTCGACCTGCTGGTCACGCTCCTTTTGATGCAGCCCAAGATACGGTTGGTTTTCTGGGCTGTCAGAGCACACTGAAGCCGGCTCATGTTAATTTTTTCATCGACCAACATCCCCAAGTCCTTCTCTGCAGGGCTGCTCTGAATCTCTTTTCTGCCCAACCTGTAGCAGTGCCTGGGATTGCTCTGACCCAGGTGTAGGACCTTGCACTTGGCATGGTTAAACTTCGTAAGGTAGGCATCAGCCAAGTACTTTATCTTTATGCTACCTATGCTTGCTCTTTATCTTCCCTCTTCCATCTTATCCTCATCCCTTCCTTGTTCATCTTTCTTAATGTACATAATTATACAGCACTAGCTAAAAATTCCTTCCATTTCTTAGCTTCCATCACTGTTTCCATGCGTTATCCTTTACTTGTATAAACAACTGCAACTAGGCTTCCTTCAGTCCCACAGATTTTTAAAAGATTAATTTCACTGATAACATGCAGTCCTACTGGAAGCTTGTCATGCTTCCCCTTAGAAGCAATTTTTAAGGCAAGCAGTGTATTGCTTCCTTCTCATTTCCAGATGGCTCAACAGACAACCTGATTTTCTTCACCTGTAGGTACAGACGAAACAAGAGAGAGAATCAAACAATGTAATGATTTGTCAACTGTTCCAAATCTGTCAGAAATGCTTCTTGCTTTAAAGTTTGATAATACGTGCTGCCTTAAAAAAAAAGCAAAGCTGCTGAGTATAGTATGACACTGGATGGGAAAAAAAGAACCATTAGGATCTGCAAATTTTTTTACTTATTCCAGTTTGCAGAGCATTCTGAAACAAATCTGACATCATTCACTGATTGCAAAAATATTCAAATTACTCTGAATAAACCAGTTATCATAATATCTACGACTACCATTGTATTTCCTTTCATTTGCATTTTATCACTGCAATGAATGTATAACCACAGACCAGTGAACCATTACATAACATTAATAATAAATACACTTTTATAACCTTCCATTTTGAAAGAATATTAACATTTGATAACACAATAAATTAAGGCACAAATCTGAACTGTAGTATTAAATATAAATAAGTAAATATTTTAATTTCTACATTGCTTTCCCAGTCTTAGAGCTTGTGTTAATATATTTCTTTCAACTGTAAAATTCCTGACACTAGTAACAATCTTAATGTCTTCATTTCCATGAAAGAACTCTGTACATATTTTGAAATATTATGAATTGTTTAATTAATCTACTTTTCTCCTCCACTACTCTTACATTTCCAATTATTAGAGAATGAAATAATTCAGTGCTTAGGGTCAGTAAGGCCATTATTCTCTTATAAAAATACCTAATATTTAGGCTTTTGAGGATGGTTCTCCACTATCTTTTTCATAAACAGAATACTGTGTTACACCTTTAAATTCAGGCTGATGGACAATTGGGTAAGTGCAGGCTAAATCAAACAGGGGGAGTAAATAAATACTCTTAAAGGGTTACTGACATAAAAGATACATATTCACCATTTAAGTATGCCATTAACTTAAAAATAACCATAGTTGATATGACTTTCAGCACTGAATGTTGATTTTTGTGCCAGGCAGAATTTAAAGAAAGGATAGGAAAAAATGAGAATGAAACAATTAAGAGGACGTAAATAGTGTTCAAACAGCAGGCAAGGTCAGGCCTTTTTGTAATGCTGTGACTCATTCCAGTGGGGGACAGAAAAGGCCAAATCAAACATTCAGAGCATAACAGCAATAAATCACTTATTAAAGATTAGCATTCATTCCAATCCATTGTTTTATCAACTGGTGTGCAATAGCTTGACTCGGTGGTACAAAGAATGACTGCTGGTTTCCTTTGACAAGAACTTCCATGACCTGCAATAAAGACAAATTTTTTCTTTAGAAGACAGTATTATAAAGTACATGGAATCTAACATTTTACGAATGCAGGAATACTCTAATAATCAATCTGTCTATCGTTACTATACCTAGTAAAGAGCCACTACCACATTCTCCGAGACAGATGCAGAGAAAAAACACACAGAGGATTATGTGTGAATGCTGACATTTTTGAGCTCAAAAGGGCCCCAAAGAATACCTTCTTTCTAATACAATTCTACAGACTGACTGTTAGCAAAATATTTAAGGTTTGTGTGAAGCCTTTTTATGGTAAGGACCACGAGATGGTGCTCTACACTCTCCCATAAATTACTCATTTTTATTTTTTTTTTATTCCCCCACACATAGTGCAGACAGAAATGTGTTTTGTTCATTTTCTGAAGTACTCACAAGAAACATGCAAGTACACTTTCAGCAGTTTCAGTTTAATACATTTCTGAAGTACATTTATTTCCAACTCTAGACCAACCTGTATGTGACTGTCTGTATTCAGAACTGATACTAATTTAAAATAATCCTCTAGTGGTGTCAGGAATACACTGAGATTATAGTTAACTAACTTTGCCTTTAGGCTGACTTACAGAGCTAAAACACTTGCAACTGCTAGGCAGAAGTACAATGTTAAAAGTTTAGCTGCTAAGTAGCCTGTGGAAAAACCTGTGAAGACTATTTGTCTAAGAAATCTTTCTTTTTTTCAGCTCATGAACTTAAATCTCTCTTTCTGTGAAAGACTTTCTTTCCTCTCTTTGACTATATTTTAAGTACTTAAAACAGCTAAATGTGGAATTTCCTATGAATGCAGAGTAAACTCTGTTTTTATACAAAGAGTATTCAAACTAAGAATACTGCAGAGTTCAACGCCAGTGGATTAATGTACTGAATGGAAAAAGATGTTCAAACTAATGAATTCCCAGAGTTTTAACCTAAACTTCCCTCCTCACAGCAGATCTCATGGCATGCTTGTTTGGAGAAACTCAAGATGACGAATGCTATTAAATACTACTTCTGCCAAAATGAAAGGCGACTTAGAAATTCCCATGAATATCTGCCTTTCTCTTTATTGTGCATAATCTACAATCACAATATAATGCAATTGTAGACTGGTAAAATGGAGAGTATACATGCTTATTCAACTTGCTGAAAAAACACCAAGTATTTATTTTATGCCAGGACCTATACAGTCACAGAGTAATCGATACAAGAAGGAAATTAAACTGAACTTTACCTGTTCTCTAGTGAACCAGCGGGCATCCTCTATTTCATTCTTGTCAACTTTAATTTCTGTAGACACTGCAACAGCTAAGCAGCCAATCATTAAGGAGGAGGGCATTGGCCATGGCTGGCAAGAGACATACTGAACATGGCCAATTTTGACTCCAGCCTCCTCTTCTACTTCTCTTCGGACAGCATCTTCTATTGTTTCACCTAATCAAAACCGGCAAAGAACAAGCAGCTGACAAAAATACTCCAAGCAAGGATTACATTCTGTGCTTTGAACTGACTCAAAAGATTTGAAACTGCCCAAGACAATTATCTATAGAGATCTAGTTCACAGATCAGAGCACAGACCTTAAGCACAAGACACAGAAGTCTGGTAAAGTAAAACAAGCCACCAAAGCAAAATGGAACTTTGAAAATAAAGTATAATTCCTCCAGCATAATATTTATTTCCTGAATTGACAATTTATCATATGCGCAAACCATTACTACCACACCTAAAATGTCAAAAATCAGGTAGGAAACACTTTGTTTCTTTAACTACTTTTGAAATGCTGATCTGTTCATTTATGAATAGCACTGTGTTAATTTTCAGATTTTCAGTGCGATTGCAACAGCATGTTATATAACTTGAAAATCAGTATTTTAAATTACAATAGTAAGAAAATAGAGAATCAAGAAGAATTGCACACATTTTTGCTTTTTATTATTCACTTTGCCTGACTCATTCTTCATTGTCTTAATAAATACACACAATTCTCCAAACTTAAACTGCAATGGAAAGCTTTACTTCCATAGTCATAGAAAACTATTTAATGTGTATGTGGAGTATTGACAGTAACAGGCATATGCATACCTGTACTGTACTGTAGCCACTGATTACAGATTCATTAAAGCAGACAGTCCATGCATCAGAGAATGATGTTTTAGTTCAGCTATGTTCAGCTGATTAGAAGCTGCTGCTGAGATCTTAAATTTCAGTTTATATACTTGAATTCAGTATCGGAAATAAGGCCAACAGAAGAAAGCAAGAAGTGAAGAAATAAGTATCTTGACTTTTCAAATGACTATTCAAATGAATAAACTTATTCATGCTATCATTGTATTTCACCTGCATACAGTTACTGAATATAGTTATACACTAGTTTTACTGGTGATTACGGTATATTCCCAATATAAAATATTTTACAAATTGTTCTGCAGCTTCTAATAATTGCAACTAATTCCAACTATTATCGCTGAACACAGCTAACAAAATATCTCTTTATTTTTCTTTTGAAGTGATATAATTTTTATTTTTCTCCCATGTAATCCATCAGGCTCTTAATGTGTAAGCATATGCTTAACTTTATGTTAACCTTTTAACTCTTACATTTCCTATGCTGAAATCCCTTGCTAAATATAATCAAAAAAGAGACCTTGTATGTGTTTTAAAATAGCTTTCTCATCAGATTTTTAAGTGAAAAAGACATCTTAAAATTATATTTACTTAAGTTGCCTTTTTTTTTTCCCATAAATCAGCTGCTGGAAAGTACAGGACAGGCTACCTAACAGGTAGCAGAAATATTTATTTGACATAACACCAAACATATTTCTATATTATTTTCAATGGACAATACTGATACCTGAGAAAAAGTATTTGGTAAGGGAAAGTAAAATTACTCACCAGGTTCTACAAATCCAGCAAGACAGGTAAACATTCCTGGGGGAAACCTCTTCTGCCTACCTAAAAGGCAGTGGTTGCCATCTGGATGGATGACTTGCATTATTACAACAGGATCTGTAAGGCACATGAAGGGAATGTATTTTAACATTTGAAGGAATTAAAAGCAGTAATAAATTTCAGCTTATTCAATACCAATGCATGTAAATACAAGTAAGATACCTTTAAGTGTCTGAGATCAGAATTGTATGGAAGCCCAGAGTAAGATATTACTTTATTTCAGTTTGATTTTCTTTTTGTCCTGCAAGGTATCTGTTTTGCAACACCTATGCTTAGTAGAAGCAGTTTACTAGCCAAGGCTTAAAATGCAGGACATTAATTACCTGCAACCAAAGCACACAATCTGTTATGAGTACCAGCAATATTAACCTAGCTATGCACGCACCAGATAGCAGTAATTTCTGCAGCAAAAGCAGTTTACTTTCACCTTCTGTATGCACACAGGTATGATGTACTTTTGACAGAAATACCAAAAAACCACCAGATACTCCAGTTACAATGTAAACACTGAATAAACTTTCCGCTTTTGATTCGTTGACCATTTGCTATCAATCTCTCAGCTGATGTTGCACTTTTATATACTTTCTCATTTCTGGTCATTTTAAGTATCTTTTTCAGTCTTGTTTAATATTTTCTTCTATTGGTATCATTACTTTTTGTCATGCCTTTCTGCACACTGTTCATCTGTCATCTTTTCCCTTTTTTTATTGTTATCTAGCTCTTAAGTTTCTCAATGTTTTGGGGTTTAGTTTTTTCTATCTACCTTTGCCTTTACATATTTTTTTCTTCAGCTATTGCTTTCCATGTTGTTTTTTTTTTCAGAACACCAATATTTTCTGTATGAAAAGGTTGATTCAGCAACCACTATAAACAGTAATTCGAAAGACTGCTGTCCTGCTCAAACATATGTGCCACATAGCACAGTGTGTATCATGCAGTATTGCTATTTGTGAACTTTCTTCAGAGAGTTATCAGTAGAAAATGCTGGTTCATGAGTCTTTCCTATATAAACCTACTCCTCTCCAAGTTTGTTGTGCTAGCGACTGTAAAGAAATAGGCATGAATATTTTAGCAAGTTTCACTACAGTCCATAAGACAGAAGCATATGACAGAATTGCTTTTACTACTACAAAGATGTATCTACAGCATGTAAGAAAACATGATATCCAGAAATATAACACACATACATCTAGAACTACAACTGCAAAAGAGAGGAAAGGGCAGGGGAAAGAAAGGTGATTCAAACCACCAAAAGATCCAGGAAGAAGTGATAAGGTTTTTTCTAGCTTCCTTGTTTCCCCATCAATAACATAGTACACTCCCTTTGCAACAGATGAACAAAAGGAGCTATAGAAAACTGCCTACACAAGCTTATATTCTGAGTAGAAATAGGCCTGGCAGTTTGTGACTGACAGAGAATAATGAAAGGCAGTGAAGATATCTAATACTGTCAAAGTGGCATTACAGGAAAATGAGCACTGTATCAGAAATTTGATGCAGGGCCAAATTTGATACAGAACTATTTCAAGCTCAAACAGCTTGCAGCAGGTGAGAAAACAGTATGCATGGGGGAAAAAAATTATAACGTGACCCTTTGTTAATATTTCATTTATGTTGTTGGAACTTCTAATCGGTATTAATCCATTGCAATAAAGACTGGCATTGTCACAAGAATGCTTTGTCACAGACTACTGTAAGAAAGAAACACCTGAACAACTTCATCCTGAATAGGGCTGAGACACACATACTCCGAGGAAAGACGTGCGTTAAGACCTGGAACAGAAGCAAGCAGCTGAAGTAACTAAAAGGAAAACAAGCCACTTCCATAAATCCTGCAATATTCTCACCAACTCTTGGATATGATGTGTTGTGAACTCCTTGGAGGCTGGGACAATCTTCTTTTAAACAAGTTTTCTTGTAACCTGCTTCTTCAATCTTGGTTGCACTCCCACATGTTGGGCAGAATCGGTAGCGGCTGTGCCATGCTAGAACAGATCTAGCCTGGGCTACTACTCCTTCAAAAGAATATATTGAAAAGACACAAAATCAATGACCAATTCATGTAAGCTTTTAACATACAGAAAAAGCAAGTAGTAAAGTTTAACATAAAAATCAAAGAAAGACTATGGCTTGAATTGTTGAGCAATGTAAGTTATTCAGATCTTTGTAGCACAGCATGTGCAATAGAACACAGTACTACAACACCTACAGTCCAATTTATGCATTCAGAAACAAATTTATTCGGATCAAGAAGATGTGTTTCTCGCAAAAGCTACTTTACCTGTGCAAAGTGCCAGAATTATATATCACACCTTTTCCACATGACCATTTCAGGGCTGCTACAGGTATTGACATAATAATACACTGTTGCATTTAAACTTCAGGTGCAAGCTTGCCCTTTATCCTCTTGTAAAAGCAAATTTGTTACAGCTGTTAACATCATCTCAATAATGACAGTCGTTCACTTTGGGATCCTGACTTTCCAACACTTGCTCATGCTGTTTCCTTCTCAGATGAGTGTCCAAAGCACTCTTCCTAATGGCTCAGTTTTGTTTTGTGTAATGAAAACTCAGTAGATTTTTTTCTTAGAACATTTATGCACATGCATCAATATTTAAATAGTAGCGCTTATAAAACCATAATAGTAATAGATTTTATGGTCCAGTACTTGCCATTGCCATGCAAAGGCACTGCTAACACCTGTGCCACTAGCCTTTTGCAACTGAACAGTTCTTACATACAAAATTACTCACGAAACCACTGCCAGGCTTTTAGAATTACAATATTTCTAAGGCCACTAAAAATACCAGATTCCTGTGCAGTGGTTTGTCCTTGCATTGTATCTCAGTGCATCCCAAAGTGTGTTTTTCTGAATACATGTTTGATAACAGCTGCATTTTATGCATCTTACCAGCTTCTCTTTCAGGTAGCTGCAGTAATGCTGGCATTGGTGGGTGAAGAAAGTAACAGTCCTCATGCTTCTGTTTAAATTCTTCAGCTGAAGCAGAATCTATACTAAGAGCAAACCAAGAAACTAACCCATCCTCTTCATCCTCTTGCAGAATTCTTCCATTGCAAGCAGCCAGCAGGTTCATGTGGAACTGAAGTTCAACTCCCAGAAAAATCAAGGTTCTATCTTCAGTTTGGTTCATGTACTGCTCCACATCCTTGTGGCGCAGCCTGCAAAGCTTTACTTTTGACTGCTGAGAGCTCTCTGTTCCCCCACCCAAAGTAACCAAAGGACTCAGATTTGAGAAGAGAATGTACACTGTAGTTGGATGGCTTTGTTTTTTGCTTAGCCACTTGGTATCTGTTCTTTTATCACTCCTTCTGTCCAGAAGTGTCAAGCCAAAATAATTTTCATATTCCTCTGCTTCATTTGACAGAAAAGCAGGCCTCTGCCCACCCTTCACATTAGCCAACAAATTAGCTATGTGCTTGTACCCCCAAAATTTAGCAATGTCTAGAGCTGTCTGCCTTGATTTATTAACAATGGTCCTGTCACACCTAGCAAAACAGAAAAGAACAGTGGTTAACAAGATAAATATGTTGAGTGCTGATGCTGTATTATTCTTAATTACAGCATATACATCTGATACTAATTAAGGTGCAAGAACTTCCAGACAGTTTGTTCTATCCCAGGGCTAAATACTTAGCATCATGGTAATGAAGACTAATCATACATAATTTTCTTTTGCTAGGGTAAGATGCCGGTGTGTTGATCCACCCCAGATCATCATTTACCATGGTTCATACAGTACTACAACAGCAATGAATTAACTAAAATCCCACATATTGTATCATAAAAAAAAAAAAAAAGGGAAAAAAAAAAAAAAGCTCAAGATCATAGACTTATACAATCACCTAGGTTGGAAAAGACCTTTAAGATCATTGAGCCCAACTGCAAACCTAACACTGCCAAGTCCATCACTAAATCCTGTCACTATGTGCTACCTACACATCTTTTAAATACCTCCAGGGACAGTAACACCACCTTTTCCCTGGGCAGCCTGTTCCACTGCTGAATAAGCCTTTTGGTGATAAAATTTTTCCAAATATCCAATCTGTTCTCCCCTGGAACAATATGAGGCCGTTTCCTCTCTTTCCTACCCTTTATTACCTGGGAGAAGAGACCAATACCCACCTTACTACAACCTCCTTTCAGGTAGCTGTATAGAGAGTGATGGGGTCTCCTGTCAGCCTCCTTTTCCCGCACTAAACAAAACCCCAGTTCCCTCAGACCCTTCTCATAAAGCTTGTTCTCCACACCTTTCACCAGCTTCACTGTCCTTCTCTGGACATTTAAATTTGGACCTTTGGACTTTGAAAGCAAGGTTACAGGTTTCTTCTGAATAATCACACGTAACAAAATAAAACAACAACAAAAAGTTTAACCAGCATTACTTCCAAGAAACATCTGCAAACAGCTTCAAAACATTTACAGTAAAATATGTACCATTAAATAAGAATCAAAAATACAGCCTCTCCTTAGTGAGAGAAGTAGCACCCTTACAACTGCAATGCTGGTCCCTGAAGGGATCTGTTTGTTACTAAAATGTCTTCAAAGTGACACAGATGAGAAAACATTGCCTCACAATATGTATTTCTGTATTAAAAAAAAAATCTGACTGGGATGTCTACTGCAATTTTATTTTTTGTAAATTTTAAGTCAAGTGGGTAAGTAAAACAAATTTCACTGTAAACTGCAATTTACACAGCAAATGTGGTGCCAGACTCATCAGTTTTTAAAATTGAGGCACATGTAGCTGTACCACAGGAAAGACTGTTTTGAGATTTTATATTAACCTCAGTAGTTTCTGAAGGTGTTTCAGTGTATCTCGGAAAAGCATTCAAAGCTTAATTTACAAGGTTTTGGTGCTAAAGAAACTACTTTTGTGCATTTATTATTAAGTCTCCTCTAAGCACAATCTTGTCTAATTTCTTATTTAATTTTCTATCTGTCAGCCACTAAATTTTGTTCTTAATTTTTATTACCCCTTCTGTCTGTTCATGTATATGCAGACTGCGATCAGGCTGTTGTTCAGCATTCACAACACTGGCCTGAACTTTTTACATCACTAAGAACTTTTTTTGCAGTCTACAAACATTTCCTTCAGCTTTTTCTCAAACATGAATATATAAAGTTGACTAGCTTTTCTGTATTAGTTTCTGGAATACTAAACACTACTACCTGCACAGACATTCACATTTATATATCCAGCAACAGTATTTGTTCAAATGATTATTATGACTAAGCATTAATTGAGACCAATGAGCCCAGAATATCACCTCAGGAGCAATATTGAATTGCCTAAGAGAACAGCCCTGAAAAGGCCATTTACAAGCAGACATTCACTCTGCTTTTACAGCCAGCATAACTTAAAAAACTGTTATCCTATTTACCAAACTGGTGAATCTCACAAAATCTCAAAAGACTCCTCAACATCCAGATTTTAATCCACAAAATTTGGCACTGAGATACATCTCTACATGCTGGAATATACTGATTACAGTACAAAACCAGCAGTTCACCTGATGCTCCATGACAGGCCCCAGTAGAGGGCACAGCATTCGGGTAGGACTGAAAATAAAAAGGATGGGATGATCACTGGAGGCTGTGGGACACTGTGTTTGAGATTACACATAACCAGAAAACGAGCTGAACTTGCTTGGTTCTGATTTTTGGGGTGCAGAAAGGAACAGACTGGGCTTGATTAATATACAGCTCAGTGGAGCACACCACCTGACTTTCACCCTTTATTTTGAAATGTTCTCCATTTGAAATATTTGGGTCCTGACTTTATTTAGGCTTCAGAAGAATCTTCTTTGGGGTCTCAAGAAGAATGCTAAAGCATTCTTTGCTGAGAGTCTTTTAAAAATAGAACTACAAGAGTTGACCTGAAATAAGACAAGTATAACAGAATTGTTTCTAAGAGGCAGTGAACATGTTTGGTGTCATACTGACTGATGAAAATAATGTGACAGCTCAAGGAGGAAGAAGGAAGTGAATTGCCCAAAAATAAGAGACAACTGAAACACATCAATCACCAACTTTGGTAAAGGTCCTACTTAAGTATGTTGTCAGTATGTCAGCAAACATTCTGTAATGTAGATACATGTGGACTGCAAACAAAGTTTAAAGAAAAAGTTTTAAGTGGAAAAATTGAATATACTAAATTTATTCTCTGTACAGTGGCGGGAACAGGATACAATCTTTGTTCTGCTGGTCTCTGGGAGGAGTGACAATATATGCTTGCAGGCCAAAGGAATAATTTCAGAGATGGTCTTAATGAGTTTCTTAGCAAATATGTAAATGTCGTGACAGCAGAATCCAGTTAGAAACATAGTATATTGAAGGTGAACCCTGAAAGTTCTGCTGTCAGCTAATTTACTTTTCTGAGATCAAGCTGAAGTAGGTCAAAGGGCTTCAGGTTAGAGCTCTTCAACAGGATCTACTGAACAGCTTACCCTTCTGCAAGAAGAATCTGCACGACTTCAAGGTGTCCATTTCTGGCACCATACATCAGGGCTGTCCAGCCATTATCTGCAGCTGCATTGATGAGTGATGGATAAACGCTGAGCAGCGTTTTCAGTCTGGCTGCATCTCCAACAGCAGCAAAATTGTGCAGCTGGGAAACCGTGTCCCGACGGAGGTTCTCTTCAAAGTCTGTCATTGCATCAACTAAGTTAAAAAGAAAAAAAAAAAAAAATGCCTGAAAACATCCCCACTATGAGGAAAGGGATTTAGGTGACAGAATTAAGTTTAAAGATGCACAGATAACTAACAGTGTCACCAAAAGTACGCGCACAACAGCAAAACTTTTGTGATTAGCATGACATTGTTATTCCCAAGCAAGCCACAGTCTCTCACATCTCTAAACACAACGAAGTGTTATCCTAATAATCAAGACTAGTTTTGGAGAGGCTTAAGGATTTTGCTATAGAAATGAAGATTCTCTGAACGTGAAAAACACGTTCTGGTCTCCTCACTACGCACACAGCCAAGGCAGCACTCACTTCAAGAAACAAGTCTCGGGTACTTTGGCAGAGAGAAAAACAACGGCGGACGCGGCAGCCCCAGCACGCCGCGGGGCTCCCCCCAGCCACACACAGACCACTGGAACCACTGCGGCGGCCGCTAAGCCCGAACCGCACGCAGTAGCCGCTGCTCGGGGACGCGCACAAGCGGATACAGACCAGCGACGGCCTCGTAACCGCTCCCGGCAGCGCCGCGCAGGCCGGACAGTCCCGTCCTCTTCCGGAACCCCGCATGGGTCCGGGCGCCTCGGGCAGGGACGGGCCCAGAACCGCGCACAGGCCCTGGCCGGTGGCACCATTGCCTGCACCCATAGGAGCCCCGTTACCGTGAGCTCAATCTCCACAGCAGCCAGCCTCCGAACGCTCTTCTGCCGCAGCGGCGGTAAGCGGCCTTTGCCCGCCCCGCCTCTGCGGCCGCGACGAAAGACCCGCCCCAGATCGGAGCTCTGCGTGGAGCTGTTAGGCCTGGGCCTGCAGCTGGTGGGATGTACGGCGTTACCGGAGTGCTGCTGCCCAGAAGGGCGAGATTGGTGGGCGGGTTGAAAAGCTACAGGTATTTTGTGCTTCAAGTAGGAACCTCGGTGGTTCCAGAAAGCAATCGAACTGTGCTTTAGTGCTGTGCTAGTGAAACCACAAGCAATAGAAGGTGGTGTGGGATGGTGTGACTGGGGAGAAGAGTTAACAGGGAAGTTGGAATGATTGTGCAAGCCAGAAGATAGAGCCGTAGAATCAGCTGGGTTGGAAAAGACCTTAAGATCATCATGATGTTGAGAAAAACACCATAAAGAAACTCAATAGTCAATGTAACTATTAAGTAGGTATTTGTTTATTCAGTGCTGGGCACGTGGGGGGTTGCTTCTCCTAACATACGCACTCACTGCCCAGCTTGTCACAAATTTATGTTAGTAGATATACATGAGATTTTTGGGAAGAGGAGAGGTCCTTCTTGAAACTCTGCCACTCCTCCTTGATCATGTGTACTGTCAGCTGGTGGTGGTCGATGGTGGTTGTGAGGATGAAGGCTCAAAGTTTTCTAGGTTGAACTTTTTATCTTCTCTCTTGGAGTATGCACAGTACTTCCATGGCAGTTTCCCAAATCACTGAACCGGTATACATCTTTTTCTTCAGCACACGAGCAGTCCCTATGGGCTTAGGCCTAGACAAGCAGTAACAAAGTTGCTTAATAGACTAACTGACCTTAAATTTTATGCTAACTTTTTCTTAAAGCTGCTTTGTCTTAGTGAATTTCTGTTCTCAATTCCTTTTTCTGTAACTTTAGCAAATCCTTTTGCATTTGCACAGAAAGGATAACTATTTCTTTCATTTTGTACCATATGAGGGGTTATGCAGTTGTTATGTTTGATTTATTGCTACATAGATTCCTGCTAAATTTCTAGTTATAATTTTCTTAGCACAACCTAACGTTATTCTTACTAATATAATTATTACTATAATTACAATCGGAGTTTGTATCAAGTTAGCCAGCCCACCTGTGAGAGAAAACCCAAATCCTTGTAGGATTTTGTTGAACCAAATAGTTTCCATATTTTCTCTTAAAACTCTACTGTCTCGTGCTATTCTCTTAATTTGATCAATTTGCTTATTTAAATCTTGAGTGGCATTTCAAATGTGTATACAACATGTTTCATTTTTAATCCTAGAAAGCCATACATTCGCATGTTCTTTTAAAAGGAGTAGGTCTAATGTGAGCCTGTTTTGCAATATCATCTTGGAAGTTGTCTATAATTGCCTATTTAAGTCCTGCAAAGCCTTTTGGGTGGTGTTTGCTAAGCTTTTTACCTGTTGAGTGAGGTTATGTAAAACAAGTTTATTTTCTAATGTCGAGTATCCTGGAGAAAAAATAGCCTTTATAGTTCATAATACTCTTGTACCTGTGCTAGGGGATTGCCAATTTTCCTGACTTCCTCTCTACTCGTCGCCATAGAGATGGTTGCAAGGGGGATTTTCTCTATAATGGATTTAATAATCCCAAGGTCCATTGTTTTGTTTTATCTATTATTTGTAAATGACTGATCCAAGTTCTGTGACTACCCAAAGAACATGACCTTTTGTCTTTCTAGTATCCTGGAGGCAGTTAATGAGGAGCCATGTATTGTTATTAGTTAAATGTGACCAAGTGTCATTTAACTGCATAGAGCAATTCCTACAAATACAGCCTAATCTCAATGCTTGAGCAACAGGCATTAATAGTTGTATCTCTGGTTCTGTAGAGCTGCAATTATATATTCTAGTGCAGTTCCATTGTGGCTTATTAACTGTGTTCTTCTTTCTCATTTCCTCAATATTACCATAACTCATCTCTACCCATAATGGGTCTTCAGGACTACCTTAAATTCCTGTAAATTCTATACACCACTCAGTTGAGGACATAACTTCCCAGGATCCTTTCTGGACATCTTTCCAAATCTTTGGTATCTGACCGCCTCATGGAATGTTTGTTTGATCTCCAGAGGGCTGGTATGTTACTTCCTTGGCCCAAGAAGTACAAGGTTTAGTTACATTATACTGCATAACTGAAACAATGACTTTGTTATAATTCAGAGAGTAATTTCTTTCTGTATCTACCCATAGTAACTTGCTTTCATTATATCTTTGCCGCACATTTTCCCAAATTTTAGTCAAATTGGTGGGTAAAATTCCCCATAGAATTGGATTTCCTGCCTTGGCTGGCACTGGTAGACAGGTGGTAATGGAGTATACATTCTGTATTTTTCCAAACCCTTGAACTAGTTGCAAAATTGAATTTTCATTATAACCAATGCTACAGTCTATATACATTAACATTAGCAGCCGTGAATTCATTGTTCTATATCTCTGGAATTTCAGTTGTAAAGGTCTTGTAGCTTCCACTCTCCACTCTGCAGGTGCCTTCTTTATTCTGGAATAATGGATCCAGAAAGGTTGTTCTTGGATCTTGACAGTTAATGAACGTTGTGAGCAGGACTTGGTATGATCCATCCCACTTCTCCTGAAGAAAGTCATCTGAAAAGTTCTTAGTATATACCCAGTCACCTGGGTTTAAAGAGTAAACTTTATGGTCTAAGCTTTTAACTTGAGTCTCTGACACTTGTGTATGGACTTTTTCTAATTGTTTACCCAAAAAGATCGTATATTCTTGGAGATAGTGATTTTCTAAGTGTTCTAGATTGTCATTATTTATTCCAACTGTCTCGTATGGCCTGCCAAACAGAATTTTGAAAGAACTTAAGTTTTCATTAGCTCTCAGTTTTACATTATTCTCTATAGAGCGATAAGAGGTGCCTGATACCAGTATAAATGAGTTTCCTGACAAATTTTAGCGATTTGTTGCTTAATCGTATGATTCATCTTTTCTACTTGTCCACTAGCTTGTGGGCTAGATGGAGTATGAGTTTCCAGTTAATTCGTAATATTTTGCTAACCTGCTGCACTACTTGTGCACAAAAATGTGTTCCCTGATCAGATGAAATAACTATTGGTACTCCAAGTCTGGGTGTTAATTCATTTAATATCACTTTAGTCACTTCTCTTGCCTTATTAGATCTACGTGGAAAAGCTTCTGGCCATCCAGAAAAGGTGTCTGTTAATACTAGTAAATGTTGGTAACCCCCTTTTCTTGATAATACAGAAAAATCAATTTGGCAATGTTCTCCTAGAGTGTTTCCTCTCCCTATAGTTCCCTGTTCTGTCTTATTTCCTGTATTAGGATTGTTTCTTAAACAGTCTCATGTTGTTGAGTGACTTGTCTGATGTAGTATATAGATTTTTCTCTGCCACTATAGTCTTCAGATATTCATATAAAGAGTCCATTCCCAATGAGTCTTATGTTTATCTTTGACAAACTTCCACATTTGATTACCCAGTATTATAACTTGCCCATCCTTTAAACGAGCCCATCCCTGAAGTGAAATTTGCTCCCATTTTTCTTGAATCCATTTCTGATCTGAATCTGAATGTTGGACTTCTGTTTGATTTATAATTTTTTTCTTCAGGAACTAATGCCATCACCAAGGGCTCTTGTGTTTGTTCTGCCTCCTGCCTGGCTGTATGATCAGCCAATCTGTTAACTCTTTTTTTATCAGTATCACCCTTAAGATGTCCTCGATAGTGTACAATAGCAACTTGTGCAGGTAATTGTACAGCCTTTAATAAACAGAGGATCACCTATGCATATTTAATTTGTTTTCCTTGTGACATTAACAAGCTTCGTTCTTTCCAAATTGCCACATGGGCATGAACAACTCCAAAAGCATACTTAGAATCTGTGCATATGTTAATATTCCTCCCTTTTGCCAATTCCAGTGCACTTATTAAGGCAATGAGTTCTGCCTTTTGAGCTGATGTTCCTATTAGTAGAGGATTTGATTCAGTTACGTCTGTAGTGGTGGTAATTGCATATCCTGACTTACGAATTCCTTGGCAGACAAAACTGCTTCCATCAGTATACTAGTATACTTGTGCTTCTTCCAGAGGTTCTTCTTTTAAGTCAGGTCTGCTCCAGTAAACAGTTTCTATAGTGCCAATACCGTCATGTTCCAGTGCTTCTGTAGCTTTTCCTTCAGGAAAGGAAGCTGGATTTACAACATTAGTGATCTGAATTTCTACGTCGTCTGCCTCGACTAAGATTGCCTGATATTTTAGGAATCTGGATGGGGATAGCCAATGGTTACCTTTCTACTTGAGCAGTGCTGACACAGCATGTGATGCCTGCACTGTTATCTTCTGATCCAAAGTAAACTTCTGGGCTTCTTCTGTATTCAGTATCACAGCAGCCACTGCTCGTAGGCATCCTGGCCAACCTTTACTGACCTCATCCAGTTGTTTAAAGAAATAAGCCACAGCTCTCTTACAGGGCCCCAATCATTGCGCTAGGACTCCAAGAGCTATTCTCTGTCTCTCATGTGAAAAGAGCCAAAATGGTTTTGTCACATCAGGCAGCCCTAGGGTGGGAGCTCTCATGAGTTCTTTCTTGAAGGTTTCAAAAGCGGTTTTTGCTTCACCTGTCCATATCATCTGCATATTGTTGGTTTTTAAAAGTTCATACAATGGTTCAACTATGATGCCATAATTATAAATCCATAATCTGCCCCAACCAACATTCCAAGGAAAGTTCTGAGTTCTTTCACCGTTTTCACGTTCCCTTCTCTTCCTTTCCCTCCCTACCGTTCCCCTCCCTGCTCCTCCCCACTCCTCACCTCCCCTCTTTTCTCCATCTCTATTCCTATACTCCCTCCAAGCCTCTTCTAACAATTTTGACAAGCCCCTTTTTTCCGGCTCTTTCAATTTCTGTAGTTTTTCTTTCCAATATCTGGAGCTGATTGCCCTGGAAATAACGCAACCAACTGCTGTGTTCCAGTATTGGAGGACAGGTCCAAAGTCGTATATTTCCTCATCGCACTCCGGAGATTGTCTAAAAAAATCACTCGGGGTTTCACTTTGCCCTTGTTTTACTGCATGAAGTGCTGACCAGTTTACTGCTTTGGGGGTAGCATTTTCTAGTCCTAATTTAATCCAATCCCAATAATGACTCAACATCTGATTACCTCCTGTAGTATTAGGGTTCCAGTTAGGATTAGTGAATGGTACATGCTGATCCACATTTCCCTGTAAGGCTCCTTCAGTAATCTGAGCTTGGACATGAGTTCTAGCAGTCTTCAATATCAGCTGTTTCTCAGTTTCAGTCATTCCTCTGAGCATTAAATCAACATCAGACCAGGATCCTGATTTATAACAGTTAATTCAAACCTATTAACCACTTCATTGGGATCTTCCCGATACCCTTTAGCCACTTCTTTCCAGTTATATAAATCTCCAGTACTGAAAGGAACTTTTAACTGGATACCCTTCAAGTCTTATAACTTGCCTAAGGGGTACTACAATTTGAAGTCCTTTGAGAGCTTTACTCCTAGTTCATGCCGTTGTAGGAGTATCTCCTCCATTATCTTCACTTTCACCGCTACTGTCTGTATGAGAGTTCCCTGCTTCTGCCTGTGGATTTTGCAAAACGGGAGCCCTTAACTCCTCTGGTTCTGGCATAGAATCCTGTTTGTTGTTTCTGGTCTTTGTAGCTTTAAGACAATGCTGTCCAATACTACAGGCTGTTCTGTAAAGCATCGCTTTAACTTCCCTTCTACTTTCTTTTGATCTTTTTCCAATAATACCAGAGGATCCTGTGGGGCAGCATTAATCCCGCATTCTTCCTGCCACTCAGGATGGTTCCACAAAGTGAAAAACATATCTGCAGACATATTTTCATCCCATTTTCCTTCTCGTCTCAAGAATAACATGAATTGTAACAAAGTATTGTGATTTAAAGTTCTATTAACCGTTCACTTTTCTTTGTCCTCTAATTTATAGAGGGCCACTACTGGTTACAATACTTAATCAAGGTCTTTTTGTTCACGTTACCACTGGGCTGTCCACCTATCTTTTTGTAACGAGCTAGAATACAACTAAAAGGACTTTTCTTCAAAACTTTACTACTCTGTGATCCTCCCATCTTTAATTTTCACCTTTTTATCTTTGAAGAATTCTTTTTCCTGCCTTCGAGGAAGTCTACCCTGTGCCAAGGCACAATATAGGTGGGGTTAATCACCCCTAGCAAACTAGAAGGTGCCCCACACCTTTCAGAAATCACATCATTGGTCTGGTATAAGGATAATGGCTCTGATGCAAATATATCCCACGATTATTACAAATAGCAGCTATATACATACACCTATATATGTATGTGTTCTGGTTTTAATCTTTGTTAGACCTGTAGGTAGAAGGATCCTCTTTTCTAAGCACACATTTGAAATTATGTGGAAATACAGAAATAGTTTGAGATTTTGATGTCTTTGAGCCATAAATCCTACCGTCAGAGTCAGTTTGTGTCCTGCCCTGTTCTCTGTGTGCTAATTTTTGTTACTGTATGATATATTTCCTGCCGAATTGTATTCCACTTAAAAACATACATTAATGTGTCATTTAAAATTTGTTTTGATTGTAATTTCAAAATATATTCACCCAAAAGTCCACCCCAGACAGGTCCTCACCAGATCTGCATGAAGTGTGAACTTCTTACATGTCAGACTGTAGCTGGTGACTCTCCAAAGTGCAGACTCTGCAGAACACTTATATTTTCAGCACAGTGGTTGAGATTTCAAAATGTGTGTCCCTTTCCCCACCGTGTGCCTTTATCACATTTGTGAACCACAGAAATGACAGTATTTAAAATAACAGGGATTGTGCTGTGCTGTTCCTGTGCTGCTTACTTGTATTAACCTACTACTCAAGGGCAGTGTAATTTTTGAATCACAAGGAGTATTGCAGAAGGCTGGGAATGTATATTCAAAAATAAATAATCAAAGGAAGCAGTTTTTAGTTGCTCATGGGAGGACACATTCTCCATGTCCTGACATTACGTCAGCAGTCCCAACCTGTGCAATGTTAAATACTTCAAGTTGAATTTGTTCTGTGTCCCGGTGCATCATGGCAAAAATAATGCAGTACGCTTTGTTTTAGATACCAATAACTGTAATAAAAAAGTGAATGGGTATTTTACATGATCATAACATACCAACCTGTGAGTTTGAGAATGTTTTAGTTCTGCTAACAGGTTTAGTTATTGTGCTGGATTAAATGTTACAAATTCTTGTGAATAAATAGAATTTATTTAATTGCTGAGCTATATTTTCTAAAAGCTATTTAATAGTTCTTTAGAATTAAAACATGTGATGGCAACTTGCTTTAAAAGCTTTTTTTTTTCCTTTGATGTTTTCAATATCTGAGTAAATCTTACTGAGAAGATCAGAGTTGTGCCAGATTTGAGTGTACCATGATTCTTGAATTTTGTAGTAAATAAATAAATAAATACTGGCCAGTATAGGCTTTGATTTAACTGAGTCTTCTAGCTCTATAGTAGTGGGGAGCACTGTTCTAAGGGTGTATTTGTATGGCTTTTGGAGTTTGAGGGAGGTTGTCAGTGTAAAAGTAGAAATAGATGCTTGCCACTAATTTAATGTGACCCTGAAAAATGCTCTGGTGGCTCAGTATTGATAGTGACTAACGACAGTCTTTCAAAATGCTTGCTGATTACTGCAGTCAGCAAACAGGGAGTAACATCTGAATGCCTTGATGCCCTGTTCATTTTGTTCTGCAGCCTGTATTAAAAATTGCATGTGCTGTAAAGAGTGTACCAGAGTACCACTGGAAGCACTGCAGTGTGTTTGCAAAATAGAGTTGGATGTCTTGCAAGAAGTGAGACAATACTGCTCCTCTTAGCCTAAAAGATGGGAAAATGATGGTACAAATGTGAGAGAAGCAGTCTGAAGTGTTGATCCCCAGTTATTTCCTAATGTTACCTGCAAAATCATAGCAATATGTGGTTATTGTTCAAACAAGCTTTTAGTATAACTGTGGAGAAGTTGCAGAAGAGATCACTCCGAGCCAGAAACTACTGTAAGTTTAGGTTGTAACAGAGGATGTAGCTGTCCAGGGATTCCAAATGCCTGAAGGGTCAGGAAAAAAAAAAAAAAATCTTAAAAAGAAGAAACTTGAAGAGAATACTCTGAACTTCCTCTGCTTGAAGTGGGTGTAGTATATGTAAGGAAAAATAACATCTGAATGTATGATTGGTGACCTTCCCTCACTGAACAGTCTGAGAAGCAGTACATCTGGGATCTTACTGTTTGAAACTCTCAAAGCCTGTGTGTCTCTCCCAAGTAGTAGTTAGAAGATGACTGCAAAAATAAATGTCACTATGGATTACTGAATTTGGAATATGATTTTTCATTTTATTAATTCATACTGTTGCACCCCATGTACAAACGGTAAGTATTTTTCTCGGTTGGGTCAGTGTTATCACACCTTGCTGTAGGATGCAGATCATAGAGTCAGGATGGTTTGGGTTGGAAGCGACCTTGAAGCTCATCCAGTTCCAACCCCCTGCCGTGGGCAGGGACACCTTTCACTAGACCAGGTTCTTCCAAGCCCCATTCAACCTGGCCTTGAACACTGCCAGGGATGGGTCAGCCACAGCTTCTCTGGGTGTCGTGGTTTAAGCCCAGCTGGTAACTCAGAACCACACAGCTCTTCACTCACTCCCGTCATCCTCCCTGCTCCCCTATGGGCAGGATGGGGAGGAGAATTGAAATAATGTAACTCCCAAGGGTTGAGATAAGAACAGTCCAGTAACTACGGTACAATACAGAACTACTGCTGCTACCACCACCAATAGTAATGATAAGGGAAATAACAAGGGGACAGAATATAAAACTAAAAGGGGAAGGCGAGAGAAAACAATAAAAACAAGTGATGCGCAATACAATTGCTCACCACCCTCCGATCGATACCCAGCCCAACCCAAGCAGTGATCTGGGCCTTCTGGGTATCTTCCTCCAGTTTATATAATGGGCATGTCATGCTGTGGTGTGGAATACCCCATTGGCTAGTCTGGGTCAGTTGTCCTGTCTCTGCTTCCTCCTGGCTTCCTCTCCTCCCTGGCAGAGCATGGGACTCAGAAAGTCCTTGATTGGAGTAAACATTACTTAGCAACAACTAAAATCATCGATGTTATCAGTGTTGTTCCCAGGCTTAAAGTCAAAAACACTGCACTGTACCAGCCACTATGAGCAAAAAAAAAGAACTGTTACAGGTGAACCCAGGATGCTGGGCAACCTGTACCAGTGCCTCACTACTGTCACAGTAAAAAAATTTCTTTCTTATTTCTAATTTAAATTCACCCTTTCTCAGTATGATTTTATACTCTGTTGTCTTGTCACTACTTGCTTCTGTAAAAAGCCCCTCTCCATCTTTCTTGTATGGCCCCTTTAGGCACTGGAAGCTGCTCTAAGGTCTCCTGAAAGCCTTCTCTTCTCCAGGCTGAACAAGCCCAGCTTCCTCAGCCTGTCTCCAGACCAGAGTTGCTCCAGTCCTCGCAGCATCTCTGTAGCCTCCTCTGGATGCGATCCAACAGCTCCACAACCCTCTTGGTTTGGAGACCCCAGAGCTGAATGCAGTACTCTGGTGTCTCATGAGAGCAGAGTAGGGGGGCAAAATCACCTTCCTTGACCTGATGGTCACGCTCCTTTTAATGCAGCCCAGAACATTGTCTGGTTTTGCTGCCCTAGTTGTCTCAAACTCCACCATTTCATTGTCACTGCAGGCAAAGGCTGCCCTTGAGCTTCACATTCCCCACCAGTCCCTCCTTGTTGGTAACAAGGTGCAGTGCAGCATTTTCCTCATTTGTTCCTCTGTCACTTGGAGGAGGAAGTTACCATCCATGCATTCCAGGAACCTTCTGTATTGCTTTTGCCTTGCTATGTTGTCCATCCAACAGATGGTTGAAGTAACAAAATCATAGGATAGTTAGGGTTGGACAGGATCTTAAGATCATCTAGTTCCAACCCCCTGCCGTGGGCAGGGATACCTTGCACTAGACCATGTCACCAAAGACTCCATCCAGCCTGGCCTTGAACACTACTAGGGATGGAGCATTCACCACTTGTTTGGGCAACCTCTGCCAGTGCCTCAGCAGCCTCACAGTAAAGAACTTCTTCCTTATATCTAACCTGAACTTCCCCTGTTTAAGTTTGAACCTATTACCTCTCGTCTTAACACTACAGTCCCTGATGAAGAGTCCCTCTCCAGCATCCGTATGGGCCCCCTTCAGATACTGAAAGGCTGCTATGAGGTCTTCACACAGCCTGCTCTTCTCCAGGCTGAACAGCCCCAACTTTCTCAGCCTGTCTTCATACAGGAGGTGCCCCAGTCCTCTGATCATCCTCGTGGCTGTCCTCTGGACTTGCTCTATGGAGCACCATGTCCTTCTTTTGTTGTGGATACCAGAACTGTACACAATACTCCAAGTTAGGTCTCATGAGAGCAGAGTAGAGCAGCAGGATCACCTCTTTCAACCTGCTGGTCACGCTCCTTTTGATGCAGATGGTACGATTGGCTTTCTGGGCTGTGAGCGCACATTGAAAACAGCTCATGTTTGGTTACTCTTCTACAGCACTCCCAAGTCCTCTGCAGGGCTGCTCTGAATCTCTTCTCCACCCAGCCTGTAGCTATGCCTGGGATTGCCCCGACACAGGTGTAGGACCTTGTGCTTGGCTTGGTTGAACTTCATGAGCTTCACATTTGCCCACCTCTCAAGCGTGTCAAAGTCCCTGTGGATGCCATTCCTTCCCTCCAGTGTATCAACCGAACCACACAGCTTGGTGTCATTGGCAAACTTGCTGAGGATGCATCAATCCCATTGCCCATGTTGCTGGCAGAGATGTTGAAAAAGATCAGTCCCTACACTGACACCCCTGAGGGGTGCCACTTGTTACTGGACTCCAACTGGACATTGAGCTGTTGACCACAACTTTCTGTGTGCGGCCATCCAGCCAGTTCTTTATCCACCGAGTGGTCCACCTATCAAATTGGTGTCTCTCCAGTTTAGAGACAAGGATGTTGTGTGGGACAGTGTTGAACGCTTAGCACAAGTCCAGGTAGATGACGTCAACTGTTCTGCCATATCCGTCAGTTCTGTAGCCCCATTATAGAAGACCATCAGTTTGGTCAGACAGGATTTCCCCTTAGTGAAGCCACATTGGCTGTTGTTTTTCATGTACCCCCGCTGCCATGAGCAAGGACACCTTCCACATAGAACCATAGAAGGTCCTCATGGAGGACCAGGTCTTGTGAATGTGGAGCTGCTCGTGTCTGTATATGGAGAGTCTCATCTGCTCTCTTTTTCTGGTCTGTAACGGCCTGTTGGAGCCCACCATTATAATGTCTTCTGTCCCTGCCCTCCCTTTAATCCAGACCCAAAAGCTCTCACTCGGCTCCTCATCCAGTCCACAGCAGAGCTCTTCATACTGCTCACTGACATAGAGGGTGACACCCCTTCACTATCTCGCCACCCTGTCTTTCCTGAAGAGCCTGTATCCTTCCATTCCAACACCCAGTCACAGGGGCCATCCTGCCATGTTTGAAGGATTCCAGTAAAATCCCTGTAGATCTGGGTATTTCTTTAACTCCTCTTATTCCCCATGCCATATGTGTTTGCATAGCAGCATTTAAATTGGGCTTCTGACGAAGCCAGATTACTGGCTGGAGCGACAGGAATTAATTTGGCCTGTTCTTCAGGTTCTCTTCTGCTGGCCTTGATCCCTCTCCAGACTCTGAACACATCTTGCTGGCACCGTCGTCAAACTGGTAGGAGTGGGATGGGTTGAGGTTCCCCTGTCCTGGCAACTTTAGTTTAAAGCCCTCTCCACCAGCTTGGCAAGCCTGTGACTGAAGATGGTTTTCCTCTTCTCTGACAGATGGATTCCAGGAGGCCCCAGCAGATGAAGTTTCTCAGTTTCTTTCAGCTATACTACAACCTATGCTGTGGCCAACAAGAAAAAAGGAATGCTGCAGTACGTATCTGCTCAGAATGTGTTTCTGAAAAGCAGATGATTTGTGATATGAAAGTCAGCGAAGCAGATTTTCCTCAAACAATTTATGTTGGAGGCCAGGATAGGGGTGGGGGCAATGAGTACAGAAACTTAATAAAAACTCATGAGTTAAATTTGCAGGGATAGTATGCATGGTGTGGAGGGTTGGAAGGCAGGTGTATGATCATGAGCACTGTCAGCTGGGGAGGTGTTAGCTTCTCAACAAGTGGCTTTTTGAAAGGGATCACTGCTTTGAAAGGTCCCAGCTGCCTCATATATAAGATTGAACACCTGACCATTGCTCCATTTTTCTCTCCTTCACCTTGTTTAACTTGCTTAGTGTTGATTCATTGCAGAAAGATGAGGACAATAAAAAACTCTTTGAAGATCTAACCCAAAGAGGCAACTACAAGTATAATAATCTGTTGGACTCCTCAGAACCCTTTGGTAAAGCTACAGAGAAAAGAAGTAATACCTCATGAGGGGTAGGGTATAGTTATGATTATGATGTGTGCTTTGTGGCTGACAGAGATTTTTTAGTTTTCTCCAAATTATTCTTGGGTTTTCAGTTTTGTCTGTGTGCTAATTTGGTTCCATTTTTAAGAACTTATATTTAACTGGTTGCTTATTAATGTGACAGCATGGTTCCCTAAGTACTAGACAGGGTAATTTAGTTTCTCAGGTTTCTCAGGTAGTGGCTAAATTGGTGTTTGAGCTGTTTAATAAAGGTTGATTCAGAGTGGATTTGATAATCTGTCAGAGTCTGGCTTACAAATGCTCCCTCAGGATGAGTGAAATCACATTTGCAGCAATTTTGAGTTGAAAGAAGTGTTGTTCTCCCAATTCTGTAGACTGCTAGCTGAGGTCCAGAGTTAGTGTTAAAAACACCCAATAGTGTGTTTTGTATTCAAAGGATAACTCCCTTTAAGTTTTAAGGGAATTTTAAAACTAAGAAACTACTTTTACTTATTTTGGGAAAAAAATTACTTTTTAGGTGTTCATGGAAACTGGTGGAGCCAATGCAGGGATAAAAATTGAGCTCACTGTAGCAGCTTTTGTGCCTTCTCTGATATAATTCTTTTTCTTGATTGTATTCACCATCTATTTCCAAAATAAATGAGGCAGGAAACATGCAGATAATTTTCTTATTTCAAAACAAAACTTCATTTTGTTCCTAGAACACAGAGAATGTACATGCCCTGTAACAAAGATGCTACCATGAAAGAACAGTGTGTGGTCATATCATGGGAGTCCTGTTACCATCTATATGAAGAATTAAAGGGCCATTAGGTATGAAACTTCTTAATTTTCATTTTTTACTTTGCAGTATACAAAACTTTTTATAGGGGTTTTGTTGCTTCTTATTTGGATTTTTGTATCTATATGTGAAACTCATGAGGTTCAACTTACTCTTTCTTTGGAGGAGTAGGAAAGGCGTACTGTTTGTATTTTCATCAGTAGAGCTAGTACCAGGTCCACCAGAAAGATTTGTTGTGACTCAGATAGCAAACAATGAATGGGTAAGTGATCACTGAATGGACTGGTATCAGAAAGAAAAGAAACAGGGCTCTTTCACTGTAACCAGGGAAACAGTTTAACTTAGTTTTGGGAGAGGTGTCTGATACTACTGTGGAGTGATGTAGGGAATGCAGCTGCCTCCTCCAGCCCTGGCCCTCTCCTGCAGGGCTGCTGGAGCCCAGCCAGGTACCGGGGAACACAGGATCTCTGCCCAGGCTCAGGGATGAGGGTGACAGTACTGGGACCAGTATTATTTAATATATTCATCAATGATTTAGATGAGGGAATTGAGTGTACTATCAGCAAGTTTGCTGATGACACTAAGCTGGGAGGAGTGGCTGACACGCCAGAAAGCTGTGCTGCCATCCAGCGAGACCTGGACAGGCTGGAGAGTTGGGCAGGGAATAACTTGATGAAATATAACAAGGGAAGGTGTAGAGTCCTGCATCTGGGCAGGAACAACCCCAGGTTCCAGTATAGGTTGGGGAACGACCTGTTAGAGAGCAATGTAGGGGAGAGGGAGCTGGGGGTCCTAGTGGACAGCAGGATGACCATGAGCCAGCACTTTGCCCTTGTGGCCAAGAAGGCCAATGGCATCCTGGGGTGTATTAGAAGGGGGGTCGTCAGTAGGTCGAGAGAGGTCCTCCTTCCCCTCTACTCTGCCCTGGTGAGACCGCATCTGGAATATTGTGTCCAGTTCTGGGCCCCTCAGTTCAAGAAGGACAGGGACCTGCCCCAGCAGGGCAACTAAGATGATTAAGGGAGTGGAGCATCTCCCTTATGAGGAAAGACTGAAGGAGCTGGGTCTCTATAGTTTGGAGAAGAGGAGACCGAGGGGTGACCTTATTAGTGTATATAAAAATATCAAGGGGGAGTGTCACGAGGATGGAGCCAGGCTCTTCTCAGTGGCAAACAATGATAGGACAAGGGGTAATGGGTACAAACTGGAACACAAGAGGTTCCACTTAAACTTGAGAAGAAACTTCTTCTCAGTGAGGGTGACGGAACACTGGAACAGGCTGCCCAGGGGGGTTGTGGAGTCTCCTTCTCTGGAGACATTCAAAACCCGCCTGGACACATTCCTGTGTAACCTTATCTAGGTGTTCCTGCTCCGGCAGGGGGATTGGACTAGATGATCTTTTGAGGTCCCTTCCAATCTCTAACATACTGTGATACAGTGTGATACTGTGACATTTTCCCATTTGCAGAGGTGAAGCTGAGCCAGTGTCCCTGTGACACACACACAGAGGACACTGACACAGCTGGTCACATGTGCTGACACAAGAGGGTACTCTGCCTCCGCAGCACCCCAGAGAGGATTCGCACAGCCTCATGGCAGGCAGCCCAGACCTCTGGGCATGGCACAGGCAGAAGGTCACCAGTGCAGCACACACAGGGCAGACACTCTCCAGGGTCACAAGCGCACGGATGTTCACAGATCCTCCACAGACAGCACAGACCCCCTGCTGCCCCGAGTCAGGGTCTCCTGCTCCCTGGTTGGTCCAGATTGGAGTTCGCTGGTGATTTCATATGCTCACCCTATGCACACCAGGGATACTTTGGGGGGGACACAGATGCTGCCCCTCTTGCAGCTGTCAGCACTGAGCCCCTCGCTCACCTCACACTTATGCCCCCCAGTAGCTGGTTTGGAGACACACTCTGTTCCTGCCCTGTGCCTGGAGGTTGAAGATCCCTACCTGCTCCAGTAGATCACACTGGAATACCTCCCACTTGCTCCAGTCTCTGATACCCCAGGGCAGGAGTGCCCACACCCCTGGTCTGACTCCAGCGATGGCACCAAATTCCACATGCACACACACAGGTCCTCTCACTTGCAGCATGCAGGCGCATGGGATGAAGAGTGAGATTACACAGACAGGGAGTTAAGAAGAGTTTTAATGAGAAGATGTAAGAAGATAGGACAGGGTGTAGGGCTCAGCCAGCCAAGTGTGCTGACCGGCCCAGTTCTACATGTGGCTGGGACCCCCTTGTACCACTTTCTCTCTGCGCCCTCTTTGTTCCTCCCTGCTCCACCTTCCCCTGCATGTCTGTCCATGATCTGTACAGTTCTCACAGTCTAGGGCTCTGGGTTTGCAGACTCAGCAGTTGCAAAGTCCGGGCAGATCTTCCTCAGTGTGGCAGCTGTAGATTCTTAGTTGTCCATCAACTTGTGTGACTAACATGGTTTGTTTCTTGTCATTGTCTCCATGTTTGCTTTGCCAGGTGTGTGTCTTGGTATATGCTGGTTTCTGCCTTCCTCCTTTTCCCTTGGTTTCCCGACTGATCAGATCCACAGTCAAGATAACCTTGCTGGAATGAACATTCCCACACTTTTCCATGCCCTCATTGTGTGACTGACCAGGTTTGGTTCTCAACACTGCTTCCCTTGTCATATGTTGGTCAGATTTGTGTCTCTGTATGTTTATGTTTAAGGCTTCCTCTTTTTCTCATTTGCTGCACTGAAAAAGGTTCTTAACCAGATCTCTTAAAAAAGCTGACACTCTTCTTCCACATACCCTTACTGTAGCCATTGTGGAACTTTATTTGGTATCTGCCAGCTTGTGATGGTCGGGAGACCCTATTTGTATGTGTCTCAAAACAACTCAAAATGTAGAAGGAACCAAGGGAGGTTGAGCGCCTGTTTGTGATGAGCACCATGTTGTTGATTTGATGGGGATGGTTTCCTGTGTTGTTTGCCCTGGGGCCACAGAGGTCAACTGCCCAGGCAGCAAACTGCCCAGAGACATTGCTACAAACATCAGGGCACAAAGTTAACAGGGCCTGGGGGCTTACCAGATACCCCTGCCACCATCGGAATATGCTAGAACAGCTCACAATGCATGTGCATTATGCAAATGATTCTCCAGCCTTGGGAGGATTCCAAAAGAACCTGACCCTGTATAAAAACAGCCATCCTTTAGCTGTGTGGTGCCTGCCCCTCCACCCTGGAGTGGAGCAATGGGCCACTCCAGTGGGCTCTTGACTGAAAGGACTTCACCAAGGGTTAAGTTCATCAAGGGACTACAACAGGGTGACCAAGAAGACGTCGCTGGATTCACAAGGTGATGAGCCAGTTTCTCTTTGGGTGGTTTTTTTTTTCCTTCTTTCTTTTCTCCTTTTCTTCCTCTACTTTGTATGTTTTGTAAAATGAAGAACTTACCAAGACTTCTGTTCTTCCTGACACAGCTTAGGGAAGTGTACAATAAAATTAGTCGTTGTTTCATGTTTCAACCTCCTGAGGGCCCATGGTTTCTCTTGCTAACCATGCACAGCATGGTAAAAGATTACCTCCCCTTGCACTCACCGAGCAGGATGGGACACAGTTTAAACTCTTTGCCCATCTCCTTGATCTACTTATGTCTGCAGGCCTGGTTTCCATAAATTTCATGCTCATTATACTCCTTTTCTTTTTCTCACTATTCTTCATCCTACTTCATCTTCTTTCCCTATTTTTCTCCCTACGCAATCACAGTTAAGCCTTCAGTGTAGCTGTACAAATAGCTACTTTCCACTAGCTGCTGTAATTTCCTCTTCTGTTATCCTTCTCAGATGGTTTGGCTATTCTTGTTTTCAGGCTGGTATTTGCTCAGTTTGTTTGGTTCAGGATGTTTGTCACTTCTTTGGCAGTGATTGAAAACATCCTCAGACCTGCTTTCAATTATCTGCAGAATACCTTGGTGGTGGCATTGGTAGTTATTAACAGTTAATAAGGCCTTTTCTAAACTCTTAACTTCCCGCATCTGCAGCAATCTCTGGCAAGGAGCTTCACAACTTAACTGCAAGTTGTCTGGAAAAAAACCCACGGGTTTGTGTTGTGGTTTTTTTTTTTTTTGGTGGTGTTTTTGCTTTGAGCCTGCTGCCTAGTACTTTGTTTTGATTCTTAATGTATTGGAACAGAGGGAACAGTCATCAGTCATTCTCCATTCACCTATTTCATGTCACTCATAGCACAAGTCTGTTGTATTCTCCTCTGTCTCTTCTCCAAAGGAAATACTTGAATCTAGGTGTTGCCATCACTGCATTGACTGCTTATTTTACTCTTCTCTTATCAAATGTAGTTTATATTCCTATAGTGTCTTAACACTGCCAGTGTCCTTGTTCAGTCAGCAGTCTCCTGTCTTTCTAAAATTCATGACCTGTACAGGGGGAGTGGTATACATAAAGGATTCTTTACTTAAAGGATGCTTTATAATCTTCTTTTAGTGACTGTAGTTCTGTAGTTATAGTGACTGTAGTTTTGTAGTATAGTGACTAGGAGAAAGAACTGCCATAAAGAGTAGAAAGAAGTCCTCAGTTTGATTCCACAAATCTGCCCAAGAAAAGTTGTTGGTTGCTTTTTATCCCACTCTTTTCAACAATTTTAGTGATGATTATTTTCCTGGAATTCAGCTTTCAAGACTAGGCACTGGAAAAGGAAGTTTTCCCTTGCAGCTCAGTATTCTAAGCAGCAGTATAATCCAGCCATTGGGATAGCATGGCTAAGCTACTAATACCTGAAATTTAGTAGCAGATTCAGGACCATGTTATGTTTAAAACACACACACACACACATATATAGATAGACATAATACTTGTAAATGTATATATAACTTAAAAAATACATAAAATCACACACACATGTATAAACCTTGAAAACTAAAGAATGTACATATGTCAAGTTTCAGACATAATTTCAGACATAAAATTGTTCTTCAGTTTGTCTGCATTTTTGTCCATATGGAAACTTAGGATAGTTCCAAAGACAGCTGCAAAGGAAATATGTAATAGTGTCTGTTGCATTGGGTAATGATCCCCTTAGATTAAATTCTCAGCATTCTATTGCTACTGAAAAGCTGAAGGCCTAACTTAAGAAAAAATAAAATCCCACAACACAGTTACGAGGTCTCCCTTCTAAAGAATAGTATAACATATTTTTTTAATGTCTTGAATTTCTGTGCTGGGTCTGTCAGGTTTTAAAAAGTGAATAACGTCGGATTTTAATACATTTGTAATTAGTTGATTTACTCTTTAATTTTTATTTGGTTAAAAAGTATTCAGAAACACATACAGGTTCCTAAACAAACACCTCCAAAGTAGGCAGGTCTTGCTTTTTTTATTGTGATTATTCTGTGAACTTAAAAAAGCATGAGAAGATAGAATCATAGAATCATAGAATAGTTAGGGTTGGAAAGGACCTTAAGATCATCTAGTTGCAGCCCCCCTGCCATGGGCAGGGACACCTCACATTAAAACATGTCACCCAAGGCTCTGTCCAATCTGGCCTTGAACACAGCCAGGGATGGAGCATTCACAACTTCTCTGGTCAACCCATTCCAGTGCCTCAGCACCTTCACAGTAAAGAATTTCTTCCTTATATCCAATCTAAACTTCCCCTGTTTAAGTTTGAACCTGTTACCCCTTGTCCTGTCACTGTAGTCTCTGATAAATAGTCCCTCCCCAGCATCCTTGTAGACCCCCTTCAGATACTGAAAGGCTGCTATGAGGTCTTCACGCAGCCTTCTCTTCTCCAGGCTGAACAGCCCCAACTTTCTCAGCCTATCTTCATACGGGAGGTGCTCCAATCCCCCGATCAAGCTCGTGACCCTCCTCTGGACTTGTTCCAACAGTTCCATGTCCTTTTTATGATGAGGACACCAGAACTGCACACAATACTCCAAGTGAGGTATCATGCGAGCAGAGTAGAGGGGCAGGATCACCTCCTTCGACCTGCTGGTCACGCTCCTTTTGATGCAGCCCAGAATACGGCTGGCTTTCTGGGCTGCGAGCGCACACTGCCGGCTCATGTTCATTTTCTCATCGGCCAACACCCCCAAGTCCTTCTCTGCAGGGCTGCTCTGAATCTCTTCTCTGCCCAACCTGTAGCTGTGCCTGGGATTGCTGTGACCCAGGTGTAGGACCTTGCACTTGGCATGGTTAAACTTCATAAGGTTGGCATCAGCCCACCTCACAAGCCTGTTGAGGTCCCTCTGGATGGCATCCCTTCCCTCCGGCGTATCAACCGAACCACACAGCTTGGTGTCATCGGCAAACTTGCTGAGGGCGCACTCAATCCCACTGTCCATGTCACCGACAAAGATGTTGAACAAGACCGGTCCCAACACCGATCCCTGAGGGACACCACTCGTTACTGGTCTCCAGCTGGACATCGAGCCATTGACCACAACTCTTTGCGTGCGGCCACCCAGCCAGTTCTTTATCCACCGAGTGGTCCACCCATCAAATTGATGTCTCTCCAATTTAGAGACAAGGATGCCATGTGGGACAGTGTCGAATGCTTTGCACAAATCCAGGTAGATGACGTCAACTGCTCTGCCGCTGTCCATCAGTTTTGTAGCCCCATCATAGAAGGCCACCAAATGGGTCAGGCAGGATTTCCCCTTAGTGAAGCCATGCTGGCTGTCACCAACCACCTCCTTGTTTTTCATGTGCCTTAGCATGCTTTCGAGGAGAATCTGCTCCAAGATTTTGCCAGGCACAGAGGTGAGACTGACTGGTCTGTAGATCCCTGGGTAATCCATTTTCCCCTTCTTGAAAATGGGGGTTATATTTCCCTTCTTCCAGTCGTCGGGAACTTCACCTGACTGCCAAATATGCAAACAAGATAATTATGCATCTGCTGCCAACAGAAACTGTAACAGTGACTGGTATTCATAACAGTTAAAAAAATCAATGTTGGTTATATGTCTTTGTTACGGACTAGGTGAAATTAGCTATACAAATTGGTGTTTTGAAATTACTGAGCAAGAAACAAAATTAACTTCAACAGCAGGTGGCAGTACTACCAAGATCTGTGATTCTGATGTGTGTAGTTAGCCAGTGTTAAGGTAGTATCTGCTCTTCAATAAAAAGTTAAATACCACAAAATCAGTGAAGTCTTGTGATTTTGGGGTAAATAATAGTGAGATACTGGTCACATCTTTTTTTTCAAGAGATTTCTCCAGCTGAAAGCATGAAGTAGGTTTTGTGGAGTTACAAGCAAGAAACTGTTTAAGATAGTGGGTTTATTTTGTGCTCGCTTTTAGATGAAATTGTAACTGTGTACAGTTTGTATAGAAATAAGTAGAGAAAATGAGTGAAAGTAAAACCTAGTAAAATAAGTATGCATACAAAACTTCAGACATGTCAACATCATGTTTCACAGTATTCTGATACTGTTATTACAAAATTGTTGTATCTTTTATAATGCAATGCTCTTTGTCAAAGCTCATGAATCTGTTGACGTTTTAAAGATCATTTAAAAAGGCATTACTGAAACAGTTTATCTTAAAGACAGTATATTTTGACTTACCCTTATATTTTGCTAAATTTCATTTATACATTTAAAGAACAAGTTGCTAAAATTATTTATTAATTTGTTGATTAATTGACACTTAGTGCAATTTAGTGCTATTTATTGCAGATTTACCTTCTGCCAATGGCTAGCATCTTGCAAGGTGCTGTGCAGCTAGAGATAAGATTGCTGGGGTTCAGTGTGCTTGTGTTTGTCCTCTTGGTTAGCCTAAAAACCATCCAGCAGTAGAGAATATCAGGATCCTAGATGCAGAGAGCACATGACTGATTACAGCTGATGACTGTCCCCGTGCACACTTCTCAAGCATTGTTCTCTGGAAGCCTGCTGTATGTTGGTGAAGTGTTCCCACTGTGTTCTTCAAAAAGAGAAAATTAGTGAGACTGGTAAAAAAATCAAAGATAAGACAAGTGGAGTTTGGAATGTGATGTTCCAAAGCTGCAGGCACTTTTATGGCACTGGTGCAGAGTCAATGTATGTTAGTGAACTTTTTTCGAGTGTGGTTTCATTGTAAGAAGTGAGTTAGGTCTCCTTGTTTCTTGTCTGTCTGCTCAATATGACTTCCCAGTGTTGTCAGCTCTATGGACCAGTAATTCTGCCTTGATTCTACTTTATCTAGTAAGAGGAAGAAGGTTGAAGAAACCCAGAGAAAAAATGTAATACAAAAATACTGCGTCTAAATTGCAGTCTTTTAAGGTTTTCTTAAGGTGTCCCGAGCCTTAATATTCTGCTTCAAATTCAAATTTTCTTAGAATTTTTCAGTAGATGACAGATTAATATGGTTAGCAACAAGAGTTCAAGTAGGTCCTAATGGCTGTGTTATTTAGAGAAGAAAAAAAAAATGTTGTGTCATACAGATGATCAGTTTTTCAGTAAAAGTTACCCACTGAAATATAGAACTTATCAGCTCTGGTCCTTGGTAATTATGTGTGAAATTAAAGCACAAGTCTTTTAAAATCACTATAATGAATTGATTTGTACACATTTCAAGCAGGGCTGCTTTCTTTGGATTTTTGGCATTGAATTTGCGCTGCAGTTAAAGCATCTTTTCTGTATAATCTGTATTTGTTTGCTTCTTCACTGAGATGAAACTGAGTCAGAAAAGCAGAAATGTAAATTAAAGCAAAAATTCACAAATGTATTACTTTTTTTAAAAAAAGATACCGAGATACTCTTTTCTTATATGAAAAATAGCAATGAGAAAGCAGGATGTACTGTGTTTTTATTTGAACTATTTCACTTGTAACTAAATACCTGAAAAAATGGATGCTGTATTTAAGGATTTTTTTATTTTTTTTTTTTAGAAATGCAAATTTGCTTTCAGTCAGAGCCTCTTGTTTTTTACCCATTTCTTTAGTGACGTTTTTGACTAGGCAAAGAGTGTGTGCCTATATTGCGTTCTAGGCATTCCTGAGCTTTTAAAACAGCTGTACTAGTAAACTGTTAATTGCAGCAGCTAGATTCAGCTGGCTGGTTATAGCATGCCTCCAGTTGGACCATTAGTACCTGAACTAGCTCCTGTAGAACTGGAAGTGTAACCTAATGATAGAGCACTTCTGATAGTACTATGTTGTGCATGTTGCAATATGTATTGAAGTGATGTTTGGGATGCATGGAAGATTTGGATGTTATACCTGTGCCAAAGGAATCACAGAAACCAATAGTGCAACTGAATCAGTGGAAAAAAAGATAATGGCTGTCACGCAGTTTTATCTGAGTCTAGAGAAGTTAGGGGAAATGTTACAGACATGAATAGCTGCTCACCATTGCAAATTAGCAGCACAGTCTGAAAACCTCAGTCAATAGAAGGTGTTTATGAGACCTGAGACAGTATAAACCAGTGGATCAGTCCAATTTCTGAAGAGCTGAAAGCATGCAAAAATATTTTCCCACATAAAGGATTTCGTGTGTAAACAAAGTTTTGGCATTGTATGTGCTAGTTCAATTTTATAACAAAATACATGGTTTGCAATACAGAAACTAGGGAGTGTGAATCTGTTTGGTTTTGTCTGTGTGTAAGGCACCAAGAACACTTGTATATCCACAATACAGAGGAACCAATCCTTTTTTTTTCATCCTACAAGGCAAGAAAAATAGACTGCAAGACAGCAAATCAATGTGTGTGTATTTTTATCTCTATATGTATGTATGCTATGCATTTGCTCTGGGTACATTTATTCTAAATTTGTCATCTAGTCAACTAAATGTGTCATTACTTCTGAATTGGTAATTTAAAGTCTGTATCTTAAATGTGTACAGAATCTGTATAGTACGTGATCTTGAGTGTGGTTTACTCTTTCTTTGCAAATACCAAATTATATTCTATTTTTAAAATGTCAGTTCAGGTGGTTTGTTTAATTGAAATCTGACACAGAACAGTACTTGCTGGGGGAAGGTTTTCATTACCATTACTATGGAGAGCCAAAGTATCAGGGTAAAAATAAGTTAATGTAGCTTGTGGATATTCACATAATCTCCAGTTATGCTTAAAGAACGTGAGGGAATTTATTTGGTATTTGCATTTGATTACGGGAAGGCTGTGGAAGAAGTTTCAAAGGAAGTGAAACTGTTTGGGAAAAAAACCCAAAAACAATCAATCAAAAGACATATGCAGTAATTATTAAATGTTTACAAAAATACTTATTTTACAGCAAAGTAGTCACTTTAGATAGTCACTTTAGGCAGGCATTGTAACTTGAAAGCTAGGTATGAAAGTAAAAAAGTTTTGCTCATGAGCCTAAGATCTTGAGTGCTAATTTTTTGTTATGTGCAAATTTAGAAATGTTATAACACACATAAGAGGAGAGAGATTGTGGCTTATTTTTATCTACAACGAAACTCATAATTTTTAGGTACATGAAGTCGTTATGCTGTAATACTGAAACAGTAGCTTTGACAGTTTTAATACATGTGTTACTTGCTGAAAGTTTTTTCAGCCATATGCCAGAGAGCTGACTAATTCTGTCCTTGTGACCAAAATCTTGCTTATTTTTGTTCAACACTATCCAGTGTAGCATGTCTATGTAGCAGTGACCTATCTGTAAATTACTATGGGCTTGTAGGGAAAATATTCCTTATAAAAGCCTAGGATAAGGCTCCTTCTGGTAAATTCTATATAAATGCTCAAATTGCTGTACATTGGTTTTAGTGATAATCCATTTTAACTATTATAAAGACAATGTCGCAATCAGTTGTTAAGGGAACACAGATTTGTTCAAAACAATGGTGTTACTTCTATATTTGGAAATAGTTCAAATGCTGCATGCTGCTGAGTGGAACACATTTATGGAAACAACTGCATTCAATTCATATTATAGTCTGAAAAACTGGTGATAGCATAACAAGAGACACCCCTGTTTTCTCAAAATCTGCAAAATCTTTTTTTTATTTGGGAGGTGCCAATTGTGCATGTATCTGTCAACTCATTTTGAGTGCATGGACTTCTAAAACTAGGCCTTTATGTCCTATTAGTATAAATTGACAGCACAATATAACTCAGAGTGCATGTGTCTGACACAGGCACTCTGCAGACCAACTGCAAGCTTTTCTAAGTATCTGATGTAGGCATCCCTCTCTAAGACACCTACTGATGCCTCTGGCTTAGGGTAAGGATTTATTTGCCCTGAATACCTTCATCAAATGGGAAGCATTAATTTCAATTACACTTTGTTTCTATCTTAATCAGAATCTTGAATTTGCTTGCAAATACTTTTTAAGGTATACTCATGTGAGTTTAGATTCTGTTTTGCTTCTTTTCTGTAACTTTTGGACTTACTGGTTATTATAACTTTGTGTTCTTTTCCATCAGAAAATCCAGACAAAATTGTATTCAATATTGTGCAAACTGTGTTAAAATTGTGCTTAAGCAGTGTGTCTGCAGCGAATGGACTGGGCTTTGAGTCCCTGAGAGAGCCGTTTATTGATTATGAGTAAGTGAGTATTATGTTAATGTAAGGTGGTTTGAGTGACCTTGATTACAACAGAATTCCTATGAAACCACCTACTTTCTGCCCAATAATAGCATTGTGGCAATCTACCCAACTTGTTAATGCCTTAATACAAAATTCATGCAAATGTATTCAGATATTGTGTTCCACGAAGTAAAAAAGAGAGTAAAAAATATCGTCTGGGATACCAGAGAAAATAGGTAAAAATTCATTCAATGAAAGGTCTATCTTGCATTGCATTGACAGTAAGGCCAAGTAAGGGTTTGAATACCTAAAAATACTTTTTTTTCTTTTTCTTTTTTTTTTTTTTTTTTTACCACTAGAGGGTGCACAATGCACAGGAATAGCAAAAAGGAGGGCAAAATTCTTTGCTACCTTGCATGCTCCACAAGTGCCCAGAAAAACATGTCTGGAGAGCCTTTTATGTTTAGCATTTCAAGAAGTATTCAAAGGTTCCCAGGGCATTTCTCTGAGTGTCTGAGTCTGCAGCCGACTGTACTCAGGGTGGATTTAATGATAACTTTCTTTACCCAAGTCTTATGAAAAACAAATTGTCACTCTTTATTCTTGCAGATCTAAAATATGCTTAAAACTCTCTAAGAGCACTGGAAACAAAGAATAATTTAATTTAATATGATAGTTTTAGCTATTATTCCCTTCTGTGCTCTGAACTTTGCATGAAGTATGGCTAATCACTGAATGATTAGAGTTTACCTATAAAGCTTACACAAGAATCTCACTTTTACTAGGTACTGGAGTGCAGGGATTGCATATATTCAGGGAATATTTGGTTGAATGAATAATAGAAGTGTAATAGCAGGTGATGCATAGGATTATGGACCATAAAATACTTTAACTTTTTAAAATTACTGAGTAATTTGAGTTATTGAGTGTAGTTATTCTAATCTGTTGGTTTTGATCCTTGTTCCTGCTTTGTGTCCAAGTACATGTTGTGTAGTGTTGTCTTCTGGATGGTGCTGCTTTTCTGAATTTAGTTTTGAGTTCCAGAAACTTAGGAAATGAGAATTTGGGAGTGAAGTTGTCTACAATATTAAGAGATTTTTTTTTTTACTTTTTTTTTTTTTTTTTGTCTTTACACTGGTTGATGTGAGGTACTTCAGGCACCCTTTAATACTTCATTTTCTGTGTTTCAACTAATTAAAGGGTCTCTGGTGGAAACAAGACATATGCTCAGAGCCAGTTGGAGGACATGTGAAATGTATAGATATATGGAGTGCTCAATTTTTTATGGTATTCTTCAGAGGCCAATATACTTTGTCTGGGGACATCAGCTGTAAAGGATCTTCTAGATCAGAACAATAGTATGAGGACTGGTAGCTGTGGGACTGAGATAATACCTGTGCATTCTCTTCTAAAGCATTGTCAGGAAGGATAATTGTGAGGGACTTGTAGCCAGATGGATTGCGCACACACAAATTGTATTTGTACCTTTCCCTTTGCTGTCTCAGTCCAAGAGCAGGTCCCCTTTCTCCCTGTGTCTTGGCACCTTTGTTTTCCTGGAGTCTGCTATCAGGGCTGCCTTCTGGCAGTGCCTTTTGTAAAAAGAAGGAAGCACAATTAGGAAAAAAAAAAGGGAATACTATGACTGAACTGTGTTATAAAGTTTGGTTATTTCAGTGAAGGTAAAGGTTATTCCTTTCCTTCCCACTCTGTCATCTGTGTAGTCAAATTCCAGACCATCTAGTACTATGAATATTCCTACTGTTAAACTTCAGAGATCTCTGAGCTGCAGAGAAGAGTTACATGGTCATGGAATTGGTCCACATCCTTACCACTCTGCAAAAAGGCCTGCCCTATCTAACACATCTTTGGGTAGTGTGTAAATTCTGATCTAAAACACCTCTTCCAGGGCTTCAAAAGCAATTAATTTCATAAAGCTCTGGTTCTGCAATAATTCTTCAGAGACTTTACAGTTCCTCTTAACCAGTGCCACATGTAGTGGATTTCTTGATATGGAATAGATCACTGAACACACCACATTTGTTCTGTATAAACCCTTAGGACATAATTGCTTATGGCTTTCATCACTATCATCTTATGATTTATTTTAATTTGTCTTCAGGAGTTGAAAGGCTCTGTGTGCCCTTACCAGTAATCTTGAATCATGCAGGCCACTTGTTTTAGGTTGTTTGAAATACTTTGTAAGCAGCTGCAGGTACAAACTAAGGGACTGAACGAAAAAGAAAATCAAAACAATAGTAAGTTCATTAAAGACTGTTAATGATATGCACCGTTTTATTATGAGAACAAAGCAAACATTGGGAAGGAGTAGAGACAGGGAAGATGAAAGCAGGAGGCACATTTTCAGCATGTTAGAAAAATGACTGAAGAAGATTCAAGAAAATTCTTCACTGCTGTGCTTCCTGCCTGTTTGGAGGATGGAGGGAAAAAGTGTTTCTTGGTCCCTTCTGAAAAGAGGCAGAATTTGTCCTCTTGCAGGTTTTCTTTGTTATTTTTAAAGTCGAGATTTGCATTAAAGTGCTTTAGGAGGAACAAAGTAGCAGGAAAAGAGAAAATAGCTGCCAAAAAAAAAAAAAAAATTTCAGGAAAAAGGGGACGGAAAGCAAATGGTGTAATATCCTTTCCACCCATATACTTGTGCTCCTTTTTTGTTTTTCCTTCCATTTTTCTTCTGCTCATGCCTGCTTCACACTATTGGCCTTTTGCTTAGTTCTTCCGTGATGATTCACAATCACCCCATACACTGTTTTTCAGGATCCTAGTAAGTGGCTCGCACACTGGCAGTGCTTTAGGAAGCTGGCCCAGAAGCTGAGTCAGACTTGTGAAGTAGAGAGGTCATTCGTCTGATCTTTGTGTTATGTGGCCGTTGGAGCTGAGAGGGTACAGGGAGAGTTCTTCTTGAGAGGTATTGCTGACCTCTCATTTGTCTTTCTAGGGAGTCTGGCATTCCTAAGCAGTATGAAATCTAAATGGCATACAATTCTCAAAATCTGAAAAGCCATAGTAACTACAATATCTAAATTAAATGTAGTTAGGCCATTCAACTATAAGTAATCTATTCAATGCAGTTTCTCCATACAATTCCAAATCAAAAAGTCAAGAAGAGACTGAAGACAATGGCTTCCTAATATTGTGCAGTCCATCAACAGCATTGAGAAGCTGTTTTATATTAAAGCAATTAAAAATGCAGCATGGGCTGCGTCATAAAAAAAAGCATCATAAACTTTTTCCTGTGTGCTTTCCTCTCAGGAAGCATACTATCCCCTTCAGAAAGCATAGCACATAGTTTCGTACAAAGGATTCGACTTGTACCAATTGAACTTGTGCTTTTTTTCTCCTTGTAAGAAAAGTTTTAGATTTTTCAGGAGTTCTGTGCCAAATTTAGGCACGCAACAAAACTGAAGGTAGATGTAAAGTAGACCTGAGGACTGCAGGGTAGCTTGTCATTTAAAATAGCTGGTGACTGTATTGTGGCTACAGGGGTGCTGCATACTGCCCGCAGGATCCCTGAGAATTATAACCTGTGCTTCTAGATTTATAAGAAACCTCATGATTTGATACATGGGGAGCAGTTTTGCAAACAGTTATTTCCCTAGTGCTTTAATGTTTTGGGTTTTTTCACAGAAGCAGATAGCTTGTTGACACTATTTATTGAGATGTGTTTGGTGTTTTACCCAGTGCAAATCCGGATGGTTCAAGAATGTAATCTCTTGTGCTCCTGTGTTTTGTGTAGTTGATTCTGTAGTTAGCTGTGCCAAATATATACTCAGTGAACCTGTTTTTTGAAGTGCTTGCCAAAAGTGTGTGACTTATCATGTCTTTTGTAAACCTACAGATATTGCCATGTGCTAGCAATTTCATTTAGCATGTGCAAGTTGATGGTGTAACAGTTAAATTACTAGTGTGATAATTGCACTCAGAAGTCCCAGAATGTAAAAGTAACAAACATTATGGCTATGTCATTTTGCTAACATTAAAAGGACATCTGGCCAAATGTGTATGGTTTATAGTAATTCCGAATTTTTAGTTAAAGTCACTACCTTCTGCAGAGAACCACGTGTTTCTTGACCCCTTCTACATAAAGGTATGTGTTCTCTGAAGTAATTTAGTATCTCACTTTGTAAGATCCTGAACAATCTACAACCGGATAGTAGAGACTGCTGATCAGATGGTAGAAGAAGACCCCAAATGGTATTCTGCTGAGATCTTTCAGTCAGCTGTTTCATTTAACATCAGAGGATGAGGCATTTTGGTGGCTGAAGTGGTACTTATATAACCTTCGACAAATTATGGCAATGTTTTTAGAACTAATTAGCTGACTTTTTGAGATCCTTATGTAAGGTGCTGTAGAAGTGAAATAATTATTTTGTGTGTGTAAGAAATTTTGATCATAGTAAATGAATAAAAGATTATGGTGAATCATTCTATATCAGCTCCATATAATCATGATTAAGGTAGAGGAATTAAAAATGTTTTTCCTATTTTTCCATTAATATAATGAATAACTTAAGATTCTGACAATTGGTATCAAGATGGAGTATTGTAGGTCCTTCACATGACACCACAGTTTAAAGGTTTATATACGAAAAAAACACATCTTTTTTTGCTGAGCACACCTGTTACCCATTTTATTTGAAAATATAAGTTCTACAGAATTTATTAAAACTGTATCATTCCCATGATTGCTAATATTATTTTTATTAAGAATGTGCATGGTCAGAGCATCTAAAGTGCATTTTGATTAATGAGGAGAGGCAGATGAATATTTTGACTTGTAACTCCCTTCACTAAACCTGCTTTTGCATTAAAATACCCCTTGCAAACTTGTTACAGGACAATTTAATGTAATACTATTATAAACGAGTTAAATGAGGTCTGTGTTAGAAGGGGAACCTGGAATACAGCCAATCTTTCCTCAAGCCTACTTTGTCATGCTTTTTAGAAGGAGCCTGTCTTTTTCAGGCATAGAGTCTTCATATTATAAAATATTAGTTACGGTCTTCTCTCTAGTGTGAGATTGGAGTTAGACATATGAGAACAGGCTTTATTGTTCAGACTCGCCTCCAGGAAAGAAAGGTGCTCATAACCATTCATCTTTTCTATTTCCAGAAAAAAAAAAAAACCTGTAAAGTTCCCATGCTGTGACTGTGAGGCTCACTCTTTATGCCTCACCTCCTAATTCTCTGACACAGAGATTGACTGTAACACATTCCCAGCACAGCTCCACAATATGTCTCTGGCTTTCGACCATTTCTGAGGAGAAGGGTGCCAGGTTATTGCACTACAGCAAGGTCTGTATCTCTTGGAAAGAAATCCCAAGAGAGAAATTCAAGCTCAAAGAAGATAGACTGAGGGTACATTTCTTAGGCAACAGGCTGGCAGTAAGGTTGCTGTCTGTCAGCTGACCTATCTAGTTTGAAGATATACCCATCATGTAACTGCACATATATGCATATCTGTCTACAGCCACATAGGCACATATGCTTGTGTGGCTGTAGAACACCATATGCCTTTCCTGCAGCTTTTTTACGTAGTCAGATGCTTGGATTCTTTCACAACAGCATTCAGGCAAGTTGGAAAGCCTTGGCCATCAAGAAGTAGAATAGAACTAAAAGACTATTCTTTGGAACAAAAAGTGTTCTGGTTGTTGTCAGGCATAAATGGGTATAGTCTGTGAGTATAAGAGATGCAGCAATTTTGTTGACTCACTGCAGTAGTGAGATAGGTGATAATTTTAGTTAGATTGTAATGAAAATTAAAGATGTGCTCCCTCCACCCCCCAGCAAATTCATGGTCTAATTAGTCAAGAGGGATAAATAATTCTTTTATATTTGCATTCTTTTTTCCCTACTGGTATGATTTTTTTCCATTGCTTTATACTTATAAAGAAAGGAAACTGAACAGACTGATAATGAGCCCACTGAGCATCTTTAACAATGAAAAGAACATAGAAGTAGTTTCTACACATAGAAGAATCTGAATTTCCTATCAGAATAACAAAATTGAGGTGGTCCAAACACCTGATTTCTTCTCTTATGGAAGGCTTATGCTCTTTGATCGACTGTGAACAGAGTAGGGTATTTATTTTTGTCTTTAGACTATTAATTTTTTCTGTGCACGTTCCCAGATACAGAGGCCTTTTCATATCCAGGAGAAGGAAGGAAGAGGTGTGTTTGCTTCTATATACATAATCATTCCATCTTGCAGGATGGGTGATGTAGCAGTATCCCATGGGAAGAAAGGCAGGATTCAGAACATCTGTACAGCTGTGTTTTTTATATATTCTAGAAAGTGTTTAACTTGATACTGTATATTTAATTCTTCAATATGCTGAGAATTTTATGCCTATAAGCTTTGACTAATCACTTTCTGAAGAGAGTTATGGAAGAAAGACTGAGGAGTGAAAAAGAAATTACGTGCCACATACTCAGAGGCCCTTTCACAATACCTACTTATGCTTTTTTGTTATTAATTATTATATAGGGGCCAGGTATTTAAGCACGTCTTCAATCTGAGACAGTTCTAAGATTGTTGGTACAAGGCTACCCCAAAGCCAGTAGCTCATGATTTCTGGTAAAGCCAGGTTGTGACCGATGGTTTTAAATACAGTCAAGATCTTGGTAGCAGGAGAAACACCTGACTTGATGTTCAGCTTGGAAAGACTTGTTTGTGCCCTGAACTAAGATCAAATAAAGCCAACAAATACTGGAGAGGGTATTACTGCTAGACTAGAGTGAGTCTAATTTAATTTGATCAAATTTGATTTTTAATTTGATTTTTTAAATTTATTTTCTCTTATACTTGCAGGTACCTTGCATACATATTATCCTTTTTGTTTGGAGTGTCTAACCCTTACTTCATTAAATCTGATCCATTTGTTTTTGAATAGTCCTGGACATTTCTTGCATTCATGTATGTCAGTGGAAAGTAGGAAGCAGGACTGAAGAGAACTCTGGATCATCAAGTACAGACCTTTGCTATCACATCTGAGCACATTATATAATCCTGTTCCCCAGCTTATCAAACTGGTGATAAATAGCTTATTTACTGGTGATAAATAAGCTTAAAAATAGCTTATTTATTCTCTTGCATCTATAGGATTCTGTAATGCTGTTCTCAGTTTGACTTTTCTGAAGGTCAGAAAGTACAAATTGAAGAATCTGTCCTATTATTCGATATGAAGCTATTACTACACATAAAATCACTCTTAAAATATGTGCTTCCACAGATACCTAAGATTTGCTAGGGAGCTCTCTTTTTAATTAATTTGGAAATTTTCTGGTCTTCTGAACTTTTGAGATTCTGTATCTGACGCTTTTTTCTAACATAGAGGTAATACTGAGTTTCCCCCCCCTCCTCTGCTGACCTCTGATTCACTGATACAGCTTCTCTCATAGCAATTTAAAGCACTGCCGACAAAAGATGCTTTGCCATGTGTTGAATCTGTCAAGCTTTTAACTAGTTTCTCCTCAGGTGTCCATTGAAGATGAAGCAGGCTCTGAACAAATGTGTCTCAGGGACTGTTTGTTAGCTTATTTTTCATCTGAGTTCCAGCTGCACTAACAACCTGAGTAAGGAAAAAAGAAGGTGATTTTCAAGACAAATCCTCTCTGAAATAGAATAAGCAATGCAGTGTTTGCTATTTGTCTTTTGAGATAAATTACTTTAACTAGTTACCTCCATCTATTGCTTTTTTATCTCTATGCTTGGTTAAGTTCCCAGCAGTGCAAAATATGACTGTAAACACAGGCATAGATCTTTAAAGCACATTTTTTTAATACTTCCTAGAAATTTATGCCAAGACTGCTGTTTCTGGTATAGGGAATTGCTAATTTTGAAACAGTCTTGGGGCAAAAATCATTTGTAAGGGTGTTGACGTTGACTGATAAATTTACTATATTAAGATTTATTGTGAGATAATATAGATAATTGAATATGTGTTTCAGATGACTGTGTAAAGAGAATAAATTAGTAAGGCCATATTCAGACTACTCCTCCTAATGCCTCTGCATGCTGTCCTCTATCGGTATTATTAAATCAGCATTTTCTTACACTGCCCCTTAGACTGGCTAAAGATTTCTTGTAGATCACCCATGTAGGACTAAAGTGCAGGGAAGGTTTGATGTGAGGAGCCGAAGAGACAGGTTTTAGAACATTTGACATTCTCCTTGGTTGCCAGCACTGCTTGTAGTATCCTACCTATGGCTTTTCTTATGTGGATACTGAGGCATGTGAGTTTTCCATTTTACTTTTGAATACAGAAGCCTGCAACACAGATTTCTTGGTTTGCTGTTTATTTTAAGGCAGGCAACTTCGAGTACTGTAGTAAATTCATTTGGCCTTGCAGTTCTTTCTTCTCAGAATTGTGAATGCCAGAAATGAAGGTATTTGCTTTCTTTCTTTCTTTTTCATTTAAATGTTAGAATTGCATTACGTATCAAGTTGGGCCACACAGGCATTTAAAGTGAGCTTTCAGATGGCTACTAAACAGCAATACTACTGATCAATAAACTAAGCTTTGGTGGTTTTTTTTTTTTTTATGGTTCTTAAATTATTGTTGTGACTAGACTTTTTTAGATTAGTTCCCATAATTTCTTTAAACTTATGTGAATAGTACCAATGTATGGTTCAGTAACCATCCTGCAACTTAAAATCCTACTCACTTGTATTCCATGATGTTATTTAACATGTTGTTTTCTTCACGTTGAGACACTGTTGTTAAAATCCAGAGTCTCAAAATAAGATCTTGCTCTGCCTAAGCATAATTTGGATATACAGGAAAATTTTCACTGATGCTTCTCAGGCTGTATGTTGTCGGTACAGTTTGTGTGGGTGATTCATCTTCAGGGTTTCCTTCATCACATTTCACAAAGGCTAAAATTCAACTTTGAAAGCAAGCACTTATTTACTTATTTCTAAGCTGTACTAACAGGTAACTTACCCTAATGTTTTGACTTTAAGAACCCAGGGTGCTTCCTGTTCTCAAGAGTTCTGTTTTCTTTTTCAGTCAAAATACAAGTGATTTTTCAGTATTCAGTATTGAGTGTTCTTTTGTGCATTTGAAAATAAGTTACAAAAGAAGCAAACCAGTTTCAGGGATGTAGTATGACAAAGGTGTTAAGAAATCTTGTCTCTGGTTGAGACCTGCAATTGTCAACTAACAGTTGGTCTCTTTGTGGTCAGGTAATTTAAAAGCAGAGTTCATATGAATTTAGCTTTTAGTGAAGTGGGAGACAGACTGAATTAATATGTACGCAGATAATGTAGCACATTTCATTCTAGGTAAATAATGAAAATTATTGGAAGTAAGGATGAATTTGAGAAGTAATTTAGAAATAAGTCATATATTTAAAACACATAAAGGCTTCTGTTAGACAGGGAAATACATTCTTTTGCCAGTTATCTAACCAATGATTTTGTAATTCTTCATAGCCTTCTGATTGAAGAGTCAGAACATAGTAAATTAATAATAGCAAAAGTTACGCCTTGCAGGACACTCATCTAAAAGTAATGATTTCAGTGTGCTATTTCTAACTTTAAAATATTCAGAATGGAAATCCTGTGTAGATATAATTAAGGTCATGTATCACCTTGAAGAATGATGCAAACTGTATAATCAGTTCAGTAAGAAAATATTTGTTAAAAATTTGTGTAACAAACAGTAAATAATAGGGTGAATTCATGTGTATGGTAAATTTGTACTTGTGGGTTTTTTGGATTAGTGGATGTCAGGAGTAAAATTCTTTTGTATGTAGGTGGCAAGTTGCATATTCCTGTTACTGATTTCATTCTTCTATAGTGCTTTCCAGTTTCTAATTATTGCCGCTTTAGTGGCTTTGGTGGAAATGATGCTCTTTACTGCTCTTACCATGCTTGACAAAACTCCAGACAAAGGATTGAGATAAACTGGTCATTTTACAATTCCACTCCACTTTGCTATTCATAAAGCTTTCAAGTTGAAATGAATACACTTCTCAAGACTGTAACCTGGGGAGTAGGGAAACTGCTACAGTAAGTGTGGTTAGGTAGTGTATAGGAAATAGCTACCTCATATACAATAAGTGTTTCTTGAACAGTAGTAGTATTCATTTTGCAGCTTAATGGATAAGACACTTGGCTAATTATAATTCTTTTTCTTCAGAACTTTTAGCATCTGTTACCCATCCGGAGATGAGTTGATGCTCATGCTTTATGTATTGCAAAGATGAGTGTAAGATACGAAAGGACTAAAGTTAATCATAGAATGGTTTGGGTTGAAAGGTACCTTAAAGCTAATATAGTTCCAACTCCTTAAAATAGAGTAAATACTTGAAAACAAAGCAAGCTGTGAAAAATGCAAAACCCCGTCAAGGTTAAGCTAGGAGGTAGTCCCAAAGCTAAATGGGCTTAAAGTAATTTTTTTTTTTTTTTTGACTCCTTACTACATCTAGAAATATCACACAGACAGGTGTGGTTCAGTCTGCTTTTTGGTGGAGGGGTTGTTAGAAGGAGGGTCGATACTCTGTTATTTCTTTTATTGTTGTTACTTGGTCTGAGATCAGTACAAGCAGTTTGAGATGGCTGTCTGTACTTTATTGTCTTTGTACACATGGGCAGGTATCAGTGTCTATTATGAAGATCTCTATAGATTTCAGAGATTTTTATTAAGTATTTAAATATTGAAATGCTTTTTCTGACAAGAATTGTAACCAGAATGGAGTAACAATACAGGCTAATATTCCCAAACTATGGAAAATGAGATAATGTTCTAAGTGCAGGAAGCATTTGTTCTCTTTATTTAATATTGCCATGTTTTCTGTGAACATTGTTTTTGGTAATTCAGAAGAGGCTTAATCCATGAAACGTATTTTTCATGTAACTTCCTGAAATATTGGATTGTAGCTATACTGTTAAAAAAATAGAGTAAATGTTTTCGTTTTAGCATTCAATTGCTAGGATGCAAATAGACTTCAAATAGTTTTGAAAACTTTTCATTTGCTACTAATTGTACTGAAATGTTACATGTACAAAATATATATTGCCATCTCAGTGGGAGTTTTGGATATTTGAGGATTAAAGAAAAAATTAAAACATATGTTGCATACATTTGTTAGGAATTTGAATGCATTCAGCTGGATCTTGACACTGTGGTAAAAGTGTCTTCAGTGTAAGGTTTCACTACAGTTGCTCTGTTGATTGTACTGGTTAACCAAGGACACTAGTTACTGATTGACTTTGCTGTTGTACATCAGAATAATCAATTATTCTAACTATTCAATTATCAATAACTGAGATTTAGTATCTCCTCTATTGCCCATGGTGGCATCCAATATTTAAGCATAAATGCTGCTATAAATACCTCTTTAAGAATTTCTACCTTGTTTTCAATTAGTGTACTAAAATTCATAATTTGTGTTGCAGAGACACTATTCACACAAATATAAAGAAGTATGTTGTTATTTTGTTGGCACGTACTTTATTTTCAAAGTTTTATAAGCTAGCCATTGACACAATATCTAAATAAATTCAGTATTCGTATCTTGAACATGGTAATAGAATATTATTTCCAAGAAAAAGGGCAATGTGTTCATTAAGGATTTTGAAACCTGATAAACATTATTAAAATTTTATATGTTAAGTTGCAAAACCATGCCATATTATGAAGATAACAGAAACAAAATATTAGATATGTACTTTACTTGAATTTCAAGAAATAGTGTAAACATATAATTACATAATATACATCTGCTGATCCACCTTTTCTTCCTTGGTTTGCACTACATTTTCCTTACTGTACTAAGGACGAATCGTCAGCATGTGCAAGCTGTCATAATTCTGACATCAAGAGATATATGGCAGTTTATAGAATTGAAGAGACGGGAACTGCATGGCTATCCAGCTCACTTCAAACTAGCACTCCTGACAGTATTCTGTTTTAGTAATGCTTTCTCATTAAACATACTATATATATATATATAGCTTCTTACACTTCAAACTTTTTTTTTTTTTAATACAGAAACATTTTATCGTTCACACGTACAGTAAACAGCACTGGAACACCAATGAATCTTTGCCATAGGTCAGTTTAAGCATGATCTGAAACTGTTAATGGGGATTTTGTATGTAGAATTTGAAAGTACCATATAGTTGTAGGAAAAAATACTGCTTTTGAGTGCCTTAATTCCAAACACATTTCCTTTTGGGGGAAGGGTATGGGTTTCTTTTCTTCCTGTGTGTTTGTGAATAACCTTTAAAGTAAATTGTTTTTATCATATAAACACTGTCCAGATGCTGAAAAACAATTTCATATTTACTGACTCATGGCAAAGCCTATCAACTTTTGCATAATCTAGATCTGATCATAAAAATGGTTTTGCAAAAAAGTGAAGATGACTTTCGGGGTATCTATTTCATCCTTAGTGGCTCTCTGTCCAAATCACAGAGCCACAATACCAGATAACTTCTGTCAGTCCCTGCACAGGAGAGGTCCAGATTGAGAATTGCAGGGGAGTTATAGGTCAGAACTGAAATGCATTCACAGAGCACTGTAGGGAAGCTTGTGTAGCATCTGCTACTACTATGTTTGGCATTTTTAACCACTGCTGTCAATTCCTTGCTTGAGCAAATGTGCTAGAAATTCACCCCAAACCTCAGAAAACCTTCTCTATCAGTCCATCAAAAATAACAGATACTTAAATCCAACAACAAAGTTAAAGATCTAGATTTCAGTTACAGAAGCAGTGATGCCTGTGGAGGAGAGTGGGGAAAAAAATATGGGTTGAACACACTTGTCTATAGCTGGTGCAGTTGCAGCTTTTCCTCCCTGTAAAGGCTGGGGGTTAATTTAAAAAGTGAGGTAGGAGTGTGGGTGTAAAAAATGCAGATAAGTTTTGCATTTTCATTAGTGTTTACAGGAATAACACTTGCAAATGGATTTTTACATAGTTTGCCTAATATGTTGTGTATATCTTGAGCTCTTCTTCTCCAAATGTAGTCCTTACGTCAAAATTCATTCATTGAAATATGAAATACCTGTAAGGATACACTGTCTTGTACAGGACTAAGTTGTTTAGAAAAGAGATTGTAGTCATAGATGAAGAGAGCTACAGTACTGTTACAGCGTAATATGCATCTTAGTTGCTAAAAACTACTTTGAAAATGAAAGAGATGAAGATACAAGTGTCTCTGTCTTTCTAAAGTCTTTGTAAAGCACTCCAGGAGCATTATGAGCTGTGTTCTGTTTTTTGAACAGTGCAATATCTATAATATGAAAGAAACATTGAAGATTCCAATAGTGTAATAAGGCGACTTATTTTTACATGACTTTCATGGTTTTATGCAGTGTGCTTTTATATCTTCATGTCAGTGATTAATTGAAAACTGATGTTCACTTCAGCTGTCTTCTTTATGGAGGGTTACGATTTCTCAAACTCATATGAATGGGCATGTGCATTTATCTTAGATCTTAGTTAAAGACAGTATTGTATCTTAGCGGATATTTTTCTTTTAGACAAAGTGAAGACAGAAGTTACCAGACATGCTAGCAAGTCTTTCTAGCAGAACTGAGAACTAGGAGTGGAACTTGTCTAGACAGAATTATTCTGAGAGAATCACTATGTATGTAACCTTTGAATTCACACATGTAAACTAGCACAATTACTAATAATTTTTGAAATGTTTTTATCACCTGATACAAAGGACGCACAGCTGACTGAAATTTCTTATGAAATCATAGAATCAGAGAATCCTAGAATGATTTTGTTGGAAGGGACTGTTAAGCTCATTCACCTCCTACCGCTTGCCATTGGCAGGGCCACCTTCCACTAGACCAGGTTATTCCAAGCTGTGTCCAACCTGGCCTTTAGCACTGCCAGGGATGGCAGTCAAATGTGCCAGTCGTGTGGAATTAAAAACCTGATGAATAAATAGAACGCAGTTCTTGTTAAATTGCGCTTTCCCCACAGGACTACGAGAGAAAATAACGGATACATTTGTACTAGTGCTTGTGTTAATTATTTGCAGATGTGTAGTTTTGTTTTATTAGAATGACCAGTTCTATACTCTTGGGGGGAGGCGGAAGAAGAGACTTAATACTCATTCCAAACCTCTCAGAGGACAGTAAATTCACTTTCAGGTGCATCATTGTAGTGGTACTGTGTGGTAGCATGTATAAAAGTAACAGTTATAAATGTAGGCTCTGTGACAAGCTTGTGTGTTTATGAAAACCTTTTATGATGGGCCTTGTTAATGTTTTAGTATACCAAACCTTTTGTTCAGAAAGCAGATGCTATGAATGCTTGTAGCTCAGGCAGAATAGAGGGTGAAGACAGGCTGTAGATGTTTAGGCTATGGGAGAATGGATGTGGAAAGGAAGATTATTAAGCAGGGGAATTAAGAAAACAGGTCAGGTAAATGGTAAGATATAGATGACTTACTGATTAGCATAGGATTCCTGTGTGGGAATACCTGTGGAGAAAGTAGATCTACTTTGGTGTTCCTTTAAAGAAAATGTACTGGTGGCCCTGAAGACAGTGGACCAAAACTGTGATAATATGCAGAGGCGCAAAATTAGATGTGAAGTTGTTTGGATGTAGAGACTGGTTTGAACTGTTGCCAGAAGTTCCTGAAGTTTGTGGACAGTGCCATGTTGTAGATCTTGTCAACTGCCTGTGTTTTTAATTATGTTATTGTGTACGATTCTGGGGCATTTCAAGTTGGTTTGTGTTAAAAAAGAAAGAGCAAATACTGCAATGGAAGACTGCTGTTAACTGAAAAAAACATGAGTTACCAAGCTGTTTGCCACATGGTTGCTAAGTATGTTAAGAGAATAATAATCAGGCTGGGTCTCAAACTTGTGATTGGAAGCTGTTTCTCTAGGGATACTTTTCCATGGATCATAAGACATAGTTTTAAATTTTTGCCTTTCCTGCGGTACTGTTTGTATCTGCAAACAAATAGGAGCAAAACATGATAAGTAAAACCAAGATACTTGCAGTAACTCATATAGTCCAAGCTGGTGCTGTGGATCCTGGTCTTTGTGAGTGTAGATAAGTTAAGGAGTTTATGCAATTTGAAGGAAGAAACAGAGCTATGGATAAAGACAAGAAAAAGAGGAAAGATGGATTCTGTGGTGCAAAGATTAAACAAGAGGAGGATCTGAGGATGATAGTAGAATTTCACTAAGTACCAGAAAAAGCTGCATTTGGAGTTTGGTATAGTGTGTACTTCAATAAAATGTAAGCGTTATAGACATGTGGAAGAATAACAAAGGGTAACCAAATTAATACAAGGACTTGAGAAACTCTGTGTGTGTTTAAAAATATGTTCCAAAAGTAAGCATGCAGTCATCTCAGAGAAGATGATTATAAGGATATCTCACGGAGGTACAAGATACAAGTTCAGAAATTGAAATAGACTATTTTTTCCAAGGCTTGGAACAAGGCCACATAAGCTTAAATTAAGGAAGTCAGGCAGCTAAAAGATTGAATTTCTTTATTCTGTTTTTTTCTACAGAAGAAACTACCCAGAGCAATATTACAAACAACTAGTACCAATCAGGTACTGTTATTGCACAGTGAGTTAAGGAAAGTAAACAAGCCTTCTTAGCTTTGTCAGAAATTTGAGGTCCACTGTCATAATCTTCAGAATTACTAAATTTTTGCAAGCAGCTGATGCTGAAGACAAAGCTAAACTTTAACAAAACCAGTCACATATGTAAATTTTATCCTAAAGTTGTTCTCTTTACAGATGTTGTATGATAAAAATATAAACTCCTTGAATTTGATGCATATTTTCTGTGTTACATGTTAACAGAATTTTTCATCGCTCAGAAAACTTGTATACTGTTCTAGAAAGACATTTAAGAAAGTTGGATGTATTTGATAAATTTTCTGAAATATGTTTTTTAACAAAATTACTTACAGAATTTCCAGGACACATTCAGATACTGAAAGTAACTAAAGGAAACGTAAAGGACAGGAAAAACAATAGCTTTCAAAGAACACGTGTTATCTGTTTTGTAGAATATAAACAATAGGCCTCATTTTCTATTGTTGAAAGGAACTAGCCACCAGCAAAGGTAGCTTGAATCACTGGTGTCAATATTAGCCTTTAAGACTTATTTTCAGCTCTTTCCCTTTCTTCCCAGATGCTAGGATATAGACAATGGAAGACCTGAATTGAGCAGATACATATGTATTTGCATCTGTTTCCACATAATACTTGCATAAAGTGCAAGTAGATCAATCTTGCTTCCAAATATGGGCTTATTTGACATTTAGGTCAACACTTCTGCCTTTTTCTCCCCTCTTTTAGAGTGATGAAGGCAATGTACAGGAACTTTTCTTGATCCTGTTTGCTGTTCCTCCCTTGCCCCTTTGTGAAATCTTTACTGGACAGAAAATGAGTAGAACAATTTCAGCATGTAAGTCATAGAATTTAGCAGCTTATGCTGCTGCTCAAATCCTTGCTATATACCTTTACTATCAACTTTGATCTGCCTGAGTAGGAAAAAAAAAAGTCTGGGCCTCAATCCTCATGCAGAATTCTCTGAGGCTGGTAAGGTTTGTTGCCTGAAGCCTACAGACACCCTGGTATATGTGTAAGAAAGCTTTTTCTTACTGATGACTGTGTAGAAATGAATATTTTGCCTTCTCTGCTGCACTTTCAGTTGTGTGACCCACAGTCCCCAGGTCCAAAGCCTGCTTATTGAACAGCTTATTATATTAATTCTGGTTTAAAATTTGTTATCTTTTCTGTATATTACTTATTTGCAATATTTGACCTGGAAAAGCTAGCTGTTCCCTGCTTGTTTAGTTGGACAGTTAAGAAGTGCACAGAAAATAAAAATAGGGCTATTTTCTTACTTGAGAACAAGTTACAATTTTCAAGTTAGGAGACTTGTTGACTTATGCTTTCAATTTGTGCATTGCCAGCCCTGATGTTCTCTAGAAGCATGAGAATGACAGCTCTGTGAAGCTGTAAAGGCTTCCTATTCCTCTAAAGGCCTATTCCTCTTCCATTTTTTATTGCATACCTGTTCTCTAGTTATTGTATTCCACATTTTGTGTACTTCTACTATTCTGCATTACAAAGATCTAAGCCATGCCTCTCTGTATCTGCCTTACCAGTTGCAGGAGACTTGTGTAACTCTGAATGTGCAGGAGTTCAAAAAAGTAAAGAGTAAACACATGATGTAGAAATGGCATTCCTACGTTATGCTTCATCCTAAGAACTGAAAAACCCAAACCCTATGAATAACAGGCTGTTTTTCTTCTGCATTACATACTACAGGAATGGTTTCTTATTTCAGAGTTTCCTTTCTTCTGGATAGCATTGTATTAATGGTCAGCTTGAGAAAGCAAAGTAAAGCTTTTAGGGGAATATGAACTGATATGACACTCATTTGTAGAATTTGTGGTCAACTGGGTAAATAAGGATTCAGGTTGAAAATACATAGTTATTCTAGACTATAATGGTTTGAGGAAAAAGACCCCTCATGATCTCTCAGCTATATATGCGTCTTAGGCAATTTTAAAAGTGACTGGAATGGCTCTTTGTGGGTAATAGAAAGGTCTCAAACCTAATGAGTGCATGCAAAAGGAAAGATTGGAATGCCTTCAAGTGGCATTAAAACATTTTCCACCACTTAGTGTAAGACCTTTAGTATTTTAATCTATCATTGATTTATTCACAGTCACTAATCTCAAAAGTCCAGCTGTTATTTACAGTTTTAAAGCTATGTCACTATTCACTTTGAACTTTTTGTTAACCTCTGTGTTGCTATATGAATCTATAATGTTAAGTAACATGGAGGCATTAAGATATTCAGTGTGTTCTGTTCAAGAACATCTCTAAACCATGCTTTAATTAAATTAGTTGTAGATAGTAAACAGAATTGGTCTGGATTCATGTACCATTCATGGGAATAGCGGTGAAATGTTTTCCTTGAAAAAACAATTTTTTTAACTTTGTTGATCTCAGTGGTGTATAAATCAGTATGCAAGCCAGTTCTATTGGTTCCTTTGGAGTTTTTTCAGGAGGACAAAATCAAAAATTACTAAGAATAATGACTTTCCATAATTAAACCTTCAAATTGCATCTCCAAAAATGCAAAGTATAAACTGGCCATTAAATTAACTTTAGATAACAGTTTCTACCATTGGAGGTAGGATTGACAAGGCTTCTAATTCTAAGGAGTTTAGCAGAAGCAAGCCTCTAGTCGCTTTCTGTTGAAACCTGATCAGTTTGTGAATTACATTTCATGCAGTTGCTTGTAATTGCAAAACACTGATTTTCATAACATACGTTTTCTTGTACTTCTGACAAAGTAAATTTGCAATATGGGCACAAATCGCAGGCCATTACTCTAATTTGCAAGGATAATCAATTACCTGGTCCTTCCATCTGCACCTTTGACTTCTTCTCCTTCCAAAAAATGAATAGAAAGATATATTTGCATCTTGAATTTTTAAAATCCATTCCTACCCTTAGAGGAAGAATATAAATGTTCTCTCTTAAATCAGAATGCATCACAAGATCAGAATGAGACTTGTAAACTCAGAGCCTCTACCAGCAGAAATTAATGTACAAAAACCATTGAAAAAGAGAAGCACTAGGTAAGTAGTGTAATTAGATAAATTTTAACTGTAACAAATTCTGTAATCTTTGTGTGAAATGAACCAAAGAAATATAAAACTGAAGAGGAGATCTGGAACATGAGGACTTTGATATTATATGAGGGAACGGGAGAAGATGCATGGGTGTAGGGCCAAGTTACTTGTGCATCATGGTTGTGTCTATACAACTCTGAGTGTGCCATTAACGTTTTCTGGCACTGGCATGCATTCGTCTGTGCTAAAAACCAATCAGAATGCTTCTTCCATGAATTTGGCAAGTGCAAACCAAAGCCCTCCCCAGCGCCCCCACTAGGTATGATTTGGCAGTTAAAATGCTCTCAATTACTGGAATAGATGAGGCTGTGCTGCTTTGGCATGCTCCTTCTGGCATGGCTCTTTAAATATCATCCCAGCAGGCTTCATGCCATGCCCCAGGCCATGCCAGATGCACCTTTGGCATCATGCTGTGCAAACACCATTCTTATGAAATGCTGTGAAGTAATCTGATTTTTCACACTTGGACAGCAAAAAACAGAGTATTAGTATTGAAGAGGTAAGAAGATGACCATCCTCTGTAGTCTGAAAGAAACTGAGTGAGAAATGGCATACAGGCCTGGCCAGATCACTCTTCTTCATACATCACTGCCTATGCCAAGATTAGCTATCCGTCTCTGCCAAGACTGATGATTGGACACTTCCACGCACTAAGCAGGGTCAGGACTGACATTTGATTACACAGCACTGACATTTGATTAAAAAATAAAAATCCCTGTTCTGGTGCAGCTCAGCACTTGTGCTTGCACTGTTCTGATGCTTGGGATCTTCAACATGTAGGGGTCTTCCCAGATCCCCACATGAGCTGTGATTTTAGGATATTCCCTCCTACAAAGGACAATGCCAGCCGTGAGAATAGGACCCGAGAGTCCTATTCTTCTGAGAGCATGTCTTCTGCTTTTGTCATGAACGCCATGTACCCTTAGTGGCACAATCTAGCCTGGAAACCTCAACTTGAGTGAAAGTTGCATTCTTTATTCAATGTAAGGAGCTGTGTTTTGGCGCCTGACCAATGGAGACCCTGTCTAAGGTGTCTGGAATAGCCAGCACTATGGATTGGGATTTATGGGAGAAGCAGGCTGTTAAGTGTTCCTCAGTCTCTGTTGTGCACTTTTTCATAGCTGACAGCATCAGCTAGGGGGAATTTCTGCTAGGAACCATTCACTGCGTGGCCTCATCCCCAGCCTAGGTATGGAGGTTTTCTGCCTGTTAAAAGAGAGTAGCCCAGGTTGGTTGAGAAGACAAGCCATCCATGCAGACAACAAAACTGGGAGCAGCAAGGCCTTGACAAACTTAATTTTTTGATGCTTAGCAGCAGCAGCTGCAAGCAGCGTTTGGCACTGTGTACCCAACAGAGCTGACAAATCTCAAAAGGGTTTGTCATGGGGCACATCACTAAATTAATGTGGGATATTACTGATGCATGGCTTTTATGAAAAAATGAGGGTAGATTGACACACACATGGTTCTGAAGATACGTGTGGCAGAGTACAAAGCCTGTGGTGGGTTTATGGCAGATCCTTTCCAACTGGGTTGTTTTAACAGGGAGAAAGTTCACTGGTGTAGATAGGGCCTGTTCCACATTAGTCCATCTTAGTGATCAGTGACCATTCCTTGCTACCTTTAATTTACAACTGTAAGGCATGAGTCCTATATTATTATTCCAGCTTGGAAGACAGGCTTGCTGCTGAGCTGTGTTGTAAAGGGCTGTGTGCTGCTGTGTGTGTAGAGGAGCTCACCCAAGCTCTCTATATGCTATGAAGAATGCAGCCAACTCTGATGACCATTATGGCACTGGGGTGCTGCTGTCAAGCCTGTCCCTTGATACCAACCACCTGAAGTGGGTCTTTGCTCTTTAAATTGACTACTTTCTCCTATCATGTGACAGGTATAGATGGCAGGGAGGTAGGAGCTGAGGCACAAGTTTTTCCCCTAATGCAGTGTGAATGAATGAGCTGCTGGGATTTCAGAGCAGAGACTAGGTACTTTGTTTAACATGGTTTCTTTAAACAGTTTATTGAAAGGGTGCACAGTAGTGTGTTTGAGACCAGCAAGTCAGAAGTGTGTTGTATGCTGAAGGGTGTATGATGGTGGGATACACAGAATCATAGCTGACTGCTGCACTTCAGAAAAATCCTGCTGAAATGAAGTATGGAAGCAACCCAAAAGAGCTGTGAGGCATACTGTTTCAGTGCTTCTACAAAAAAAAGAAAAGCAGGACTTCCATCTTGTGTGCTTCTTTCTTGTCTTCAGAGTAGATTTGGATCATGAAACAAACAGCCTGCAGTATTTTCTGATTCATAGTAAAATAAAACACATTGACAAGATTTTTTTTCTGTTGTTTTAAAGAAATACACACTCCTTTGATTGCTTCAAATGAAAAAGAAAAATACTAAGGAAGCTTTTTAGCAGTTCAGGTCAATGGCGTTTTCTTTTTCTTGTTTGGTCCTGATTGTAATAGGCCTGCATATAAGGAACTTAACAGTATTGATGATCAGAAATTTTAAGCATTAGTTCTTTACAAAAGTGTCAATGAATATGATAAATGGAAATAAAATGCTAATACTAATGGCATGAAGTTAAAGAAATGTTATAAAGTAATGTTTAAAGATTAAGCCGTAACATATTTATATTTTTCTCATGAGTTGAATACTTAAACTCTGTGTAAAACATTAGTGCTAAAATATAGTTGCATGATGCACATTTTTTTCTGTAGTTTGTTCTTCATTATGATAACACTTTTTTTTTGGAACTAAATATGGAAAGTTAGTGCAGTAAAACTTGTGTTTGCTTTTTCAGTGAAATATTTTTTCAGATGAAAACTAGGATGTGATGAAGGCCTCATGGAAAAGTCACCAGTTTTCTTTTAAATAGTAGAAAACCCCAAACCAAACCCAAAAAGCCCATAACAAGTGTAGTATCTAGCACTTAAAAGCACAAAACACTTATTAGCTGTTTTGATGCTGGTTCTCCAATAGATTTGGAATGTTACCACACATCCACAACTTGCAATGCAGCATCATGCTAGAAATCCCTAGCTCAGCACCAAACAGACAGCTCAGTCAACTGCTATGCTGATACACTAGTTTAGACTCTATAGAGCAATATTATGACAGTAATTATTTCTGCCTCTTGGTAGGTTAATTAACTTGGAAATGGCGCATGTATAATGGCTTATACTTTTTATCTCTGAAATTGATTTGTTCAAATTTGATTTGGCTTTTTTTGTGTGGTACTTCCATCATTATGCATGGCTGTGTCCTTAATACTGTTGTTTCCTTATTTTCCCAGCCAGAATTTGGGCTCAATTCCAGTCACCTTATCAGGAAAACACTTAGGTCTAGAAATTTTTGAAGGATTCCATAGATTATACATGGTCTGTCTCCACCCTTTGGGCATGTTTGAAAGCATCAAATATCAGTTGGACACTGTTTCTGCTTACCTGTGGAGATTCTTTAAAATAATCTCATTAGACATATTTCTCTTCATAAACCCCTATGGACATTTGGTACCTGGAAATTGCTAGGTTCTGTTTACCTAAAAATGCATTTAATGATTTTTTTTTTTTTTTAATTTTTCCTGAATGAGTGCCCTATTTTCTAAGCTTCTTTATCATTAAATATGAAGTATACAATTAATTAGTTACATTTAAATTATATTCTGGCTGAGAGTAGACAGGGCTATACATTTTACTGTGAACTTAATTTTGCTCTCAGTAGGTAATACTAGCTAATACTTAGCTAATACTGAGCAAGCTTAGTCACTAGTGAAACTTCCCACGTGCATATTTGAAGTAACCAGTTTAATTTGGATCCCCAGGGATTAAGTAAGCAGTGAAATTTCCTATTAACAACCCAAACTGTATAGATCTATAAATTAGCAATTTTTAATCTTGTGACCATATTTAGACAAAACCATATATAAACTAAGACAGGTGTATTCCTAGACTTCTTTAATGATAAAGACACTGGTTTTATAGGTAATACAACTGTAAATAATAGTCAATGCTTAGACTAGCAAATAACTGAAAAATTCCTTTAAAAATAGAGATATAATGTTTCTCATGGAATAGAAGTGATGCGATAAAGGTGATTAAGTGTTGGCACTTTTAATATATTAGAAGTGAGGGAATGGGGATTAATATCCTGGTTAGATTTCTTTAAATACTTCATAGATGGTATTATTGATATGTTTTTCTCCCCACGAAAATAATACAGGGAGTTTTACCTATGAATATACATTTAGAAACCTATAAAATGAGTTTATAGTGGCACCTACTTATTTTTTAGCTAACATCTGTATTCATTCCAAGTTAAAAATGAAATTTCTAGGGGGTTAGTCTTTGCTACTTAGCTGTTTCTCACAAAAATTTGTCCTTTTTTCATCCTTGTATCCCAAATCGTGTTCTCAAAGAACAGAGATATTATTTAACTTAGGATTTATACAAACAGAAATTAAATCCAATGCAGAGGTTAGGAGACAATTTGTGAATTGTTCTAAAAGATAGTGAAGTGAAAAGGGTACCTAACGAAACTGCCAGTGTCACTACTTTAGGAGAGGCCACAAGCATACTGGGATATGGGGTGGAATTGAAATGTATTTTGACAAACTGGGTGAATTTCTCTTCCCTCAAGAGGTCTAGAAGCCTGACCTATCAGGAAAGATTGAATGGCTCGATGGTGTTTAGCTTAGAGATAAGTAGACTGCGGCATACATGATGGTCCTAAAATACTGCAAAGGCTTCTTCCAAGGAGTAATACTGTACACTTCATTTCCGTAGGACTGAACAGCAGGAATGAAGACTTGATTAAAATAATGAAACAGGAGATTTTTTTCCTGAGAAATGAAAAATCTTTAAGGGCATTTCAGACAGAAAGATGGCACAACGATGAAGTCAAAAGATATCCGGTATTGGAGCAGTTGTCTTGTGATTCTGTGTGGAGTGAATTCTCCCTGGTGAAATGGAGATGATTTATCTTCCTTTATCATGATATGTGAAGAAGTGAACATTGAGTAGTAAAATCCTGTCCTACTTGAATTCCTCATAACTCTTACAGCTTATCTGTCAGCTGTATTATTGGTTCACTTGGTATTCTTATGTATACTGCAGTGAGAAGCTGCGCAGATTAAGTATTTGGAAACATTCTTTTTAGCTGAAATAATATGTGGTACATTTGACCAAAGATATAATGATGAACTAATATTGTAGACTAGAAAAAAAATCCTGTATCGTCTTTAGAATTGTATTGCCCCCTACAGATAGTTAGTTTTGGCAGTGAAAATTTCTCTCTTTAAAAAATTGTGAACCTTCAAAGCTATGCTACTGAAACCATTGTTCAGACCCTAGTAAGCATTAGGAATGACATTAGAACTTGTTTTTATTAAAGTAAATCATGGAAGATAATGTCAAGCTAATGCAGTTTTTCAGATAACCATCTGGTTTGATTGTCTAGGAAATGTCTGGTGTGATGCTCCTATGTATTTAGTTTTCTTGTCGTCTTGTGTTTGTTGAAAGTGCTGAGGGTGGGTTGCTCTAGGGTAGATTACCAGATGTGCGGTGTTTCTGTTACTTGCAGTTTGCTATCATGAAAATGGATATCTTTTTGTTCAGTGTGTGAATGTTTTCACCTCAACTTGACCTGTCAGCTTTTTTACTGCAGTCATTTTGCTACCTGTCACAAGTGAGGTTTTTACTACCTCTGGGATCTTCAACATCCATATTTACATCGTAAGGAAGGGGATGAAATTCTCTTTAATATTCACCAGAATGTCCAATCTGAATGCCTTGGACTTCACAGAAACAAATCTATGGAAGTTTAATGAGCCGCTACAAATTTCATAAATTAATTTACAGTGCAAAAATTTACATATCTTAGTGAATCCTAGCCATGTTAAGTGTATCCTGCTCATGTTCACTTTATGAAACAATAAATTTTGGCTGTCAGTGTACGTGGAAAAAGAGAGATGTAAATAATTTCTAACATGGGAAGATGTTCTTCTAGCGGTAAAGGTACTTTAAAAAATATGCAAAAATTGCAAGCTACTGTTAGTAGAGGGAAGCCATTCCAGAAAGAAACTAGCTTGAAGAATGCTTTTCCTGGGCATGTGAGAAGAATCTTCTCTCTGGTATCTGAACTTTGCTTACTAGAATAAAGTTAACTCTCAGTAGTTCTCCACCAGTGCTGGATTGGTTCCCTCACCCGTTTATGTTGTAAGCATGTTTATTATTATAACCTTGAATTTTAATGGTGTGCATAAGGTAAAATGGAAGAGTGTGCCTGGCAGGAGAGTCTTTTGAATGTGTGTCTAATAAAGTGTGTCTACCCTAATGCACTGCTGATGAATTTAGGGAAAAAATACATTTAAAGATAAAAAGCAGTAATTATATAGACATATACTGGCACTGAGCAATAACAGGTTAGATACTAATGCTGTCATAATCAATTACAGAAGATAAATGTAGCAATTATCAGGATTGCCAGCAAAGAAGAAAGCAGGGTCTTCTCTTTCAAGGTTAGCCTAAAATGCAAGTTTTAATGAATGTATTAAGTCTTTCAGTCAAGTGCTGGTTTCTGCTTGGCCTTTGCTGAGGCTTGCATTCCCAGACACATGGCAAGGGGTAATGGATTAAAACTTTAACAGGGAGATTCAGGTTAGATATAAGGAAGAGATTCTTTACTGTGAGGGTAGTGAGACACTGGCACAGGTTGCCCAGAGAAGCTGTGGCTGCCCCATCCCTGGCAGTGTTCAAGGCCAGGTTGGACGGGGTTTGGAGCATTGTGGTCTAGTGGAAGGTGTCCCTGCCTGTGGCAGGGGTTTGGAACTGGATGAACTTTAAGGTCCCTTCCTGATTCTAAGACAAGAGCCTTGGCCTTAGTCTGTGTTCCAACCTACTGGTGTGTGAAGTGTTTGCTCTGTTTAAGGGCCAAGCACCCACCCAGCTGATCACTCACTTCGCTGCTTCTGTGAGCAGGAGGAGAAATGAGGATGAGAAAACTGATATGTAGAGATAAAGACAGAGAGATTGCTTCACAGGGAAACCAGACTTGACTTGGGGAAAATTACTTTAATGTAGTGGCAATTCAAGAGATGCTGGTAGTGGGAAATAAGAAGACAAACCTTAAACCAACAGATTTTGTTCCTCCCTTTCCAGGCTAAACTTCACTCCATCACTCCAAACACCTCTACCTCTCTCCGCACACGGGACCAATGGAAGGGGAGGGGGCCATATTCAGTACCTGGTGGTTTCTCTCAGCTGCTCCCCCTCACACTTCACACCTTTCTTCTGCTCCAGGGTGGGTTCCTTCAGGAAAAATTTCTACCCCACCATGGTCTCCCCCATGAGCTGCAGGAGAATCTCTGCTCTGTGATGGAGCATCTCATTCCTTTCTTTCTTCTCTGACCTGCTGTTTCTTGCTCTTTGCCCTTCCCACTCCTCCTCCTCTGCCTATCCAACATTTTTTTCCCTGTATTAAATACACTTTCACAGAGATACCGCCATCTTTGCCCAGTAGTGCATCCATTGGAGCTGACTGGAATTGGCTGTGTCCAGCGCAGAGCAGCCCCAGCCTCTCCTCAGAGAGGTCACCCAGCAGCACCACCCCCTGCCACTACTAAAACTTGCTGATTATGCCTCATACAGGATGTAACTGCTTTTCACCATTTAGAGAGATCCAGGTACCAGCTTATGTTCTTTATTTGAGTTATTTATGGAAATTATGATCTCATCAAGGGGTGAGGAGACAAACCATTCAGGCAAAGAGGTACAAGTGTATTTATACATGCTGCCGCTAATGGCCTGTTTTGGTTGTTTATCTGGGTACACAGGTGAAAACTGAACTTCTTAAACCTTGAAGGCTCACTTACAGTATTAATTTCAGCCTTTAGTGCTGAATATAACTAAGGATTTTAGACTAACCAACCTATCACTTCAGGGTGAGTCTTCTCTTTCCTGTTCTGCTTGTTCTTGTTTGTGCAGCTGGCCGAGTGCAGCCTGTTCTCCCAGGGAGTTCAAGTCTCCCAAGGCTTTTCTTGCCTGCTGCTTAGAACATCCCCACTGCAAAAGCCCCTGGTGATTTCTCAGGCAGTAAATGACAATGCATCTCTTGTGTGCTGGAAGAATCAGAGCTACTGATGGAACCAAAATATTAATTATCTGTCCTCCCTCTGCCAGTGCCTTTCTAATGCTGCTTCTGGTTTTTCAGCCCTCCCAAGAAAGAAGGCTTACTTGTCTTTATGCATATAAAAAGCCAGGAAGGATGTTACATATTTTTGAGCAGCATCTGCATATCTATCTTACATATTTTGAACTGCTCGCATCTATGGAGGTTGTACTGACGTCCAAGTCAGAATGAGCAAAAGGAATTATATATAAGCTAACTTCCCAGACTTCATTTTTATTTTTGTATGCTTATTTGTTAAGGATGAAAGGTACATTATCCAAACCTTCTTTATGCTTCTCTATGCTGCTTCTCTAAAAGAACATATTTACATAACAAGGAAACTGCTTTTGGCCTGCGTGTTCACTTGTGTGATGCTGAACCTGGTTTGTAGACAGCTGAACTCCTGTTGTCACCGCTAAAAAAAAGTCTCTGCTCTGGTGTTGGAGCTGCCTCATCAGCTTTTTCTAGAGGTACCTGGGTGAGCACCAGGATGCTTTTTTGCAGTGCTGACAGGTACCACTACTGCACTGTGTCCCAGATTCTCGTTGTGATGGGAACCTTCCTCAGTGGCATACGGTTGCAGCACATGTGCCAGTATTCTAGGGCAGTGGAGCACCACATGTCCATATGTTAATTGAATGTTGTTGCCCTTGTATGGTGTAATACAATTGAACCTCAACATGCTGTAAACATAGCAGACTACATCAGTCTGTGTCAGGTCATTCTCTGATGAGTTCAAGTGAAAGTCATCAAAGCCTCTGACACATGATTTTCGTTTTGATATATTCAGTTCTTGTTGGAAAATGGTGCAATACAGGATCCAGGAGCCATATGAACCACTGAGCCTTATGCCATAATTTTTTTCTCCTTGTACAGCTAAAGAGACTGTTTCTCATCTACTAATAAGTTACACTGGTCATGTAAAAGGTACTCCTGCAACGACCTTCTTAAAATACACCTCCAAAGAAAGAATATGAAATATTTCTGTTATAGAAGAGGTTGTGCCTGGTATGCCTTGTGTGAAGCAAGCTGAGTAGTTTCTAACAGCTTACAGCCTTTTTAAAATCTGGTGGGTTTTTTGTTGTTGTTTGTTTGGAGTTTTTTTGTTGTTTTTTTTTTTTTTTTCTTTTTCCTCAGAGGGACTACAGTAAATCACATATATGTGAGTTGTGTAGAAATAGTGCAGATTTTGACCTGAGGTAAATTGGTGTAGCTCTGTTGTCATACGTAGTAGAGATATATTTGAATTGCATTTCCTTCAGGAATGAGTACCTGGAAAGAAATGAAACTTGGAAAGATCTTGAAAAGTATATATGGTATGATAATCACCAATTAAAATTTAGTTTCAAAAAAGATGAAGTAAAGTTGGAAGGTTGGACTGAGAAATCTGGATTCAGCCTTTTTATGCTGCTTAAGGAATGGGAAGACAGCCATACCACAGCTGCTGGCTTGTTTCCCCATCTCTTCAGAATAGAGTTAGCTGCTATTTTCAAAAGAGGTGGAAGAGCTCTGCACCATCTCTTATTCAATATTGGAAAGCAATGGAATGATAATCATATATATCGGTGATGCGGCTTCACTTTGTTATACAGGTGTGATGGATGGGAAGGAGAGAGAACAAGACAGTAAACATTGCTTAATCAAAGGACTTAGGCTGTCTCTGTCTTGCTCTTATCTTGCTATTACCTGGATCATGGCTGGTTTTCTGAAAATATTTGCTGCTGGAGTCAGTTGTTAAACTCAGTGGTATCCATGGTAAGCAGGGAGCTTAGGCATTTTGGAATTCCATGTTTGCAGCTGAAGTGAAATTGTGTTGTGGAGAACAATGATTATACTTAGCAATATGCTACATCACAAATACCCACATAATGGCTAATTTATTATGTATATGTCCCTCTTTAAACAATACTATTTCATGATACAAAATGCTACAATATTCCAACTACAATAGCACCACTAGCCTAATGTAGTTGGTTTATGATTTAAAAATGTACTGAGGTGTACTGCCATGTTAAGTGGGTGATAGTCATAAGGCCAAGAAACTATCAATATATATTGAAGAGTGACTGTAGGTAAACCTAATAATGGTAACTGAGCTTGTCATTTTGCAAGGAAAACACATAAGTTCTTATGATTGATTTGAAGGTATGCTTAACCTGTTGCTGAATGTTTTTTCTAATTGAACTGATTGATAGAAAATGAATGATTCACAAAAGCGGCAAATATGGGAGATAGAATGGTTAGTTCATGAGTATGTGTGGTCTTTGAAAAATGTTATTTCCTAAAATGTTGTCTGAACTGTACAATACTCATTGACACATAAAGAGTGAAAACAAGACTAATCCCTAGTAGCACTGAAAAGAAGAAAAGTAAAGAGATTCTGAACATTTTCTGATTTTTTTTCCTGACTAAATGCTCTAAGAAAGCAACAGGAAGAGGGTAAGAGGAGAAGTTACCTTCTAAAAAGCTACTGTGTGAATAAATAACTGTATTGCGTAAGTATAAGATGTCAACCACAGTATAAAGTCCCTCCCAGCTCAGTTCATTGTGTAGGTCAGTGTTCTTGTCCCTCCTCTGCTGATGAGGAGGAAGATTCATCTAGCTTTTAGATAACCACTAAACCTACTCTAATCCACTCAAATAAAGATAATGTTCTTGCTAGTCATTACGATATCTTAACAAGCTACTAATAACATTGAATATATTCAACGATTTAATTTATTCTATTTCTGCAAAATGTGGTATCTGTGTTGCACACCCATTTAGGAAAAGTAGCCAAAATGGTAAGATATAAAAATGGCAAAGGGAAAAAAGTAGAAATAAGGCTTATCATCTTAGTTTCCATTGTCCTCATCCTTTGAGTCCTTATCAGCTTTTAGCTTATCTGAGCTGCTTAGCTTTAAAGCAGAAGCCTAATCACCAAAAGACATGACATGCTTTTAATTGTGAAATATTATATGCAGTTTCGCTAGGCACAGTACGTCCTCTGTCAGGAAAAGTGCTTAAAAACCAAAGAGGCTCTACAAATGCTTTAGCACATTCTTGAATATAATAGGGATCATATCATCTAGATTGATGAAATACCCAGCTATATGAGCCATTAGAGGCAATCATTTAATAGATAACAAATTTCTTTCTTGGCCCTGAAGTGACAAACTGCACTATTGGATGTTTACTTATGCTGTCTTTAATTATTTTACAAAAGCACTTGAAACTGAGCTGTTTTTCTGTGGAAGTCAGTAAGTGTTCTGCTACCAATTTCAAGGCAACCTTACCCTATAGAACTATCTTGCAACACTGCACTGAGAATTTTGTATTCATCAAACATTATATTATATCTATTGTCTAAAAAGCATCTGATTTGGCAGGGATAGATATTCTGTCTTGGCTGTGTTTTCCGTGAACGTGTCTTTTAATTGGCTGTTGAAGGTCCAGAGAAACTGAACAGAATTGTTTTAGCTGACAGAACCTCTTCTAGTTTTACAGGCAAATTTCTATATTAACAGAGCTTTACATCAAAATTATTTAAATTATTGTAAGAGAGCAGTGGAACTACCAAAGAGACATTAGAAGTGTATCGTAGTCAGGATTTCTGGGAATCTTGTTTCTCATTACATGGTTATTTTGGATGGTTTTCAACAGTCACTGGCAGTGAAGGATTTGTCTGAGGACACTTAGAATAATTTGCAGCGTGGTTTATCATGGAGTGGTAGCCATTTCTTTATTAGTAGAAAGCTATAGAAAGTCTGTGATTTATATGTCTTTAATTCCCTTTGTGCTATTAAAGTGGAATTCCTCACACATTTGCACTTTTACTACTTTCGCTGGCAAGAAAATTGTGTTACGTAGCTTTTGGCTAGTATATAGCCTTTGATCCATGGACTGAGAAAATACTCAGCTAAGATGGTGCTGACATGAAAAAGAAGTACCAGTCTTTGTCCCAGTAAGTTTAAATGTTAAATATAAAGCAGGGGAAAAAAAAAAAAAAAAGTGTAGTTGTAGTTCCAGATACAGTGTATAGATGCACTGGAAGAGAGGATGATGATGAAACAGTATGGGTCAGCCAGCAGTAATCATCACACATGGGCCCACATAAAACATAGCATTAGCCTAGAACTTAATTCTAGTGGGCAAAGTAATTTTGCCGATGGTATACAGGAAATGGTACCATAGTGAAAGCCAGTAGCAGTTAAAGGAGAAAGATTTTTCTTTGAAAATACAGAAAAAGCAGTGCAAGTTTGCATCAAAGACTGGTGTTTACATGTTAAATTGAAAGCAATGGATAGGTTGTAGTGGTGCTGTGAAGGTTTTGAGTATTAGAAATGATGGAATTTAATGGTACTTTTACTGCTATTCTGAGCTTTAATTCACTTATTTTAATCCCCTTATTTAAGAAAAACTGCATAACAACATGAACACTGGTAGGATTTTCAGTTCTTTATAACTTCATGAATGCCTTGCTTGTCTGTAAGTAATAAAACATACTGCATGATATGTTGTGCTTGTCTTTTCATCCACAAAGCTAAGCATGTGAAAGTAACAAGTGATGTTTGACACCTGTACTGTATTGAAGAAAACCAATTTGTAGTAAGTGGTAGAAGCATACTCCAATATTTATTTTGCCAGAGGAAGACAGAGCTTTTTCTTAACTATGGTTGCTGTGATTTTTTTTACCCCCTTTTTCTTTGCAATGAAAAACCTGATATTGTTGAAGAACTTTGTTTCACTATTGCAGATGTCATCTCATATATGCCAGGGGGTGCATGCACAATATATAGCAAAATATAGCAATGTATAGTGGGTCAAAGCTCTGAAAATAAGGTAACTTTTCTTCATAGAAATTTGAAAAAAAACCAACTTACTGACTGAGAAAATGCAAACCTGCTTATTGGAATGCAGTAGTTCTACTGGTTGTTGACTGCCCCTAGCAACAGAGGTTTTTTTTTTGAGTATTAGCTTGTTCTGTACTTGGCAAAAAAATTCAAAGGAGTTACAGCTTATGAAACGTATCTTCACTGCAAATGATGGAAAAAGAAATAAAGGCCATCTTTGTAGATGTGTTGTGAGACAGGAAGGAATAATATTCATTATTAGCCCTGTTTATGGCACCAGACCCTACAGAAGAAACCAAGCATATGCAACCTGAGAATGTTTTTTAAACTATAAGTGCGATGTTGACTATGTGTGACTTGCTTCAGGCAAAAATATGAAGGCTGTTGTCAGGTATGAATGCAACTCTGAAATTTGACAACTGATAAATACCTGCATTATTTTACTGTTTGACAGGAACAAAAGGAAAATGCTGCCAAGAGGAAACAAGCTTATTAAAGAATATTTCTATATGTGGATGTGAGAAAATATTTTCAGTGGTGTTAATGTGCATAAGTGTGCCCTTGCAGCCCAGAAAGCCAGCCATGTCCTGAGCTGCATCAAAAGGAGCTCTCATGAGACCCCTCCTGCAATGCTGCATTCTGCTCTGGGGCAACAACACAAAAAGGACATGGAGCTGTTGGAGTGAGTCCAGAGGATGTTGCAAAGATGGTCAGAGGGCTGATGCTCTACTATGGAGACAGGCTGAGAGAGCCGGGCTTGTTCAGCCTGGGGAAAAGCAGGCTCTGGGGCGACCTTCCAACAGTCTTCCACCACCTAAAGGGGGCTTCCAAGAAATCTGGAGAGGTGTTTTTTACAAGAACAAGTAGTGATAGGAGAAGGGGGAATGGCTTTAAACTGAAGTAGGAGAGATTCAGGTTAGATATAAGGAAGAAGTTCTTTGTGAGGATGGTGAAGCCCTGGCACAGATTGCCCAGAGAAGCTGTGGCTGCTCCAACCCTGGTCAGGTTGGACAGGGCTTTGAGCAGCCTAGTCTAGTGGAAGGTGTCCCTGCCCATGGCAGGGTGTTGGAACTAGATGAGCTTCAATGTCCCTTCCAACACAAACCATTCTATGATTCTATGATAATTCCAAATACAGTTTTGATGAAAAAATACGAAGGAATGATAGCAAGACTTTGACTTCTACTCAGAACTCATTTTATAGCACAAATACCTGCAACTTGATTTCAATAGGACTGAGGAATATCTGCAAATTGCTGTGTTACAAAGAACATATTCTCTTAAAAAATGGTCACATAAATGTCAAAAACTTCATGTGGGCTGTGGCCTCGTTTCACTGAAGATTTTCGTCTGGGCTTGTGTCAGTGCTGAGAGAGGGCGCTTGAAATACAGACTTTGTGAGAATTTACATCCTTCTGTAAAAAAGCCAAAATTCCACTCAAGTGAATTCATTGCTACTGGTGTTAACAATGCAGAATATTGCACAAGTTACTCCTTTCTAGGAATGATGGCTCTCATTCTACCAAGTGGGCACCAGTAGCACACTGTGTAACCTGTAACTGTGTTGTGCACGTGTGGTGCTGCATTCGCGGTGTCTGTGTTACATGCATTTGAAGGAGAATAAATTTTCAAGAATGATCCATTTTTTCTCTGCTCTTGCGTTTTTGCACTGTCAGAATATTTTTGTGTTGTGTAAAACCTGAACACACCTTCCTGCACACCTGACATCACCTTCCTGCAATGAAAATACAAGCTTTACTTTTGAGGCCTTTATTTTAAATGCCAGTTTAATTTATCTTTTCTCTCCATCCACTGGTTTTAGAATAACCTTCAGTGACTTCTTCTGTAGTGGGTTTCAAAGCCAGTAGTAGTGATTGAGAGTCAGTTCTTGCCATGATATTTTTGTCTTTTCAATTTATCACTCTTAAAATAAAAAGCTTTTCCTGATGTTACTTTCAAACACATGGACTGGCAAGCTTTGGAAAGAAGAACTGACAGAGTTTATCACATGTTCAGGTTTCAGGATTCCACTAGAAAGTATTTTCTTGTAATCAAATGCTTGACATCTGATGCTCTCTAGTTATACCAGTTAGTTTATTTCCAAGATGCTCCTGTCTGCTGAAGTTTGCTACCTTCAGCAGTATTGTAGACCATTGTTTCACTTAAGCTTGGTAGCACCAGCCCTAGCCCAGGCATCTGGATCTGGCCTAGGAGTGATATCAGAAGAAATCTTGAACTGTAATCTGTTCTGTAGATTGTACATACTCTGACACATAGAGCAAATGAGCTGGAAGAAGTGCACTGCTTCTCACTGGTGTCATCGTGTTTTAGGAAAATGGTCTGACATGCATCAGAGGTAGACTTCTAGACACAGCACAATGGGAAACAGTCTTACTCCCTCAGGAGCTGCATACATTTGGAAAGCAGTGAAGCCAAGTCATGTACATTGGTGTTTATATTTGGAAGGTCTTGCAAATTCAAATTCTTAAGATAACTGTACACATCTGCTACATGTGCGGCAGTGGTGACACAGCTAATGTTTGCTATGATCTTCTATGTGTTTACAGCTTTAAGCAAAAGGACTTATTGGCAATTCAATTTTCTGTATAATAGGCAGACAATGCAAAACACAAAGCAGTAATTCCGTATTATGGTAGAAATGCTCTGTCACCAGAGCTATTGACTTTTCACACCTGGCTTGCGGCATTTGGAGAGAAATAACATATGTGCCATATTGCAAAATGTGGACTTAATGAACATGCAGGCATTATATTATAGCAAATGTAACAATAGATGTGATGTCAGGCTACTTAAGAACATGTCACAATGTTTTGTTAGTAACTGATTTGCCTTTGGCAATGTTATGAGGACAAACATAGACATTTAATTTCCAGCCTAAGAATAAACAGAAAGTGTTCCTCATGTGCATGTACATGTGTATATTTTAAATAGCTATGCCAATATTTTTGTTTAAAGACAGTGGTGGTGGTTTTTTTAATTTTGATTCCCCCCCCCCCCCCCCCCCGCCCCAGATTTTACTAAAGAATTCAGTGGCAGTTCTTAACTTGACTTTGATTTAACTTTTCTGTTATTTCCTGGAGACTTCTGTTGCAGCATTTCTTTCAGATCTCACTCCCACAGTCGTTGCAGAAATGTTGTGCACATGTAATAAGAAATAAGAAATAAAAAAACCCAATAAAAAAAATAAGATATAAAAAACTGCAAAAGAACTTAAAAAAGAAATCCTTCATTAAAGTGCAAATCAAATTCATTAAAGACTTCATATAAGCTTGAAGTATTGTGGAATTATGCTTTAATCCCACATAGTCTTAAGAACATGAATAATATCATTCACTGGTCATCCAAATTACTACAGGTTTGATTGTTTATCATGGCAATTCCATGATGAATAAACCAAATGTATTCTGCTTTTGCTAGTGAAACTCAAAACAGGAAAAATTCAGGGTAGGTCACTGGGCCAGTAGCCAGAAGATAATTTTCCCCTCTTTTGATACAGACTTGCTTTAGAATCTGAAAAATGCATGTTAATCAATCAGTGAAGTAAAACAAGACAAGTACCCAATCTCTGGTGACAATTTCGTATTGTTGGAAGCAAGCATCTTAGTGGAACCCCTTTCTGTAGAATCATTTCAGAATGTTAGCATTAATCCACTGGAATCCTCTTTCTGTAGGTCCTTAGAGAAAGGTTGGATGCACCTTGTGTCAAAGGAATGTATGTTCTGAAGCTTCTTGTTAGTGGTCACTATGTGTGAGCTATAAAGAAACCCTGAGAATTGGTATGTAACAATGCACAACCTCTGCCTTTGCTTTGGTGTGCTATGTAAACTATGTAATGGCAAACTAATGCACGGCCAGGATGCACAAGTCACTGCTGGTGAAGCACAAATGGTATGCAACCATTTACAGAGGTGGTGGAACACTGATAGTGTCTTTCTGGTCTGAAGGTGAAGAGCTTGCTATTACTGGAGCTTTTGTAGAAGTACAGTCACAGATCTTTCTCAAAGCCAGTCTTACTTTTAAGCATATGTATCGCTGGGCCAAAGGGCTTCCTTACTGTACCTTCTTTGGAGCGGTATTTCCCTGCTGAAGAAGAGCGAGAATAAAATGCTTTATGCAATTCTTAAACTTTGTGTTAGCCATGCGGACTGCTTGTATTCTCTCCACCACCATTCAGATCAGCAAGAGCGTTTTTACGTGTAGCTGCTGTCTTTCATTCAAGCCTCTGCTACCTAAAAATGTAAGGTCCATAAGGAATCTGATTTAGGGGAGCTAGCATCAAAATATAAATTATAACAATATACATTATCCCAACAAAATGTATAAGCCTATTTCCTGGTCTGCTTAGACCCTCTAGTAAGTCAAGGAGTTCTTTTGAATTACAACAATTCTTAATTCCAAGCACATTTTTGGTATACAATTAAAACACACTTTTTATAACAGTAGTATAACACGTGTAATCCATAGCAATAGAGCTAAAGAAATCACTGTATTCATAAATGAAATTGACATTTTTGAAAGGTTAACATGAGAGCTGCTTTGCTGTCTGTAATCCATAAAAAAGAGATTTCAAGTAATTAAAATCTCTGATGTGGACATCGCTTATTTGGTGCCTGTCAGAAAGAACAAAATGGAGTAGGTATAGACAGGAGATAAATATAGATAAAACAAGACTTGCTCCTAGGAGTTCTTATCTACAAGTGTGATTATCAGTGCACATGTCTTTCTTGGTTTAGACTGTAAATGAATTAAAAACATAGTAAGCATTGCTGAGAACTTGCAAGTTGGAGAAAAAAGAGAAAAAACAAGATACAGTTGGAGAAAAAAGAGAAAAAACAAGATACATGCCCATATTTTCATATGAACAATATATGAGAAATAAATGTTCAGTAATACTAGATGTTTTACTTGTCTGATACATAGACATGTTTATTATATTCAGTTTTTTCAAAAAGATGTATAATATGCATAGATACCTGTTATTTATGCTTATAGAATTAGATGAAGTCTCTCATGTTAGATCTTCTTATTGTAAAATAGAAGGAGAAAAAAGAGCATTTGTAAGAACTATTTGTAAATAGAAGCATTTGTAAAGAACTATTAGTTTTTAGTGAATTTGTTGTAAAGTTACACTTTCTTGTAGGCACTGTTAATTACTGGTAAATGGTGATAAATGTTTTGCTATTCATAGCAAAACCATGATAGGACAACAACCTGGTTTCAGTTCTTCTTGTAAAAAAAAATTCATTCTGTGATGAGTGGAAGGGAGAAGCCTTGTTAAGCAGGTTAAGGAGTGTCATTGATGTGGCTCTAGGAGAAGGAGTAACGAAGGTTGCCTCAGAAGTCTGTGATCCATCATTTTCATAGGTTTTGCACTGTTTTTTTTCCCGATTAGATGCGTATAAATGTTATAGATGGTAAGACACATCTGAATTTTTCCAGGACTGAAAGGACTAGTTTATTGTGTTATGAACTAGGCTTATAAGAATGGGAATGTTGGCAAGCTGAAATCTTTAAGTTTCTCAAGCCATTTGATTTAAGTCAATCTTGCTTGAGACATCACTTTCAGAAAAATTAGGACATTGAAGCTTCCTAGACTGAGCACAGATTGAAAATGTTGTCTATTTTTTTTTTTTGTCAGTAAGCAGTGATATATAGTATTTTCATGCATAACTTTAGCTGAAAAGAATATAGCCAGATCCATATCTAATTTAATTGCTTCTGTGTGATTGCCCTGGTTTCATACATTTGCTCAAATGGTACAGTTGCATAGCTTTGTCTTTGATGATTAACAGTGTAGTTAACTGGCATAGAGGGCTTTAGACTAAAAAACACTGGAGGGGGAGTGATTAATCAAAAAATAACTAAGGAAGTTGTGGATGGAGCAGGCAAGCCAAGGGGTGATGGGAGCAGAAGGGACAGAGTAATCAACAAAACAGAGCTGAAGAGAAGTGTCTTTGAGCATGGGCATGTAAGCCTGTACTGGGGAACTGGCATGCTTGGGTGCCTCTCTGAAATGCCTATACACTAATGCATGCTGCATGAGTTAGAAGTACATGTACATGTACAGTGACAAAGCTATGACCTCATTGGGTCCTAGAAAGCATGGTGGGACTGCACACACAGCTGGAGTGCTGTAATGGATGGATACAGGCTCCTTATGAATGACAGAGCCGGTAGGCAAGGAGGTGGAGTTGCCCCTTCCGTGAGAGAGAAGCTGGAGTGCATGGAGCTTTGTCTGGGGTTGGGTAAAGAGCCAGCTGAGAGCTTGTGGTGAAGAGTAGCAGTCAAATCAGCATGGTTGCTTTTGCAGTGGGCATCTGCTATAGACCTCTTGACCGGGAAGAAGTAGTAGCCTGGACCTTCTTCAGATGACAGGAAGGGACATCACATTCCCAGACCCTGGTCCTTATGGGGAACTTTGATACCTGCTGGAGGGACAACAAGGAAGGGTTCAAGCAATCTCAGAGATTTTTTGGAATGCTTTGATGACAACTTCCTGACATGGGTGATTGAAGAATCAACAAGAAAGGTGCTCTGCTGGACTTGTTACTTGAAAGCAAGTCATGGATGTGAAAGCCAAGGGTGGCCTTGGCTGTACTGTAGTGTAGATAGGCAGGGTTCATGATCCTGTGAAGAGGGAGCAGGGCAAAAATCTGTGCTGGGTTTCAGGAGGGCAGACCTTGGCCTCTTCAGCGATCTGTTTGGAAGAATACCATGGGATGCATCTCTGAAAAGGAGAAGATTCCATGAGAGCTGATTGATTTTCAAGGATCACTTCCTCCAAGCTCAAGAAGGATTCATCCTGATAAGCAGGCAATCCAGCAAAGAAAGCAGCCAGAAAAGCTAAATGGAGCTGGGGTGCTGGTGACAGAAGGCATAAGAAAAGATGACGTACTGAATACCTTCTTTGTCTTAGTCTTCACTGGTAAGCCTTCTGGAATCTCAGGCCCCTTAGACCACAGTGAAAGTGACTTTCTCTCAGTGGAGGGAGGCTGGAGTAGGGAGTATTTAAAGAAACCAGACATATATAAGCCCATGGGGCCTGATGTTTTGGACCCACAAGAACTGAGAGATGTGTCTGATGTCACTGTAAAGCCGTTCTTGATTGCATTTGGAAAGCATTAAGGAAAGGCTCCTGAAGACTAGAAGAGAGCAAATATCACTACTGTCTTGAAGAAAGGCAAGAATGACCATCTAGGAAACTTCTCAACAGTCACAGCTTCACCTCCAAAGTCAGTCCATCACCTGCAAATGTGATGGAGAAAAGTGCTCCTTAAATCAGTTGCATGGTGATGATGCCAAGGGAAAGCAAAGGATACAGTGCTGTAAAGCACCTCTAAACAGCATAATTAGTATGATTATTTTTTTTTTTCCTCAGGGTCTTATAGGCAATGTCCTTACCCATTTTAATATCGCTGTTGTAGGATCCTTTCCAGAATATTCTGGAGATGACAGTATTGCTGCTGATTGAAGTTACCTTTTTAACCTTTGCCATCCCTGAAGCATTGCAGCTGTTCATTCCCAAATCAAGGGGAAAATTCTTTGCCTGTGTTCTCAGTACTAAACCTGTATAGTATCCTTCATTTTGTATTCTCTTCAGGCTTTTCCATTTTGCACATTTGTCCATCTTACAAAAATTCTCTTCTTCAGCTATTGTTTTTCTTGACTCCTCTGTGCTTCTGGCAGGCAACACGTGTTTGTCCTTGTATGAAAACCAGAACATATTTGCATTTGGGAACGCGGTGGGGAGGAATTGATCTCTTTAGCATGATTCAAATTCAAATAGGCTACACATGACATGAGATGTGGTTCTAACTCTGTGGAGACAAGTCCTTCTAATTCCTCCTGCTTTTCTGCTTTTCTGCTAGAAGAATTAACAATGACAGCAGTTGCAACTACACTGTGATTTATGGTATAGTTATTTGTCTAAAGAGGATCAATCCTGAAACTGACCCTTTTGACTATGATCTTCTCACTGTTGTTATAGGTGGTTTAAAGAGGTGGTGAAAGAATGGAGAGGGACAAAAAATAATGCAGGTGATATGTTCTTGAACTCTTGACTTCCAGCAACTGCATTTTAAAATCTGTTGCTCCACTTTGCTGGTATGTCTGTGAGGCCTCTCCATTATGTGTGCAAACACAATCTTTTTATAAGCTTGTCTTGTCTGCTTTTATTACAGGCATCACCTTCAGACGTGGGGCCACCACAGCCATTAAATCAAGAATATTTAGCTATTATTTGTAATAAATGTCAGCAAGGCTGAATTGAAGCCAGCAGGAAATGTTCAGGGCAGAAAACACACTGACATTCATTCATGCAAATTTGTACCTCTAGTAGAATTAATCATAAAGAGGGAGGATAGAACATACACTGCATTTATATTACTGGTTTGGCCAATTGTGATTCATCATGAAAATGAGGACTATAATGGGTAAGCAGCAGCCTAGTGACAAAGACCCACATGCAAAGTTTAATTAGGTGAGTATAATTTCCAAGACAAGACATTTAAGGACTTTTTTTAAGTTACAAAGGGTCAGTGTATGAGGGAAATGAGAACTGCAGCTCATCACATTTTAATTGGTAATTCAATCAGAATTAAAAAAAGAAATAATTTAGTCAGTCAACTTGTGATACTTTTATTTTTACTGCCTCTTTCCACAATGTGGAAAGATCTGTTCTTCACACTTTTTGATCAGAAAATGATAGCAGTAGGAAGTCTTCTAAGACAAAATTAATAAGTCCTTTCTTTTAACTTCAGTATCATATACTCTATGAGACTTACTAAATATATCCTATTCAGAAGATAGGATGTGAATTCTTGTATTTTAAGAGGATCAGGTTTCTTTGACAGGTATTACTGCAGCATGGGAATGTTTTGCCAGATTGTGGCTGGAGATGACCACCATGAAGATTCATGTTGGTCAAAAACCAGAAGGATATATAATGTTAGGAAAGCTAGAGGTCCAAAAGTTGCTGGGAAGCCAGACCAACATCACTTCACTGATTTTGAACCCTGCAGCCTGCAGAGCTGACATGAACAGAAATGTCTTCAGGAGTCCAGCTAGTTAGTACTGCTGATGCAGACTGGGAAATAAGCTCTGGTGACTAGCGGATTCAGCTCTTAATAGTGGAGTTTTGCTCATGGAAAATATAAACAAAGTACTCCCTTCCCCAGCACCATTCTTTGCAAATTCTAAGAGAGAACACACATTTAATTGCAAATATATTTAATACTTAGCATTTGAAAAAGGCATGAGGATATATATTTTTCAGTAATTGTATTCCTTTGAATTCCTATAGAAGGAGACTAATGACAGACTTAGTTGTCACTAGGTCAGAATCTGGTGGTCGGTGTACTAGAAAATCATTACTTGATAGAATTAAAAAATCATTTAAAACCCATTAAATGTATCTCAGTGCAATATTTTTTGGAGCCTAGAAACTGGAATAATCTGTAGAAAAATTGTAATTACTGTTTTCTTGTATAAGATGCGGTCCTTTGCAGCAAGCCCTAAGGAATATTATAATGTGAATCTGTAAGTGATAAAACTCAGAAAAGTATTAATATTATATTTTATTATTCCTGAAACATGGAAAACCAGAGGATGAAAGCTTATATTTTATTTCCTCTTTCTAATATCTAAAAAAGAAAAGTCTTAAACCTGTTCCTGATGAGATTAAAAAATAAGACAGCTGAATGGAGCTGACATAAAAATGTTAGGGGAATTTAGAGACAATAACTATTCTCACAGTTCTTCAGTTGTAGAATTTAAAAAATGAGTCAGAACATGAAGCTGAAAAATGATTCATAAAATTAAAATACAAAAAAAAATTTCTTTCATGTGGTGTTCTTTGAGACAAATGTAATTTTCAGAGTTGTGAATTTCCTGAAGTGCCAACAGATCAAATGAAAAACAAATATTCTGAAACAATTTTCCATTCTCACTATTTATAATTATTGCACAGGGTGTTATCATGCAGACTGGGAGGATATGTAAACAAAATCACCTTTCAAAGTGCCAGAAGCCGTCACTGTAAATTGTTTCCTTAGGGTTTTGTTTTCAATTGTGAAGCTGGGGAAAGGAACTGATTTGGTCAAGGGGAAACAAATAATTCCTGTTAAGTTAAGTACAGCTTCTCTTCACATAATTCATGAATTCACACAGCTGCTTAGCTCACAGTACTCAGTTATTTTTAGCATGATATGCTAACAGAAAGAAATCATAATTAAAGTAATTATTCTTTTGTTTTAGGGAAAAAATCCTTTCTTTTCTCTTTTATACTGCAAGCCTTATTCTTAATTTTTTTGAATCCTAACTACACTGTGTCTTAGGGGCAAAGGGTTTTATTGTTGAAATGCACAGAAACGATTGAGTTCACATTGAAGAGATCTGGTTTTTTACCTGTCCCTTGTTTTTAGGATGTTCTGTGAGATTTAGACTTGCAGTTAAATTTATTGAACTTGAGAAATCTGGTGAGCAGGGTTGTTGCATAGGGCCGTGGTAAGCCCACTGTTGGAGTAATTTAGGCAGTTCTGCTTTCTTCATCTCAAGAAGGAAATAGTAGAGCTAGACAAAGAACAAGTGAAGGCAGCTGAAATGATCAGTGGGATAGGGAAGCTGCCTTATGGGCAGTGGCAAAAAATTCAGTGAATATGAGAAGGCTGAGAAAGTACGATCAAGATTTACAGAATCATCAAGGTGTTGCATAAGGTGAATCACATACTGCTGTCCACTAGATAACATTATATAGTAAGTAGGAGCATGCACCCTAACTAGGAGAATGACTAACTAGTAAGATGGAAGACTAGTAAGATGGAAGTCAGCTAGGCCAAAAAAATGGGAAAATATATTCATGAACGAGAAGTCCATGAAAAGGTTCTGGAGGAACAGGCTGGGAACAGTCCTCCAACACCCATAACATGATTGATGACCCTATTTGTTGGGGGAGTGTGAGGAAAATGGACTGCAGATAATAGCCAGGTGCTTGTGCTCTTCTGAAATAGCATCTTCTACTCCTGCTGTTGGAGTCAGAGTCCTAGTTTCTGAACCATTGATCTGAATAGGTATGGCATTTCTGATGCTCTTAAATGTTCTGTTTAGAGGATGCAGAAAGAGGATCACATAAAATGCCTTATGAGTTTTTTCATCTCAATAGCACTGAGGCATTCTCCTGGGTTCGGCACTAGCAGTCATTTTTCTCCTTCTTTGTAGCTGGTGCAGTGCTGTGTTTTTGACTTTCAGACTGGGAACAGTGCTGATAACACCGATGTTTTTCATTACTGCTTAGTAATGTTTAGTCTGACCAAGGACTTTGTGAGTTTCATGCTCTGCCAGGGAGGAGGTGAAGCCAGGAGGAAGCAGAGACAGGACACCTGACCCAAACTAACCAAAGAGGTATTCCATACCACAGCACGTCACGGCCACTATATAAACTGGGGGCAGTTACCTAGAAGGGCTAGATCACTGCTCGGTAGGGCTGGGTATCTGTCGGCAGGTGGTGAGCGGTTGTATTCTCATTTCCCTTATTATTATTAGTGGTGGTAGCAGTAGTGATTTGTGTTATACCTTAGTTACTGGACTGTTCTTATCTCAACCCATAGGAGTTACATTCTTCTGATTCTCCTCCCCATCCCTCCGGGAGTGGGGGGAAGAAGTGTGGGGAGTGAGCGAACAGCTGCATGGTTCTGAGTTGCTGGATGGGCTTAAACCATGACAGTTCTTTTTGGCACCCAACGTGGGGCACGGAGGGTTGAGATAACGACAGATCTGACCAGAGTGTGTCTAATCATATTTGTGATAAACATTAATTGTTCCGGATTAATAGTCACTCGTCACAATGCTGATTTATTGGCTCTCAAAGTTGTTGCTCTTGATCTCACAGTTCCAGCATGTTGTACCTAACTTACCGCCAGTATTTGCTGTGTTAGTGTTTATCAGCTGGGGCCCTTGGGCTAAGGTTCTTGTTTCATTTTACTTTATGGTAATGACTTGTAATACAATAAACTCATTGATTATGAAACTGATCTGGCTTGCGTTCTCAGTGTGTTCACGACCTCTATACCTTGAGAAGTATATAAGAGAAGTGTTTAACAATTATACATCTTTTTTTCCTCCTTGAGTGGTCAACCTGTGAGGGAGATATTCCCTTATGCTCCCAGCCCCCCCACCAGACTGTTTACAGCATCATTTGAGAGTTCTGAAGGTTTTGAATGGCCTTTAGGTACCCTTGAGACCTGCCTGCTGATTGTGAGGGGGATCACCATGTTGGCATGCATACAGTGTGTGTTTAATCCATGACCATTTTGTCTGATCTCAAGAGTTAAGCAGAGTTGGGTTTGGGCCTTGTCTAGGGTTAGATGATGATATAAGAAGACCAGGAGATTTTCCCCAAGGCTGGACAGTCATGAGTGGTGGGGTGCATGGGACAGTATAGGCAAGTATCTAGTCCACTGGACCCCTCCAGTGCTTTGAAAGTGTTGGAGATGTAAGGCAGCTGTATGGAGTCCCCAGCAACAAGTTGCAGAAACTGCTGGAGGGGAGGGTGAATTATTTTGGGCATGGTGGGCCCATGACACTTCAGGCCATCATGGCAGAGATGCAACATACAGATGGACTCATGCTCAAGGGGTGGACTTAGCAATGGACACTATTGCCCAGGTTATTCACGAGTATGAGCACTGCACGCAGACTCTTCTGCTCTGAAAGACTGTTACAAGAGATGGACCCCGACATCGTGGATCGGAGTGACTCAGCAGCATTATAGGGATTGGTCCATGCACTAAGGAATGATCTCTCTCTCTCTGCGGATGTATATATATGTATATATATGAGGTAAGAGTGATGGTATATTGAAAATATGGGATCTGAGCATGACATGAATGGTATGGAATAAGGGGTGGATGCTGTCCTGTGTTCAGCAGTAGCAGTCATTTTTCTCCTTCTTAGTAGCTGGTGCAGCGCTGTGTTTTTGACTTTCAGACTGGGAACAGTGCTGATAACACCGATGTTTTTTGTTGCTGCTTAGTAATGTTTAGTCTGACCAAGGACTTTCTGAGTCTCGTGCTCTGCCAGGGAGGAGGGGAAGCCGGGAGGAAGCAGAGACAAGCCTCCTGATCCAAACTAACCAAAGAGGTATTCCATACCACAACACATCATGGCCACTATATAAACTGGGGGCAGTTACCTGGAAGGGCTAGATCACTGCTCGGTCGAGCTGGGTATCGGTCAGCGCATGGTGAGCAGTTGTATTCTCTTCCCTTGTTATTTCCCTTATCATTGTTATTATTGGTGGTAGCAGTAGTGATTTGTGTTATACCTTAGTTACTGGACTGTTCTTATCTCAACCCATGGGAGTTACATTCTTTCAATTCTCCTCCCCATCCCTCCGGGAGTGGGGGGAAGAAGTGTGGGGAGTGAGCGAACAGCTATGTGGTTTCTGAGTGACAGGCTGGGCTTAAATCATGACAGGCATAAACGGCAAGGAGGCAGAAATGAGTTAGCAAAGAAGCTAGCACTTAGTTAAGCATAGGTTACACTGTTTACAAAATGAATTTTCTTGTTAAATTATGCAGTTGCAGTAATTGAAAACCGAATCCTTGATAAACCTAAAGCAGGTACTGACATGTCTTAGCTATCTGTGTAAGAATTTGTATATATTTAATTTTCAAAAATTTCTCTTTTGTCTCCTGGTTGAATAACACTGTTTTACACCAGTTCAAAAGCTGCCAATGTTATTAAAGAAGTGGTGCACATCTCATTCCAAATATTACAAAAAATAATGAGTTGAGTTGTGTGCCTGGTACAGTGGCATCTCTCTAGGCGTCATAAACCTAAAAAATAATGTCTTCTTTCTTGTGATGTTATGAATTTATATTTATTAGCTTTTCTTGGAAATCCTGACAGGTATAAGGTAATCAAAATAAAAAAATAAAAACAAACCTGAAATTGTTGTTGTACAGTTCTGATAGATTAACTTCTAGAAAAAACTTAGTATAGCTCCTCCAGGACTGCAGTCACTACTTATGTTTGTTAATGTAATTGGCTTGTATCTAGTTTATAATGTCTGGATCCCATCTTTCTTGTGATTAAAAAACCCCAGATTTGCTTTCCTGCTTCTGTCTTATTTCCAGGAAAATCAGCTGTAGCATTATGAGGGTGAGATAAGTGCATACCAGTTATCTCATGGCTCCTTGTGCAGTGGTAAAAAAAATGCTTTTCTTACCATATAACTGTGGCTTTCTGAGTGCTTCTGTGTAAAAGATTCTCTGCTGTGAGTGCCAGGTGACAGCTCAGTATCTCCCAGCAGATTTCTCCCCTCTAACACAAGGTAAAGATATTTACCCTGAACTGGATACAGTAAGACCAAATAAATATATGTGCTATGGTATACAGTGAGTGAGCAGCTGAGCCCTAGCTGGGAAGCAGAACCTGCTTAATCATTTTGGTTCTTATTTCTTTGCTTCAAGGTTACATTCTGCCTCAGTAAGGAAATACTTAACCTTACTATCTTGCTTAACGTTATTAAACTCAGTGGATTTAAGCAAGGGCTTCAGAGATTTGATAAATGGGGCCCAAATAAAACTCTATTTATCTTCTTCTGTTTAACAGTGCATCACTATTGACCCATTTCTGATGTGTGTTGTCAGAATGTGGGACTGACAGGGAATTTTCCAGCCAAAGCAGTAGCTGGTACATTATGCCAGACAATAAAATTTATATCCAGAAGATCTTTATGTTTGGTAACTAATATTTTGAATGAGGACTCATTTGTTACTGTTTTCAGAAATTGAAATTTGCAGGAAAATTCTGAGATAACTCCAGTTAACTAACATAAGGAACAATGTCTTCTGAGATGGCTCCTGGTCTTACACTGATGATAAATTGTTCCACTGAGTACTTTATGCAGCTGTGACTCATTAAATCTTTATAAACAGTAGCAAAGAGCTAATAGGGAGAATATATGTCCTCCATTTTAATGATACTGGTGCTGTCACTCTTCAAAAGCAGTGGACTACCCATTGTAGTTACTTGGCCAAAACTATTTTGTATACCTCTTTTACTCTGTGCATTTGCTTAAAGAGATAGTAATCTATCTTCAGTATGGAGGTGTGCAACAATTTGCAAGTTTACAATTATTTTGCCTATTATTAGACCCTGGTCAAAAATACAAGTTACTCTTGTGTAATATAGCTAAATAACAATTAATAAACTGAAATTTAAAAATATTTGTTGAAACAATACTCTTTCTACCAGAAAATGAAGAAAATAACAATCCTGTAACTCATTAGATTTGAAATTTATTTTTCCCAGAAAATTTATGTGTGAATATACAAATTTTGGAGCGCTTGTTTGGAACTTCAAAAAGGTTACAAATGGAAATGTAGTCTATACTCACATAATCCTGTAGGTTTAAGGTATGTCTTTCTCCCAGCCTTTTCTACTGAAATCCTAAAAATATCTAGGTAGTTTTAAATGTTTTGGGTTCTTGTTTTGAAATTTCAGATGAAGTGTTGTATGGGAGGCCCACAATGAAAAGGAAGGTGCAATGGCTCGGTTGATTTGTGATACAAAGGATCATATACTTCTCAATGAGTTAATACTGCATCAAGTACTCTAACTTAGAATTGGGGGGTGCTTTCTGCCTTTTAGCTGAATAATTAAACTCTGTTGATTACAACTTTTGGTCACTGAATATTTTATGGTACATTTTTCAAGAATAGGTTTATTAATTCTATTGTCCTTGGCTAGAATTCAATTCTAATAATTATATTCTGCCTTTCTAAAGTCACTTTTAAAGTATTATCAAGTATAGCTTTCCCTTGTTTTCCTGAAGTGAAATCAAAAGAGCTCTGTAATTGTTTGGGTTGGGTTTTTTTAAATTTTATTTTGGCTGTTGGGAGGTGTGCTTGGGAGAGTGAGAAAATGTGCTTTTAAAATCTTTTGATATGTCAGTATATTGAATGAAAGTAACATCGACTGACGGCTGAGTATATCTGATGTAATGATGTTGTGAACATGCATATCTTACAGAACATGGGTAATTGTCTCAGTTAAAAGTCTATACCTAAGTGGTAAACAACAGCAGTTGCTAGCTTTCACTTATAAGAGAGAATTATTTACAGGCAACTGGCCTTAGGAAGGATGCTGGAAAATAGTCCACAGAGTAGTGCTGTGACACAGAGAAGGCATCCTTCTGGTACATGACTAGTCCAGCCCAAGTTTGCCTTTAAGCACATTCTTTTGGCAAGAAATGAGGTAATAGATTTTGTCCTTCAGTCTGACATTGAGACTGTTTTTGCATAGCAGGGTAAGAGCAGCAACTGAGCAGTTATGTCGTAAATCTAGAGAAATAACAGATACCTGAAGAGGAGACCAATCCCTCCTGTATACATACAACTAATAATGTTCTTTTTTAAGGTTTTTAAGAAAACTTTGCCTCTGTATCACCCTGTAGGGTTTCTTTTTTTGTGCTTGACAGCACAGAACACTGTTACAGAATTATACTGGGTCACTGTAATGCATTTATTTTACCTGTGAAGTTTGTGTGTTCATCATACACCTTTCCAAAGGTGTCCTTAATAGTGCAGAATAAAGGATGTGCTAAAATGGATATGTGGGCATTATAAGTTTCCCAATAAGTTGATCTGTCGACATACGCTAGCATAGAAAGACTACCTGAGTGAGCATGTCTATGCTGTAGTTAAAACTGGTGGTTACTTCAGTACAAAATGATGGATATATGCATAATTTTTAAGTGCAGTGTGATACAGTGACATCCAAACTACTGCTGACAAAATCAGTATGCGTCATCATACAGTTTAACATTAGACAGGGATGTAGTTTTGGACCTCAAACATACTTTTTTTATAGACTTTTGAGTTTGTATCCAGCACTATTATACTGCTTCCACATGTGGAATTAAAAGTCATTGATAACTTAGGGTTTTTCATTTTAGCGTTGCATTCCATTGTACAACTTGGACTAAATCACTTATGCCCATAGAACAGTGCAACATTCTAAAAAAATACAGTTCTCCTACAGACTTTTACATAGATGTTTATTTGTTTGTTGGAGGATTATGATGTCATCTTCTGTAGTTGGATGGAAATCACAGGGTCTGTGTAAGACTGAGTCAATCTGTAAACACTTGCATTAATACTATTGAATGCTATAACTGGTGATTATGAGGCCATGTGTATAATACCTTTTTGTGGTTTTTTATCATTCTGTTGTGTTCTAAATTCTGCAAAGTTCTTGAAATGTGCGAGTCTCTTTAATCATAATCTGTGTATTTTCTCATGCTTTCTTGTGCAAAGCTAAGGCATAGCAGCCATAAATGAGAACAGAAGTGGAAGAGATAATTTTCTGAAACTTAGGAAATTTTCATACTGCATTATGAATCCTTTTAAGCTGAATAAAGTCTTATGAGGTATTTTGAGAATTAAATAGTGTGGCACTTCTGCCATTTTAATGCTTCAGCAAGTTTTAGCACTTGTGGTTTTACGTGCATGACTGCTCAGCTAGCTGAGGTCTAAAATGGTTTACCGCCACAATCATAATCATGTGAAGAGTGCAGTAGATTCTAGAGCTACCTATAATTGCCAGGTACCCCAGGATCTGCTATTTCTGTAGGTGTCTCAGGGTGTCCAGTAGGTTCCCAGATGTTTTGCACACTTCTGGGGCTTTTAAATTTGAAGTAGTTCCTCCAAGGACTTGCTAACCCATAATCTCATGCTGAACATGCTATCTGGCAACTGGCTTTATGATATAGAATCATAGTATCATAGAATCATAGAATAGTTAGGGTTGGAAAGGACCTTAAGATCATCAAGTTCCACCCTCCCTGCCATGGGCAGGGACGACTCACATTAAACCATGTCACCCAAGGCTCTGTCCAATCTGGCCTTGAACGCAGCCAGGGATGGAGCATTCACAACCTCCCTGGGCAACCCATTCCAGTGCCTCAGCACCCTCACAGTAAAGAACTTCTTCCTTATATCCAATCTAAACTTCCCCTGTTTAAGTTTTAACCCATTACCCCTTGTCCTATCACTACAGTCCCTAATGAAGAGCCCCTCCCTGGCATCCTTGTAGGCCCGCTTCAGATACTGGAAGGCTGCTATGAGGTCTCCACGCAGCCTTCTCTTCTCCAGGCTGAACAGCCCCAACTTTCTCAGCCTGTCTTCATACTGGAGGTGCTCCAGTCCCCTGATCATCCTCGTGGCATCCTCTGTACTTGCTTCAATAGCTCCATGTCCTCTTTATGTTGAGGACACCAGAACTGCACACAATACTCCAAATGAGGTCTCATGAGAGCAGAGTAGAGGGGCAGGATCACCTCCTTCGACCTGCTGGTCACATTCCTTTTGATGCAGCCCAGGATACAGTTGGCTTTCTGGGCTGCGAGCGCACACTGCTGGCTCATGTTCATTTTTTCATCGACCAACACCCCCAAGTCCTTCTCTGCAGGGCTGCTCTGAATCTCTTCTCTGCCCAACCTGTAGCTGTGCCTGGGATTGCTCCAACCCAGGTGTTGAGATAACTCCCTATGGAATATCCTACCTTTTGCCTCCATATACCTGGCTCATTCATACATGCTAATATCCCATATGAAACCAACATTAATTGCAGCTATTAGCCTATAAATAATAAAAAGTTTATAATCAATAATAGATGTCTGCGCTAAGCTCAAATGCTGCAGTGGCAAAAAATCATAGGCAGTGGGGCAGATACTGGTATTCATGATGCTATTCATTCTGACTCTTCATACAGTTCCTTCATAGCACTGCACTACAGGTACCTGAAAGTTGCCCCTTTTCTTGTTTTTTCTCTCCTCATTTCATTAAACTTATGTCTCTTGCTATTACAGAAAACTGGCTAGGATTTCGCCCACAAAAAGCACATGAATTCCTAACCTTGCTGTTTTCTCTTCAAACTATACTTACCTGTACCTCTACTAGTAACAGAACCATGCTGAAAAAGGACTTCTAATAACCTTCTGAGCCACAATCTGTTTCCTCCAGTAGCAGTTAATACCTTTACAGTTTCAACAAAGGAGTGCTTTCAAAGAAACCACTGCTCTTAGATTTCAAATCGAGACTGACAAAACTGCTTTGGCAGGCAGCTATCCCTGAAGAGGTTTTAAACAGGGACCAAAAGGATCACTATACCTTCTGATGGCTACTTATCTTGTAAAAATGTGCAAGTATTTGGGTGATTTATTATTTTTTAATATGTAGGTGTTAGAAATTAGCTAAGGTTTTTTCATATTTTTGAATTGTGATGACACCTTCTGCACTGCTTATTTTCTGAAAGTTGTGGAAGTATGGCGTTCTGGTCTTTGTGGAGTAGTTTTAAAATCCCAGCTGCAAAGATTATTATAAAGATACATTACAATTGACAGCCCATGGTATTTGGTTGCAGTGCTTGATCTTACTAATGATTACGCTCATGAGTACACTTATGATGGCCAGTAGTTCTACCAAATATTTATTTTCTCTCTCTTTTTTGTTCATGAAGCTATCAAGTTATTTTTTCTTTCAGTTTTAGAATACAGTATTTGTGCAAACATGAGTACAAGTAGGTTAGCGTTAGTTCCCACCTGCTCAGTTGTCGGAGTGAGTTCCTGGACCTGGTGTTCCTGTGGAGAATGCTCTGTTGCTGAAAGACAAAATCATCTCTTGGAGAAATGTGTACTTCAGTCTGGAGGCTAAAATTGGTTTTTTTGTAATGAAAATTGATGGCCATAGTGCTAAAGGAAAGAGCACAAATCAGAAATTTTTGAAGACGTAAATGCTTCAGAACTTTGAAGATAAATGTAAGGACCTTTAATTTGACTTCTAAGTGACTGATAAGCCAATAGAGAGTAGAAGTACTTGTGTATTATGGACTTTCAGTATTGACTTTATCAAAATACTGTCATTTATGAATGATATATGATTCATCGAAAAACACAAGATGTAAGTGGTGTCTGTCCTTTGTGTGTAATGCAAAGAGAACAGAAGTCATATGGCCTATGAGGAATTTATTTAGTGGTGAGTATAAGGAAGGAAGGAAGAAATCCAAGAAAACTATTTTCGTAAGCTTGGTCTTAACGTGCTATAAGTGCTTACAGAAAACCATTCAAATAACATCTTTTCACCTATTGGAGTCCATCAGGTTTCAGTTCTTGTCTTCTTACCTTTACCATTGTGTATTTATGATATTGATCCATTCTTCTAAAATGCAAAGTTTCACCTCTGTGAGAGTGACACAATTATTTATAGGTCAAATAAATATTTACATGGCCTTTTGTATAACCTCCCATGCGATTTTGATGAATTACAAGATTGTGATAAATTGGCTAATGTTGCTTTAATTCAGACACAGAAAGCTTCGAAGTTTGGTGTAAATTTCAGTCCAAAATCTCCTGATTTTCCCCTTCATGGTTCCTTTTTGATAATCCTTTTATTTTTTTTGCCCATTTAAACCAACTTCAGATACAGTTAGCTTAGGTGTTAAAACCTATCCTTGTACAGAAGACAGAGTCAGAAGAATGTGTTTATAGCTAGGATTATTTTCATAGAATCATAGAATAGTTAGGGTTGGAAAAGACTTAAGATCATCTAGTTCCAACCCCCTTGCCATGGGCAGGGACAACTCATGTTAAACCATGCCACCCAAGGCCTCATCCAACCTGGCCTTGAACACCGCCAGGGATGGAGCATTCACAGCGTCCCTGGGCAACCCATTCCAGTGCATCACCACCCTAACAATAAAGAACTTCTTCCTTATATCCAATCTAAACTTCCCCTGTTTAAGTTTGAACCCGTTACCCCTTGTCCTGTCACTACAGTCCCTCATGAAGAGTCCCTCCCCAGCATCCTTGTAGATCCCCTTCAGATACTGGAAGGCTGCTATGAGGTCTCCATGCACCATTCTCTTCTCCAGGCTGAACAGCCCCTGCTTTCTCAGCCTACCTTCGTACGGGAGGTGCTCCAATCCCCTGATCATCCTCGTGGCCCTCCTCTGGACTTGTTCCAACAGTTCCATGTCCTTTTTATGTTGAGGACACCAGAACTGCACACAATACTCCAAGTGAGGTCTCACGAGAGCAGAGTAGAGGGGCAGGATCACCTCCTTTGACCTGCTGGTCATGCTTCTCTTGATGCAGCCCAGGATGCGGTTGGCAGCCCACCTCACAAGCCTGTTGAGGTCCCTCTGGATGGCATCCCTTCCCTCCGGCGTATCAGCTGAACCACACAGCTTGGTGCCATTGGCAAACTTGCTGAGGGCGCACTCAATCCCACTGTCCATGTCACCGACAAAGATGTTGAACAAGACCGGTCCCAACACCGATCCCCGAGGGACACCACTCGTTAACGATCTCCAGCTGGACATTGATCCATTGACCACAACTCTTTGCATGCGGCCATCCAGCCAGTTCTTTGTCCACTGAGTGGTCCATCTATCAAATTGATGTCTCTCCAATTTAGAGAGAAGGATGTCGTGTCATAGAAGGCCACCAGGTTGGTCAGGCAAGATTTCCCCTTAGTGAAGCCATGCTGGCTGTCACCAATCACCTCCTTGTTTTTCATGTGCCTTAGCATGCCTTCCAGGAGAATCTGCTCCAAGATTTTGCCAGGCACAGAGGTGAGACTGACTGGTCTGTAATTCCCCGGGTCATCCATTTTCCCCTTCTTGAAAATGGGGGTTATATTTCCCTTCTCCAGTAGTTGGGAACTTCAGCTGACTGCCATGATTTTTCAAATATGATGGACAGTGGCTTAGCAACTTCATTCGCCATCTCCTTCAGGACCCGTGGATGGATTTCATCAGGTCCCATGGACTTGTGTATATTCAGGTTTTTAAGATGGTCTCGAACCAGATCCTCTCCTACCGTGGGCCTGAGGTCTTCATTCTCACAGTTCCTGCGTCTGCCTTCCAAGACTTGGGTGGTGCGGTCAGAGACTTTGCCAGTGAAGACCGAGGCAAAGAAGTCATTAAGAACCTCAGCTTTCTTTAAGTCCAGGGTAGCCAGTTCTCCTGATAGCTTCCGGAGGGGGCCTACACTGTCCCTAGTCTGTCTTTTATTCACTATGTACCTACAGAATCCCTTCCTGTTATCCTTAACATCCCTTGCCAAGTTTAATTCTAACTTTTCCTTAGCTTTCCTAACCTGGTCCTTAGCTTCACGGACAACATCTCTGTATTCTTCCCAGGCTGCCTGTTCTTGCTCCCACCTTTCATAAGCCTCTTTTTTCCTTTGAATTTTCCTGAGCAGCTCCTTATCCATCCAAGGATGTCTCTTGGGCCTCCTACTGCACTTCCTTCTAGTTGGGATGCAAGACTTCTGAGCTTGGAGCAGGTGATCCTTGAATAACAACCAAGAGTCTTGGGCCCCCCTGCCCTCTAGGGCTATATCTCATGGAACCTTACTAAGCAGGTTCCTGAAGAGGCCAAAATCTGCTCTCTTGAAGTCCAGGGCAGTGAGCTTGCTGCACACTCTTCTCACTGTCCCGAGGATCTCGAATTCGACCATCTCATGATTGCTGCATCCAAGGCTGCCCTGGAGTGTCACATTTCCAACCAGCCCTTCCCTGTTGGTGAGCATGAGGTCAAGCATGGCACCTCTCCTTGTCATCTCCTCTATTACTTGCAGAAGGAAGTTGTCTTCCACACAATTGAGAAACCTCCTGGATTGCTTGTGCCGGGCCGTACCTTCACTCCAACAGATGTCAGGGTGGTTGAAGTCCCCCGTGAGAGCAAGTGCCTGCGAGCATGAGGCTGTTCCTATCTGTCTGTAGAGTGCTTCATCCACAGATTCCTCTTGGTCTGTAACACATCCCCACAGTAATGTCTCCCATCGCTGTTCTTCCTTTAACCCTGACCCACAAACTCCCTGTTGACTGCTCACCTGTCCCCAGACAGAGTTCCATACTCTGCAGCCTATCCCTAACATAAATAGGAACTCCCCCTCCCCATCTGCCAGGCCTGTCTTTTCTAAAGAGCCTGTAACCTTCCGTTCCAACACTCCAGCCATAGGAGCCATCCCACCATGTTTCTGTAATGCCTAGCATATCATACCCCCATAGACGTGCACACATCTCTATTTCTTCTTGTTTGTTCCCCATGCTAAGGGCGTTTATATAGAGGCATCTGAGCCGAGCTCCAAATGAAGCTGGCTCATTGGCTAGAGTGGCTGGAATATCTCTGCATTGCTCCGAGCATTTTTTATAGGTGCTGGCAACTGACTGGGTGTGTTGGGATGGAACGATTCCCCCCTCCCCCAACACATCTAGTTTAAAGCATTCTTGACCAGTCTGGCAAGCCTCCTACCAAAACTGCTCTTCCTCTTCTTTGCCAGATCAGCTCCACCAGCCTCCAGTAGACCTGGCGTACAAACTTGGGTCCTGTGTTCAAGACACCCAAACCCCTGACTATGGAACCACCCTTCTAACCATTTATTAGCCTGGCCAATCCTCCTAGCTTTTTTAAGGTCTCTTCCTGTATCCTGGAGAATTGATGAAAAGACAATCTGAACTCCAGAGCCCCTAACCACCTCTCCCAGGGCTCTGTAGTCCTTCTTTATGTTCTCCAGCCTACTGCTATCTATATCACTAGCACCCACATGGATCACTAGAAGTGGGTAATAGGACGTGGGTCTCACTAGAGCAGGCAGCCTCTCTGCAACATCCCTGATCCGTGCCCCTGGTGGGCAGCACACCTCCCTTGAGATTGGGTCAGGCTGACAGATGAGTGCTTCTGTCCCTTTCAAAGTACTGTAAATGGACTTTGTTTTAATTTTGCAATCAAGGCAAAAGTTTTACAGAGTATTTCATTGGACCTTATAGACCATTTCAGGCTGAAATGTGGTAAAGACTAACATACTAGTAAGCTTCTGTTCTTGTAATTTACATTTTTTAGCTGCAGAGGTGTAGAACAGGATAGAACTGGTCTTAACTGCTACTAAACAAAAAGAGTTTCTGCTAAAAAAGGAGACAAAAGAACAGTAAACTCTTTTCTTAAAATTTCAATGCCCATACTTAGGTTCTAAATGCAATCTATTGTTTAACCTGAGCAACAGTTCAGGCTGAGCCTACTACTACTAACATCCACTAGCTAAGTCTGAAGAAGTAAGCAAGACAGTGCTTAGCTGTGCTGGAGTGATTTTGTAGAATGTCAAGGATTATTATAACAGAAGTTATTCCTAGTGTTCCTAGTGTGCAAAAACCAGGAGCTTCCTTTTACTCGTGTTAATATGTCTCTAAAACTGAAGTTTAACTCTTTGGAAATGCATACTTCTTTTTTCTTTGCCTTCATGTGTAAAAGTAAGTGTTTACTTATTATACAAGACACTGCTGTCAAGGACTGTAGGAAGAGTTTTTTTAGTCTAGGAAACAAGCAAATAATTCAGGGCCATATTTCTGACTTGCGCTTGCTGAAACAGAGAAAGATTAACTTTAGAGAATCAGTTTGGTGCTCTGGTTCTTACAGCTTCCTTAATGCCAGAGTGTTACGGCTTTCAAATTTTGTCCATTTGAGTCTGGTCCTCTACACACCTAGTATCAGTAGCAGTTGTATCTTTGATAAGTCTTGTACCTGTTCTGCCTCCTTGCCATTCTGCAATATGTATCTTATTCTTTTGGAGAAGCAAGGTGACTGCTAGCAGGTGATTTGGCTTCAGACTGCTCCTGCCATCTGTGTAAAAGGATCACTCTTTCTAACATTAAGCAGTCTGACCATAGCTACAGGTACTGTTTCAGTTTGGCTGCTGGAATGCTAGGCAAACATCTGCATTATTTCTTGTCTACTGAACAAGAATTTTTGGATAGAAGCAGGTAGATGTTTAGTGTAAACTATTAAGCAATAGCCTGAATTTAGGCATGAATAGCTGACAACTTCAAGGCCACTGACAGTAATTTTTTATCTGAGCAGTATCTAAGACACATAAAATGCTGTGATTAATTCCCTTTGTACATGTACCACAATTACCTGTCAAATCCAGGTTTTGAGTATTTAATGATGGTTGCATTCTACAGGTTGATTGACAGTGGTTTTATAAAGCTTTGGTCAAAAGAACAGCTTTATCAGTGAGATGATGTTCTGTAACAGGTTACACTGCTTAACTTCTGTTATTTACAAAAGAGTGGTACAGGTAACTGAAGTGACATTATTCAGACAAACAAAACTAGTCTTCTGAAAATAAGAGGCCAACTCTGGCAAACAATTTTTTTTCCTACAAATTAGTTTTGCAAAATGATCAGTGTTAATAATAAAATATAACATTGAAGTGAAGAGTCTTAATGTTGCATACCCACAGTATATAAAACTATTACAAGTGCAATTGTCTCATGCAGCATTTTGAAAAAGTTAATAAAATAAGAAATTAAAGTGATGTAATGGCAATGATCTACTTGTTTTCAAAAATGGTTTTGATATGTTTTCTCAGAAATATTAAAAAAAAAATTGTTAAGCATGAAAGCCCTGAAAGATGGGGTAAAATTGGAGCAGCAAAAGAAAAAAATGAGTAGTGAAGACATCAGGATAACTTATTACTTGTTATTTGGGTCAGTTATTTTTGTATGATTTATAGGAGAAACTGGATAGTGAATTAGTGTTTGCCTTGTGATGTTAAGCTCTTTTTTTTTTTTTTTTTTTTAAACAAAAATTATAGCAGATTTTGGGAAATGACACATTTAAATTGTGTTATGGAATTTCTGTGCATACCAGCTAAAATTCTTCAAATATCTTATACATGTTGAATTTGTAGTGCATTGTAGAATTAACTGAAAAATTCCTGATTTTACTGTTCTTTGTGCTTAATATTTTTAATATTACTGGAGAGGTATCTTAGAAACGTGCCCTCAGAAGACACCAAAGAAATAGTTTTGAAATGTACCATGCTAAATGTGAGGCATTTAACATGAGGCACATGTAAATTGGAAAGAAAAAAGTTGGTAGGAAACTAACTGATGTATTCAGGCTATTAGATATTTTTTGTTTTATTGAGCAATAAAAGGAGAAATCCAATTGTTGCTCATTAAGAAATCCAGTGAAACTCAGAGCTTTATTCTAAGAACAAATAAAAGAAAAAAGTGTATCTTTGTTGAAAGCATTTTGTTCAAACTTTGCTTCTTTTGGTTAATATCACTTCACAAGTGTCCTGCCTGGCGTAAAAACTAATGTTTGTTGTATGAATAGACTTGGCATATTTTAGCATTGAAATAAAAATCACCTGTGGCATTACACTATATTCTCAAGGAACTGTAAAAATGACCAGTTATGCCAGACAGAACTAGTAAGAAAAATGAAGTACAAGAGCACTCCTTTTTTAGTTTTTAAGCACGCTACTCTCCCGGCATTTAACCATCTTTTTGATTCAATAGGATGCAGGCTGCAAAATAATTGCTAAGTTGTATTGGGCTTGTCTTGTTTAGTGTCTGCTAACATGGGTCTGTTTCCTCTAATTCATAATGACATGATATAATTCACTATTTAAGAGTGTGTGAAAGTTTTGGTGATATGATATGAATAAATTGCATAACAAAATTGGAAAGATATGTTCTTCCTATATTCAGTATTTATTTCCACTGCCCTTTCCCTTCCACTCCCCTTTCTGCTCCTCTCTCCTTTTTGCACAGTAAACTCCAACTTCTTGCCTATATGGGAAATTCTGCAGGGTTTACAATACCTACAAAAGTTAGAAATAGCTAACAGTTTTATCTCATCTAGTCTATCATTCTGCCAGTGTAGCTTGTTCCTTACAGCACATTTTCTTGTGTATTGTTCAACCTACTTTCACAAGTCCCAGGAAATGAGGGTTCTACTAGTTTGTCTGGGAGACTATTCCCCAATTTAATAGATTTCATTGTCAGCAAGAGTGAGATCTGTCCACAAGAGATTAAAATGGCCACAAATCGTAGTGCCTTCCAGACTAAATGTCAGCCCCAACTGTCTGCTTTCTTTCAATAACTTTCAATAACTAAAAAGAGCACTGAAATCCATAGATGAGTGGCACAATGAAGAAGAAATCTACATGCATAGGAAAGAATGCACTGAAAGACAAAATATCAACTGTATTCAAGCTAATGTTGATTTGATTGATTTAATGTAGGATTGTTTGTTGGGTTTTGTTGGTGTTTATTTTTTTTTTTTTTTTTGTTTGGTTGGGTTTTTTTAGGGGGAGGGGAGGAGTTGTTTTTTTTCTTTGTTAAGCTTTTTGACACCATGGTGATGATTGTAGTTAAAACAGCTAGTTAGATGAGAGAGAGAGAGAGGCAGGAATTCGTAATAATGAAACTGGTTTCTATAACAACAGATGGAGTATAAGCTATGAATGGATCCGAGGCAGGTTGCTTTCAGAAAATATCCTGATTTTCACCTTTTCAAATTGTAACTGCATTACATATCAGTAAGTGCTAAGTGGAAATGAGACTTGATACAGAAGTAACAATAAAGATTAATTCTTTACAAGACAGTGACTTTCGTAGCTCTTAACACACAAGGTTGGTTTATTGTGTTATATTCTTGATGTAGTCCTACTACAGAGATACAGCTATACTGATTATTGCACAAATGTAGAGAAAAGGACGTTCACTGTGCCTTAGAAAAAGGGCGTGGATTGGTGATAGAGACTCTCTCGAAATATGAAGAGTTGAGAGTGACAGTAGGTCCCATTTTTTTGTTTCCAGGTTACTGTCTTTGCCTTAACTGTGTATGATGGAACAGAGAAGAATTGTGAAAATGTGAGAGAGATGTAAACTTACAGGTTTATGTTATTCACATGCATGGAGATTTTATACATTATTCATTAATGTGGACTTAATTTCTGTTATTCTGATACTGATTTTGAGAAAGACTTTAGCAGTGATCTTTAAAAATGTTTTTGAAGATTTGTTTTTTACTTTTGCCAAGGTCTTAAACTCACATAAGTCTTTTGATAAAGATATCAAAATATATTTGATATAAAAAAAAATATTTGAAGTTGTTCCTGAAGCTGATTACTGCAGTTTGTATCTTTTTTAACTGAACTTCAGAGCTTGGGAAACCTCAACAGAGAGTTGCCTACTAAAGGAAAAAAGAAAAGAGAATTTCTGCTGCATCACTTATATTTGCATTAAACTTTGAGACTATGCAGACATACACCACAAAAATAATACTCAGAATTAGTGAAATATCACAGATTTAACCACAAAATTTTTAAGTTTATGTTGTAGTCTAACTCCTTGTGTTTTCCTCTCATTTGAAATCTGCTTTGACTACTTGATGTAGTCGATGTAGTGAGGATTAAAAAACCCTAAAGGAGACAAAATAGCCTTTCTCTATTTACTACACTGATACAGATTATTATAATCACATGTATAAAAACTGTCTGCAAAATCTATTAATGTTGTCTAAAATGGGACAACTGATACTTCTAGCTACTGCTTTGAAACTGTCAAAGACTGGAAATGCCAAGAGCTCTAATTCTCTGCTGAAATAATACTTCAATACCCACCTTGAGGGAGGATGTAGGCAAAAGAAGTGCACATTTTTTATACTCTATTTTGCAGATTACAGTTAGTTTTGACAGATCTTAACTTATACAAGGCAGGAGCAAGAAAGTAGAAACTTTCCCAATCTGCTTTGCGTAGGTTGAGCTGTTACAATCTTATTGCTCAGACTTCTCAATGTTCTTCTGTTGACACCTTACTACTCTCCTTGTCTTGTGTCAGAAACTAGACAGAGACCATATTTTCTTCCTTGCACAGTAAGATTCTTACTATTCACTTTGGAACTGTAGCCTAAAACAAAGGAGCAGTTAATCATAAGTGTTTGCAGATTGGTATAGCAAGCTAGAATGGTGAAAATAAAATGATTCTCTTCAATCCACCTTGTACAAAGGAAGGTGGATCAAAGAACTCCCTGGGTACTCATTTGGAATCTTATGCTTAGAAAGTTCTGAGATAAATGCAAAAGGAGATGAAGAGTTGAAATTATACATTGCTATGCCAGTTTAACTATAAATAAGTGTCAGTAATTACTGGAAAAGTTTGAAGTATTTTGGCTGAGATTGTAAGGATTCTCAAGAAAAATCCACTTAGCCATTGTGGAAAAGTGATCCCAAACAGCAAGTTATCCAAGGCAGAAAAGTATAACACAATCTCTGGAGGCAAAAAAATTATATTAAAATGACAGCAAAACTTTTTTTAAAAATTTTTTTCAATTCTATAACAAGGACAATCTATCTATGTGCTGGAGGTCAATAGATTTAGGAGTTGTGTTAGAAATTTTGTTAGTAGCTGTTTAAATATCTTTATCTATTCTCTTGGTGTTTAAATACCTATTACGTTTCTAAAGATTGGTGGTACCCTTAAATTCCAAACATCCCTTTAGGGTTATTTCGATAACAGCTTAACATATAAAATTAATTTAAACATAATAGACTTGAGGGCTGATAAAGGTATGCATGTGCAGAAATATATGATGTGATAATTTGTAAAGGTTTGAACCTCTCAGCATAAAGAACAATTTTTCATTTCCAAGATATATTGTTTTGTCTTTGTCTCTCACTCCATTACTGCTTCTCTCTCCTACATTAACGCTGAGCAAATTGCAAATTAAATAATGTGAAGGGAAGACAGGAGGAAAAGACTGGCAGTTTGGCTTCTTAATAACTTACCGAGTCTTGTCTGCCAGTTAGATCTCTACAGGTGTGCTCCTTTTTGTCCTGAAGGAGCTGGCAAATGAAGTTGCTAAGCCACTGGCCATCATATTTGAAAAATCATGGCAGTCAGGTGAAGTTCCCAATGACTGGAAAAAGAGAAATATAACCCCCATTTTCAAGAAGGGGAAAATGGATGACCCGTGGAATTACAGACCAGTCAGTCTCACCTCTGTGCCTGGCAAAATCTTGGAGCAGATTCTCCTGGAAGGCATGCTAAGGCACATGAAAAACAAGGAGGTGATTGGTGACAGCCAGCATGGCTTCACTAAGGGGAAATCCTGCCTGACCAATTTGGTGGCCTTCTATGATGGGGCTACGAAACTGATGGACAGGGGCAGAGCAGTTGACGTCATCTACCTGGACTTGTGTAAAGCCTTTGACACTGTCCCACATGACATCCTTGTCTCTAAATTGGAGAGACCTCAATTTGATGGGTAGACCACTCGGTGGATAAAGAACTGGCTGGGTGGCCGCATGCAAAGAGTTGTGGTCCATGGCTCAATGTCCGACTGGAGACTGGTAACGAGTGGTGTCCCTCAGGGATGGGTGTTGGGACTGGTCTTGTTCAACATCTTTGTCGGTGACGTGGACAGTGGGATTGAGTGCACCCTCAGCAAGTTGCCGATGACACCAAGCTGTGTGGTTCAGTTGATAAGCTGGAGGGAAGAGATGCCATCCAGAGGGACCTCAACAGGCTTGTGAGGTGGGCTGATGCCAACCTTATGAAGTTTAACCATGCCAAGTGCAAGGTCCTACACCTGGTTTGGAGCAATCCCAGGCACAGCTACAGGTTGGGCAAAGAACAGATTCAGAGCAGCTCTGCAGAGAAGGACTTGGGGGTGTTGGTCGATGAGAAAATGAACATGAGCCGGCGGTGTGCGCTCGCAGCCCAGAAAGCCAAGTGTATCCTGGGCTGCATCAAGAGGAGCGTGACCAGCAGGTCGAAGGAGGTGATCCTGCCCCTCTACTCTGCTCTCGTGAGGCCTCACTTGGAGTATTGTGTGCAGTTGTGGTGTCCTCAACATAAAAAGGACATGGAACTGTTGGAACAAGTCCAGAGGAGGGCCACGAGGATGATCAGGGGACTGGAGCACCTCAAGTATGAAGACAGGCTGAGAAAGTTGAGTCTGTTGAGCCTGGAGAAGAGAAGGCTGCATGGAGACCTCATAGCAGCCATCCAGTACCTGAAAGGGGCCTACAAGGATGCTGGGGATGGACTATTCATTACGGACTGTAGTGACAGGACAAGGGGTAACGGGTTCAAACTTAAACAGGGGAAGTTTAGATTGGATATAAGGAAGAAGTTCTTTACTGTGAGGGTGCTGAGGCACTGGAATGGGTTGCCCAGGGAAGTTGTGAATGCTCCATCCCTGGCTGTGTTCAAGGCCAGATTGGACAGAGCCTTGGATGACATGGTTTAATGTGAGTCCTCCCTGCCCATGGCAGGGGGGTTGGAACTAGATGATCTCAAGGTCCTTTCCAACCCTAACTATTCTATGGTTCTTTGATTTTTAAGACCTTTGCAGCTGTTGAAGGTCAGCTAGTAACAGTCTGAAAGTCCACGCTGTTGCATTGCTGATCTCCTTGCTTCAAACATGCATAATCTTTGAAGAGCAAAATAATCCCATTCGTCTTTGAAGTAAATGCTTTCACTGACAAATGAGAAAGAAGGAGGCCAGGCATACTCTAAGTAAGAGAGCAGTCAAATATTTTTCTCTTGTTTGCATTTACCAGTACTTTTTTTGACATCATCTCTCCATTAGGAGGAAGAATTGAAGTTAAACACAATAAAGTATGTACCAGAATAAGAAACACAATAAAATCCAATGAAGACAAACAATTAAATGTGAACTTAAAAGCAACTGATATTTATACAGTGTGGAGATAATAAGAGGGAAAAGATGCAAGGGCCAAAGGTGCGCAGCTACATTAGAAATAGTTCTGCAAAATGATCTCCTAACCTGCAGTTTGGCATGTTGAATCCCAGTGTTCAATGTCCATCTCACTGGCACAGTGACTGGAGGAAAAATATTTCAAATTACCTGCATGGTTATACTCTCCTGTTTAACTATTAACATGTGAAAATAAGTGAAATATTCCCACTGTCTTGCAAATGGGTGTATTTTTGTGTATATGTACACACGTATATATCTCTCTACATGTGTTTCTCTCTATACTGGGAATTAGAAATTACACCAATGGTGATGTTTAGGAGAGTGACAAATCATGACACACTGAAACTAAAGTTTCAGTTTCACGCACTGAAACTAAAATTCTACTAAATTAATTCATTAGTAATGTACTTTGTGAGTAGTGGTCAATTCTTACACAATCGTCACTCCATGTATAAGGCTGCTAGTCTTTAGTAGTCATATTCTGAAAGAGCTATGGGTATACAATAACACAGATCTGCTGCAATGTAGTTAGCACTGATGACTATGGTGTGTAGTAGTTCTTAGTTGCAGATGTCAAATTAATCAGCCCTGACAGGGCTTTGATGAGACAAGGAGGCTTATAATCTTCTGTGATTTTATTCCTGGCTTGCGTCTGAGATTCTTATGCAGTTACCCCACTCCCAGGAAGGGTGTTCTTCTCTGCTTCTGTTGCTGCCTACCTTATTTTATTTTATCTTGCTGGCCATGTTCCCTATGCATTTGGGAAGATGCCCTGCCTATTTGCAGTTCCTTGAGCTTCCTCTGTCTGTTAACTTTTTAATACTTGGATGCCACCACTCTGAAACTACAAAATCTTTTCCTCATTGGTGATAATTCTGTTCACACACTTCTGGAAGATTGCACCTGTGGTATGCATGAGACAGAAGTGATCAATAAATACATTGATATACAATAATTACTCCAGAAATGGATCATCATCCTTCATTACTTGGATCATACATGGCCAGTATAAGGAGGTACAATATAGTATGTCATGAAAATCTTACAGATGAGTAATTATGCATGTAAAAAGAGAGTTCATTTTCTCACTTCACTTACACTGCCAGTGAGATACATGATGAGCCTCATAAACTACTGTGTAGGTGCATGTGTCAAGAACATCAACTATAGCTCTGTTTCTAGCACAAAAACACTTACGGTCCTGCTGCCAACTTCAGTTGTCCCTGCAGAGGTCATACTGCTGTAGTGGCTCTGTTTTCAGAGGTAGGTGCTCATCCCTAGATACCTACAAGAAACATATTATTGTTATGCTACAGCAGGTTTTCTGTTTAAAACTATTTTGATGTGAATACATTGCTTTCATAGAGCCATAGTTAAAATGAAGGAGCAGTGTGTGCACATAAAACTTACTGTACAGCTTTGCAGTCTTCAATTCGAACAGTCTGTGTTGCTGGCAAGAGATGGCTGGAGAAATGAGCTTTGGCAAACCAGTAGACCAGTTTTTGCTAAGAATTAGCGTCAGCTTTTCACATTCATTAAAGTCTCCAACATCCAATTAGGGGGTTGTTTGGAAATTTTTGTTGAAAAGAAAGTGGAACAGTGACGCTGGTATTTTTTTTTTATTTAAAAATATGCCAAACTTCTTTGAAGTACTGATATAACCTTTTCTGCTATTTGCCTCCCCACCCTTTCTGAGATTTTTGTTGCACTGGTAAGAAGGAACTGTAGAGAGGGAGAACTTTTCTTTTTAATTACAATTAATGATTTTATTTTGTTTTAGTTGGCAAATTCAACTATTTTTCAGATCAGTTGGAAAAAACAGAGAAGGCTTTCTTTTCCTGATTTGAAGTTTGGTGGAAAAAGACTCTCCCATCTTTGAAATACTAATGGATGTAGTAATAATTGTTTTCTTCATGTCTTGTGACGTAAGACATCTTTCATAGCTTTTCCTTTCAGGAAAAGGGTATCTAGCATACTAGCCCTCCTGCTTCTTATATTCCTTGACTGAATAGGAGTAGTGTCTTAATTGATGACTTTATCTTATCAGGTTCAGTTTGTTAATCTCAGAAAAATACTATCCATGAGCAGACCTTGTCTGTCTCATCTTCCTCCTCCCACTCACCTGCCAGTTTCTTTCTTTTATGTTTTCTTTCATTTTAATTTTTCTTGTTCAGTGCAAGGTCAAGCTTTGTGTTAAAGTCACTGTGACAACAGCTTCTTCATTAAAACGGTAATATGCACAAATTTGTAAATTCCTTTAAATTACCTTTCTAGAGGTATACATTCCTGTCACATTCAACAGAAAATAAATCATAATTCTGACTTTTGAGAAATGCAGTGTACCAAGAAATTATCTTTTGTGAAAACTTTAGAGAGAATTCCAATATTCTGCATCCCTTTTTATAATAAATTATAGGTAAAATAATAAAAGAATTATAGATGAATTTTTTCCTCCAAATATTTTAATCAGAACTGGCCTGGTTAATCTCTTTCGAAACTCTGGATTTGTCATATTTTCCAATTCTGCCTGTGCTTAGTTAGGAGAAATAAATATATTTTTATATGTAAATAAAATTAATAATACATGTTTCAAATAATGCAATGTTTCTAATTTTTCAGGACATCCAAAAATAGCTGGTTTCATTCCTTTCACTTGAATATTAAATAACCTGAAAATTAGGAAATTGAAAGAGAAATCTGAACTTGTAAAATTAATCTGAAAAGCAGATTAAAAAAACTCAATCTTTTTCACATATAATGCCATGCAGTGTACTGTTGTGCAATTTTGTTTACAGCTCTGTGTTGCCTAAGATACAGGTTTAGTCGTGTAGATTGAATGCTTACTATTTTGGCAGCAATCAGAACTAGGAATGTTGACGTGAGAAACGTGGCTCAGTATACAGGATGAGTAATTGAATATTGAAATAGATATCCTTATAGAAAAGCTATTGCAGTTTTTAAAAGGAGCTATAATCTTTGCCCTTTTGAGGTCTGCGAATTGTGGTAATTATGGGCTATTGGTTTCATTTGTGAAGACGTAGAATACACAGAAGAAATAAAACCCAACTAAAATACTTCTACTGATTTTTTTCTCTTGTGTATGAAGTGGTAGCTAAATGATGCTCTGTCAGAGCTTATCTACCTTTTTGTGTGTGGCTCATATAACTTATTCACAGCTTTCCTCTATATGAGCAATGTGGCCAGACTAAACCAATGTTGAGAAAATCTTTATATCATGCTACATAAATGAAAGACCTCATTTAGTCATGCTGCTAAAGGTATTGCAAAGCAGAGAAGTAGCAGACTGCTCATCACTAGCTTCCACTACACTCAGCCTCTGCGCAATTACGTCACTGTATCGAAGTTGCTTATCCAAATAATCAGTTACATGTCCAAACTAGGCTTTCTTGAGCAGAAGAATTTTTTACCTACAATTATCTATTAAGAATCCCTTTTACTGTAAAAGAATACTCAAACTGCTGCTAGCCCAGCAGGTATCTAAGCAGAGCTCTAGGGCTTCAACCACTTCCCAACAGTTGACTATCCTAAAGGCATGCAGATGACGTGTCTTTCCCCTTTCCAGTAAGAAGAGCAGTATATCGGTTGCCTTGTGTGTTTGGACTCGAGTTATAGTTTATTTTACAGCTCCTATTTGTAAGGAATTCCTTCCTTTCATAATCTGACTGTGTGTCTATTCTCATTTAATATTGTTTCACACCATCCAGATCTTACTTCACCTCAGTTTCTCTGCATCTCTGCTGACTCTTCCATTTATTATGCTTTCCTTCCACTTCATTCTTCCCTTCCTTTTTCTCTCATTGCCCAGCCCAGTTCCCTCAGGTTGATTCCTTTTCTCATTTAGTACACTGTCTAATCTGCATCACTTCATCACTGTTTAACCACCTCCCAAGACATGGAACAAAAGAGATAGAAGATCTCCTAAGCTGTCTTCCTTACTGATACAAATTCTCAGTATGTTGTGTGCAATGACTAATCTCGTATGGCACAGGCTGCATTTTTACTGAAACATTCCTTGCTCATTTTGGGTTCCTTGTAAGTAATAATAATACAATAAATTGATTTTTTTTTTTTTCTTAAACAGTATAAGTGACAGAACTCAAATAGGATAACAGTATTACCTTATTTTCCAGTTTTATTACCTGTGCTTAAATGTTGTTAAAAACTGATGTAAACCAATATAATGAAAAAGTTTTCTCCCCCAGCCTTGTTGTGAGTGTGGAAAAGGTTATGCTTCTGTACATTCTCTTGTGATTTTTAATTAAAGCATTGGCAAGTATGTAAGAGTTTTGTTAAATGCATGGCTTAATTGTGTATTATTCCCGCTATTATAAATTGAATGGACTTGAAAGCGTATTAGTGTGAAAATGAGTCTTAAGAGGTCTGTTCTTTAAAAGTCTGCATACATAATCTTCATTCTCCTTTAGAGGACAAAAGAAAATGTTATCTTAACTGTCTAGTTTTTCTTGCATGAGATATTGCCTTTTGCAGGGATGCGACAAAAACTGCTTCAAGTTTGGAAATTTCAAATCTCACCTGTTCTTGATTAGATTTTCTTCCCTGCTGGTAAAAAATTGTAGTTTCCTTAAAGAAAAAAAAAAAACCCAACAAAAAAACCACACCAGTATTGGGTCTATTTGCCATAAGCCTGCAGATAGAGCTACTAACACCAATTAATATGATAGCTTTTGAAAATAATAATAATGAATAAATACAGCTGTTTAGCATTGGAGATTAATCAGCTAAATAGCCAAATTAAACAGCACGGTTTCTATTATATCACTTTGGCAAATATCTTTCATTTGTGGCTTTCTGAAACTCAGGATGAAGGCCAACATAACCTTAATTAAGTTTTGTTTTACTTGGCTATCTAAATTAAGGTCTGTTTTACTTGACCTAGACTGTTGTACCATTGACTCATGGAGAAATGTAAATGGAAAAACTTCAGTGTGGTCCTCTGGGTCTACCTCCAGCCATACCAGGATTGCACATTCTAGTGCTATCTCAGTGGCCTTTACTGACTGAGTTGCTTTTGATGCAAGTTATGTGCCTGCAAAATTTTCTGTGGTTCAGTAGAACTCAGAATTAGGGTTTTTTCTACCTTTTAAAGCGCTTTTTAACTGATGTTTGTGCATTTCTAAAAATTGTACTTCTTACAGCTATCATTTATGTAGTATTGTGCTGGTTTCGGCTGGGAGAGTATTAATTTTCTTCATAGTGGCTGTGTAGCTAGTATGGAGTTATGCTTTGGATCTGTGCTTGAAACAGTGTTGATAATAGGGATGTTTTCATTACTACTGAGCAGTGCTTACACAGGGCCAAGGTCTTTCTTGCTCCTCACCCCACCTCATCAGCGAGCAGGCTGGGGGTGCACAGGCAGTTGAGGGGGACACAGACGGGACAGCTGACCCCAGTCTATGGGTATTCCTTGCCAGATGGTGTCATGCTCAGCATATAGAGTGGGGAGAAGAAGGGGGAGATGTTCAGAGTAATGGCATCTTCCCAAATGATGAAGCTCTGCTGTTCTGGAGGTGACTGAACACCTGCCTGACCATAGGAAATGGTGCATGAATTCCTTGTTTTGCTTTGCTTGCATGGCTTTTGCTTTACCTGTTAAACTGCCTTTATGTCAGCTTGTGATTTTTCTCGCTTTTATTTTCTCATTCTCTCCCCCATCCCACTGAGTGGCTGCATGGTGCTTAGTTGCCAGCTGGGCTTAAAACAATGACATCTTCCTGGTACATTAAGACAGCAGACTTTCTGCTCTTTTTAGACAGCAGTAGCCTTCCATGCACAGACCCTTGCTGTTTGGGTTTAATTTTCTATATCCTACCTTCCTTTCCTCTAGTGCTTCTTATGGTTGTCCTGAGTCATGAAGCCTGAGATTCAGGATCTCTGAATTCTGATCTTATTGCTTTTCACAGAATTGATCAAATCACATTTAGATCTATTCTTTCCCTATGATGAAGAATTAAAGTAAAGAGGAAATAATAGAAACTCAGAAATATAAATGTTTGTGACTGCTCATAGAGCACTGACTTGGAGCCTGTCTGTGACGCCTACCCTGCCCTTAAATGTCTTTTCTGATAAACCTTAGTAGTTTAGAAGGGAGATAGCAGCTAGATATCAGTTGTTTATGTGTATTATGTTAAATTCTGGACCTTTAGGCATTTTTGCCATAAAGTTACTTTGCTGCTACCAATGACATTCAGGAAGTAGGATGGGGTGGAAGGCACAGAATGCGGCATCTACTCATGGAATTTGAAAACATCAGAAGAAACCATCATGGATGCTGAGTTATCTATGGCATCATTGCTGAAGTACTGTTCTTATATGCTGATTTAAATTCTCATAATGAGTGATATGAGGTCCAATGTGATTTAACACAGAAAACGTGCAGCAACAGTATGCACAAAATGCAATTAAAACAACTATTGATGAAAACTCATTCTCGCAGGTATTTCTGTCTAATCAGACAGTTTTCTTGCAAGACTGGAAAAAGTGTAGCAGCTTACTGACAAGATGGAAACACTCCTTCCTCTCTGTACTCATTATCTTGAAATTGTACCATTCCAATGTTTCAGCTTCTTCATGCTGAAAGCAGCGGTGGTCTTTTTAAAGCATAAGTGTTAGTCTGATTTCAGAGGCAGCAGGAACAGCATCTAAGCTGTTTGTAAGCAGTGGATCTCCTCCATTGGGCTTCTGAATGATAAATGGATCAGGAGTCAAAAAAATTCAAGTTGGATTTGTTCTACTTCTGCAACTTGGAGCCTCTTTTTCTTGTCTGGGTTGTTGGCACAATACATGAGATGCAAGCACTGCCTGCTGAGGGACCTCTGCTCTCGGGACTTTGTTTCCTCCTTGCAACAGTGTGATTGCTGAAGGGCCTGTGGGCTTTTACTCATTGTCTTGCCTTCAGTATTATCTAGGACAAGGCTTTTCTTTCTACATTCCCTGCACCTCTCAGCCTTTGTGAGCAGCAGTGTCTAAAAACTGGGAAAAAGTGAAGGAAGGTGCTGGAACAAAATGTGTCATAATGATTACTTCTGCAACTGCATAAAGCATTTTTGCATAGACTCTTCTAGTTCTTCCAATGTGTTCAATGTAGCAGTCTCCAATAGCTTTAAAAGCATGAAGGAAGCAGTGTAATAGGTCTGCTATATGGGTTTATCTTTTCATTTAAGAGGAGAGTGAGATTTTGGGGAGCTGAACCTCTTGCTTGTTAATATCCATTCATGAAGACAAGTGGGAAATGTTTCTTATCACAGGTTATTTTATCTACAAAGAGCATCTGTAGCACTGCCATCACCAGACAAGCACTTTTAAATGAATTTCTACTTTGAGAGGACACATGCATAATATGAGTATACAAAATGAATTTAAACAGCCCTCGTGAATAATTGAATTCTGCGTGACAGTCTTTAAAAACAAAATCCTGTTGTGACAGTACAAGTATTTGCAAGCTTTCCATTTTCTTTTCATTATTACTCTTCAAATTTTTGACACTCACTGTACGAGATCATATTAACTGATGATATAGCATCATAATGTGTTTTAAGAAATTACTGCTTTTTGAGTGAAGAGCAGTTGTCACTTTCACTTGTAATGATTATATCCCATTTGAAACTCTAAGGGCAGGAAAAGCATGTCAAAAAAATTCAGATACAGGGGATGTTGCACGTACTCCTTTGCAGATTCTTTACAAAGTGATGTGCTTGAAAATACAAAGCCCACCAAATTAAGCCCATTAAAGACTGTTAAAATTATGCAACTTTTGTCCAGATAATGGAATAGGAAACTGGAGGTTTTAAAGGCTTGTTCTTAAGACAGTCTACATTATGTACACCTGTAACAAAAATCTCATTTTTTTACCCTTTATTCTTATGTTTCTCTGCTCCTGTTACTTCACAGGTTGAACACACTGTACTGTGGAGTTGATCAAAAGGATATTCATAGGATCATAGAATCATTTGTGTTGGAAGGGACCTTCAAAGGTCATCTAGTTCCAACCCCCTACAATGACCAGGGACATCTTCCACTAGATCAGGTTGCTCATAACCACATCCAGCCTGGCCTTGATTGTCTCCAGGGGTGGTACATCCACCACCTTTCTGGGCAACCTGTGCCAGTACTTTACCAGTCTCTCTGTAAACAATTTTTTCGTTACATCCAGCCTGAATCTCCCATCTTTTAGTTTAAAATCATCACCCCCTATCCTGTCACAACAGGCCCTGCTAAAAAGTCTCTCCCCATCTTTCTTATAGGCCCCTTTTAAGAACTGAAAAACTGCCATAAAATCTCCCCAGAGCCTTCTCTTCTCCAGGCTGAACAACCCCAACTCTCTCAGCCTTTCCTCATAGAAGAGGTGTTCCATTCCCCTGGGCATTTTTATGATCCTCCTCTGGACAGGTCCATGTCTTTCCTGTACTGAGGACTCCAGAGCTATATGCAGGACTGCAGAGCAGGGTCTCATCAGAGCAGAGCAGAGGGGCAGAATCACCTCCCTTAAAAAAGATGAAGAAATAATTAAAAGAACATAGCAGAAATCTTTGAAAGCAAATTATATAATCTATATTCTGCAGATTCTTTTCCTCATTTCTGAAAGAACCCCTTTCTGTTCTCTAATTTTACGCTACCTGTAGTGTACCATGAGTTCTTCCTCTTTGCATTTGTGATCTCATTTAAATATTTCATTTGAGCTGGGGATCTGGTCCAGGCTTCCATACACGACAGAATGACAAAAATCCTAAATCACTCTCTGTTGCCCTCTTTAATCCTTGTTCCTACAGATTATGGAATTTGAAATTGTATGTTGGTAGGGTCAGCTGAATGTGTACCTGCAGAGGCTTAGATCAAGTGCTTAAACATTCAAGAGGGAAAATCTTCATTATTTATTAGTTTAGCAGTAGTCTTAATTGTCCTGGGCAGAACTTGGTAGGTGAGAGATTGGAATCCAAACTTACTAGTGGCTATCTCCAACAGCTGAGTTGGACTTTCTTAGAGTAGGGATGCTCTGCACCTTTCCATATTGGCTGACAGTAAAGTCAGCCAAAAAAGAATTCACCCATGCAATGCTGTGCTCTGACTTGTGCCCTTCTAATTTATTGGGGAGGTAGGATGTGAGCTATAAGACATAGTGCAGGAGTGAAAGTGGGTGCCTGCACAAATGTTTAAAAGAAAGGAACTTCTTAAATTGGCTTTTCCATTGAAGAAAGTGTATGAAGATCCTTGTCTTTTGAAGGTGCTTATCTGTAGAATTGACAAGAGATGCGTCAAAAAGGATTTTTTTTTTTTTTTTCTTGCGAACATATATAGGATATTTTTCACTCTAATCCTGCTATTCTCATTCAACTCCAGGATATCCTTACTGGAAAAGGTGGAGTGACTGCATACAAGCACATAACAAGACACCCATCAGACTAATGGTGGTATCACAGACTAATTCCATCAAGAAGAGAAAGAAAAATAGTGTTATATCTTGAGTTAATGCTGTTCATTTTTATGTGAAACTTTACATTTTTTAGGCTTTCCTTAGAATTGAGTATGAATTCTGAAATCCATTTTACAAGTCCTATGTATTAAATGCTTACCTGGTCACATAGTTTTCATGGGATGAAGTAATAAACCTGAATGCCTATAACTTTTGTAGCAACAAATCTTGCTGTCTTCAAGCTAAGAAATAATTAAGGAGATGTTTATACTACACACAATGGGAAAGTCCTTCCTCCACACCTTGCTATGTGACTGGCCTCCATGTCAGGATATGTAGGAGGTGATGCTTATAGGCTGCTTTTGCATCTGTTTCTGCCATGACATTGGAAACAAGTTCAAATGAGGAAAAGCTCAGATAAAGTACTGTTTGACTACTTTTCATACAAGCCAAGAGATTTGCACTTATATCAAAAGTCTTGCATCATACAGAACGCCTGATCACTTTGCAAAATATACATTAACTAAAGGAGAAATTTGAGATGACTGCTATTAACTTTAGAGATGTAGGCAGTTGAACTATATTGTGCCCATTCCAGGCGCTAGACATAAATCTGTGCCTTGGACAGGTTCCTAGAATTTGATAGGAGAACCTAAGAGGTTAAGAACCTCAAGTTTTGAATGTGGAATAGACCCTGTGGAAAGAGGCATTCATCCAGACTATAATACTAAATTTTTTCTTGTAAGGGGCCATATATCACATTAGTAATAAGGAGCTTCTGCAGATATTTAGTAACTACCCTGACAAAAATGGTAGCATATTTGTTTTTGAAAAACACAATGTGACAGAACAAAACACAATGTAAGCAGGAAGGTAAATCCTTACTGATTCCAACTCATGGAACTATAGCATATTCATTTCAAGGATGTTGAAACATTTTATTCATTGCTTTCTAAAACCATTCTAAGATGCACAGATGTACATGGATAAGCACGGAGGTGAAGTGTTGCAAATTTGTACCAGCCTCAGGTGCACGTTCTGTGGCTACTGAGTCCTTTAGTTTTGGGCAGATAAGCGATGGGGGACTGCCAGAAAGCCCAAATTAGCATATAATGCCTATAATGAGCTTCTAATATTTTGTGCACTTTGGAAGTGCAGCTATTTCTAACAAGAAGCATTCTGTCTTGTTTCTAGTATACCTCTGCACTGCACTTTGAAGTTTGGTGGAGTTCAGAGCAGGAGAGAAAGGCTGCTGGTGTTTTTGACTGAAGCTGTGGGAGTAACACTGTTATTGCAGAAAAAGTGTGACGTGTCATGAATTAGAAACGGATATGTTTCTGTTAAATGTGCTTATCTGGGTTTACATTTTTGGTTTTGGCTTTTTATTAAGATCAGCATCTCTAAAGATTATATTTGAGGAAACTCACTGTATGATGCAGCAATTACATCCAATTTATTAAGGACCTGAAGGAAATCTGGGTCACTATTGAATTGTCTTTCTGAAATTGGATTGCTTTTGGGATTTTAGTGTGGAAATCACAAGGGTGATAGGATAGGCGAAAGGATTGAATGACAGATACTTACTGGAGTCCAGCTGGTTTAGCTGAAATAGATTTAAAAATAAAAGCATTGAAGAAAAATAAAAATCTTATAAAAATCTTATGAGAAATTATTTGAAAAACTAATCAGCAACGGCCTTTCGGGTACATATACATTTCCTTGAAAGATTAGAAAAAAAACCACTGACTTAAAATGCAATTTCTCAGTTAACGGCTTAAATTAAAAATGCTGGGTAATGCCATGTAACTTACACTTAGCTGAAATCTAACATACTCAGGGAACAGCTGTGTGGGGTAGGAACTTTCTTTTGAGTCCTCACTGTGCAAATTTTCGATTCCAATAGATGTCACTGCAATATGGTAGAACTCATTCTGATCTATGCATTCATACTGAGTTCACTCAGCATAAAGCGCATTGTCCAGATATTGTCTAACCAAATATATTGCTTTGTTAGGTCAGGATTTGAATAAGGAAAATAGACCTAAACTCACAATATTTTGTGCTACCTTGTTTTTCAGTGGTATTTTGATATGTATGAAATCATGTGCTACTTTGAAGTGTCTCAGTAAAGGATTATATTATATTTCCTAAACTCTGATACTGAACTTGGTAGTCAAGAGCATTTGGAGCGTCATGGATTTAACTTATGTTGTGTACTGAGCAATTAGGGACCTCAAGCCCAGCTGATTTCTTAGCAGTTAGGTGTGGCCACTGAGCTCCTGGACAAAATATCCTTATGAAATTTTCATTGAGGGGAAGAACTGTGGTTATATTTTCAGCATGGTGTGAAGGAATATAGCTGCATGACTCCCATTAATGTTAATAAGTGCTGTGCATCTATATGGCTATGCATTGTACTGAAAATTTGCCTCTTGGTGTGCTTAAAGCAGAAAGAAAAGTATGTATTTGAGATTATCCTTCCTTGAAGTAACCTGAAAATCTAGTGAATTTTGGGGGTGGTGGGAAAGCATTCAGAACTACAAATTGAAAAAAGCCTAGAAAGAACCACAGAGAAAACAAAACCAGAGGAGACAAAACAGATCAAACAGCTGGAAAGTCAAACAGAACGTGTTGGAAACAAATGAGGATATTAAAAGCTTAACAAGCCAGACTAGAGAGAAATCACTGAACTGCATTTCATTCAGGTCATCATTAGACAAAAGCACTGTGTATGAAAACACCTGTTCAAAACCAGAAATCTCTTCTGCTGCTGACTTTCAGACTTCTCTGGTAGTAAGAGATAGCTGTGAATTATGGTGTGTAGAAGTGATTATATTCTGTATCCACAAAACTAATGTTAGGACATTATAGGTCCTCTAGATTTTCATGTTGGAAAGTCTAAATGTATATATTTGTTTGTTTGTTTGTTTCCCTTGATACATATTGTCCATCATATTTGAAAAATCATGGCAGTCAGGTGAAGTTCCCGACGACTGGAAAAAGGGAAATATAACCCCTATTTTCAAGAAGGGGAAAATGGATGACCCGTGGAATTACAGACCAGTCAGTCTCACCTCTGTGCCTGGCAAAATCTTGGAGCAGATTCTCCTGGAAGGCATGCTAAGGCACATGAAAAACAAGGAGGTGATTGGTGACAGCCAGCATGGTTTCGCTAAGGGGAAATCCTGCCTGACCAACCTGGTGGCCTTCCATGATGGGGCTACGGAGCTGGGTAGAGCAGTTGATGTTACCTGCCTGGACTTGTGCAAAGCATTTGACACTGTCCCGCGTGACGTCCTTGTCTCTAAATTGGAGAGACCTCGATTTGATGGGTAGACCACTCGGTGGATAAAGAACTGGCTGGGTGGCCGCATGCAAAGAGTTGTGGCCAATGGCTCAGTGTCCGGCTGGAGATCGGTAACGAGTGGTGTCCCTCAGGGATGGGTGTTGGGACTGGTCTTGTTCAACATCTTTGTCGGTGACATGGACAGTGGGATTGAGCGTGCCCCCAGCAAGTTTGCCGATGACACCAAACTGTGTGGTTCAGTTGATACGCCGGAGGGAAGGGATGCCATCCAGAGGGACCTTGACACGCTTGTGAGGTGGGCTGATGCCAACCTTATGAAGTTTAACCATGCCAAGTGCAAGGTCCTCCACCTGGGTCAGAGCAATCCCAGGCACGGCTACAGGTTGGGCAAAGAACAGATTCAGAGCAGCCCTGCAGAGAAGGACTTGGGGGTGTTGGTCGATGAGAAAATGAACATGAGCCGGCTTCAGTGTGCACTCACAGCCCAGAAAGCCAACCGTATCCTGGGCTGCATCAAGAGGAGCGTGACCAGCAGGTCGAAGGAGGTGATCCTGCCCCTCTACTCTGCTCTCGTGAGACCTCACTTGGAGTATTGTGTGCAGTTGTGGTGTCCTCAACATAAAAAGGACATGGAACTGTTGGAACAAGTCCAGAGGAGGGCCAAGAGGATGATCGGGGGATCATGTATGAAGATAGGCTGAGAAAGTTGGGTCTGTTGAGCCTGGAGAAGAGAAGGCTGCGTGGAGACCTCATAGTAGCCTTCCAGTATCTGAAGCGGGCCATAGGGATGCTGAGGATGGACTATTCATTAGGGACTGTAGTGACAGGACAAGGGGTAACGGGTTCGAACTTAAACAGGGGAAGTTTAGATTGGGTATAAGAAAGAAATTCTTTACTGTGTGGGTGGTGATGCACTAGAATTGGTTGCCCAGGGAAGTTGTGACTGCTCCATCCCTGGCAGTGTTCAATGCCAGGCTGAACAGAGCCTTGGGTTGCATGGTTTAGTGTGATGTGTCCCTGCCTATGGCAGGGGGGTTGGAACTAAATGATCTTAAAGTCTTTTCCAACCCTATCTATTCTATGATTCCATGATTCTGTACAGAGATTAGGAATTTCATTGTGTCATTCTGCTGAAACAGTCACAACCCAAGAGCTTTCAGTACAAACCTGCAATAAACTGATCTTTCAGTAAACTGACATATCTGATCTCTAGGACCTGTGTGGAAAGAGTTGAAGAGAAAGTAAAACATGCTACCTTAATTTCCTCACATTTTCAGAGCAGGGTGATTTTGTTGATCATTTGCCCAAGGCAGAACTGCAAAAAAAATCCCTAGCATAGGCCAGTCTTTGACCTGACTGAACTGGAACTGTAGAAGGGTTGTCAATTGTAAATGAAAAGCAAGACTGCCAGGAGGTTTGTTGGACCAGTTTTCTCAGCTAGATTCACCTTTATAAACACCAAATATTTTATTAATTTTCTATGAAAAAGTGTGTAGATAAGATTATAGTCAGGAAGGCTTTAGGGATGAAAACCCTCTGTTATTAATATTTGATATCCGCTATTCCAAGAAAAAACATACTTGAATTTGTTGAACATGCCAAAAGATTCTAAGGGAAATATATTTATAAATGGTGAATTACTGTATGCTTGTGTGCTATTTATTGTGATCTTGCTAATCAAAGTTGAACTGTATAATAATCTGCATGTTCCTCTGGGTGCCTCGTATCACTATAGTGCTGCTCCACCCTCTTTATAAGAAAACCCAGAAGATTCCTGGTGAGCAGTATGAGTTTGAATTAATCTACTTGACATTTTCAGTTTTGCACTCAAGAAAACTGCCTTGGGATCTCATTAAGAAGTTGTAAAAATTGCTTTGTCATTTGTCTATTGTTTGTGGCAGATGAACTCTATTATGATTTTGAATCTCAACTCTAGATCTATTCTTTCTCTTCCTTCCTCCCTTGTGCATTTGTATATGTGTATATATATCTGTCTATAGAGTGAAGCTGCCATGAAGGAGACATTCCATAATTAAAAAATAGCCACACACCACTGTTGTTGTCAAGGAAGAGTTGAATACTTCAAAGAGCTGTGACTGTGTTACTTTCCTTCCTCTAACATACTGCAGTGGTGAGCCACCTGCTGTTTAGCTGCTATGGGGAAAGCTTTATTTCTGACTTGTTCAATTTGCGTTGTGTATTTATTTGCCTTGGTATATTACGTTAGAGAATACAGTGTACACCATTAGTCTGTGGCCAGATTTACATAAAATACATCAGAAAATGAAAGACGTAACAAATCGTGGAGTCTTCAGCAATTACTGTTTCTGTAAAGCTTCACCTATCTTGGAAAATTACCAGACTAAGATTTTTGAGGTTCCAAGCTAAGTGAAATGAAATTTGTCTTTTTTTTGTTATTTTGACTACTTGTTGAGACTCTTTAAGTAATAGCCTTCCTGTCTTAGTGTTTTGTTTCTTGTCTCTATGAGAGGTCAATGTAAGATTTTTCTGAAGCAGGTGATATCAGTTATACCTCTTGTTTTTGATGCATCTATATAGGAGGCTAAATTCCTTCCTGACAAAACCCAGTAATTATTTTATGCACTTCAATTTTATAGATTGATCGACCTTTTAATTTTATGCTAGTTGGCTTAATGTAACCATATACACCATTTTTATTCATAAGCATCAGATCTTTTTTTTGTATCTTACTACCTTCGGTTATATCTGGTAACACTGAGCTCCACATATTAACTGTATGTCGTGTGTGAACTTCTCCCACCCCACCATTTGTCCGTTTTAAACATGCAGCCTTCTCTATGAGAGTTAGTCAAATGGTTAAACATCAGCAAGAAAAATAATGAAAACTCTGTTTAGTATTAGTGAATAAAAACCCTGATTTCATTCTATGATGTTCTTGGCAAAATATAGTATGTACCCTATGTTTTGATTATGACTCTGCAAATGCTTACAAGCGCCAAGGTGTCAAGTCTAATACTGTCAGACATTTTTAGAAAGTGTATTGCTATGACATGCTAATTGTTCATCGTTCTGTTGCTAAAAAATAGTGTCATCCAATAAAGGAACAGAAACCTAAGTGGTATGAATGGCATGTACAGTGAACAGCTCAAACTACAAAAGAAAATTCAGGTAGCATCTAGGAATAACAGATTTATATTTCAGGAAGATCACTGCTCTGCATCTTTCAATACAAAAGATATATTCATAAAGCATAGTAATTAAAATCTTAAATACTGTTCTTCATTCCAGAAACTTAAATTTAGAGCTATGTTGCTCTGACTGGATCACTAAGCAGGAAACATGACTTGTGTCCAGTAAAAATATCACAAATTTGAACTATCAAATGCTTACAATAAGTTGTTGTCAAACATATTGCAGAGTAAATTATATTAAATTCAAATTTTTTTTTTTAATGCCAATACTTTCAGACATACCTGATTAATCCTATACACAAGAAGCTGACTAGACATTTTGTGTGAAATAATTTGTTCAGATGTGATGTTACCCTCTGTCTCTGGCAATTTCTAGATTTTCTTTGTCTATTCTATCAGACTATAAGAATAAAATCAAATAATCAAAATAAAACATACTTGCATAATCCACTTGCCACAATGAAAAAAATGATAAATTAAAGATTTTTAAAGCTAAGCACTGTGTATAAAATTGTCATTTACAAAGTATTGTGGTTTAAATATTGTTCAGTGCACCTGTAGGCTAGGGAAAAAAGGACATGACAATCCTCTTTTAAGTTCTTTATCCTTTAAGTCCTTTATCCTAATCAGGGAAATCATACATCCCATTAAGAAGTGGAGCCTTTATCCATAATCATAGGTAGCTAAATTCTAACAAAATAAAATATTATACATTCTAGTGAAGTACCAGGAAGCCTGTGGTATCAGAAGATTGTAGAACCCATAGTCACATTTGATCTCAAGCTATAATGTTAGACCGGATGAAATGAGACCACTTACTGAACACCCACAGAAACTGCAACTGATTGGAGGTGGGCAGCAATATTACCAGTTTCCTACAACTTTCCTAGAGTCAGCAATAAATCATGCCTCTATGTAAAAGTATTTGCCTTATATGCCACAGGTGAAGAGAAATACAGCATTATTATTTTTATTTGTGTCTTCTCAAGGACCTCATTCATGTCTTCCTCTTCCAATTATAAAACCTGAACTTTGTCTTCTTCTTTCCCATATGCAGTAATCAGGCATATATATGACTTTGTGTGTTAGATCTTAACTCCCTGATCATCACTTTGCCTCCTGTTGTTAGAATGACTGCAGGGAGCATTCTTGTGTATCTTTTCTTTTCTGACACAAGTATCTAGTCTTGCGTGTTGTTGCCATTGTCTTGTGTACTCTTGTTTTATATTTTATTAATTATTCTATCTGTGTCATTTAGGCTAGTCTTACAGAGTCTAAAATAACAGTGTTTGGATTTTTTTCTACCTACTTCTGTTTTCTGAATATGGGAAGCACCACATTCAGCTGAAGAAAGTAAATCCAGTATGTGGTTTACCAGATAGCACTTGGAAGCTTGGTCAAAATTCATGCTACTAGTAATAAAATGCAGTGAAGACCACAAGGAAGTACTGCATTCGTGCCAGTGTGTTTGAAGGCTTTACGATTGCCGCAGCCTTTTGCAGACGTAAAACCTTGAGGTACAATTCCTTTTCTAGTTTTACACTGCCTGCAGTAGTCCTAATTTAGCCCTTAATGAGCTAATTGTAGCTGTGACCTCAAAAGGCAAGTTGGAATTCAAGCACACAGCACTTCCTGTATGGGAAGAGACCAGTCTTTGATTACTGGTGGCTTGTACCAGATGTTATAGAGAAAAGAGATAGAGGACATGAATATTTTGTTCACTAGCATTGTGTTCTCTGGAGAATAACTACCTTGACTGTTAATTAGTTTTATAGTACACAAAGCAGTTAAATGCTGATGCTACTGAGATTGATTCAGTGCTGAAATGAAGGCAAGACCTTTCCTGTGATATTTTCGTCTATGATTCAAACGAAAAAGTGGGAAGTACAAAGGCAAACAAAATGAGAACTGTTCTTTCATTTGTGAATCTTTATTAAGCCCCAGATACCTTCCATGCATGATAAATAAACTATCTGAGCCTTGTTATTGCTGATTCAAGTCAAGGTTCTTTGGTTTTTAATGGTTTGTAATCTGAAATGGAAGGTACAGACACAGTGAAGACAGTATTCAAAGTATCAATGCTCATGAATGCAATCAAGTAAGCCTTTCCAGTAGCTTTATTTGAACTCCTCAGGTTCTCTGAATTTGAAGTGCAAATTTCTGTCAATAATTTAATTTAAAATGCATTTGCATTACTGCCAATCTCATTCACAGCTCCAGAAATCCTCATCTGCGGAACTTGTCTTTCTTAATCAGTAGAACACTGGTGAGCTTCTCCTGGAGTACCTCTGATTTTCCCATCCTAAAAACATAACCTAGGTGTCTTATAAGAACGATCACAGAACAAATATTGACATATTTTATGAATAATTAATTAAATTTTTAGAATATTCACGTTTTTTGACATAGTACGTCAACAATGCCCAGAGACTTCCTGAAGTAGCTTCACCTCTCTACCTTCTTTTCAAGCCATACAGGCTGAATGTTTTTTCTGTATGTGGATCCTGTGTAGAGTGAGCTACAATCAATACAAGGAGTGGTGGCATTTTGTTTCGTCAAGTGCTGTTGTTTTCTGTTGTGTGAGAGAAGAAAACTTCTTCATTCAGAAACCCCAGTGGTGTAATATGGCAAATTCTCCCACAGTCTGCCTAAGCCTTTGACTTTAAAATACTATTGTTTCATCAGATTCTTACTGCTCATCTATCTTCATCTATGTAAAGGTTTTATGTAAAAAATTTCTTTTTGATTACGTTCCTACCTGATGCCTTTCCTGTCTGTCTGCATGAAGTACTGCCTCAGACTCCTGCTTTCTGCAATTGATAAAAAATGTTTCTAAGCATAAGATAGCTATTAGCAAGCCAAATCTGTGATGAAAAATGCAGAGGGTAAAAAGGATAATGCATTCACCAGTTTGCTGTTTTATTATAAGGTCTCATGTTTGGCTGACGATTTAGACATGATTTTTTGTCCTGTGGGAGTTGAAAATGCATGATGATTTGTGTCTATGGGAGGAAGAGGTCTATGGGAGGAAGCGTGTTTTAATGATAATAGTTTTGTTTGTGTTGTGGTTTAAACCCTGTCATCAAGTTAGCCACATAGTCCACTCCCACCCCCCGCCCTTTCTTCCCCCTGCCCCGCTCCCAGAGGGACGGGGAGGAGAATGGAAAGAATGTAACTCCCACGGGTTGAGATAAGAACAGCCCAGTAACTAAGGTATAACACAAATCACTGCTGCTGCCACCAATAATAATAATGATAAGGGAAATAACAAGGGAAGAGAACACAATACCACCCGTCGAAAACCAGCCCGACCGAGCAGTGAGTCAACCCTTCCGGGTAACTCCGAGTTACATCCCAAGCATGACGTGTTGTGGTATGGAATACCTCTTTGGTTAGTTTGGGTCAGGTGTCTTGTCTCTCCTTCCTCCCGGCTTCCCCTCCTCCCTGGCAGAGCATGAGACTCAGAAAGTCCTTGGTCAGACTAAACATTTGAGCAATAACTAAAAACATTGGTGTCATCAGCACTGTTCCCAGGCCAAAAGTCAAAAACACAGCTCTGCACCAGCTACTAAGAAGGAGAAAAATGACTGGTACTGCTGAACCCAGGACAGTTTGGTATTGTTTTCTTTTTTCTCTTACCAGGCTCAGGTTTGGATAAATGACTTGTAAGTCCTTCCTACATGTGCCTTTGGATAGAAATCTGATATCCTTTATGTTTGTGGAAAAAGAAACAAAATACCTGGGTTCAAGACCTTACTAATTTTACAATAATGAAACATTTTCCAGTGGAGTTCATCCTGTGTCTTCTATTTAAGCTACTTAAGGTAGTTTATTTTTTGTTATTAACACTGACATCACCTTTTTTGCTAAGGCTTCATAACACTTGCCCTAATTTGAATACATGAAAGCAAATTTTAGAAAAGATCATTGTTGTTGTTGTATTGAGTTACCAGTGAGATATAGCAAACGTTTAATAAAATTCAGTTTCCTGTTCAGGGCCAGCATGGGGTCTATTTATCATTTAAATACTATGTAAGTTTTTGAAATTTGGCTAAAGTTTTGTGCATCAGGGTGAAGTAATCCATTTTGAATGTACATCTGAAACTAAGCACTCCTTTCCCCTTCACCACATTGTGATGAAATTCAGGATTCAAATTTCAACCTACCAGTGTGTCCTTAAGCCTCATTATTTGCCAGGTTTCCCCAGACTTGTAGAGTGCTGTGAATGGTCAAGGACCAAAAATTTGTAGTACTTGATCATTTTGATTAATACATTTGGACATTCTGTCTGGTGAGGATGAGTGGAGTGTCTCCTTAGGGTGTAACAAAGATTCTTGACCTTTGCATGCAGAGAAATAACACTGACATCAGCGCAAAAAAAAGGAGCCAGTCTTCTAGGCTGGAGTGAAGTCATTGACTAGTGTCTATCCAGAAGGCAAATTACAATGAAACATGATACACAGAAGAATTAAAGTAGCTGTTAATTTTAGATGTCTACAAATTTTAGTTAAGAGAAAGAACTTAATTAACTTCAGTAGAATTACAGGGCAGAAAAGAACAGCTGTTCTCCTGGTCTGGTGGGATTCAGAATGAAACTTTCATAATGTTAGAGTAGAACATTTGGGAATTTGAAACAGAAGAGAGGGCTAACAGAAATAAGGGCTATATGGTGATTAGTACTTTCATATATACTATCGATGTTTTGTCAAAGGGAAGAAGGAAACACTAAAAAGGATATGCTTTCAACATATAGGACCAAATCCTGCGTATGATAAGCTTTGTTCCAGATTTGCTTTCAATCCAAAAGGCAGTGAAAACTTGGTTCAGCTTCTGGATTGAAAACAGAGTAAGTCCCAAAGCTGTTTTGTCTTCCAGAGATTGGTAACAGCTCAGTGAAATAAGTCATTGCTTGTCCCAGTAAATGGGCTGTTGGGATTGGGGAAGTGACTGGCACAGATTTGCCTGGTAACAGAATTATCAGCATGTGAAAGACTTCTTCTACATTCAAATTGGGGAACAGAAATCATTCTGCAGAAATACCTCTGCTACTTGCAGGATTGAATAGTTTCCCAGGCAGGCTTCAGCAACACTTTGATCTAAAGGAGAGAGACAGAAAACTCAATACACTCTGAGAAACAGACCGAGAGTACAGCTATCAGAGAGCCCTCCAAAAACCAGTTTAGAGAACAAGTGTAATACTAATGGCTCAGGAATTGAATTATGTATTTATAATATAGCAGTAAAAACACCATTAGTAACTGGCTATGGGAATGCTAAGCTGGCACACATTAAATTGATAGCTTAGTAATTGTGATTTTGGCTAGGAAAGATTAAACTTGTTACAAATTCTCTCAGGTTGCAATCATGAGCAAAGGTAGTTTAGTGCATAAATAAAGGTTTTGGAATTACTAGCATAAGCATTACACAATTTTTCAGCCATTAAAACCTAAACAACATCTGAAAGGCTAGATGTGCATATTTCAGGTAAATTAACACTACAGCTGAAATACTGGTGTTTGGCAGTGACCTGAAACCCATAGTGCTCTGAAGACCTGATGTAGGTGTTCAAAGTGTAAATATCTTTGAACTTTAATTTTTAAGTGTGAACTTCTAAAGTTTGCATCTGTGTTGACTACAATATCGTGCCTGTCCTTGTAGCAGCTACGACTGCACTGCTAAAAGAAGGACCCAGTCTGTTGTGTAAATTAAGGTTATTATAACACATTGTCAGAAACCTGTGTAATACATAGACAGCACAAAGATTTTGGGACCATCTCTGCATTGTATGTCATCGCACTGTCTACTTTTATTCATAGAATCATAGAATCATGGAATGGTTTGGGTTGGAAAAGACCTTAAGACCATCTTGTTCCAACCCCCCTGCCATGGGCAGGGACACCTTGCACTAAACCATGTCACCCAAGGCTCTGTCCAGCCTGGCCTTGAGCACTGCCAGGGATGGAGCATTCACAACTTCCTTGGGCAACCCATTCAGAGCTAGCTTGGTTACTGCTTTACCATCTGTATTTGTCTGGTAATTATATTTTAAATTTCATTTAAGTATTTTCTCATCTTTTGCAGAGCTCTAAGTTTCTGTCTACACTGTTAAATTTAGTACAGCAAAGTGACTTGAAGTTGTGTGTATGAGGGAATGCAGCCTGTGAGAATATTGTTGAAAGACAGTGTAGAGTGGAGGGAAACAAAATGTGTGAATATAGAATGTGTCGTTTTGAAAGAGGTTTCATCATTTTTATTGAACTAAGTATAACTATGCACAGTCTCCCATAGTGCTGTTTTGCACAGGCCAGTCCATTCCAGACACATCCCACTTAAGCAGAGCATAAGGACAGTGGTACACTACCCAGAGGCATCTTCTACACTTTATTTTATTCCTGGGAAGACTTGCAGAAAAACATAGCCAGGAGAGCACTGCAAAAAAGAATCTATGCATGCAGATAGCAAATTTGCCCCCAGATCCAGCCTCAGTATCACTCTACTTGTAGGCTTAAGCAAAGATTCCAAACACACTGGACAAGTGCTCTTCCAATGTGGATGTTTTACAGCAATTATAAAAAAAAAAAAAAAACAAAAACCAAACCACCAACAATCCAACCAAAAATTTAAATGGTACTTTTTGTAGCATGTATTTATGTATTTGTAAGCACTTGCTTTGAGATAGGGATTAAGTAGCATCTTCTCTCAAAATGCTAGCCAGCATAAAAAGCTTGGCACTCAATAAGTCAAAAAACAATCAGGACATTATGAAAAGTGATAGATGAGTCTCTAATGTTAGCTTTAATAATAAAATAGCCTTTTTTTAAGGATCATAGCAAAGAGAACTGACTTAAAGGAAAAATTTTGATTAAAAACACCCATAACAAAAAAGCCTCTGGCAAGGTAGTTGTAGGAGTTAGCAGTAAAATTCTTTAAACTGGAAAAGGTTTACTTTTTCATCCCCAAGTTTTCTCACTCAAAAATAATAGCAGCTTTTAGTCTGCAACTTCCTTCTTCAAACCTAGGATCAAACTGAAAGTCAGGTAGCTACTACTAACTGGATGTTGCTGTATGATGTAGCTTGTACTGCACAGAGTTTTAAAAACAAAAGCAACAAAAAAGAGAACTAATGAAAATTAATAATTTGATAGCCTTGTAAAAGCTTTCTATAGAAATTAACTTTTAGGACTTTAACATTTATTTTCTCATAACAAGGGTGAATCGATTATTGAATGGCCGAATGCATACAGTGCATATTGATCTGTTCATGCGTAGCAGCTTTCTCCCAGCAGGCATCTTGCTGCGTGTAACGTATTTTAAATAGGATTACTACTCATTAAATTACAATGACCTGGAGCAGTGGTCAACAAAAACGAAATTGCCTCAGTTCATCATGGTTTGGATCACTGCCATTAAACTTCAGTGGCTGCATTTCCCTAGAGTAAATAGACCTGGGGAATATATATGGCTGAATGCTTCAGGTTTTTTGATTTAATCAAGTAAAACTAAAAATTTCATACCTATGTGTGGAAGTTAAGGAAGAGCAAAGAATTCTTTGTTGTAGTTTTAGGGCAATTTAAACTTGGTTTAGATTAACACATAACAATCTTTAGCTGATGTGATACACAGGATCCATGCTATGCCCTGCTATATCAGTTTCTGTGCACAGTGGACTTCATTTAGATTTCAGGCACTGTTGGTCTGCTGGTTTCATCAGTCCAGGAAGTTTCAGCTAAACTGTTTGCCCACATTTGTGTTTCATAAAGTTAGAGATGAACACAGTAAAAGGACATGGAAGTCCAATTAAATATACAGGCACTGGATCAAACAATTCACAGTAGTTTTGCTGTTGGAGTCCCAACACTGAAGGAGAAATCAGGAATTTAGGAAGAGAATGTTGTAAACATCAAGTAAAAATTGAATTAAAAAGCTGTACAGAAATGGTCACTGGAAAATGAATGTGTATTCTATTTTCAGATACATTTTACAACAGCTAATTTGCTCAAAACCCAATTTCAGTAAATTTAGTATGTATCTGTGTTGATAAAACAGTATGAGGGAATTCTTCACAGAAGACAAAACCCCAAGTAATATATCAACAACTGTATTTCTATATTTTGGTGGACGATTCTAGTTTTTGGCATTCTGTTATGAACAAGTATGGATATTGCTTGGGAACTGGAATTCACAAATAGCTCTCACCTCTGTGATGCATCTGTTAAACTGATGTTCAGAGGATTTAGTTTTTCATTTAGTGTAGATAATAGTAGTTTACATTTTTGCAGAAATCTGGTGCAGGTATATTGCCTCAAAGAGACTTTCTTCTCTAGTGGAAATTAATACCATTTATGAACATGAATAGCAATGTGTGGTGGAAAACATTATGATTTGGATGGACTGGAGAAAGTAAATCTTATACATGACAGTGCTGAAGTGGCTTGCAAAAGGCTGACAAAGTTTAATCTTTGCTAAACATTATTAGATTGTAAGTCATAATTTAAATCCAGAAGAAGCCAGCAATTATTATCAGCCCCCATGATCTGAAAAGCCTGAATGTACTCCGCCTCAGCTGATGGCGAAGTTAGGATTATGTAGTGGCAGAGAAAAAATACAGAGAATTTGGAGCTGGTTGCTTTTAGAAAATACAGGAACATGCATGCAAAAGTTTCATGGATTTAGCAATTTTCATCATTTTGTCACAGCTTTTCTGTATCTGAAGCTGCTTTCATTTTCATTGGATCAAATCCTTGAGAATAGATATTCTCACTGACATCCATCTAGCATTCCTGTTAAATCTGACACAGATTTCTTGTTCCTCCCCTTTGCTGGCTCTTACTATGTGCTTTTTTTTTTTTTCTCTACAAATTTTTAAGGCACGTTGCTCTAATACTCTCCTTGAAACTTCATTTTAACAGTGAGTTTCAAAATACAAGCAATTCAGACTGTGTATACTTTTCTGGTTTTGATGGATGCTAGGCTTGTTACCTAAGCATGTTTCCACTGATTTACACGTTACAACAAAGGTATTTGTTGCACCAGAGCCATTATCAGTACCTTGGTATGAAGCTGATTTTTCTGTTTGAAAAATATAAACTACTTTTTCTCCAAGTCCATTTGCATTCAGAATTTGCACGTGAGAAGGAACTGTGAAGTAACTAATATGTTGCAGTTTGCACCTTTATATGCCACTTTTCAGGGGCCCTATATCTGCAGATGACAAGAGCTCTAGATGGACAGAATTAAACAGAAAGATGGGGTTTTCTTAACACAGTGTCCTAGTCAAGACCCAGATAGGTTGGCATACAAAGACAGATTAAATAGACAGTTTTCTGGATTAAAACTCCATATGTCTATAAAAAAGAAATAAATTAGGATTCAGTATTTCAAATCATTCAGAAACAGGAGTTTCTGCAAAAGCCAGTGTAGCATTTGAAATATTTGTCTTAATGTGGATTTGTGCATAATATTTGTGCCACATTTAGCTGTTAGATTGTTATGGTCTTGGTTTATTTGTAATTGCATCCGTAGATTTCTAGGGGTTCTCTCTTTCAAGCTGCCCTTTTTAGGGGTAGAGTTGATGTCCTGTGTAACAGCAAAGATGCTCATGGATCTCTCTGAGAGACATTTTGAAACTTCCCATAAAGCACCGCAAGCTTGTTTCATGTTTTTAAACAGAAGTTCATTGACACAAAATGAATTATTGCATTTTGTGCCCAGACTGAAATAAATGGCTTAGCTTCTTGTTCTGATTAAATTGTCATCTGAGTTTAATCTAATTTCTCCGGTAGCTCTTAGCTGTTTTCACACAGTCCTCATTCTCTTTACAATGGAGACTATACTGTGGAAATGCTCTTCTCCCCCCTTTTTCTCTCCTAATGCTCCCAGGTCTCTTGCTCGTATGCTGTCTTACACCCTGCTCCTAGTTTTGCCAGGTAGAAGTACGTAATTTATATTTCTTGTTTGAGTGATGAACTGAAAGCTGTCACCTACTATTTTCTGGTTAACCCAGTATTAAATTATCTCCCACTTTCTCAAGAATAAAATAATTGCCTCATTTTTGAGATATTTTTAGACAGATGGAAACCTGAAGCTATTTGCAAAGACAGTAGTATTGTCACCCTTTATACCAACCAGGTAGCCAGAGATGAAACTTGGGAAATACTGAATACAAATTATCTTTCAAACTGAGCTTATGATGCACGGGTATACTCCACAGCTTGTTAAAGTTGTAAAGTAGGTATGCTTTATTGAGCGCTGAGGCGCATGGGAAATCGCTCCAAAGACATATGCACCTCAGCGTTGTTCTCCTTCATATTAATCCTCCAAACTATTACATATTCATGAGGTTACACAACACACTTATACATATTCATGACCTATTCCCTCTCGTATTATGATGAGGTAAAAGGTCGTTGCTTGCCTAGTGTCTCCTCGTGGTCATGGGCAAGGGTCTCAAGATGAAGTAAACGAGTCTTCCTTGAACTTTTCACCTCTAGTCGTTGCACATGTTCCGTGGTGATTTAGTCACTGTCCAAACTGCAAAGCTGATTTCAGCCAGTTTAGGGATCCAGAGAACAGAAACTGAGTTACTGTTCCTTCCCCTTATCAATAGCCTTGGTCTTCCCATCCTGTTCCAGCAAGCACTATAAGTGTTGAGCAGGCATTTGTTGAATAAGCATGAGTAAGCAGTAACATTGTTAAGCAAGCGGCTTAGCCCTAACCCCCCGTACGCCGGTTAACCCTTCACATCACTTAGAAAAGAATCTAGATTTTCTGTATAACAGAACATTCTAAGTTAAAGGAAAAGATAATTATAAAAAAAAAATTCTCACCTGGAATGTGTTGAAAATGTGTTGTTTACCACTCTACAATTTGCCATATCTCTATGGCTAATACATGTTTAATCAGTGTTTTAAATATCAACTTGCTTTCACATGAAGACTTACAGTTGAGGTTCAATTGAGGAGACTGGAAAGAAAGAAAGGAAAAAACCAAATGGGCAGGTAACAATCCCCCTTTTTTAGTAAATGGAAGCGCCTTCATGCAAGTGCGTTCTGTTCCATACTAACATTAGGCTTTTTCTCTTAGATTTGCAAGCCACATTTGTAACATTAGTGTGTAGCTTTTGTGACTATGCTTTCTGAATCAGTTTTGAAACACAGGCTCAAGCAATATTGGACATTTCTGAATTTTAGTGAAAATGATTTTGGATTTACCCAGTCATATATTTCTAGATGTTTTTTACTGTGTGTGGGAATTTCTACTTGCAATGAGTTACATTGGATGAATATGTGATGACTACAGACTGAACATCACTCTCCTCACAATCACATTTTCTCCTGCTCATGTGGTATACACCTGTGCCTTGTTGGCAATACAATTGGTGTGTTGCCACACATCAAATTGTTCTTGTAACTGATGAAGTATGTTTATGCCGGTTTGCACTTTCAGGTGATGGTAGGTATTTCCCAATGGATTCTTTCAAATTTTACACTTCAAAATCGCTCTTCCTTTCACTGTCATAATTTAGCTTGACTAGTCCAAATCCACATGTCTGGATAATGCAGACATAATGTCATTAGTTGCATCTAACAAAAATTCTTGTGGAAAGTGGAATATGTTGCCCAGTAAAACTGAATTCAAACTAATTACCTACTGTTATTCCCTGCTAGACAAGCAGTCAGTAGCACAGTTAGGAAAATGAACAGAAGGAGAGTCCCCATCATTTTCAACCTGCTTTGCACATATTCCAAGATGGGGGACTTGGGTGATGGCTACTAGATGCACAGCAATATCATATAATGGATAATGTCTTGATTTCCATTTTTAATTCTGATTTGTTACATAACTTGAAGGCTTAATTTTAAATAGATTTTAAATAGATATTAAATAGATATTCTTAACAGTTTAAGGCTTTGATTTTAATAATGCCAATCCGTTAATGTATTTTCACCTTCTGCACTTACTAGCTGTTTTCTACTTTTGTAGATCCTTTTCCATTAGATTGGTCCTGCAAGTAGGCTTTGAATATGCTGCTTGCTCTGTCCTAGTGTATCCTAGTTTTTCAACAGTAATATTTTCTCAATTACAAAAAAGTAACTGGATCTAATATAGAAGTTTGAGATTTACAGATAAAAACACTGAGTGCAAAGTAAATAAAATACATACTTTTACATTTAACTGGACAGAAAAATAAATACAGGCAGTTACTGCTTAAGTGGATAAATATAGTAATGTAAGTACAAAATAATATTTATGCTCATGACTATGATCATTTCCAGTTGCAGTCTCCTATATATTTACATATTGCATATACATGCCACAAAGGTATCAAATTTTTATAGTACCAAAGAGAAGATTGGAGAAAATATAAAAATTTATATATATTACATAAAATAAAATATTTCTGGAAATCTGGATTGCTTTGGGCTTTTAATTTTGTTTGAGGATGCCATCATCCAGCAAAGAGCATTCTCCTTGGGGACAGCAAATGTGGGATATTAAACACTTCGGTATATATAGCTTCTTCAGAAGTACTGCAGCTCTCAGAATGGTATATAAAAAAGGGGGTTTATTATCTCCTTCTCTACCTACATATAAAATATATATGAAGCATGTTCCACTGACTCCTGAATGACGCATTGTCTTGCAGTATGTTTATACCTTGCTAGTTGAAGTATTTAGGTGACTAGTGTCTGGATCTCGTGACCAGGAAGTTTGTGTTGATTCTGTGTGAGACTGCAGCTATAAGTAGGTCAGAAGCAGAAATGCAGCCTCAGCTGAGGTGCCTCCAGGAATAAATATAAGCTATTAATTCAATTATTTCAGTTGCTTGGCCTAACTTTTAGGGGTTTTGTTCAAATGAAGTGACTAAGGTGTGATTTAAGCAAGTAGTAGGTCTCATGCTCAAAATTAAATTAGTGTTTAGTTCCCACCCAGACCAGAAGTTATTGAAGTCTGTGCCTATCTAACACTTTGATAACATTTTGAACGTGTCCCACTTCAGACTGTGATAAGAAACTGATTGTATTTTTTGTGCACTTGATTGATATTTAGTGAATAGGTGTTTCTCCACTTGAGTAACTGAAGAATAGCACTCAGGTATGTATATTCTGCCAAAATTCAGATTTTACTCATATTTTATTCTTATAACCATTCTTGTCTTTTAAGAGATGATTATAAGGGTAGATATTGGTGCCTCCGTTTATATAATCTGCATAGTTTGGTTGCTCATTTAAGAAGCAGATAGCTTTGGTCTATCTCCCTTTTCTGCTGAGAAAATCACACTTTGATATTTGAAATCCTGGGTTAGTATCCAACCACTAAATTAGTTGAAACATGTCAGTGTCTCCAGGATTTTTAAAATTCTTTAAATGAAAAGAAATAGGCACCTGCTTTTAAAAGGATTGCTTATAATGAAATTGATTGCTTTCTGAAAGGATGAAGTATAGAAAAATTGAGATTTAAGAAAATTTGAACTCCATATTTTCTTATATGATAGTTGTTTACACACATTGATGTTCAATATATTGACTCAATTGTTTTGTTTCCCTAGTCAAAGTGTTTGCCATTTTGGATATAATTTTGGGGCATCTGACTCATCCTTTGCACTATAAAGAGGGTGCAGAAAACTTACAATGCAACCTTACAGATTTCACTTTGGGCCAGAGGACTTGAAATTTAGGTGTCATGGAACTCATGCTAGAGGTGTGTAGGTAATTGCTTGAACCTAGTCTGAACTAGTTTTCATCACGCAGAAATCCCTGATATAAAAACAACTGATAGTTAACAGAATCTTGCAAAGCATAGCAGCACAAAGATTTATCATTGATGGAATAATTCCACTAAAAGCTTTGAAACATGCTGATATGGAGTGCTGTCAGCTATTTCTGAAGTACCATTTGTGACTTAACTCCAGTGCCTTCTTCTTTTTGCAAAATGTTGCTAAGCTGAAGGAGCTTTTGCCACTTCCAATACTGATTACTGAGATATTCTACCTTTCACTCTCTCTTATTCTTTAGAGTGAGGCTAAAATACCGTTTCATAGGCTTCAGTTAATGTGAAGCACTGCAGTGGGGACAGTAAATCAAATCTACATGACTTGTACCCTTCGTTTCTTTTGTTGGCTGACAGTTCAGTGACACACTGATTTTGAATTTCAGTGCTCTCTATAAATCTTTCTTCCTCCATTACATGTTGGTGGCTTTCTTTTACCTGAGGATGAGCAGGTGCTGCACAGCTTGTTGTTTTAACTAAAGAGGACTTCTGGGGCCCAATGGCATCCTCTGTCATACAGGAAAAGTTGTTTTTGCTTGTATTTTAGATCTAGAGTGACTGTTTTCTTATTTAACAGAGATTTTGAGAAACTTAGACCATGTGATATTGTATTTCACTTTCTTCTTTCCCTCTGAGGCCTTGTGTGACAGTTGATTTTTTTTTTTTATTGCAGATTTTGTTGCAAAACTCATATGTGTTGAAATAGAAACATTTAACAGGTAATCACCAGATCTGATGCCTCTTCTTTCTCAAAATAATAAAACCTCATCAGTTTTGACATGGAAAAGACTGTTTTTTAACATGTAAGTTTAAGAACAGTCAAAACTGAAACAATTTGATCAGTCTAGTGTAAATATTTTTTACATCCCTGTGTTTCAGTTTAACATTGGGTCTATATTATTATTCTTTCCTTCTAGTGTTTTTATTATGGTAGAGCAGAATTGATTTCCAGTCTCTTCACTACAGTGACATCAATCCTCTCAAAGTGAAGAGTAACAGAGAACATTTGCAGTTATTGGAAATCATCTGCCTATACTTTTAAACTGTTAGAAAGGCATTCATTTGCCTTTACTGGTCAGCATTCTCACAGGTAATTCAGTCTACTGTTCAGGAATCAGTGTAATTCAGGAACCATTTCTGGTCATTTGCACATGGTAGCTCTGCACTGAAAGCTGGTGAGTTTTAATAATATGTACCTTTTATGTTATGTGCCAGTTGGCCTAAGGCCAGAGGCCAACTGTGGGCAATTTTAATGTATTTCAGCAAGTCACTTGTATTATACAAATGATTCTGTTAGCCAACAGAAGTCTACATGGTTTATTTAAAGGTTTAGTGTTTAAAAGGTTTAGCGTTTAAAAATTTCTGCGTACTGCTGAAATCCAAATAGCTTCTGAGTCAGAATGATATATAATGTAAATAAGAACATACAGCCTAACTCAAAGAACTCTGAATAGGGGCTCTCCAGTTCTTAAAATAAACCCCAACAAAAACCCCACCAACATTAATATGGACCCCAAAATCAATAGGTTTGAGTAAACAAAAGGTGTGAGTCATGTAGCACGTATCTTACAGCATGATACCACTGTTACCCCACATATTTCAACCAAGATTTCGACCTTCCCATCAAAGACATTTAGTTTCCTTTTAACTGATGATGAGATAACAAAAATCTGGGGAGCTGAATAGTTCTTTTTCATGGTACATATTCAGATATCTCTGTGATATTCAGTGTTCTGATGGCAGAAATCTACTAAAGAAAAGCAAATGAACTAGCAGTTTAGGAATGCCTCTAAATCTAGCATCCCTCTGAGTGTCCGGCATTCTGTATTTTAAAGCAGGGCTCACCAGCAAACAGCTGTAGTAAATATTTTGAAGCTAGCCTAAAAAAGATTGGTTTAAAAACCGGTTTACTTAAACTTCTGATCTGTATTCTGATCTATATCTTAGTAACCAGGCAAATTTTTCATTTCACTAACTTTCTGTGGCAAAAAGTTTTGCAGTCTAGTTAATTGCTGCATCCGTTTAGAATGTGTTGCCCTTTGGATTCACAAAATGCAATGTTTTGATTCTGGCTATTTTGTCTTCCAAGTGTTACTTTAATGGCTTATGTAGTACTGAATGTATAGAAGAAGCAATCTGTGGTTTGCTACAGTTTGTTCCTGGCTCCCACTTTGGTTCTTCTATGCCAATGACTTGGATAGGATGCCTAGAAGGTATTTAACAGCTGTTCTTGCTACTGCTACTTGGCAGACTGCAGCTTTGAGCCATACTTTGATGAAGATAATTATACATTGGTCTTATAAAATGGTGAGTGCTACATAAATGACTGGGTGCTACGGCATTGCTTCACGTAGTATGTTTATTAGAGTAGCTGGATTTTCTTAATGAAGTCAAAAGTCTACATAAAGGAGCACCCTAATAAGAGGACTAAATAATACTGTAATGTTTGTTCCTGCAATTTTGTGAGAGAAAATGTTAGGTGATGTTCTCAGTTGAATGGAGTATATGAAAAATTGATATTGCAAATTGAAGGATTGGACTGTGAAAATGTAAGCTCAGTAGAGCTTCATACATCAAATGGAGTTTGACTGAGCATCGTAATTCTCTGAAATAATCTTTTTGCAAACTTTATATCTTAAAGAAAAAATGATGCATTTAAATGTTTGTAGGAAACTGTCATTTGCTACACGGCTAAAACCAGCCTAGATAACAAAAATCTGGAACATGTCCAACCTTTGACTATCATGTGTTCCCATATTAAAAATCATGCCATTAACTTATGAAAAGTAACTACTATAGGAACGTCACCACACACTTCAGGTCCCTCTGTGGTTCATAAAGATTTCCAGTGAAATAATGGGAACGATGATGTCACGTTTCAAATGTGTTTGATAATCTCTCTTAGGCTGTATTTCCAGGGTTAATCTAGCTGTGAGATTTTGTGCCTACGGCTTTGCTTCTGTGCCTGTCTCTTATGGGCTTTGCTACCTGTCAGAGCATTTTTGAATAAAGTTTTTTAATACTGATTATCATTCTCTTTTTGTTCTGTTAACTTTCTGATGAGTTAATGTACTACAGCATCTCAGATCAATGTCTAATGTGTGATGGGTGAAGTACCAGACAGATGATGGGAACACACAGCAAGAAAGAAAATGCAGGTTGGATGGCAAAAGACAGCAGTCAGATCAGTATAGAAGAGATGCCAGAGAGACACAGCTTTAGAAAGCTAGGATATTTTCACATAAATTATTCCAGGGGCTGCAATCTTGCTACCCTGCCATCTTTTATCACTTAATAATCAGTGCCTTATTAAAGTAACACAAGGGAACAAGCTGTATTGTATAAAGCTGTTTTTATTTTTCCTTGTCTGAGAAGGTGTGCCGTTATATTTGTTTTTGAATAAAACTAAACTCAGATGACTTGTGTTAAGAAAAAAGCAGAAAAAAGACTATTCTTATTTGTTTAGGTGAGAAATGATGTCAGCAGAACTTGACAGGAAAAGGCTGGGATTCTGGCTGCCATTTTTTCCTCTCTGTAGCAGACAGGATGTGTGTGTGTTTCTGCATTTGTGTGAAAGCTATTAGGTAAATGTTCCATGTTTTTCAATGGAGATTTTCAAAGGGAAAATAAACTCCTGATCTTTGGGAACTAGTTTATCAAACTCCATTATCTATAATGCTCAATAGGTCACTTGGCAAAGTGGAATTTACAATATTATCTTAAGGAAGCATAGCAATGAATGTTAAAAAATTTGGTTCCACTCCAAGCTATTCTTTAAACATATCGTATGACCTGGCAAATATACCAGTTTACCCTTTTATGGATCCCTAATCCTTTGCATATTAGACCTTTAGTATTTTTAGAATGGTCACAGAAGAGTACCTTGTACATTTCCTTAAAGACTATGGACCCTTCTTTCCATGGATAACTGTTATCCACATCAAGATTCTTTAATTAACTTTCCCTGCCTTGAGCTCTTAAAGCCAAGTTGTGAGATTTCCTTTTGCTATTCAGAGACATGATTCAAGTGTCTACCACATATGTGCCCTGCTGCCACCCTGGGATCTGCAGAGGTTAATTTAGGTTGTAATCTGATGACAGTGTAATTGCACAGGACTAGCTGTACAGAAAGAATGAGAGTAACAGAGCGTTCATTTATGCTCCCACCTGAATATAAATTTAAGACCAATTATGTAGTTGCATAAATGAATCCCTATCATTTCTGTAGCAATGGACTTGCCATTGTGTTCTAGCTGAACAACTCTTGTTCAAGTATCACATTATCACCATGGCACTGTAATATCTGAGAGTATGAGCAAACTCGAAATTATAAAAAAGCTGTTTCTTCTATTTTAACTCCATTTAATCAGGCAGCAGCCCAAGAAAGTAAAGTGCTGACAGAACTCTGCCTGTGCTTACATATATTGGTTTACTTCAATACAGAGATGGAGTTGCTGCTGAAAGATAGGTAGGACATATGGCACATTACTTCTGAAAAAGACGAGATCTTATTTACATCTCCTCTGAACCAGTACAAGTGTTCATGTTACAGATCTAGTTTTCCCAGGGCTCCTTGTCCAAGACTTTCATTGAGTTAGTACAGGAAGGGTCTTCCTGCAATCTGATATTGCATAGTCATCTTGGTGGTGCATGACTCATTAAAAGAGTACATCAACAGATTCCAATCCAGTTCATGTTGTCATCTTTAGCGACAGTATTTTTTTTTTTTTCTGAAAAAAACCCACCTTTTTTACATGGAATTTGGATGTGGTTTTGTTAGCAAGGGCTCGAGATGATGTAGGACAATATGTGAGAAAGACGTTTTTTAGAGCTCCTTTCTCTAGTATCACATCAGAGTGTTAGAAAATGAGGATTGGTGCTTCCTAGGACTAAAACATATGTGCTTAAAATATCTACTAAATGCAGTTCTTTTATATGGAAAAGGCCTTAATCGTGTGTATGGTTTACAGGAAAAAAATAGCTTCACTTTTGGAATCTCGTATGAAATAGGTCAGTGATACGTGAGGCGATTAACTTTCTCTCAGGGTGTGTTGTCATCGTAGCAGTCAAACTAGTGAGGAAATTCAGAGAAAAATAAAATATTTTGTATAACCTTAGTCAGACTTAAAAAGATAGAGGTTAATACTTGGCAACTTCTGTCTTGCTGGCACTGAACATGAAAGGGAGGTGGAGGGTTAGTAGATGTGGGAAAGGGAAATGGGCGTGGCATCTTCACCTACTCTGGCATGGGTCCTCCACAGGTGCAGTGTGGATATCTTCTCCAGTGTAGTCATCCGTATCCAGGGATTCAATCTGCTTCACCATAATCTTCTCTATGAGCTGCAGGGGAATCTCTATTCTGGAGCCTCCCTGCCCACCTCCTTCACCAGCAGTGCTGTCTGCAGGGCTGCTTCTCACGCCTTTTTTATCTCACTCCTCTCTCTCACACTTTGATGTGCAACATTTTTATGCTTTTGAAAAAATATGCTTTCCCAGCACTGGGATCCCAGTACCCGGTCCTGGCCATTGGGCTCAGCCGTGCTCTGCGCTGGGTCTGTTGGAGCTAGCTGGAATTGGCTGTGTCCTGCATGGAGCAGCCCTGATCTCTCTTTACAGAGGCCCCTTTGCAGCCACCCCATTGCCGACACCTGGGCATGGACATCCAATACAGTTAAATAATGTGAGTTTCCAGTGGACAAAGCAATTATCAGTAGCAGAGACCACCTCTGCAAATGGCATTAGTGAGCCTTTTTACAGGCAGTTTTAGAGGAGAAGTCAAGGCCTGAATGGGAAATGGATAATGATTTCCCAGTCTGTCCTTGAAATAAACCCTGCAGGTAGTTTCTGTTTATCAGTGAAAAATGTGGGTAAAGCAGTGTACAGGCAAGGGCAAAACAAGCATCTTGCATTACCTCGCTCCCTGTGGGAAAATGGTATTTTCAGTCATTAGGGTTCTGCACATGACAAGTCATATAAAACAGTAACATCTGTTATTATGTTGTTCTCAAGGCAGGCTTGTATCTTGTTCCCTCTGAGGGTGAAAATAAGCTGTCTGAAAGCTGGGACTTCTAGAATCATAGAAGCACAGAATCACAGAGTCATAGAATCAGCTAAGCTGGAAAAGATCTTTAAGATCGTCAAGTCCAATTACTACCCCAGGACTGCCAAGTCCACCACTAAACCATGTCACTGAGGGCCACATGTTGAAAGGGTTCTTGAACACTTTCAGGAACTGATTCCACCACTGCCCTGGGCAGCCTGTTCCAATGCCTGACCACTCTCTCTGTGAAGATATTTTTCATAATATCCAATCTAAGCCTCCCCTCCTGCAGCTTGAGGCCATTACTTCTTGTCCTATCAGTTGTTACTCGGCAGAAGAGACTGATCCCACCTCACTACAACCTCCTTTCAGGCAGTTGCAGCAAGTGATAAGGTCCCCCCTGAGCCTTCTCTTCTCCAGACTAAACACCCCCAGTTCCCTCAGCCATTCATTATCAGACTTGTGCTCCAAGCCCTTCACCAGCTCCATTGCCCTTCTATGGACCCTTTCCATCACCTCAATGTCTCTCTTGTAGTGAGGGGCCAAGAAGTGAACACAGGATTCAAGGTGCAGCCTCACCAGTGCCCAGTACAGGGTGATGATCACTGCCATGGCCCTGCTGGCCACACTATTACTGATACATGAATCAGGATGCCGTTGGCCTTCTTGGCTGCCTGGGCACAAGCTAGCTCATGTTTAGCTCCATCAGTCAGCATCCCCAGGTCCTTTTCTGCTGAGCACCTCCCCAGCCACTCTTACGCAAGCCTGGAGCATTGCAGGGGGTTGTTGTGGCCCAAATGCAGGACCCAGCACTTTTCCTTGTTAAACCTCATACCACTGGCCACAGCCCATCGATTCAACCTGTCTAGATCCCTCTGCAAAGCCTAGTTGAACGTAGTCATCTTAGCCACTACAAAAGAGTCACCTCCAAGAGTATTCCATTCCATCTGAATGTAGAGGTCTGAGAGAGGTGAGATGGCAGGTAGATAATTAATTTAGACTATAGTGACTAAACACTTGATGGCTAAAGTAAGGTGAGGAAAAACTTGTCCTGAACTGTACTAATCTTGAGCTTGGAATAAGCCAGATGCACAGAGTCCATATGTTGTCATATTATTAAGAACTGTTTGAGAGAAAGACTTTTTCTGAAGACTGTAGCAATGTTGAAGTCACAGATATAGTCCTTCAGGACCTGAGGCAGGGTCTTTTTTAGTGCATGCTCATATTATCTGATATTTCAATATTTTTCCTTCTTTCTATGTCAAATATTCATTCCTCAGCAAAGCAATGTCTTGAGGATCTGACTTCATGTTCCCTTGAGTCAGTACAGTGTCTGGCTTTCTGTCTTCTTTCGGTTTTTCATATCATGTGGTGAAATCTTGGATGAACTTTCTGAATGCTTCTACCACTACAGCACTCAGATAGAGAGTAATCAAAATGCTGTTATGCCCTTCCTGGGACACATAAATGTCAATATAGACAGTCAAACTTCACACTGCTTCTTTTGAGTTTCTCTGTGCTTTGATTAATTTTACAAATATGACCTCACACTTGGTATATTGAAAGTTTGTCCCCTGCACAGCTGCAATGCAGATATCGGTATACAATTCTAAAGGCCTTTCAGGCACATCATGGTTAGCATTTGTGAAAATTTCACCTATGTTTGATGGTGAGGCTTTGTCTCTTTAAAGGTTGTGGTTTGTGATTGTTGCCGTTCCTCATGTATTCCCCAATTAATTCCTGTAACAAAATGCTGAAGCACATTTTATTAAAATTATCTGGCTATAAATGCCTATGGTTGATAGTATAAAAACCATACAGTTGTATAATTAAATTATAATTTTAAGGCAGTTTAGAAGCATCCACAATACTTAGGAGTGCTTTTGGGTGAAGCAGTGAGCACAGATAACCCAGCCAGCCATTATTTAAACATGTATTTAAACGTGATACCAAAGTATCAAAATGCTTTTGAGCATTTCTTCATGCTATAGAGAGTCCAAGATTCATATAGTGTAATTTACGTGTTTACAGAGTTAACTCTGTATGACTCCTTCAAGCAGTTTTATACCATGTACAATAAGAAACAGGGAGAGAGTGTGTGTGTGTATGTGTGTATGTGTGTGAAAGTGCGTGTGTGAAAATAAGCTATAAATAGGAGTCTGTCAACAATCTTATAGGGAAGAACAATATAAATTAGCTTCTAGACCAAAACGTGTCATAGTGTGGGTGAATAATGAATCAGATTTGTTAGTTTTACTCTGTAGGCAAAACTATGGCAAAAAGGTAGTTTGATTTTTTGCTGTTACAAATATATGAATTTCTGATTCTGGAAATTTTTTTGCAAAATCCTGTTACTTTCTCTAGTTTAGCAGTAAAAAGACATGCATAATAAATCATAGTCCCATTCAAACCAAGGCCAGGATAAATTAGATATTTGGCGAGTGGGAAAAGGATTTTACAGTAGAAAAAATGGAAATAAGCTAAAAAATATGTCAAAGCATAACCATGCTTTACACACAAACCCCACATTTTGCACCTTATTAAGTACACTCAAGAGGGTAAGAGGGCACATTTATAACCCAAATCGTCTTCTCTTTTGTCAAGGCTCTTATAAATAAGCAATATATTTATTATGTGTTTAAAGTATTTCCACTTCTCATAGAAATATCTGAACAATGTATGATACAGCTTAAATATTGAAGCAATACCTATCCAGATATCTGCCAGAAGTTAATCAGCTTAAAATTTCAACTGCATATTCATAGACAATCTTCTGCAGTGCTTTATACCAGTTCAGCTTTTTTACATTCTCTGCAAAATTTGTGGTGCTAAGCAACAAATACGTGGTTTTGTTTCCATATTGCTGCATGAAGCTTGTTAGCATGCGTTTGCCTCTCACAGTGCAGATATGTGTGTGTAGGAAAGGTGTGAGGATATAGGAAAGTGTGAATGTTAAAATCATGGTGAAGTTGTGCTCTTCTAAGTCACACTGTTCAGCATTTTTTTTTTTTTTATTGCACGTTAAGTAAAGGGAGAAAATATTCTCCAGAACTGAAATTCAGTGAAAATTAATAGCTGATATTGAAAGCATGAAATCTAGTCTCAAATAATCTTGAACACAAGGGAACAACTAGTTCTGTCAGAGGAAGCCAACACTAAATTTCAATTTCCAGTGCAGAAAGAGCTCTTGTTACTTATGTAAAGGGGATACATCTAGTCTTTAGAAGAATCGAGTGGTCTGTCTTAACTTTTGGTGATCTAGAAACATTCCCTATTACATTCCCCATAGCCCTGTGACAGCCACAGGGATATGAATCCACTATACACTGTTATGTGTTCTTATGTGTTCTCTTCTGCAGTGCAGAGTGAACACCCTCAGATAACTCTGGTTGCTCTCAAAGCAGAATTTTGAAAAAAAATAATAAAAGCTTTCATATTCATCTAGGACCTTAAATTAACACAAAAAGATATGGGAACCATGAAAAGATGCTTTAAAATCTCCTTCAAAGTGAATGAAATTGATCAAAAACAACATAATTAGGGACCTGGGGGAGTTTAATCTGGAGAGAAGGCTCAGGAAGAACTTCATCACTCTCTACGAATACCTGAAAGGAGGATGGCACCAGAAGGTGGCTGATCTCTGCTCCTAAGGAATAGTACAAGAGGAAATGTCCTTAAGCTGAACCAGGGGAGATTTAGACTGGTTATTGGGAAGAATTTATCCATCACATTACACAATGGAAAACTCTCATGAAAGGATAGCTGAACCTTTCAGCTGTTTTTATTATCGGAGATGCTGGTAATTTTGTTTGTAAAATATTGCTTTGTCTTATTCTACTTTTCACTTCCATATACCATACAATTATTACTTCTCAGATAGAATAAAAAGCAAGGCCAATTAATAGGAAAGGACACATTGCCATTGACATTGCTTTAAAAGGGTCTTCTTTTAACTAATTATATTTTAGCCAGTGAGGCCACTCAACACTCAACAAATTCAGTCTTGATATGTGACAGTACAGCCCCAATTGATTTTATTTCAGTAAGAGCTCTGCTGAGTTTATTGTCCATCTTTATATCCAGGAAGACTGTAGAGATATCTCACTAACTGTTCAAAAAATTAATCCAAAACTATTTATGCGTTGACAAGATGGAATCCTGTGGCAACTCAGAGACCCTGTCCCAAACTGTGGCTGTTCAGTCTCTGGCTGCAGGGAGTGCCAAAGCCTGCTGCTGCTGAGGGAGGGAGGCCAGCATTCCACCTGTGTGAGGTGTGAGCAGGTAGAAGATCTGCTTAGATTGGTGGCAGAACTTAAGGAGGAGGTCGAGACGCTGAGGACCATCAGGGAGTGTGAAAGGGAGATCGACTGGTGGAGTAACTCCCTAGCATGTCAGCAGGAACGGTTCCAGGGAGATACCCCCCAAAAGGGGATGGACCCCCTGTCCTCTCAGACAGAGGGGGATGGCCCGAGACAGCCCCTGCCCTGTAGCTGTCGCACAGAGGTAAGGGACCAAAAAGACGATGAGGGCTGGAAGCGAGTTCCAGTTCGGAACCGTGGGCAACCTTCCTCCCTTCCTGCCCTGCTTCCACAGGTGTCCCTCAGTAATAGGTTTGAGGCCCTAGATCTTGAAGGAGAAGTAGGTGAGGATGTGGTGCAAGGCGGGCCTACAAGGTCACATAGGAAAAGGCAGTCGACTTCGCACCTCAAGACTGCCTCTGATAAGAAAGAAAGAAGGGTCATTGTAGTAGGCGATTCCCTTCTGAGAGGAACAGAGGGCCCGATATGCAGAGTTGACCCTCATCATAGGGAAGTGTGTAGTCTGCCTGGAGCCCGGATCAGGGATATCACCAGGGCGCTCCCCAACCTGGTGCACCCGACAGACTACTACCCGCTGCTGGTCTTCCAGACAGGTGGGGGGGAAGCTGCTTCCCGCAGTCTGAGGGGGATGAAGAAAGACTACAGGGCCTTGGGGCGGATGGTGAAAGAGTCTGGGGCTCAAGTGATCTTCTCCTCACTCCTTCAATCTTCCAGTGATGATGTGGGACTGAATGGGAAAATTCAGTCCGTAAATGATTGGCTTCGAGACTGATGCTGCAGGCAGGGCTTTGGATTCTTTGATAATGGCTGGTTTTATAAGGCTCCAGTCCGAATGATGGCACGTGGGAAAGGTTTATTTCACAGAGGCAAAAGGATGCTGGGGCATGAATTAGCAGGGCACATTTGGAGAGCTTTAAACTAGATTCGAAGGGGGATGGGGTTGTAGCTGGGCTGGCCCCAGTGGGGCAGCACTCTAGGATTGATGAAGACTGGGAGGCCTCCTATAATCCTAGGGTGAAATCGGTGAGCTCAGCTCCCTCCTTGAAATGCCTGTACACCAATGCGTGCAGCATGGGAAATAAGCAGGAGGAGTTGGAGACCTGTGTTAAGTCAGGAGATTATGATCTGGTGGCAATTACAGAGACGTGGTGGGACAGCTCACATGACTGGAATATACTCATGGAGGGCTATGTCCTTTTCAGGAAAGACAGGCCAGCCAGGCGGGGTGGTGGGGTTGCTCTTTATGTGCGAGAGCAGCTGCAATGTACTGAGCTCTGTCCAGGAACAGGGGATGAGCGAGTTGAGAGTCTGTGGGTGAGAATTAAGGGGCAGGCTGGCAGGGGCGATACTGTTGTGGGTGTCTGTTACAGGCCACCAGATCAGGGTGAGCAAGTTGACGAGGCCTTCTACAAGCAGCTGAGAGCGGCCTCACAGTCACAGGCCGTGGTCGTCATGGGGGATTTTAACTTCCCTGGTGTTTGCTGGAAGGACTACTCAGCAACCCAGCCACAGTCCAGGAGGTTCCTCCAGTGTATGGATGATAACTTCCTCATGCAAATGGTGGATGAGCCAACCAGGAGAGGAGCGCTGCTGGATCTCATCCTCACTAACAAGGAGGGTCTGGTCGAAGCAGTAAAGGTTGAGGGCTGCCTTGGTTGCAGTGACCACGAGATGGTGGAATTCAGGATCTTGTGTGGTAGGACCAGTGGAATAGCAAGTAGAATTGCAACCCTGGACTTCAGCAGGGCAAACTTTGGCCTTTTCAAGCAATTGCTAGGGGAAATCCCATGGGCAAGGCTGCTTGAAGGTAAAGGGGCCCAAGATAGTTGGTTGGCATTCAAGGATTGCTTATTCCGAGCTCAAGATCAGAGCATCCTGACACGTAGGAAGTCAAGGAAGAGGGCCAGGAGACCTGCGTGGCTAAATAAGGAACTGCTGGGTATGCTCAAGTGGAAGAGGAGAGTTTACAGGTCATGGAAGGAGGGGCTGGCCACTTGGGAGGAATAAGGCTGCTGTTAGAGGATGTAGGAAGGCAGATAGGATGGCTAAGGCCTCCTTAGAATTAAACCTGGCGAGAGGGGTCAAGGACAGCAGAAAGAGCTTTTTCAAATACATGGCAGATAAAACTAACACCAGAGGCAAGGTAGGTCCACTGGTGAACGGGATGGGTGCCCTGGTGACAGAAGATACAGAGATGGCAGAGTTATTGAATGCCTTCTTTGTCTCTGCCTACTCTGCCGGAGGCAGTCCTGAAGAGCCCTGTACTCCTGAGACCTCAGATGAAGTCAGGTCAAGGGAGCAGTTTGCCTTGGTCGACGAGGAATGGGTTAGAGACCAGTTGAGCAATTTGGACATCCATAAATCCATGGGTCCAGATGGGATGCACCCGCGGGTGCTGAGGGAATTGGCGGAAGTCATTGCTGACCACTCTCCATCATCTTTACCAAGTCTTGGGAAACGGGAGAGGTGCCTGAGGACTGGAGGAAAGCAAATGTCACTCCAGTCTTCAAAAAGGGCAAGAAGGAGGACCCAGGTAACTATAGACCGGTCAGCCTCACTTCCATCCCTGGGAAAGTGACGGAACACCTTATCCTTGGTGCCATCTTAAGGCATATCAAGGATAAGAGGGTTATGAGGGGCAGTCAACATGGCTTTACCAAAGGGAAGTCATGCTTGACCAACCTCATAGCCTTTTATGAGGAAATAACATTGTGGATGGATGATGGCAGAGCGGTGGATGTGGTCTACCTTGACTTCAGCAAAGCATTTGACACAGTCTCCCACAGCATCCTCATAGCTAAATTGAGGAAGTGTGACCTGGATGATCAGGTAGTGAGGTGGACTGCAAACTGGCTGAAGGACAGAAGCCAGAGAGTTGTAGTCTATGGGGCAGAGTCTAGTTGGAGGCCTGTATCTAGTGGAGTGCCTCAAGGGTCAGTACTGGGACCAGTATTATTTAATATATTCATCAATGATTTAGGTGAGGGAATTGAGTGTACTATCAGCAAGTTTGCTGATGACACTAAGCTGGGAGGAGTGGCTGACACGCCAGAAGGCTGTGCTGCCATCCAGCGAGACCTGGACAGGCTGGAGAGTTGGGCAGGGAGAAACTTGATGAAATATAGCAAGGGAAATTGTAGAGTCCTGCATCTGGGCAGGAACAACCCCAGGTTCCAATATAGGTTGGGGAACGACCTGTTAGAGAGCAGTGTAGGGGAGAGGGAGCTGGGGGTCCTAGTGGACGGCAGGACGACCATGAGCCAGCACTTTGCCCTTGTGGCCAAGAAGGCCAATGGCATCCTGGGGTGTATTAGAAGGGGGGTGGTCAGTAGGTCGAGAGAGGTCCTCCTTCCCCTCTACTCTGCCCTGGTGAGACCGCATCTGGAATATTGTGTCCGGTTCTGGGCCCCTCAGTTCAAGAAGGACAGGGAACTGCTGGAGAGAGTCCAGCGCAGGGCAACTAAGATGATTAAGGGAGTGGAGCATCTCCCTCATGAGGAAAGGCTGAGGGAGCTGGGTCTCTATAGTTTGAAGAAGAGGAGACTGAGGGGTGACCTTATTAGTGTATATAAATATATAAAGGGGGAGTGTCATGAGGATGAAGTCAGGCTCTTCTCAGTGGCAAACAATGATAGGACAAGGGGTAATGGGTACAAACTGGAACACAAGAGGTTCCACTTAAACTTGAGAAGAAACTTCTTCTCAGTGAGGGTGACGGAACACTGGAACAGGCTGCCCAGGGGGGTTGTGGAGTCTCCTTCTCTGGAGACATTCAAAACCCGCCTGGACACATTCCTGTGTAACCTTATCTAGGTATTCCTGCTCCGGCAGGGGGATTGGACTAGATGATCTTTTGAGGTCCCTTCCAATCTCTAACATACTGTGTGATACTGTGATACAAGAGGTTCCACTAAACTTGAGAAGAAACTTTTTCTCAGTGAGCGTGACGGAACACTGGAACAGGCTGCCCAGGGGGGCTGTGGAGTCTCCTTCTCTGGAGACATTCAAAACCCGCCTGGACACATTCCTGTGTAACCTTATCTAGGTGTTCCTGTTCCGGCAGAGGGATTGGACTAGATGATCTTTTGAGGTCTCTTCCAATCTCTAGCATACTGTGATACTGTGATACTGTGAATCCTCTTCAGTTTCAGTTTCCTGCCAGGATCAGTTAATATGGACAAAGCAAACATCCAAGTTTGTATGAATTCTAATTCCTCCATTTCTATTCAAAGAAAAATCAGTGTTTAGCAGAGGGAATTATGAGTTTCAGGTGCCAAGTCAGTAAAATGCTTTTGCTTTACCTCTTTAGCTCTGAGTTCATGTTCCCATAAAGCCCTGATTTCTGGTGCTTGAGAGTGAATGGTAAGGAAATAAGGATTTTTAGTCTTTTAAAATCAGAATGAGGTTTTGTATCTTACTTTCTGCACCAAACCAGTTACGAATTAGGCAAGCCAATTGCTATTAGTGTACATTATTTATACGATAGCCTGTATATTAATTTATAGAGCAGTCTTATTTATTACATTGTCAAGGAATTATGCATGTTTGCATCAAAGCCAGCAGTCACTGGGAACAACAGGAAAGTATTTCTATAAAATTTGGTCTGCTTATTTCTTGTATCTGTTTTGGGAATCCAGTCACAATATCAAATACAGGAATCCCTTCATTAAAAAAAGAAAGAAAAAAAGAGGTTTGAAAAAATGGATATGAATACTATACTTGAGATGTGATAATTGTGAGTTGCTCTATTGTTCTGTGATGTTTCCCACTGCATTGCATCCATCATCTGGACATGTGTGAGATCCTCCCATGATCAACATTTTATATTACTGTTTACTGTAAATATCTTATCACCAAAGAGACATCAACAGAAGTTGCATGGCCACTTACTAAGCCTGGGAAGTCTGTGCTCTTTTTTCACTTTTAGAGAGTGATGGAAGTAACAGCTGAGGTTTTTGGTTTGGCCAAATCTATAGTAAAGTATAGGATTACTTTCTGAAGTAAATCTATTTAGTGTGCTATAATTATTTAATCATTGCTTTACTGGGGCCTTGTAGTGTGTTTGGCTTTCCTGAGTAGCAATCACCAATGCTTATTTTTGGAACAAAAGAATAATGGCAATGACGATCATGATCTAATTGCAATACGAAGCCACTTCTGGCATTTTTTTACAGGAATCTGCATATGAGAATTCAATAAGAATGTACTTAACACAGTATCTGGAAAAGTGGAATGTAAATGCAATAACCAGTGACTTGAATGTACTTTTAGCAAAACACAGCGTATAGAATCATAGAATCATAGGATAGTTAGAGTTGGAAAGGACCTTAAGATCATCTAGTTCCAAACCCCTCGCCATGAACAGGGACACCCCACACTAAACCATGCCACCCAAGGCCTCATCCAACCTGGCCTTGAACACCGCCAGGGATGGAGCATTCACAACCTCCCTGGGCAACCAATTCCAGTGCCTCACCACCCTCTCAGTAAAGAATTTCTTCCTTATATCCAATCTAAACTTCCCCTGTTGAAGTTTGAACCCATTGCCCCTTGTTCTGTCACTACAGTCCCTGATGAATAGTCCCTCCCCAGTATCCTTGTAGGCCCCCTTCAGATACTGGAAGGCTGCTATGAGGTCTCCACGCAGCCTTCTCTTCTCCAGGCCGAACAGCCCCAACCTTCTCAGTCTGTCCTCATACGGGAGGTGCTCCAGTGCCCTGATCATCCTCGTGGCCCTGCTCTGGACTTGTTCCAACAGTTCCATGTCCTTTTTATGTTGAGGACACCACAACTGCACACAATACTCCAAGTGAGGTCTCACGAGAGCAGAGTAGAGGGGCAGGATCACCTCCTTCGACCTGCTGGTCACGCTCCTTTTGATGCAGCCCAGGATACAGTTGGCTTTCTGGGCTGCGAGTGCACACTGACAGCTCATGTTCATTTTCTCATCGACCAACACCCCCAAGTCCTTCTCTGCAGGGCTGCTCTGAATCTGTTCTTTGCCCAACCTGTAGCTGTGCCTGGGATTGCTCTGACCCAGGTGTAGGACCTTGCACTTGGCATGGTTAAACTTCATAAGGTTGGCATCAGCCCACCTCTCAAGCATGTCAAGGTCCCTCTGGATGGCATCCCTTCCCTCCGGCATATCAACCGAACCACACAGCTTGGTGCCATCGGCAAACTTGCTGAGGCCACACTCAATCCCACTGTATAGAACACTTTCTCAATATTACTCCTACGTGTGTACACATCCACTGGATTTGGAGTATGTATATCTCGAAGAGATGTAATATAAGGGCATTGATGTGGAGTATTCAAGATTATGTAGCGTAATTCATACATGTTGGAACATTGTCGTGGTTTAAGTCAGTTGGCAAGTCAGCCACGTGGTTTCTACTCCCCCCTTCCCCCAGAGGGATGGGGAGGAGAATCGAAAGAATGTAACTCCCATGAGTTGAGATAAAAACAGTCCAGTAACTAAGGTATAACACAAATCACTACTGCTACCAATAATAATAATAATGATAAGAGAAATAACAAGGGAACAGAATATGATACCACCTGCTGAAAATGAGCCCAACAGAGCAGAGAGCGTGCCCTTCTGGGGTAACTCCCAGTTACATCCCCCAGGCATGATGTACTGTGGTATGGAATACCTCTTTGGCTAGTTTGGGTCAGGTGTCCTGTCCCTGCTTCCTCCTGGCTTTCTCCTCCTCCCTGCCAGAGCATGAGACTCACAAAGTCCTTGGTCAGAGTAAACATTCTGACCAGCAACTGAAAACATGGGTTTTACCAGTATTATTCCCAGGCCGAAAGTCAAAACCACAGTGCTGCACCAGTTATTAAGAAGGAGAAAAAGTGACTGCTGCTGCTGAACCCAGGACAAACAGTGAAATTGTGCTTGCACACATGAAAAATAGGTTGTTTCACTAAAAATGGTCAATTATTAAAGTGTTTTTATCTCAACCCGTGGGTTTTAACCTTCTTTTCCAATTCTTCTCCCAATCCCACTGGGGAGTGGGGGGAGCAAGCGAATGGCTGTGTCGTACTTAGTTGATGGCTGAGCTTAAAGTACAACACTTTGAGGTAACTGAAGAATTATTATGGAAATAATATTCTTTACAAATTTTGATAATGAATAAAATGTGTTGGTATAATCACAGATCTTGTGTTTGGGTGCAGAGCCCCAAACAGTCATGGAGTTAAAGCTAAAGGTACAGAAGTAAAGGAAGTTTGGTAACAACCTGTTCTAGATGAGAACGGACTTGGCAGACTTTGAGACTGTGGCATATATAGCTTCAATGATATGTGAATCACAATTTTGCAAACTTTAAAGTACATTCATTTCTATGTCCACTAAACACTAACTTTAATCTGTAAATTATGAAATTTTCACATTTGAGTAAGAGTACTCCCTGCACTTTTGCTGTGTCTGCATCTTTGTGTTAGGTAACATTTGTTATTTTTAAAGTTGATAACTGGGCAGTATTGTACTTTTTGTTTGCAAACACTGTACTTGTGATATGATGTTGCATATGTGTCTTAGTACAATGGAACAGTTAAATTACAACTTTTTATTATTAATCTATAAATGAAAGAAGTATGCAGTGAGTGAATATAATTTTCATAATACTTGGGTATTTTAAAACATAAATCTAAATTTATGTAAATAGTACGTTCAATATTTTCTCACGTCTAGTAATGTAGCATATGTAGTCAAACATTTTCCATTCCTTGCCCTACTCAGAACCTCTCCTTCTGATGCTAAAGTGTCAAATGTTCTACTTAGCTCCGTGGCTAGACAAAAAGCACAGCCATGTTTCTAAGAAAAGCAAAGAAGCAGACAAGAGAGATATGCATATAAATGCATTTCTTACAAAAGTGATTTAGCAGGAGTTAGAGGAAGAAGCATTTCCATAACTTGAAAGGAGTGTTTTAGAGGTGAAACTCTCCACCAAGTTTAAAAGGATAAAAGAAAAATAACTACAATAGAGTTGTTAGATTCCTGAAATGTGATTTAATCATTGAAAAGCTCACTAGTTTCCCAGTACCAAGAATGCTATAAACTGCACCTTTATATTAGATATTTTTAAGTAAAGCAATATTAGCTTGGAAAAACACCTGAGTCAATACTGATGCCTGCATCTCAAATTCAAAGTTCTCACTTATCATTATCTGTAGCAACACCTGCATTTGGAAACATTTCCTTCAAATTGCATACTTTCTTGATCTCTATCACCTCAAAAACAACAATGCGTAGATCATATCAAGAAAACATGTATTATATATACTTCCACAGTATGATTTTTCTATGTATTTTCTTTCCAGAGGTCGCATGAAGTTTTCAGGACAACAATTTTCAGTAATATTGCTACAAAGAGAAAAAAAGGCAATATTTTTAACTTAAATCATACTTATTTATAGATATGCATACTAGGGATAATGACTAATGCAGACAGGGGGGTATGCATTTTTATGAAAAGGGAATGGATTAGGTATTTTTCTGGGTCTACATTAAGATGACAGATAATTATAACTGTTAAAGTGTTAGGCAGCCTACAACCATTTTGTTATCTTATAAGCTTAATTTTTCTTTTTTTTTTTTTTTTTTTTCAGGGATGTACCTTTTTTGTTTTGGATATAGGCAGCTTGTGACAGAAACGGGCATCAATGTGTGAAGTTTCTTCCAGAGTAAGAAGTAACTTTATTATTTAACCTGCTTTAACATTTTAGGTTCTCCCTTTACCTGAACTCCAGAGGGTTTTTATTGTATTTTGCAAGAAAAAATAAGTCTGTATGATTTAAAGATTCCCAGTTGCCTTTAGTGCAAATTGTGTTTTGATAAAGCATCTCCAGAAAGATACTGAAAAGAGATAATATTGTTTCCATACAGCGTTAAGCTCTCAGAATGGCACTTTGATGTAGGATGTAGGTCCACAGGTAGAGTAGAGTGGTGATGATGATGTACCACACAGTAAAAAAGATGTGCTGGCAAACAAAAACTGTAACAGAGGTTCATCAGCCTGCAGCCAAGAGGCGGTATATGAATGGGAAAAGAAGAGGAAATAAGAGAGAAGTGGATGGTCAGTGGGATTTGGTATTTTGAGGAATTTGGAGATTTCTATATTTAGTTTAATTTCAGTTTGGAGCAAGACCATGAGACAATGAAATTCCTAATAACTGCAATCTGGCAGATAAAGTCACTTAAGGAAACAAAAGCTTTTCTACAGGGCATGCTGCTTCCCAGTGTTTGAGGCTCTATGAACGGACAGAAAACTTGGTTTTCTTTTGACATAAAGGCAAAATCCCTGAATCCCTGGCTTTATGGCAATCCTGGAGCTATTCTGGAAACTGGAAATCCAAAAAACTCAAGAAGAGCTTGGAGTGCCAGATCAGCTCACCGGCTTCTGTAAGTTAGATTGCCTCAAGAATCAGCTACCTGTGAAGGTTGGCAGCTGTAATGGCAGTCAGGAGGCTGCAGAGTCCCTGTCTCTGAGGCAGCTACTAGGTTGTTAGTGGTCAAGCAGCCTGGAATCCCTCAGTTTTCCATCTTCTCGTCAGCTTGCTTTGTCAGGTTATTCCAGATTGAGGAGTCTTGATGCTATGTAAGTGGAAAGTGAAGATTAGTGTGGGCTTTGTGAACATCATCATACCTTCCCACTACTATGCAGGCTGTGGATAGCTCCAGTACAACAACTGTCCAAAGGCCTTGGCAGTGACAAATAAATATGCAGGCAAGTAGAGAGTTTTGTTTGGTAAACCTACGTGTATTCTGTATGATGTAAAATTCAAGCATCTTTATCAAACAAAATTTCTGGGGGAAGGAGGCATCTCAGCAAATGGGTAAATGCCAATATACTTTAGGAATTTTCTGAATCAGCTTTGGAGAGAAAAAAAAATAAATGGGAGGTGGGCTAGAAAAACCTCCAAAAGAACATGAATTATGAAAATGTTGGTCTGATTACAGATGCACCATGCAAACCTATTGAAGTTAAGGTGCCCATTCAGGCATTAAAGTGCTTTTTATGAAGAAGAAAAAAGCCTATTTATACAACTGATTACTCTAGAGGTTTATCAAGGTAATCACGGTTTATCTGTATATACAGATGAGTAGACTACCATGTGGTCTTGTAGGTGACACAAAATTATACTGGGACCAGTACTGTTTAATAGCTTTATCAAAGAGAGAGATAGTGGGATTGAGGGCACTGCCAGCAAATTTGCAGACGACACCATACAAATGGTGTGGTTGACTCCTCTGAGAGATGGGGTGCCATTCAGAGGGACCTGGAGAAGCGTGAGAACTGGGCCTGTCTGAATCCTGTGAAGTTCACAAGGCCAAAAGCAAGGTCCTGCACCTGAGTCAGGGCAATCTCAGGTATCAATACAGGCTGGGGGATGAAGGGATTGAGAGCAGCCCTGAGGAGAAGGACTTGGGGGGTACTAGTGAATGAAGAGCTCTATGTGAGACAACAGTGTGCACCGGCAGCTCAGAAACCACGCATGTGCTGGGCTGCATCCAAAGCAGCTTGAGCAGCAGGTCAAAGCTGGTGATTGTGCCCCTCTACTCTGCTCTTGTGAGACCCCAGTTGGAGTACTGCCTTCAGCTTTGCAGCTCCCGGTTCAGCAAAGACATTAACCTGTTGGAGTGGGACCAGCTAAGACACCAAAAATGATGAGAGAGATGGAGCACTTCCCATGTGAGTTAAGGTTGAGAGAGCTGGGGTTGTTCTGCCCAGAGAAGAGAAGGCTCTATGAAGAACTTATCAAGGTCTTTCAATACTTAAAGGGGGCTTATAAGAAAGATGAGGAAATACTTTTGAACATGACACAGGTTAATGTTTTTAAGCTAAAAGAGGGTAGATTTAGACCAGATATAAGGAAGAATTTTTTTTACAATGAGGATGGTGAAACACTGGAACAGGTTGCCCAGGGTGGGTTATAGATGCCCTATCCATGGAGACGTTCAAGTTCAGGACCGGGTAAGGCTCTGAGCAATGTAGTGTAAGATGTCCTTGGTCATTGCAGAGGGGCCTGGACAAGATGACCTTTAAAGGTCCCTTCCAACCAAATAAATTCTATTACTTTATTTGAATATTCTATGATTCTTTGATGGGATGGAAAATAGAGCCTTGTGTTTTAGGATTTTATAAAGTCCTTGATTATAATACACAGGTGTCTTTTAAAATATTTCCCTGTACTTTCTTTAACATGGCTAGCCACCATTGACCTCAGGGTCAGAAGGACATGAGACAAGCTGCAGAAGTAATCCTTTGTACCAATGCCATCAGGTCAAATGAAAATTAAACATAGAGCTTAGGTAGAAGGTAATTAAACCCTTGTATGTCTTTTCCCACAAGTTCTGATTCATTAAGAACAGCATCCCCATTCAGGCAAATATCAGTAAATTATTGGTTTGACTCAAATCAGTAGGACTTAAGTTTAAAGTTAAGCACATATTTAACTGGCTTCCTGAGCTGTAACTTCAGCTGTAATTTTGGCTATTGTTTTTTTCAGTCTTGGTAACATTATTTAAAAAAGCCAGCTGTGCATCAAAACCCCAATGTGTAAGGATGTTAAAATTCCAGCAAAACATCCCCACAAACAAATGTATATTTTGTATCTATACAAGGAATTGTGAAGACATCTTTAATGTGATAACATTTACAGATAATTTCTCCTTTTTACAATGCTCTGCTGTCATCCTTTGTCAAGATTTAATGCTTAATTATATCTTCAAGTAATGCTCCTTTCAACAAGATTAGAGTCATCTAGTGAAAGAACTGAAATCATATTGTGTTTGCAAGCTAAGTAGTGGGTAAAAATACCTGTAGATTAGGTGACAATAAGGGTCTAATGAACACTTAGTGAGAAATGGATTGTAGATGATCTGCAAAGAGAGAGAGGCTCACTATCTTTTGCTAATGTCATGTGGGAGTTCAGGGTGCCCAAATTTATTTGACAATGTGCTCCTCAATGATCTCTAAACTAGTAAATAAATCCTCTAAACTAGTAAATAAATCTTCAATATATTCTACATTCAGTAGCAAAGAGTAGTGCTTCAAGAGACTAGTCTTTTGAGTTTAGATGTATTTTACAATAACTTCATATTATTTCTTTGTTTAAAGGCACAGCAAATACTAGTGTCATGCCAGTAGTTTGTCTGGTCTTTGACTGTGATTATGCATGTAGTCATGTTAAGGAACTGGTGGCAATGTTAACATCCTGATCTGAGAACTGTTCAATCTGCCATTAAAAAGCATCATAAAGCAGGCAAAAAATTTCCAACTGAGACAGCAGTTGACTTCCCTTTCCCATTTCTCTTAACAACAACTTTCAGTCTTGACTGTTTAAGAGAAATGTAATCATGAAAAATATTCTCTGGCTAAATATGAATAAGAAATATGAATAAGAAACTTCTTCTCAGTGAGGGTGACGGAACACTGGAACAGGCTGCCCAGGGGGGTTGTGAAGTCTCCTTCTCTGGAGACATTCAAAACCCGCCTGGACACATTCCTGTGTAACCTTATCTAGGTGTTCCTGCTCTGGCAGGGGGATTGGACTAGATGATCTTTTGAGGTCCCTTCCAATCTCTAACATTCTGTGATACTGTGATACTGTGAACATTGTACATAGATAGAATACTCTAGTGTTAATAAACAAAAATAAAACCCCCAACATTTTTTTTAAGAAGAAAAACAATAAAAAATCAAATTGGTCTGCCAAAAGTAAATAATTTCCAAATGTGGCAATTGTCAAATACTTATGACCTTGGTAATATTTAAAGAGCAGGCATTATCAGTTCAATGCTGTCAGAACTTCGAACAACTTACATTAAAAGATCATGATTTCTCATATGAGTTATGTGCAAAATTAATTTGTAAATATTGTGTTTGTCAGAGTTAGTTAATGAAGCCTTAATAAAAATTCTTTTGATGCTCTTTTTAATTTCCTGAAATTTCAAATTGTATTATCATCTACCCCCTGACAGAATTCTGTGCCCGCAGCAATGACAGAAGAGCTTGTCAAACATTGATACTACATGATACAAGGCTGTGTTTATCTGTCTGGTCACTGTAGTACCAATGACCTCCTTCATGTAATTAATGGATTCATAACAATAAGATCCTGAGAGTTATATAAATATAACAGCTTTAGAAAAAAAAAGAAGTGTTTAAAAAATGCATTACAATTAAAAATACATTCAGAAATCAGGATACTTTCTGCATTTCTGTAATTAGTGGGAGCTGATCATGTAATGCTGTAAAACACATAGTATAATCACAGTTAGAAGAGCCTGTGTTTTGAAAAATTGTATCAGGTAAATGTTTTTTTGAAAATAATTGTAAGAAAGGAAATTTTATTGAAGAAAAATAGTAACCCCCAAAATCCATATTAACACATTTAACTGAACCAATATATTATTAGTAAACTCTTGTAATGGAAAAGTTACTTCTAGAATGACTTATATCAGGAACTTTGATATTGCTTTACCTGCTTACTGAACTCTCGGTTTGTGCATTCATGCTTGAGGAGTGGCCTCTACCCCCTATTTCAGTCAATGACATCTTGCAGCAATAAGGAAAAAAAAATTGTCTCAACAGCTGGAGATATGTGCAGATGTGATGCTAGAACGTAAGGTACAGACTATCTTTCCTTTTTTTGGGACAACTGATGCTAATATTAAACAGAATGGATGAATTTGACGTGTTATCTGATTATGACAATTAAATAAAAAATTAAACAGAATCAAAACAACTGGAGACAACAGATTTGTGCTTGAATCTCTCCCGCAAAATCTCCTATGTAATCTGGCAATAGTTACAGCTGTAAAGTGAGATTCAAAATGCGACAGGTAGCTCTTTTTAATGAGACACTGGAAACTGGCTTAAGGATTCTTAATGATAACATAAATGGAACATGACTGAGCATCTTTATATGCGTGAATGAAATCAAATAAATCCCTTTGAAACAGCAGATAGCTCCTCATACGTGCTAAAATTTTTTCCTCTGCTCTAGTAAAACAAGACAAAAGCATCCAGCCTGAATGGCACAATTTCTTGCTCTTTATTGTGAATATATCTTCAGAAGCAGAAGTTTTTGGGATCTGTTACAACCTGCCTGATCAAGAGGACTCTGTGGATGAAGTGCTGTATAGACAGATAGGAGCAGCCTCACAATCGCAGGCACTTGTCCTCACAGGGGACTTCAACCATCCTGATATCTGTTGGAGGGATGGTGTGGCCTGGCACAAGCAATCCAGGAGGTTCCTCGATTGTGTGGAAGACACCTTCCTTCTGCAATTAATAGAGGAGATGACAAGGAGAGGTGCCATGCTTGACCTTGTGCTCACCAACAGGGAGGGGCTGGTTGGAAATGTGATGCTCCAGGGCAGCCTTGGTTGCAGTGATCATGAGATGCTCAAATTCGAGATCCTCAGGACAGTGAGAAGAGCGTGCAGCAAGCTCACTGCCCTGGACTTCAAGAGAGCAGACTTTGGCCTCTTCAGGAATCTGCTTAGTAAGGTTCCATGGGATAAAGCCCTAGAGGGCAGGGGGGCCCAAAGATGCTGGCTAACATTCAAGGATGACTTTCTCCAAGCTCAGGAGTGTTGCATCCCAACTAGAAGGAAGTGCAGCAGGAGGGCCAGGAGACCTCCTGGGATGGATAAGGAACTGCTGAGGAAAATTTGGAGGAAAAAAGAGGCTTATAAAAGGTGGAAGCAAGGACAGGTGGCCTGGGAAGAATACAGGAATGTTGTCCGGGAAGCTAGGGACTGGGTTAGGAAAGCTAAGGCCCAGTTAGAATTAAACTTGGCAAAGGATGTGAAAGAAAACAGGAAGAGATTCTATAGGCACATCTCAAACAAAAGACAGACTAGGAACAATATGGGCCCTCTCCAGAAGCTATCAGGAAAACTGGCTACCCTAGATTTGGAGAAGGTTGAGGTTCTTAATGACTTCTTCGCCTCAGTCTTCACTGCAAATGCTTCGACCACACCACTCAAGTCTTGGAAGGCAGACGCAGGGACTGTGAGAATGAAGACCTTAGGCCCACTGTAGGAGAGGATCTGGTTCGAGTTCTTCTTAAGAATCTGAACGTGCACAATTCCATGGGACCTGATGAAATCTATCTGTGGGTCCTGAAGGAGATGGCAAATGAAGTTGCTAAGCCACTGGCCATCATATTTGAAAAATCATGGCAGTCAGGTGAAGTTCCCGACGACTGGAAAAAGGGAAATATAACCCCCATTTTCAAGAAGGGGAAAATGGATGACCCGGGGAATTACAGAGCAGTCAGTCTCACCTCTGTGCCTGGCAAAATCTTGGAGCAGATTCTCCTGGAAGGCAAGCTGAGGCACATGAGAAACAAGGAGGTGGTTGGTGACAGCCAGCATGGCTTCACTAAGGGGAAATCCTGCCTGACCAATTTGGTGGCCTTCTATGATGGGGCTACGGAACTGGTGGACAGGGGTAGAGCAGCTAACGTCATCTACCTGGACTTGTGCAAAGCCCTCAACACTGTCCCACATGACATCCTTGTCTCTAAACTGGAGAGACATCAATTTGATGGGTGGACCACTCCGTGGATAAAGAATTGGCTTGGATGGCCACATGCAAAGAGTTGTGGTCAAGGGCTCAATGTCCTGCTGGAGACCAGTAATGTGTGGTGTGTGTTCCTCAGCAACTGGTGTTGAGACCAGCCTTGTTCAACATCTTTGTCGGTGACATGGACAGTGGGATTGAGTGCACCCTCAGCAAGTTTGCCGATGGCACCAAGCTGTGTGGTTTGGTTGATACGCCGGAGGGAAGAGATGCCATCCAGAGGGACCTCCACAGGCTTGTGAGGTGGGCTGATGCCAACCTGATGAAGTTTAACCATGCCAAATGCAAGGTCCTACACCTGGGTCAGAGCAATCCCAGGCACAGCTACAGGTTGGGCAAAGAACAGATTCAGAGCAGCCCTGCAGAGAAGGACTTGGGGGTGTTGGTCGATGAGAAAATGAACATGAGCTGTCAGTGTGCACTCGCAGCCCAGAAAGCCAACTGTATCCTGGGCTGCATCAAAAGGAGCGTGACCAGCAGGTCGAAGGAGGTGATCCTGCCCCTCTACTCTGCTCTCGTGAGACCTCACTTGGAGTATTGTGTGCAGTTGTGGTGTCCTCAACATAAAAAGGACATGGAACTGTTGGAACAAGTCCAGAGCAGGGCCACGAGGATGATCAGGGGACTGGAGCACCTCCCATATGAAGACAGACTGAGAAGGTTGGGGCTGTTCGGCCTGGAGAAGAGAAGGCTGCATGGAGACCTCATAGAAGCCTTCCAGGATCTGAAGGGGGGTTATAGGGATGCTGGGGAGGGACTATTCGTTAGGGACTGTAGTGACAGGACAAGTGGTAACGGGTTCAAACTTAAACAGGGGAAGTTCAGGTTAGATATAAGGAGGAAGTTCTTTACAGTAAGGGTGATGAGGCACTGGAATGGGTTGCCCAGGGAAGTTGTGACTGCTCCATCCCTGACGGTGTTCAAGGCCAGGTTGGACAGAACCTTGGGTGACATGGTTTAATGTGAGGTGTCCCTGCCCATGGCAGGGGGATTGAAACTAGATGATCTTAAGGTGCTTTCCAGCCCTAACTATTTTATGGTTGATTCTATGATTTCAAGGAAAAAGGAGGAATTATTTGAAAACCTAGCCATTTTTATAACCTATATTGATTTTTTTTAAAATGTGTTCTGGTTTATCTGTTTTTTGAGTTAGCCTTTAAGGACAGCAGAAAATCATCCAGGATACACTCTGTATTTGCAACTATATTAACATGAAAAAGATACAGATTCACTGAAGAGCTAAGTGAAGTACAACAGATACAAGAGTCAAAAAACACCAGTAATTTCTAGACTGTGTTTTTGTTATGTAATAAGTGTATTAAGACACCATCTTTTCCAGTATCTTCAACCAATCTTTATTTTGAAAATTTGTAGGAACTGTGGACTGGTTCCTGTGTTTAAATATCTGATTCTGCAGTGGTACTCAGCCAGTTACAGAGGAGTTTGCTTTGCTGCTGCTGCTGTGCATGAGCCTAGGATCAGTGGTGCACACCATACGGAGTGTGTGTATAGCCTGGCTGTTCCTCTCGTTCTTAGAATTATAGAATCATAGAATAGTTAGGGTTGGAAAGGACCTTAAGATTATCCATTTCCAATCGCCCTGATATGGACAAGGACTCCTCACACTAGACCCCGTCACTCAAAGCTCTGTCCAACTTGGCCTTGAACACTGCCAGGGATGGGGCATTTACCACTTCTTTGGGCAACCCATTCCAATGCCTCACAGTAAAGAACTTCTTCCTTATATCTAACCTGAACTTCCCCTGTTTAAGTTTAAACCCATTACCCCTGGTTGTATCATTACAGTCCCTGATGAAGAGTCCCTCTTTGGTAACCTGGTAGGCACCCTTGAGATACTGGAAGGCTGCCATGAGGTTTCCATGCAGCTTCTTTTCTCCAGGCTGCACAGCCACAATCTTCTCAGCCTCAGGAGGTGCTCTTTCCTACATGCCTGCTCTTTTGTGGGTAGGAGCACACATCCTATTAGCTGACTACATTCACAGGAGTCAGACGGACTAGCTTCTCCTATTAGGTCCCCTGCTGTACCTGTTAAGGGACTGACTTCTCTAAGAATTGCTGCTGACCTTGTGAAATTGGGGTCTGAGAATGAAGATAAGAAAAGGATGGGGACACATACACTTGTTGAATCATCTGTCAGATGGCAGTATGTTTATTCTGTGGGCATGACAGGTTTGGAAAGCAAAAAGTTTACTTCAGTTGCTACATAGTATTGATAGGTGAAGTATGCATCTGAAAAAGCTGAGTGGCTCTCGATATGAATGATAAGTGATGCATATGTGAGGCGGAGTCTACGGCAGGTAGCTGAACCTTGGGCAACCAAAATATGGTACCTGTGGTCTGAGATACATTAGCCATGGAGAGGAAAGGAGGATGTGATGACATAAGGATTGGGAACATGCAGATAAGTCTTTCTGAGTAATTTGCCATATGCATGTACTAATAAGAGTACCAGACTATTAATAATAGTGGCAGACTGAAAGCATGTTAGATGAGGTAATGAACCTGATAGATAGTGCATGCTGGATGCATAACTGAAAACTGATACCTGCTAAAATTAAACATGATGCCAAATGCATATGAAGAAAAATGGATTTAAGTGTGATACGGTTTAATCAGTAACAGCATTAGTGACTGCACATGTATGTGGCACTTGATTTTCAACAGATGAGTATTCTTCTTGTTTGCCATTATCCCTTATGAAAATATCTGAGTTATTAATCTAAGTGTGAATTGAAGTTTGGGGCTAAGCACGTTTGGGTAAATCAAGTCTCTTAGAAGTCTGGAATCAGAAATGTATTCTGGAGTAATCAAAAGTAGCTGATTGATGAACATTCACACACTGGCCTGCTAGTAGCTCTGGAAGCAGCAGGCGGTGTATTTTTGGCATTACGGTTATGAGCTATTTGAATGAAATGAGGGATTCCTCTTTGGTGTGGGACTGACCCTTGCTGAGGCAAAAGTGTCTGCAAAGAGCAGTGAGACCCACTGGTGGCTGTTGCATGCACAATTATTTTGAAATAAAAAATGACAAACTGAAGTGACTGAGAATGAAATATTCATGTGCACCTGATTTGCAGGATCAAATTGTAAAGGATCTAGTATTCAACAGATTTAGACGCCTTTCCATCTGTCAAAATGAGAAAAAAAGAAAGAAGATTGAAGGGTCAGAATTTCTGGAAAGAAGGAAAGAAAGGAAGTGCACTGTGCTACAAACAGTTAATCCTATATATAATTAAAAAAAATCTACTGAAAACATGTTAAAAATAATAGATTTGAGAGAAAATGACACTTTTGTACAAATTCAAGAAAAATGTAACTTTTCAGAATTCAAAAGTATTCTGTCGTGAGAGAACAATGAAGCGTTTAAAATGTGTGGCTAGATATATAGATGTGAAATTTTAAATGCATAGGAAATAGTAGCAATGTGATTTAAATAACTGAATCATGCAAAATAAACAAACAAGCAAACAGAAAAAAAAAAAAAATCTGCCTTAAAATTGACCAACAGCAAAGAAAATCTCAAAAGAAAATCTCAAAATAGATTTTAATATTCTACTGTTGTCCCTTCATCACAGAAATCCTTTATGAGATGACCTTACCTGAGGAACATATCAGAATAAATATTTTTGTGGGCAGCTCTAGTTTAATGTCAACAGAATCTAATTAAATTCACTTCTGTGAAAAAGAAATTAAAAGTATATGGGTAATCTCCTCTAATGTAATTTTTAGAATGTGTAAAGAAGGCGACAAAAAAATATGTTGTAATGGTTGCAATTGTTGTTCCAGTTATAAACAAAAGTAACCAGGTTTTAATTTCACAGAGAAATAATTTATAAAATCCTTTTAAAAATGTCTTGTAAAAGTCAAATTGAAAATAATCACAGCAGTAAGGATGTTTTTTCCGTTCTATTTCATCTGGTCTGCCACCCCAAGGCCCAAGAAGAGAAACAAATAAAACACTTACTTAGTTCTTTTCTGTAAAGTAGTACAAAAGAAATCTGAAATGCTCAGGCACTTTTGAGTATGACAGAATAATATTTAAACTAATTAACTGCTGTTTTTGAAGGAGTGACAACTGTCTCCTGAAGCTTTTTTCCCAACTTGGTTAAATAACTTCTACGTAAGAGCATAACAAACAACTGATTGAATCTTTTTCACTTTTTTTCCCCCTGTTTTTAAGTCCTTATACTAGAAGTATAGTACATTCAAAACAAGTTTAGCTTAACAGTGTATTCTTCAAGAGAAAAAAAAATGAGAAAAAAATTTATTTCATTCTTAGGCTGATTTGCAGAACTAATACCAATGACAAGCACCTTTAAGGGACTAGCCTAAAAGAGACACCCCACACTGTTTGTCCCTTCCAGGAATAGACAAATTGCAGTATGTTTGCGCAGTTGGAAAAAAAAGAACAAATGCAATTTTTAAATGCAATGTGAAATACTATTTGTTGCATAGTATTGGTTGAAACAGTTATTTTAAAATTATAAAGAGCGTTACTGAAAGAGTAAGGTAGTAATATAGCTGCCTTGGTTTAAGCAACTGTTTGCAAAGTGGATAGTATCAGGTAAATAAAGTCAGGGTTGAAGAAATTTGGTTTACCCATCATAAGCACAATGAAGGTGAGGCAATAAGATGGCCATAAAAATATTTTTGAAGCTCATTGTATGAAATATGGTGAAAACAAAGAAAGAAAAAGGACAGCCTATTAAATTAATATAAATTTATATAAAACTAACCCAAGTGTTAGAAAAATTACCTCAGAAAGTTTAGAATATCTGCCAGTGAAATTTTTCATATTTGAAGTATGTTATTCCTTTTGCCTAATGAACTATGGAAAAATTCCAGGAATAAAATTTGGAAATTGTTGTGTGAAACCAACTGTATTTTAGCAAGAACCACAATTAAAAGAATCTCTACGTATTATTTGTGAACATGTTTGTTTAAAAGTTTTTTGGAGAACCAGACAGATCTATACTTTGAAACAATCAGCAAAGGATTTGGTGTGTTGATACTGATGTACAGAGAAAGAAGTGGCAAAGCAAAACTGCAGGGTATAGAACTGGCAGCAAAGCAATTAAGAGAATTCCCTAATTTGCAAACTGCATGTCTTGGGTGTAGATTTGGACTTACATGATGATTTGGTAGAAAACTGAAGTATCTTAAAAAAGAGTGTAGACTCTGCATGAAGATTAAAAACAAAAAACAAAACAAAAAATTGATATTACTGTTACAGTGAGCTCACAAAATGAAAGATGAAGATTTGTGGTATGAAGAAAAGGCATTACTACAATACGCTGGAGGGAAACCCTATTGAGAGGATAAAAGTTCACCCCGTACATGTATGTGTGTTACATGCTGTGTGGACAGAGCAGGCAATCATACAAGCAAATTAATCAGCTACCTACAGATCATAAGATGGAACTTTTCTGAGTTGCCTTAATAATGTCCTAAAATGCTGTCTGCCTCAGGCATCTGTGATGGGGTTAAGTCTTCCTGACTCTGGTGATACTTCTGGGCATCAGAGGATCTTGAAATAGCTGATAAGAAAATTGGTAGAGACAAATGCTGTGCAGAGAAGAAACTCTGAATTACCTTTTCAGGCTTGAAGAACAGAAAGCCTTTCTCACCTGTCATCTTACATGATGGATTCTGTGTTTTGAGTTCATGGTACAGAAGGGAAAGAGCCACATTTTGGAATGGTTAGCTGCTTGTAACTGATTAAAATAATTTCTTTACCTTTTAGATTAGAGAATTAATTGAGCCTAAGGGAAGCTTACTACTGTTAATCAAAACAGGAGATGTGTCAGCCACAGAAAGAGTTCTGTACTATGGTATGCATGCATTGGGAAATGTGTACATTGGACCTCCACAAACATGGTTTGGTGAGATGTACTGAGCACATGACTTCAACAGTGATAGTGCCTGTGTCTTTTTTGTGTAAATGAAATTAGACCAATTAAAAAACGTGGTAGAAGTATGGTAGAGGGGTGATAATCAGTTGAATAATACTTGGTATGTTGTAAGAAAGAGTGACATGTATGAATGGAACTTGTTTACCGGTCTGTGGCTGTTGTACAAGCTGTTGGTATATCACTGCTGCTTTTTACCCTGCAACAGTAATACAGAATAATGGTGGATAAACAAAGATGATTTTTTCTGGTATTTAGAGGGGTCATCTAACACATATTGACAGGCAGACAGATTTGTGCAGCTATATTTCTGGGATATTAGTATCGGCACTAGGTCCCTGTAGTGCCAGCAGTAGTTCATGAAAGAGAAACCAAATTGTCAGGCATGATTGCCCTAGTGAAGTCATGTTGGCTATTGCCAATCACCTCCTTGTTTTCCATATGCCTTAGCAGAGTTCCCAGGAGGATCTGCTCCATGATCTTGCTGAACATTGAGGTGAAACAGGCTGATCTGTAATTCCCCAGGTCTTTCTTTTTTCCCTTTTTAAAAGTGGGGGTTATATTTTCCTTTTCCAGTCAGTGAGAACCTCACTGAATTGTCATGACTTCTCAAATATGATGGATGATGGCTTGGCAACTTCATCCACTAGTTTCCTCTGGACACACAGATGCATCTTGTCAGGTCCTATGGACTTGTACACCTTAGATGGCCTTGAACCTGGTCTCCTACTGTGGGTGGTTCTACATTCTCTCAGTTCCCGTGTTTGCCTTCTGCAACTGGAGCAGTGTGGCTTGCGTTCTTGCCAGTGAAGACTGAGGCAAAAAAAGTTGAGTACCTCAGCTGTCTCCATGTCCTCTTCTGTCTGGAGGGGGCCCACATTTTTTTCTATTCTTCCTTTTATCCCCAATGTACCTTTAGAAGTTTTTCTTATTGCCCTTAATGTCCCTGGTCAGATTCAGTTCTGTCTGTTCCTAAACTGATCCCTGGCTGCTCTGCCTGTTTCTCTGTATTCCTCCAATGATACCTGTCCTATCTTCCACCCTCTGTAGGCTTCTTTCTTGTCTTGGAGTTTGTCCAGGAGCTCCTTGTTCACCCGCACAGGCCTCCTGGCATTCTTGCCTGACTTCCTCTTTGTCAGGATGCATCGCTCCTGAGCTTAGAGAAGTTAATCCTTGAATATTAACCAGCGTTCTGGGACTCATCTTCCCTCCAGGGCTTTATCCCATGGTACTTGAGCAAGCAGATTCCTCAAGAGGCCAAAGTCTTCTTTCAAAGTCTAGGGTAGAGAGCTTACTGCACTTCCTCCTCACTGTTCTACAGCCCTTGAACTCCACAAATTCATGGCAACTGCACTCAAGGATGCCTTTGAGCTTCACATCCCTCACCATCCCTCCTTTTTGGCAAGAACAAGGCCCAGCACAGCCAGTCTCCTTGTTTGTTCTTCTGTCACTTGAGGAAGTGCTACTGTGTACTTGGAGAAGTGGTACCAGGCAGAATGCTCACTGCTATGCTGCATTTTTGGAAAAGTAGTACTTTTCTGCTGAAGGATGTGAATTTTCAATTGACATTTTGACATCATTAGAAAGTACTGACTGTTCTGTGAAAAACTCTTCTAGAGTCCATTAGGAAATGGCTATTAAGAGAAATGCAAGCCAGCAGGACTTGATTCTACCTTTTTTTTTTTTTTTTTAATATTTAGTTTTTTATTTGTTTGAACTGTCCATAGATAGGTTTCAATGGATTTGAACTGTGCAAAGGTGATTTAAGTTCAAGCAACCTTGACAATCATAGCTTGTCACAGCCCAAAATGAAGTCCTGTAGCTACTATGGTTGGATAAAAAATTGTAAATGAAATAAGAAGTCTTACGCTACATGTTTCAAGTCCCAGAGAAAAAGTTTTCATCTTTTAAATAATCATGGAGCTTTACTAACTCAATGTAGTTTTAGCCTTGTTGAAAAAAACACTGTTCTCATGAAACTCAGTTGCCGTCAGAAAATCACATAAGTGACTACCCTGAAGAGATGTTGTCAGGAATCCTTTTGTCTTTTGGGTTTTATCTGTGGGTAGTGATTAGTCTTCAAACATTAATGAAAATATAAAATGATAATGAGGAAGAATTGCTCCCTGTCATTACTACAAAATAAGAATTTTTGCAAAATGGAGATACTTCTAGATACAAAACAATATACCCTGAAGAGCTCAAAACTCTGTAAATATGAAACAAATATGGTATGGAGAAGAAATGCAATGTAAAAAAAAAAGTGACATAGATGTTGCCATTTCTGTAAAAAGATAAATAGGCATGCTACGTCATCTATGTTATTGGAAGCTCGGGCTTCTGATACTTGTAAATCCTTTTCTGAGGTGCCAGGACCTCTCTAGGTATTGTATGAAGATCTAGGTACTTCAAGTGAAATTGTGCTGAGATTGTGTACTTTTGTTAATGAAAATTTATGTGGTTCCAGGTGTGATTTGGACTATGCCAAAAGCCTGAGCATACTAATAGATACTGACATGTTCAGAAAATACTAGTTATGTAGGTACTTTAGCCTAAAATTTTCAATGTAGCCAGCCAGTAAAAAGTGGCCTAAAATTATTAATATGAAAACATCTTTTTTCTTGATTTCACTTTTTTTGTTTTTTCTTTTTGTGTCCACCTCTTTGATACATTTCCATCTTCAGAAGAAGAAGAGTAAATACATTACCTTCAAAATTTTCTGATGAAGTGGTAATATCTATTTGAATTTGCACATTATACTATGTGCAAAACAGTTTGTATTGTGGAAACTGCTAGGTTAATGGGAAAAAGTATTCATCAAACAATTTTTGCCTAAATCACTTTACATTTTCCTGTATAGAAGTTCCTTTGATGCTATCTTTCAAATGACAAAGGACTTTAAATGTTTGCATTTTTGAAGGGTTCTTTTGTCCTCTGTTTTTATTTATTTTCAGAGCATCAAGTACACTACAAAGCTGCTGTGGTGAATGATGCTTATTTAACTACTGTGAATGATATCAAAGACAAAATTTAATTCACCTTTTACTTGAACTTTGCAAAAAATGAATTAGAGAGCAACAGAGAAGCTTTTCAAAACATTTTTAAAATCAATTAAAAACTTGTTTTGAAAGAAAATCTCATATAGCTGTCATATGACTGGCATTTACTTTTTGCACTCCACATTTTCCATAGTTTACTCTTAATGGTCTTCCATTTTTCCTCCTGCAGCTTCAGTAATTATACTGGTTCAATCATCCTCACTTTTCTGTAAAGCTGTTTAATCAGTAGGATAAAATCAGTTATTTTTGACATTTCTTTATACCTTGCATCATTTGTTGAAGCCAGCTTCAACCAGCAAAAGATTATTTTAGAAAGTGCTAGCATTGACAGTCCAGCTTTCCAAAAAATATGCAAGGAAAATCTGAAAAATTAGATGCTAAGAGGTTTAACTAGAGTCCAAATTGTCTGCAGCTAACCAGCATAAAAAAGCCATGTCTTCAAGCTCAAAAAAACTAGTCACAGCACAGTCATAGGACATTGTTAAAATAAAACTTTTATTTGTCAGGCAGCGTACGCAATACTTGTGTTTCTACACCATGTCCTGCTTTGGATATTTTGGAAAAAAAAAAAAAAAAAAAGTGAAGTGGCCTAATTTTGTAAGAATTTCTGCTTGTCATTTTCCAGAATTATTCACAGACTCTAAATTATATTCACAACAAGTAGCTATGTGTATATTTTTCTTAGAAATCTTAATAAATAAATAGGAATTTCATGTGCTTTTCCCAGAAAGCCCCTAAATATTTTGACTTTCTTCTGTTCTGAGTTTCTAAATAAAACCATATGGGAGACTGAGTATCTGTAATAGATAATAAAAAATGGCGACAAATTGAAATGCATCATAAATGCATTACTTGCCTCCATTTTTTCATCATAATTTGCAAAAAAAATTGGAAATTTCTCAGTGAATGGAGAAAACCAATCATGGTTTAGTGAACAACAATGACAACTTGTTCTAGAAAGGAGATTAATCTCTATAAGTGTGAAAAGCTGTAAGTATGTTATCCATCCCCTATCATGAAAAATTCTGGCAGCTGTGTTTCTGGTTGTAACCATAAAATAAAATTTCAGCTGCTGAAGGTAAGTCTTTATACATGGGATATTTTTTTATGCACCTTCAGAGCTCAGCATAATGCTTTCTGGGTGATAAAAGGAGGAGATATGTATTCTGATTTCCTATGGTATTGCTATTTTCATCCATTCACAGTCAGATACTATCAATGAGACAATAATTAGATAGACAGGTGTTCTAAATGTCCAAAGAGGGGCTACCAGCCTTTTTATTGGCAACACTTCTGGTATTGCTTTTCCACTTTTGTTGATACCTATTGCCTGATTAGAACCTGTGCTGCTCTTCATTCCAATTCCATGCTAAAATTCACCACTTCATAAGAATAATACATTTTACAGTGGTAGCTAGGTAAGTGATTTTTCATAATTTATTATCAATTATTATTTTAAAAGGAAATTTACATTCCAAAATATTTCCAAAGATATGCCAGCAAAAAAAATATAGATCTAAGTTATTCTAATGTCCCTTGGTAACATTAGTTCCTCCAGTCCAGCCCTCATTGAAAATATATATCTGAAGCTCCATAAGAGAATCTTAATAGTTCTCTTGGGGCATTACACTCAGTGAAACATGGTGGGGCATGCATTTTTGCATTGATTTTTATACACATATATTGCACAGAGATGCCAGCTTTGTGACATTAAGATATGAAGAATAAGAATATAGAAAAGTACAATTCATTGTTAAGTACTTGTTAAAGTGGGCTAAATTATCTTCAAGAAACTGGCTGTCAGTAACGCAGTATGATTTAATGTGATTTCTTCAGGACTATTCTTCTCTGTGTGACAGAAGTTTCCAAGGAAGGTCAATGATATCTGTAAGAGATTATGACAGCTGAATTATGGATTCAAACAGGTCTGCCTTTTACATAACCAGGGAAAATTAAATAGCTTTTGATTTACAGCCATTTTATTCCAATATACATTTCTCCATTATAGCTCATCTGAAATTAGGCAACCCAGGTGTATACCTACTCCACATTTTCCTTGATTTATACAGTGAACTATATATTTTAAATTAAATGGCATTACTGCTTAAAGGAAATATGAGATGGATCTGGCGTTACAGAAATAGCCGAAAGGGTCATAATAGCCATGACCAATAAACAAAGTGTGGACTGCAAGACAAGGTTTGAGATGGTACATAGTGACTTTTAAATTTCATTTGGGAATCCACCAAATACCATCTATTGAAATGTCTTGCTTGAATTCAAGGTCTTGTTTAATTGGTATTTAGTTTAGAATAGATGAAGCTGGTAGTGTACACATTACTTAATGGCAAGACATCACTGCTGTTGTAAGAGCTGGGTCTGGAAAGACCACCTTTTTTTTTTTTTTGTTTTGTTTACTTGCCTGATACTGGTGAGAAGATAGTGTGGATTTTTTGTTATATTTTTCATTTTGCTAGGCAGTTTGGATTTTAAAACTTCTCATTTAACATTCTTCTTATGGCTGGCTATTATACAGACATCAGTTGATATGATCCGGATGTGGTTTGGATTTTTTTTTAATTACAGTATTTCCTAATATTTCTTTCTATATTTCTGGCTATTATACAGAGCTTGTTAGATGTGATCCTGCTGTAGTTTGCCTTTTTAAAATGTTAGGACCAGATTTCCTATGTTTCCATGTGTTTCTCTAACATTGTTAGACATTTGTAGCTAGCAAATACAGCAGACCAAACTTTCTTTTGCATCATCGTCCTTGCTGTAGGATTCAGCTCATAGAAACTGCTGATTGGTCACCCTAGCTTTGTAAAGTAGGCATGGTCTACCTGTGAAAGGCAGAAAATAAAAATAAATATATGCTTATCCAAAGATTTTATTTATTCCTAAATGGGAGAGCAGAGGATGATGGAGATAGACTGGTCTAGCCTCACTGGAACTTTACAAACCTCTAAAATCTTTATGCTTCAGTCTTAAAGGTGATAGGCAGTGGCAACAGGGTGCAAACATGGTAGCTTTGTACCTTGTACAAATATTGTGACATGTAAAAAGCTAGAATTAGTTATTTTGTGTGTCTGTGTGTGTGTGTGGTTTTTTGTTTGGTTTTGTTTTGGTTTTTTTAACTTACTCATGTTAAAATTAATTTTACCTCATTTTTTAACGAACACTTAAGGGTATCAAATTGACTTGGCTCATGCATACAAGTCTTGAGATTTTTTCTGAGTAACTTAAGAACCTTAGCAGTCATTATCTTTCCAGTATCTTTAGGAGGTGGATTGGAGACCTTGGTGATAATGCTGAGCCTGAAATTCTTATACTTCTACAGGAAAAACAAATGTGGGCTCTTATTAGTGGAAAAAATCATTTTTTAGGCAGCTTGTAGTGGTCCTAACTGGAGGTCTATTTACATCTAGGCTTTAGTGAGTCACCTGAGCAGATACAGGTATACACTATTCTCTACTGTGCCATGCTGTACTGGACACATTACTTAGCCTTGGTGTCTGCACTATGTTGCATGCATCTCTTCGTGTGGGATAAGCTTAGCTGGCTAATCACACTGAAAGCCTCTGCAGGCAGCGCCCACTTGTCCCTGCTGGTGATACCAGTGGCATATCTTTAAATGAAACAAAGTGTTTTCATATAAACATGCTTTCTTCCAATAGTAGAAAAAATTAATAGCATTGATTACTTCTAAGAAAATTCTATAAAAAATCAAATATGATGCTGTCAAAACTCACCAGGAATAGCAGATCTCTGCAAAATGCTGTGTCCTTACCACACGTCCATCCAATGCTGTAATATATCAGGGTTCCCAACATCAGAAAAGATGTAAATATTTATAACATGCTATCATTTTTTTTCTTGGAGATTAATAAAATCTTTCTTAACAGTGCCTTTCTTGCTGTGATTCAGAGAGACTGAAAACTTGCAGGTGCAAAACAAAAGTCTTCTTGGAAAGCGGATTTTCTTTCTGCTTCTCTCTTCCTTAAAGAAGTAAAAGGTATGTCAAGTGAATTTCTATTGAAAAATGCTGTGGAAAAGCAGCTATCTGGAAAAGTAGCAAATAGAGAAAGAAAGGTTTTTATTAAAAAAAACCCTCAAATTTGAGATTTTTAAAGGTTCCATTTTACTTCTTTCTCATCCTTTATTATACATTGAGGTATGGTGTTGACCAAAACCTTCTGAATCTCTGGCTACAAACCTTCCTCAGATTTCAATGTGTTCTGATTTGTTGTTGCAAGGTAACATTGTGCAATTTAGTATCAGCCGTGGGCATCAGACACTCCCATATTCTCAGGAGAGAACAAGACGTAACTGCAACTGGAAGAAAACTTAGGTGTTAGACATTATTTCCACAGAGAAAAGTGTTTTGATATACAACTGGAAGATACTGTAAGGTAAAGCATTAGCTAGCATGTCTGGGAAGTTGTAACGTTAGCGCATCACTGTTGTGTTTTCTCTACAGAATAACACGTTTTGTTGTCTCTCTGTTAGTGACTTACTGCCCAGCTCTTCAGTAGATAAGAAAGTTTTGTGGATAGTTGCTCAATTTACTCTGTTGATATGAAAAACACCCTACCAAAACTAACCCCTTCCTGATTCTCCTTCCTGATCCTTCCTTATTTAGGAAGGGCCTCAAGGTGGACTTACTAATTTTCTAAGAGGCTGAGTGGTAAAACATTTCAGTACTAACTATTCAGGAGCCTGAGATTTAGTTTATAATAGGGAAGAAAATAGAATCCATTTGGAATGAAACAATTTACAGCCATGTATAAAAATAATAGTGCTCCTTTATACAAACAGTAAGCATAATTTTTAAAATGGCATTAGCAACAATGAGTGATTCTGTCATGTAAGGAGAAATTCCTAAGACTGGCTATATAAGGCAACATTTCAGCTGAGAAAAAGTACACATAACGTAAGTCTAGAGGGCTGCACATTTCAGAGTTTAATCATTCAGGAATATGTTTATATTTAGGCTCTGATTTTTCTGACAGTTTTATTTTTCCTTTCAACAATAGAGATGCAGTGATAGTGTTTGAAATTGAACTTATTTAAAAGTGACTACCTATCTGATTTGTGTAGTATTTATATGAGGAAGAAAATAAATTGATGGAATCATGAGCATAAGTTGTTGTTTCTTTTAGATGTATTCTAAATGCTGCAGCAATCCTAGACTCCTTATGAATGTCTGGATCAAAGACCAGGCTATAATTTTGTCACTTGAAATTTCAGATTTTTTTGGAATCTGATAAGGATAGACAGGAGCAGCTGATACCTTGGCAAAGCAGCCTCTGAGCAGTTTAAGATGATGAGATAGCCTGTCTGACCTCATGTACTACACAGGGCTAAGAATAACTACTCTTCCATCTGAGGTCTAGCAATTAGCTCATTCTCTGCCTGGGTTGCTTTCCTCTGCAAGTCTTAACTGCTTCTATTAGATGATCTATTTCTTGTGTTTTCCTAACCTTAAGAAGATTCATGATATTGACCTTCATTAGTGCACAATTTTGGTCAAGCAGCGAAAGATAGGGATCATTAAACTATTTTTCCTCATTTATTTTTTGAAATTAAAAGTAAAATTGCAACCTGATACATAAATCTGTAGATTTGTGTAATTTTTATGCAGGACCTGTCAGGATATATTAGCAAATGCTTGACAATGTTTTACAGGAAATATAGACATTAAATATATTCTGCTAGTTATCCGTATTCTTTCAGAACTTAGACAAACTTGACACAGCAGATATGTGTCTTGGCTGAAGCAGTGTAGGATAGCTAATTGTATTTGCAGGATTTTAGTTCTTTGTTTAGAAACTTTTAGTTATTGGTACTAAAAGGAAATTAAAACCTAGATCCAAGAAATGATAAGCAGTGAGAAAAAGGAAGTGAGCAGAACAGGGCCCTACTCATTGTCGATTATGTAGCAGGTTTATGGCAAAGATAAAACCCTTGGAGAAAATACCAGTCGAGACTTCTCAGACATCTGTTTTTCCCTTTGGGAGAAATCAGTAGAGCCTTCCCCTTTTTTCTGGTTCTCTGAGAAGTAATGGCCATAGTAAATGGGACTATTTTGGTTTTGAAGTATGACCTTCCCATTTCTTTCTTGTCCTTACACCTTCCATCTCGTCTGTCACTGTTCCTTGTTCTTTCACTTCCTTCTCTTTGGTCTAAACCTTCTTCATTTGGGTACTTCTGCTTCAGAATGCGCCAGGTCACAGCCAATGACTATGCATGATATTTTCTTGACTCACTGTGCAGTACACCCCTGGACAAGGGTTGACATCTATTATAATTTTAGTTGTCTTGATAGTTTTGTGAGCTGCTTGAAAACTTGCTACATGATAATCTAGGTTTTGTTCCAGTCACCTTCTGTCCACTGTTATTAACCTTTCAGGCCATTTATTTCTCTTGCATAACATTATAAGAAGCAGAAAATCACATTTATCTGAAAACTCTTTTTTATATTCTCACAGGTTTTCTTAAGCAACAAATAATTAACATTTATAAATACTTTCATAGGAGCATTGTTTTTATTCCATTCATCTCTATGATGAATGCCTACAAATTCTTATCAGTGTTTTTCCAGGATGTCTTCAAATGCAGATGTACATCACTTTATTACACTAGATATACATCATGATTTCATTTTTTTTTTTTTTTTCCTCAAAGACTCACCCCCCTAGCAAGTTAAATAGGTTTGTATCAAATGTATCCATTTCAAACCAATATTTGAGGACTTATCCTCTTCACTTTGTCTCTAGTGTTCATCATTTTCATATTTTTCAAAAGAGCTATTGACCCAAAAAATTAGAACTAAAGAAGGCATTATTTCCAAAACAATTAGTACAGCAGACTGATGGAAAGTGCTGAGACTGCATATCAGCTTCACAAGATCAATTTATTCTCTGTTTGTTTATATGGTCTTCCTTGATTTGAGCAGTCAAAAAGTCTTCCCTCATCTTTTCAGCTCTGGAAAGTCATAAAAGCTGACTCATGCATCCTTAATCCTTCTATTTGCTGGACAAAATGAAATAGGCTTACCTTGACATCATGAATTGCTAATCCTTTTTCCTGGAGTTGTTAACACTGAGGTTTTGTTTACAATTGAATTTTCTGCAAGTGATAGTACCATATGTCAGATGGGATGAGGATCTAAGGTCTTATGATCATTTGTCACCTATTTTCATGATTTTGGACAAAGACATAATGTAAAAATAATGTATAAAGAATAGAACCCCATTGAATGTGATACATCACATGGTAATAAAAATAACACCATCCTCTAAAGCAAACTTGCCTGAAGGTATTTTTTAAACTGAGTCCAGTAACTACATATGAAAATCATCAGTGTCTATTCTTGTAAATAACATTTAATGTCTCTTTTTGTGAAGTTACTGGCAGGGTCAGAGGTAAGGAAGGGTCCAGTCTGGTGCCGCTGAACTCAATACGCCCAGAATTTTGGCCCAGGAAAGTTTTTTTGAAATTTACAAGCATAAAATCAGGAGATGATTGTTGAATTTGTTAGCCAGTTGTTTTTCCAGCAGGTTTCACCACAAAAAGAATGGTCTACCACTACATTATAAAAATTTGTGATATTGCAATACAAAAAGAGCCTGACCTCAAAGTTATTAAAGTTAATAACTCTGAAAGAGTGGAACTGCTGTAAAATGAGTCTTAAATCAGGATGGAATAGTCAGTTCTAGCAGATTTTATATGTTTGTTCTCTGGGTATTGCTAGATTTCTCTTTCTATAAAATTCACCAGCATTGGCTCCATAGTTGCGGCTTTTAATGGCAGGGAAAAGGGAAAGTTCAGTTAAAAAGAGGTACATTTAAAATTATGTACATAACCACACAATTTTGAGAATGATTTATGATTTCTCACTTTTAGTTACATTGAACTTGGTGTTTATATTAATCTTTACTGGCACGTAAATCAATGACATTTAAAACCTGACAACCTGATAAAAAGGTAAGAGGTATTTCCTACATGTTTTTGGTTTTGTTATAAGAATATCCAGACTTAAACTATGTGTATGATGATTGAATTCTGAGGCAACTCTCTGTCTACTGCAGACAAAGGGGAATCTAGTATTGAGGACTTCATATCTGCACATAGAAGAGTTCCTGCAACTTCTGATGTGCCTGTTTAAAGAGAAGATTCTGGTCTGTCTAGCCAATCAGTAAGTTCTTGTGGGGCTTTTTGTAACTTCTGTTAACAGATGGTACCCTAACTCTGCTTTCTTTCACTGTCTCTATTTTGGTTCTTTTTCCTTGCTTTTTTATTTATTTATTTTTTCAATGTAACGGGAAACCTGTTGTTTTCTGTGTATTAGGACAGTTCGATTATACTTGAAAGGAAAACGACCCATTTAATTTTACACAGCCTCCATTCTATATTCTGAACTGTATCTACATTAGAGTTATGCTGCAGTGAAATGTAAAAACAAGTGGACCAAAAGTAAGCTAGTCAACTCAGAAAGCAATAGCAATTTTGGTAGTGCAGTTTGGTGCACAGCAAGGACTGATTATCCTATTACCTGAGCTAAATTAAATGTACTGAATTCCAGATAGAGTTGCCACTCAGAGGAAAGGTACTGTACCCTGTGTAAACTTCAACATTTTGTAGCATTTGTAAAGATAAGAGTGACAAATTTTGAGTTATATTAATGAATATATAAAAAAATGAATATACAAAGATTAAATAAAACCATGGAAAAATAAGATTTGAAGCATGAAGCAGAGTTAGAAGAGCTTGATTTCTCTGATGTATGGAAAGACCTGGAACATCTGGCTACTTATTTAAATGTTTGGGAAAAGCAGCTCTCTATAGCAGGAAGAACAAATCACTTTGAGGATCTTTTGCTTTCAAAAGGTATTCAGACAAGTTAAAAGCCATATTCCCTTTGTACCTAAGTTAATAACGAAAAAAATGGTTACAAAGTTTATGGCTTGCTCATGGTAATAATGATAGATTTCATGGGTTAACATGTTAAAAGAAAAAAAACTTATTAAAGATTTTATTATATATGTTGCTTAAGCAAATTATTATCAAAGACTATACACGTTTTCTCAAGGATAAAAATGAATACAAATTAACATGTCTTGCAACTTGTGTTTTATTAATTCTTCACATCACTGCAACATCAAGCAAAGTTCCCACGCAATTGCCCTTGACAGCATACAGTACAACAGATTCTCAAGTGGTGTACATCTGTTGACTCCAAGGGAATTATGCAGATTTGTCCCAGCAAAAGATATTCTCTGGGTTGTTTATATTATGATTCTAGGCTTCATTTAATTTTTCAGAGTTTTTAAAATCAAACGAAACAAATGTTAACCCAATTATTTGCTTTTGCACTTACTTCTTTTGCTGTTTATCAATAGGATGAAGGCACCTGATTCTCAAATACCTGTCCATATATCTTGACTTAGAAAGTAACTGCATTTTTCTAAAATACAAAAAAGTCACTGAAATAATTTGCTTTATCAACATAATTTTACATCTATTCAGAGCACTTTGTTTAACTTCCATTTCCTGCTTAGCAAGTCTGCAGGCAGAAATGATTTTATGTTAAAATATTTGCTTTCCAAGTTTCTCTATTATAATAATTAAAATAATAGTGTGGTTGTTTACACTTTACAGTCTTTAGTTCTGAAGGACCTCCAAGCACATCTCATTTTTTTGTTGGTAGCAACTCAAATGACAGCATAAAGTGAGGAGAATGGGTCAGCAATAATAGCTTATAATCTTCCAGCAACATAATTTTCTTACTCGTCTCCACAAAGACGTAGCTGAAAAATGGAGATAGTCAGTAATCAGTGTCCCAAAACTGTGAAGTTTTAGAAATGTCTGTTGAAACTACTTGGTTTGTGCAGCAAAATGTAAATCTAATTCTTTCTGTATGCTAATGGCAACCATGAATACAGAGATCACGAACGTCTGGCTCATTTACGGCTGTGTCATCTCTGCTGCTGGAGACAAAGCATAGTTTGAGAAGGCTGCATGGAGACCTCATAGCAGCCTTCCAGTAGCTGAAGGGGGCCTACAAGGATGCTGGAGAGGGACTCTTCACGTGGGACTGTAGTGATAGGACAAGGGGTAATGGGTTAAAACTTAAACAGGGGAAGTTTAGGTTGGTTATAAGGAAGAAGTTCTTTACTGTGAGGGTGGTGAGGCACTGGAATGGGTTGCCCAGGGAAGCTGTGAATGCTCCATTCCTGGCGGTGTTCAAGGCTAGGTTGGACAGAGCCTTGGTTGGCATGGTTTAGTGTGAGGTGTCCCTGCCCATGGCATGGGGGTTGGAACTAGATGATCTTAAGGTCCTTTCCAACCCTAACTATTCTATGATTCTAATATGTGGTCAGGAAACAAATGTTGGTTGCTTTGCCTCACATCTGCATGTCTAACAGAGGCTCTTCAGGCACCCAGTTATTACACATACTTTCAGGAGGAAGAAAGATCCTAACAAGGTGTCCTGGGGTCAGCAGTAGCAGTCATTTTTCTCCTTCTTAGTAGCTGGTGCAGCGCACTCCAGCTCCAAGCACAGCAGCAACACCAGCCCCAGTAGACAAGTACAGCAGCTACCCAAACTCTGACTACAACAGACAACGCAGCTAATATGATTCCAAGCACAGCAGCTACATTACTACAGCAAAGAGCTTGGTAACTTGCAAGTTAGATTAGCTAAACCATTTGAATAGTCTTATCCCAAATTGATTTGTTGTCTCTGTCATTCCCTCAAACTGGAAAACCCTAACTTTTTCTCTACTTTAGACTCTCTAACAATTACAACCATCATTAACAGTACCGAAGTCAGTCATATCTGGCTGTCATACTTGGTTTTATGTTTATATTTTAACAATACCTGAGGATCTACTGTTACTGACACACAGGGGCAAAAATAAGTCACGTTGTTTGAAAGTTCTAAGGTTGGAGTAAGATTTCTTGCTTGAGGAAGAAGATCAACAACAGTCCAGTAGCTAAGGTATAACACAAAACCACTACTGCTACCACCACCAATAATAATGATAAGGTAAATAACAAGGGAAGAGAATACAACTGCTCACCTGCTGACTGATACCCAGCTTGACCTGAGCAGCGATCTAGCCCTTCCGGCTAACTGCCCCCAGTTTATATAGTGGGCATGATGTGCTGTGAGCCTAGGAATGTAAAAGAATGTCTCCTTCATAGGTTGACCACCCGAGAAGTGGAAAAAGGATGTGTAATTGCTAAACACTTCTATTATGTACCTCCCAAAGTACAGAGGCGGTGACCACACTGGGAAAGCAAGGCAGATCAGTTTTATGATCAATAAGTCTATTGTGTTTGTACTCCAGCTCCAAGCACAGCAGCTACACCAATCCCAGCGACAAGTACAACAGATACTGAAACTCCTACTGCAACAGGCAGTGCAGCTACTCCAGCTCCAAGCACAGCACTGCAACAGCTACTAAGAAGGAGAAAAATTACTGCTACTGCTGAACTCAGGACACAAGGTTATTGGAAAGCTGCTTAATTGTAATGGAGATCTATAGAGGTAAAGTTAGTGCTCTTGAAAGGCTATGAAGATGCCAAAATAACCAAGGCACCCTCAAATGCTTTTTCTGTGTTCTGCTTTTGAAAGTCTGCTTAGGTCTGTCTGGCATATATTTCTGTTTTCTTCCAATCTGTTTTTTGCCAAGGTTGGTGAATGCCTGTGTACAGCTTCCTGGAAAACATTATACCTGTAAAACACAACTTTCATTTGTGAGTTGGCATGTATCCTCCTATATTTTTTAGACAGCTTCCCTCTGTAAAAGGGAAGGTCAGACAAATTAGAGCTATAGGTGATACTTCTGGTTATCAATGTTCTCTCCCTCCCTGCCTTTGCTTTTAAAGCTTGTGTTATTTCAGACAGCAGATGGATGAAATTTATTGTCCTTCAGAATGTTTGCTCTCTTCGAAAAGAATGTATGTCAGAAGGCTAGTATGCATATATCACTTCTCATGTCTTATGTATGATCATGAACTTTTCAATGACTCTTTTGTGACCTTTATTCTGAGGTGGTTTTCTCGTTTTCACATGCAGCTATCCTTACTCTGTTTTCACAATCAATGAGGAAGTCAAATATAAAAAATTGTCTTCTGTTCCCCAAGCAAATGAAAATGTCATCTCTGGAGTGAGTTCTTGCTCCAGTGAGAAGTGAAAATCACCAGTTGTGACTGAGGAATCTTGAAAGATTCAGAGTTCCAGTCCAGGTGCTTTCTTAAATTGTCTAATGTCTTCAGCATCATTCTTTTCTCACCCAGAACAGTTTTATTCCAGTTTAACATCATTGACCTTCTTGTATTATTCTCTGTTTACAAAGATGTAAGATAGAAATCATACCCATCATCGTGCGTATATGTGCTGAAAACAGTAATTGATTTTTTTTTCTTGTTAGTTTTATAACCTTTTTCGGAATGAAGCAGAAATGCTTCAAGAAGCACTTCTGTTTCTGAGTCTGAGTGGTATAGGAAGCTCAGAGCTCTTTGGAAATGAAAGAAAATTCTTTGAAAAGCACATTGGAATGTTTCAACTGAAGAGGAAAAACAAACCCCTCAGTGACGAGTTTCTGCTTTTTCTCAACAGATACATTTCTTCAATTCTTGTCCTTTTAATTCAGCCTCAAACCTGCAAGTGGTTCATCATTTAAATTCCTACTTTTCTTTTTAAATATACAACCATTGTGCTTAGTTGTATGAGCTTCAAAATACTTTGCAAAATATTGCAAAACATTTTCTATCAAAGAGATTATTGCTATTGCATTGCATTGGTTTGGGCTTTTTTTCTCCTTTACCTTTAGCTATATTTTAATCTCCTAATTTGATTCATTTATGAGACTCTGAATAGACAGAGCAGTGTCAGTTATTCTATGGATCCTTTTGTTACTGCTTCTGGCTCTGCTTTGACAAGGAGGGAAAGAAAAAAGCATGAAGAGAAATTTAAACACATCTTGTGCTAATGTAATGATGAACAATAGTGATATAGCCTCACTGTGGCACTTGCGGCACGGGACAACAGCACTAAATAACAAAACAGAGTGACATGAACAAGCAAGAGTAAAATGAAAGGAGCATGCAAAGAAGATAAGGGGAATGTTCCCATAAATTCAAAATTAAGCTACTTCAGTTTCTGTAAAATGAGATCCCCATGGTGAATCATGAAAAGGCATCAGCTTTTGCTATTGTCTTTTGTTAAAAACTCTAAAGAGAGAGAAATTTACTCATTTACATTTTGGGGATTGACTCCATGCCCTTGCTTATTTATTTTCCAAATAATTTTTTTCATGAAAGTCTTCAGCAGGTAGCATAAGGTGCAGCAGGGAATCCTGGTCGTGCAGTTTATTTTCTTTTTATAGCATTAATAAGTCGTACATTTAAGAACAGGACAACCTTTTGTCATTTCTGTAGTCCTTAGGATTCTTGCTCCTGGTAAGTGTACATCAGCAGAAAGACTACCTGCGTTTGCTGAAAGGGGGAGGAAAAGAAAGCTAACAACGCCTTCCTGCTCTGCAGCCTTTTATTTGTTTAGAATTTGCTCAACTATTACTTTCAACAGAAACCTGAATATCAGAACTATTTATATAGGGATTTTCAGTGATCCACTGAAGAGAGATTAATTCTGAAGTTCACTATTTGCTTTATTTGTAGAGCTGCTTCAGTCCAAATCATTCCAGAGAGATGTGTTTTCCTCCCTGACTCCCTGCTCCAATTCCTCTGTGAGATGTAATGTATGCTTGCAGAGGTAAACATTTCACATTCTATCATTGAGGCTCTGTTCTCCCATAATAGTATAGGAGACACATGGTAAGCCTTTGTTAAGATGATTATCTGGGATCAACAGAATTTGCTTCTGGGTGAGAGATAAACTAACAAAAAAATTTTACAAAATGTTGTTGCACGGATCTTCATATCTCATCTGAGAGACATACAACACAGAAACGATAATCCTTTGAAGATAGATCAATTTCCTCTCTTCTGTGTGAAGGACCCCTCAGCTGTAGAAGCAATGATGATTGCCAGAATAAAAAGCTCTGTGTTCTGGTGGGGAACACAAGAATTAGGGATAGAGCAGGATAAAGCTACAGGAATCATTGTTGTTTGGGTTATTTTGCCTTTTTTTTTTTTTTTTTTTTTTTCCCTCCTTGTTTTGTTTTGGTTTTTTGTTTTGGTTTTTGGTTTTGTTTTGTTTTGTTTTAACCCTTATCGGACCAGGGCAGCTGAGGCAGGAGCAAGTGGAAAGGAAGGATTATCCTTTTTCCCATTCCTGTTTTGCCTCGCACCACCATTTGAGCTATATCCTCAACTATGTATTCAAACATTTTACCATCTGCTCCTTCAACATATATTTAATTAATTGCTTTCTCTAATGACTGAGATAGCAGTATTCTCAGATTCCCTTTAGTTTGTGCCTGATATGGCCTCTGGGAGTCCCAGAGGTAACTGAGAAAGGAAAGGGAGGAAGTGAAGTGAAAAGGGAAGGGAAGGGAAAGAAAAAAGGAAGGGAACGGAAGGAAAAGAAAAAAGGAAGGAAAGGGAACGGAAGGAAAGGGAAGGGAAGGGAAGGCAAAAGAAGGACAGGGAAGGGAAGGAGAGGGAAGGGAAGGGAAGGAGACAAATTACAGAGTTATTAAAGCAGTTATATATTTTTTCCATGCATATCTTCTTTTTGATAATTTCTCTGTATATAATATGTCTGCATGGAAAAGTTGTGATTGCTCCTTTGTGGTTATGAAAATCAGAATTATTTGGGATCCTATTTCTCACATGGAAGTGTAGAATCTGTTGTCCTATATATGAATGTCACATTTGGTGGGTTGTTTTTATGAAAATTCACAATTGGCTTTGCCAACTGAGGCAAGAGGGTATAAAGCACAGTGTAGAATTACAAGAGAAAATATTTATTCATGCAAATGAGGTGTACATTCATATTGGGGCACCCTGAATGTGGCTTTACACACAGTTTTATAACTTCAAATGTTCAGGTTCAACATGATTTGACTAATCACTTACATCCATATTACTAATCATAGTAAAACACTGCAAAGCAACCATATTTTTTTTCTCAGCATTCTTTTTGTCCAGATATCCCCTGGATTGGTCTTACTGTAGTGACTTATTTATGATGCTAGGTGTCACTGGTAGGGTTTCAAAGGTGTGTTAGAGGGGCTAGGACACTATGTTATCTGTTGTTCACGGGTATCCTTTCTCCTTCATGGACAGCTCTAAGCTTCCAAGAAGCAAAGTCCTTATTTCCAGGGCCAGGGTGTCTTCTAGTTTGGATTACTTTGACATGAACAATACCAAAATCTCCAGTAAAATTCCACTAATTCATTACATTACAGTATATAATGTGAGCTAATATATATATATATACACACAGAGTAAATACTTATGCATACTATAAAAAGCGATTACTATAATAGGCAAGGGAACTTACATGCACTGTAGAAGATACAGCTGTAATGGAAAAGCAGAAAAGTACGTGGATAGATTTGACATCTTTTTGCTTGAGATTGTCCTTCACTTGTCGAAGCTAGTGACACTGAATTTATATTTGTAGAATACTTTTGTGCTTTCAAAAAAAGAAAAAAGGCCTCTTGCAGTGTGCATTCTTTATTTGTGTTTAGCTTTGCAACAAAATCTGAGTGATGGACACTCATATTTATGTGATCGCAAAATTCAAGTATGAATTTGATGGATAGATCTTAAGAGAAAACATATCATGAGGTGATTTACCCAAGCAGAAAAAGAAAATCTGTTAGAATACGGGGTAAAGTTTGCATCATCTGACATCAACGATTTGTTTTTACTTCAGTTTCAAGACTTGAAAAATGGGAGGTCAAAGAAAGAAAAGGATTTTAAGAAAATAGTAAAGATGGCAAAAAAGCTTGATCATATGAAGAAAAGTAAGAGTTTTAGAAGAGAACAAATAATTTCTCTAAGAAGATATTAACAGATGTTAATATAAGAGGTTTTCTTTTATTGTCCATCACTGATTTACTTCACTTTACAATTTTCAACTGTTTCCATTGTCTAATGCATACTTTCATCACATCTCTATTTTAATATCCTTTAAAGCTGCTTCCATTATCACCCTCTTATCTTACAACTTTCTTCATACCCTTTTGTTCTACTAATTGTCATTTTACCTTCTGATCCCCTTTATATTATCTCTTTAGACCACTTGACTCTATTTTCTCCAAATATGCATTTTTTTTTTTCTCATTCTCATTTTTTTCTTTCGCCCTTGAATTTGTATTGTATCTCCAGTTCTTATTTTGTTTGGTTGAGCTTTGTCTGGTGTTTTTTTTCTTCTTTTCCTCCTTCCTTCTCTTCCTTCCCTTCCTTCCCTGAAAAATAACTGATGACCAAAAACACCTCCTTTAATTTAATGGCCGCACGCAAAGAGTTGTGGTGAATAGCTCGATGTCCGGCTGGAGACCAGTAACGAGTGGTGTTCCTCAGAGATCGGTGTTGGGACTGGTCTTGTTCAACATCTTTCTGGGCAACATGGACAGTGAGAGGAAGAAATACCACCCAGAGGGACCCTGACACGCTTATGAGGTGGGCTGATGCCAACCTTATGAAGTTTAACCATGCCAAGTGCAAGGTCCTACACCTGGGTCGGAGCAATCCCAGGCACGGCTACAGGTTGGGCAAAGAACAGATTCAGAGCAGCCTGTGGAGAAGGATTTGGGGGTGTTCGTCGATGAGAAAATGAACGTGAGCCGTCAGTATGCGCTCACAGCCCAGGAAGCCAACTGTATCTTGGGCTGCATCAAAAGGAGCGTGACCAGCAGGTCAAAGGAGGTGATCCTGCCCCTCTACTCTGCTCTCGTGAGACCTCACTTGGAGTATTGTGTGCAGTTGTGGTGTCCTCATCATAAAAAGGACATGGAACTGTTGGAACAAGTCCAGAGGAGGGTCACGAGCTTGATCGGGGGATTGGAGCACCTCCTGTATGAAGCAGCCTTCCAGTACCTGAAAGGGGCCTATAAGGATGCTGAGGATGGACTCTTCATCAGGAACTGTAGTGACAGGACAAGGGGTAACGGGTTCAAACTTAAACAGGGGAAGTCTAGATTGGATATAAGGAGGAAGTTCTTTACTGTAAGGGTGGTGAGGCACTGGAATGGGTTGCCCAGGGAACTTGTGAATGCTCCATCCCTGGTGGTGTTCAAGGCCAGGTTGGGCAGAGCCTTGTGTGACATGGTTTAGTGTGAGGTATCCCTGCCCATGGCAGCGGGATTGGAACTAGATGATCTTAAGGTGCTTTCCAATCATAACGATTCTATGATAATCTCTTTCTATTTCTAGCGTGCCTTTTTAAACCTTCTTTTCCTTTTCCTTTTCCTGCTTTCTTTTTTCTTTTTTTTTTTTTTTTAATTTTTTGTCTTCTTATTTTCTTTTGTGGCTGGCACATGTACACAACGCTAGCTGTTTTTCATTATTGTGGCTCAGTCAGCTCCAAAGTTATGTCTTACTCTGGTGTAAAAAAAAAAAAAATCTAACAGAATAAGAATTATAGGAAATCAAGTGCACTTTCTGGATGAGGAACTTCAGTAATTGAATTGTTGCATAACCACTAGGTGAAGGGAAGGAATATAAAGTGTCTGAGATAGGACTAAGTAGAATTACAGAGCTGGTTAAATTGGATTTGAAGTCTTAGCTAGTGACTAAAACCTGAAACACATGAAAAGCTATTCTTGTGAGCTACCTGAAGCAATATCATGATCATGTTTGAATGCTAAGTCTACACACATACTTGTCAAGTTAGGTAATGTTTTGAAAGGCATTCTGGACTGGATGGCCACCTGTAGCAGAAGGTAGTTCCATGTAAATGCATTGCTGTTTAAGTGTAGAGTGTCTTTTACAGCTGTTTTTAAAGACAGCTCATGAGAGAATATGGAAAACAGTTGTACTTTGAAAGAAGTATGGTACTTCCTGAAAATACTTGAGATAGTGAAAACATTTTAAAAATACACAAGAAAGGGTTAGAAGGAGGTTTGGTCTGATAGTCATATTTCCACCCTTGCCATGGAGCAAGGTGTCAGGTTCACTGAATGCAGAACCTAAAAGCGTGGATAAAGACGTCACAGTAAATGTGCTTCGAGTAGTCCCAGGGAACATTATGATACGTATGAATTCATGTTTTACCACAGCAACATCAGACAGCAGCATCTTTCTGCATCAGGCAATATGAAGACTTATAGTGTCTAATAAATAGTTTTCACCTGTACGAAAGTTTTCGCAGCCTTTCACAACTGAGTGGTGTGTGAGTGACTGTCATATGGGCCAGTCCCAATTGTCTCAGTTTCTGATCTTTAAAATAAGGGTAGTCCTTCAAAAGGCACTGGGAGTTAAGATCTGTTAATGACGGTGAAATTATGAAAGTATGGAAAAGAAAGACTGAGCTGTTTTTTACCTTTTAAAACGAATTATGCAAAATTAATAGGTCCACATCACATTTGCTTGGAATCACATAGGCAGGACTGAAAAGGGCCACGACAGATCATTTTGGATAGCTGGGCTATCCATATGCATAATATTTTCCGTTAATTTACTGACTTGATACAGAAATACTTTGCAGAATATAAGTCTGCCATACACTGCAGGGGCTCTGGATGCCACTTTTCAACTTAGTAACAGAATAGAATAAGCATTGTGTGTGGGTTGCAGCAATATAGTGTCCAGGATGTAGTCCACACTTTCTGCTGGAATTTCCTAATGAGAAATGTGGGAGCCCCTAACTTAGAAAGAGTAGCAAATGCTGGCATGCTACAGGTGTAGAAATTTAATATCATCAAGAATGTATTGGTGTGATAAGGAGAACTTTAAATCATTCAGAACTAATTTAGAGAGAAAGCCCCTACAGAAAGATCCCACAGCTAGCATAATGACTAGCCTATACTGACAAATGAAAAGACTTGGTTCAGCAAGAGAGAGCCAGTATACAATGCCACTTATAATTTCCCAATTACTTCATCCCGAATAAGGGGAGATTAAAATAGACATAAAAGGGAAGAACACTCAAAAGTATGTTCAGTGAGAAGTGAAATATCTTGCTTTTGTCTTCTAGCTCCCGGAATATACTTTCATACATAAGAAAACCAGACAGTAATTTTTCTCTGTTCTCGTAGAACTCTTTTTTTTTTTTTTTCTTTGTATGTCTGGAGTATTGCATTTAACAATGACATGAGCTCAGAAAGAGAAAAAGATATATCAACATAAGCCTGGGGTAGACAGACATTAAGTAAGCATTAAGCACAGGTCTCCAAAGGTGAAGAGCTAATGAATTAAAAACTGCTGCTCTTTCTGTCTTCTTCCTCTGACTTGTTAATTGCAGAGAGTTATGCATGATCTATACTTCGAGTCAAATGGGCAGTGGAAAGAAAGTTGCTAAAGTAGGTGACAACAGTTAAAAATTACACTAAAAATAACCCAGTCCTTTTACGATATAGTATGTTCAAGTGCCTTGTGACATCACGTTACATGAAAAGCGCTGTGCTAATGAAATTGGCTATCTCCTCTCATAATAATTGACTTTATTATTCCCTTTTTTCCCAACTGGTAGAAAGCGGAGAAGACAAAGAAGACAGAAGCCTCCTGCTTCTTGAAGTCTAAAAAAGAGAAACATAGTGAGAGAATTCTCTGGAATGATATGAAAGAACATGAAATTTTGAAGATACAGGCAGCAAACACACATATGATCTTGATTAGTTAGATTCTTTTTGATGAATAAAAATTCAGACAGGAAGAGTAACTAAGTAGATCGCTAAGGATAGAGGAACTTCAGGCATATTATGGGACAGACTTGTAATTTTAAAGGTGTTATCTTTCTGGGTTGTGTGTGGTTGTTATTTCTTAACACAAAAATCTGTGGTACGTGCTGGAAAGAAGTAATAATAATGAAAATAACATATGACTTAAGTAGTAATCAGAATTGGCATTGGGTTGAGACCCTTCCTATGGCTGTTTTATAAATGAGTTGGTGGGTTGACAAGCAGACATGAGAGGAAGTTACATGGACGTATGCCCAGAATGAACAGTTTATTACAAATATAATTTAGCTGTAAGGCTGGAAGGGGAAGCTGTTGGCATTTACTTATTTTTAAAAGACTGCCTACAGACAATTTATTAATTTTATCTTCAGTTTTATTTCAATTTGGTTTTTTTTTTTTTTTTCCCCAGTTTTTGTCTTCATTCTTCTCAGACATTAAAACTTTTCAATTTAAATATAGGGATCAGAGTTTATTTGCTTGAAGAAGGGATCATTTGTGAAACACTTGTATGTTTTCTTCCTGATATTTCAGTGGGAAAGCTGATAATAAAATAAATTCTTAATACCCCTTAACTCTCATTTTAATCAATTTTGATTGAACTGGATAATGAAAGCTTCTAACTTCCTGTATATACTTGATCTATGTGTGGACATGTATCACATTATGACATACCCTAGCACAGCATAGATAAAGAAGCAGTTATTTGTCTGTAATTCATGTGGCATGAAAAAAGGGCCTAGTAATTGACCTTCAGTATGAATTTTAACTATGTTGTGCTAACATCTAGTTGTGATGGGTAGTTCTGAATTACAGAGGAATTAGAGAGATAGAAAGCTTTAACAGGAAATTAAGTACCATTTAACAAGCAATGGAATGGAATTTTATGGTTATCATAATTGGTTTCTCCATGGATGTATCCAAACTGAGTTGCACGGTTTAAACTTTACATTCTATTTTATTTTTGTGGGGGTTTCAAAGTTGTTGTGGCTTGCTCTGTAAAAGTAAAGCAGAAGTATGCTAGTAGTTCTCTGTCCAAATGTTATACCATTCTCTCAATGGGTGATAAAGAATGGATATTTAAAGAATATTTAAAAATATTTCAGGACTTTCTGAAACCTTAACACTTCCGTAGCTAAGATTTTGGGCAGTCAGGTACCAACCATATGCTTCAGGTATCTTTATTCACCAAAAAGGCATGATGAGCCATTTCGCAGTCCATTTGGTTATGTATGAGTGACTGCTTAGGTTGGTAATTAAATAATGATAATAAATCATGATAATGGGAACCCCAACATAGAAAGGATATGGACCTGTTAGAGTGCGGTCAGACGGGGCCATGAAGATGATCAGAGGGCTGGGGCACCTTTCCTAGGAAATAGGCTGAGAGAGATGGGCTTGTTCAGCCTGGAGAAGACAAGGCTCTGGGGAGACCACAGAGCAGCTCCCAGTGCCTAAAGGAGGCCTACAAGAAATCTGGAGAGAGACTTTTTACAAGGGCATATAGTGACAGGACAAGGGGGAATGGCTTTAAGCTGAAAGAGGGGAGATTTAAATTAAGTATTAGGAAGAAGTTTTTCCCCATGAGGGTGGTGAGATGCTGGCACAGGCTGCCCAGAGAAGCTGTGGCTGCCTCATCCTTGCCAGTGTTCAAAGGCAGGTTGGACGGGGTTTGGAGCAACCTGGTCGAGTGGAAGGTGTCCCTGCCCATGGCGGGGAGTTGGAACTGAATCAGCTTTAAGGTCCTTACCAACCCTAGCCATTCTGTGATTCTATGCTGAGAAGAGAATCAGATTTATTGTAACAGGGATAATAGTTCTTTCAGGTCTTTTAATGTGTGTAAATCTGAACTATTTCCACTTCCCAGAGTAATTTTCACAGTGCATTTCAGTTGAATAATATTTAAACTTTATTTGAAATCAGAGACAATTTCACTAATTATATGATAATGTTTTACCAGTGAAAGAGCTCTATAGGTGTTGATTAATTTTTTTTTAATTCCAATGCTCTGGAAAAATGTACATCCATCCAGCTTTTATTATTTCCATTTAGAGGAGGAGGGAGAAAGAAGATGGCCATGTAAGGACAAAGAGGGAGCTCACCCAGTTCACATAGGAGTACTTTTGCAAAAGAACAGATGCAGTGTGTAAATGACAGAGTTTAGAAAGTCTTAGAGCGAATTTTGAACAATGCCAAGAGTAAATATATCTGAGGAGTCATCCAGGTAGAGTACGGAAGTCCTCCTGAGAATGGGATGAAATTAGATGTTATTTAAAGGCATACAGGATTTGAGTAATTCTGATTTTGAAACTACAGGAAGTATCTGCACCAGTATCCAGGTCAAACCATATACTGTAATGACTTCCTTTTAACTCCCTTTTCAGTTCAGGTTTAGGAACCTAGTCCAGCGGTCCAGGAAGAGATTTTGCTAAGTCTTAATAAACTTGGTGACTTGCTTGACCTCAGATAACTTCTAAGGACAAGTCTATTTACAGTTGATCGGATAGTCATGATTATCTCAAGGTGTATGATGATTCTGAGACTGCAACGAACAAGCAAGTTTGCAGTATAGTTTCTCAGCTATGGCTTTCTGTTGATTTCTATTTACATTCTTTGCTCTCTTTAAGCTCTAAAGATTGAAACTGAGGAAGCTAAGAACACTTTTTGAAATTCTGAAAAAGAAATTCCCTATTAATGTTTTACTTAAACTTAATTAAATTAACAAGATGTTTTACTTAAATAAATAATTAAATCTACTTATATCTATTAAATTAATATTTATCTTTTTTTTTAGGGGGGGTGTAATTTTGCTGTGCTGAGTCTCTGAATAGTGTGATTGGACATGGCAAGAAAATAGGAAGAATTTTTCATACATTTGAAGCTTAAAGAAAGACAGGTTTATAAGGCAGCTTCACAGGGAGCAGGGTTTATAGGGAAATTATGAAACTGTAGTCAGAAAATTAGAAACATCAGGAGGAGACCTATGTGTTTTGAATGAAATTCATCTACAAAGTAAATGCTAGTGCAAGTGATATGTCCTTTAAAATTAACATCATTTGGTACCCTCTGTCTGAGCTAGGATAAGAACTAGGCATCTTTTGTCTCAGCAGCTTATAGCCTGAACCTTTACAGAGCTTCCTCCTCCCTTTTTGTTCCTTTTCAGCTGAAAAGAATCAGTATTCAAAGCTATAAGGTTATTAATTTAATCTATTTTTTAAACACTTAACTTGAAACATAATGTATCTAATACATTATCATCATCATTTAGTTGCTAATGATAGATTTCCACACAACCATCCGTAGCATTTAATGTATAGTTTTGCATAATCATTAAAGTTTATTATTACATTTTTCCCATTATTTTCTTTAAAAAATCAATAAAAAGTGATGGGGGTGTATAATACTTCCTTTAGGAATGACAGAATTAACGCTTCAAATGAGCTTCCTGAAGAAGAAAGAGGCAGCAGTTTTTAATAGCCTTTTGATACTACTTTGGGAGAGCTGTAAATTTCAATTGATTGATGCGATGAGATCATTTGGATTTATCAACATTTTTTTTTTTTTATATTGGAAACCTCAGAAGATTTTTCACAAGTTTAAGGCTCCCAAGTGATGTGTTGTACAATGAAGATTGCCCCAAAGAATTAAGAACAAACTTTATGAAATGATTCCCTAGCTAAATCAATGTGGAGTGCATAGAATCATAGAATCATAGAACAGTTAGGGTTGGAAAGGACCTTAAGATCATCTAGTTCCAACCCCCCTGCCATGGGCAGGGACCTCAGATTTGAAAGCTCTTTTTACACCTTTTTTTGGTGACCCTTGAGGAGTATTACATCTTGTTTGAAAAATCTAAATATGACTGGGTTAGTATATCTATCCTTTCTTATCTGAGAGCAGGAGTGATAAAATTAGCTTGGAGAACTTCCAGTATAATCTTTACAATCTTTCAGGGCTCTGAACTATTGTCATTGCTGAGCTTGACTTTATGCTGGACAGAAATCTTGGAGAGAGATCCTGACTATAGGACAGATGTCTGACATGCTGATTCTAGCACTTTGTTTTACAGGGGGGTGCCTCTTTTTAGATAACATATAAACACAGTCCTTTTTTAAACTAAATGTATTTAAAAGATACATTTAAATACACTAAATGTATTTAAGAAAGAGAGGAAGAGGCAGTGAGCCAAATCTCTCACAAAGCTTTATTTTACTTATTAGAAAGAACTGCACTGGGAGTGGTGTTTTTCAGGCATCAGTATTGGGACCGGTGGTGTTCAACATCTTTGCCAGTGATATGGACAGTGGGAGTGATACATCTTCAGCAAGTCTGCCAATGATACTAAGCTGTGTGATGCAGTCGACATGCTGGAGGGAAGGGATGGGATCCAGAGGGATCTTGACAGGCTGGAGAGGTGGGCCAGTGCCAACCTCATGGAGTTCAGTTAAGGCCAAGTGCAAGGGCTTGGGGAAATCCCAAGCACAATTACAGACTGGGTGGAGACTGGATGGAGAGCAACCCTGAGAAGGCCTTGGGCATGTAGGTTGACAATAAACTCAACGTGAGCTGGCAATGTGCACTCGCAGCCCAGAAACCCCCATATCCTGGGCTACATGAAAAGAAGCATGGCCAGCAGGTTGAGGGACGTGATCCTGCCCCTTTGCTCTCCTCTGTTCTGTGATACCCCCCCTGCAGTCCTGTGTTCAGCTCTGGGACTCCAACACAAGAGAGACATGGAGCTGTTGGAGCAAGTAAGGAGAAGGCCATGCAGATGCTGCGAGGGCTGGAGCAGTTCTGCTCTGGAAATAGGCTGAGAGAGCTGGGCTTGTTCAGCCTCAAGAAGAGAAGGCTCCTTAAGGGGAGACCTTAGCATAGCTCCCAGTGCCTAAAGGAGTCCTACAAGAAATCTGGAGAGAGGCTTTTTGCAAGGGCATGTAGTGACAGGACAAGGGGAACGGCTTTAAGCTGAAAGACGGGAGATTTAGATTAGACATTAGGCGGAAGTTCTTCCCTGTGAGGGTGGTGAGGACCTGGCACAGGTTGCCCAGTGAAGCTGTGGCTGCCCCATCCCTGGCAGTGTTTAAGGACAGTTTGGACAGGGTTTGGAGCAACCTGGTCTTGTGGACGGTGTCCCTGCCCATGTCAGGGTGTTGGAACTGGATGATCTTCAAGGTCCCTTCCAACCCTAGCCATTTTGTGATTCTGTTATTCTATAAAAAGATCAAATTTATTGAGTACTAATTTTATGCTTATTTATGCTTATTTATACTTATATATGCTGAGTTAGGTCCTGAGGTTATAGAGAGTTCTCATATGCTTCAGGCGAACTCAGGGACTCTTTTATGTCTGGGGCCAAATTACTCATACCTACTTCAATGCTATGCAAAGTTTTTTTTTAGTTCTAGGCAAGGAAAAAACTGGTAACTTAGAATCACAGAATAGGGTTGGAAATGACCTTAAGATCATGCAGTTTCAAACCTCCTGCCATGGGCAGGGACACCTCACACTAAACCATGTCACACAAGGCTCTGCCCAATCTGGCCTTGAACACCGCCAGGGATGGAGCATTCACAACTTCCCTGAGCAATCCAATCCACTGCCTCACCATGCTTACAGTAAAGAACTTCCTCCTTATATCCAATCTAGACTTCCCCTGTTTAAGTTTGAACCCGTTACCCCTTGTCCTGTCACTACAGTTCCTGATGAAGAGTCCATCCTCAGCATCCTTATAGGCCCCTTTCAGGTGCTGGAAGGCTGCTATGAGGTCTCCATGCAGCCTTCTCTTCTCCAGGCTGAACAGACCCAACTTTCTCAGCCTATCTCCATACGGGAGGTGCTCCAGTCCCCTGATCATCCTCGTGGCCCTCCTCTGGACTTGTTCCAACAGTTCCATGTCCTTTTTATGTTGAGGACACCAGAACTGCACACAATACTCCAAGTGAGGTCTCACGAGAGCAGAGTAGAGGGGCAGGATCACCTCCTTTGACCTGCTGGTCACGCACCTCTTGATGCAGCCCAGGATGCGGTTGGCTTCCTGGGCTGTGAGTGCACACTGCTGGCTCATGTTCATTTTCTCATCGACCAACACCCCCAAGTCCTTCTCTGCAGGGCTGCTCTGAATCTCTTCTCTGCCCAACCTGTAGCTGTGCCTGGGATTGCTCCAACCCAGCTGTAGAACAATCCCACTGTCCATGACACTGACAAAGATGTTGAACAAGATCAGTCCCAACACCGATCCCTGAGGGACACCACTCGTTACCAGTATCCAGCCAGACATTGAGCCATTGACCACAACACTTTGCGTGCGGCCATTCAGCCAGTTCTTTATCCACGGAGTGGTCCACCCATCAAATTGATGTCTCTCCAATTTAGAGACAAGGATGTCATGCGGGAAAGTGTTGAGGGCTTTGCACAAGTCCAGGTAGATGACATCAACTGCTCTGCCGCTGTCCATCAGTTCCGTAGCCCCATCATAGAAGGCCACCAAATGGGTCAGGCAGGATTTCCCCTTAGTGAAGCCATGCTGGCTGTCACCAACCACCTCCTTGTTTCTCATGTACATTAGTGTGCCTTCCAATAGAATCTGCTCCAAGATTTTGCCAGGCACAGAGGTGAGACTGATTGGTCTGTAGTTCCCCAGGTCACCCATTTTCCCCTTCTTGAAAATGGGGGTTATATTTCCCTTTTTCCAGTCGTCGGGAACTTCACCTGACTGCCATGATTTTTCAAATATGATAGACAGTGGCTTAGCAACTTCATTCGCCAGCTCCTTCAGGACCCACAGATAGATTTCATCAGGTACCAAGGACTTGTGTACGTTTATGTTCTTAAGATGGTCTCAAAACAGATCCTCTCCTACCATGGGCCTAAGGTCTTCATTCTCACAGTCCCTGCGTCTACCTTCCAAGACTTGGGTGGTGCGGTCAGAGCAGTTACCACTGAAGACCTTGGCAAACAAGTCAGTAAGAACCTCAACCTTCTCCAAATCTAGGGTAGCCAGTTTTCCTGATAGCTTCTGGAGAGGGCCCATGTTGTTCCTAGTCTGTCTTTTATTTGAGATGTACCTATAGAATCTCTTCCTGTTATCTTTCACATTCCTTGCCAAGTTTAATTCTAACTGGGCCTTAGCTTTCCTAACCTGGTCCCTAGCTTCCCAGACAACATCCCTGTATTCTCAGGCCTCCTGTTCTTGCTTCCACCTTTTATAAGCCTCTTTTTCCCTCTCATTTTCCTCAGCAGCTCCTTATCTATCCAAGGAGGTCTCCTGGCCCTCCTGGTTGCACTTCCTTCTAGTCGGGACACAACACTCCTGAGCTTTGAAGAGGTGATCCTTGAATACAATCAACAGTCTTGGGCCCCATGCCCTCTAGGGCTATATCCCATAGAACCTTACTGAGCAGTTTCCTGAAGAGGCCAAAGTCTGCTCTCTTGAAGTCCAGGGCAGTGAGCTTGCTGCATGCTCTTCTCACTGTCCTGAGGATCTCGAATTCGACCATCTCATGGTAGCTGCATCCAAGGCTGCCCTGGAGCGTCACATTTCCAACCAGCCCCTCCCTGTTGGTGAGCATGAGGTCAAGCATGGCACCTCTCCTTGTCAGCTCCTCTATTACTTGCAGAAGGAAGTTGTCTTCCGCACTATTGAGGAACCTTCTGGATTGCTTGTGCTGGGCCGTACCTTCACTCCAACAGATGTCAGGGTGATTGAAGTCCCCCATGAGGACAACGGCCTGAGAGTGTGTGGCTGCTCCTATCTGTCTATAGAGCACTTCATCCACAGAGTCGTCTTGATCAGCCGGTCTGTAACAGATCCCAACAGTAATGTCTCCCATCGCTGCTCTTCCTTTAACCCTGACCCACAAACTCCCTGTTGACTGCTCACCTGTCCCCAGACACAGTTCCATACTCTGCAGCCTATCCTTAACATAAATAGCAACCTGCCTCCCCATCTGCCAGGCCTGTCTTTTCTAAAGGACCTGTAACCTTCCGTTCCAACACTCCAGCCATAGGAGCCATCCCACCATGTTTCTGTAATACCTATTACATCATATCTCCACAGATATGCCCACATCTCTAATTCCTCTTGCTTGTTCCCCATACTATGGGTGTTTGTATAGAGGTATCTGAGCCGAGCTCCAAATGAAGCCGGCTCATTGGCTGGAGCAGCTGAAATATCTCTACATCCATTTACTATAGGTGCTGGCAACTGAGTGGGTGTGTTGGGACAGAATGATGCTCCCCCCTCGCTAACACATCTAGTTTAAAGCTTTCTTGACCGGACTGGGAAGCCTCCTACTAAAACCGCTCTTCCCCTTTGTTAGACCAGCTCCACCAGCTTCCAGTAGACCTGGCCTCCCAAATCGAGTCCCATGTTCTAAATACCCCAACCCCTGACTATGGCACCACCCTTCTAACCATTTATTAACCTGCCAAATCTGTCTAGCCTTTTTAAGGTCCTCCCCTTTATCTTGGAGAATTGACAAAAAGACAATCCGTGCCCTAACCACCTCTCCCAGGGCTCTGTAGTCCTTACTGTTCTTCAGGCTACTGCTATCTGTATCACTAGCACCCACATGGATGACTAGAAGCTGGTAATAGTCAGTGGGACTTACTAGAGCAGGCAGGCTCTCTGCAACATCCCTGAGCTGAGCCCCTGGAAGGTAACACACCTCCCTTGAGACTGGGTCAGGCCAACAGAAGGTGCCTCTTGTGGCTTTCAAAGTAGAGTCACCTACTACTACAACCCACCGGTTTTGCCCGGCAGCAGCAGTAGTGGTCTTCTTTTATCAGTGCATCAGCTGCTTGTTCATGTTTCGAGGTATGTGTTTCACATTAGGCCCTGCAGAACTGCAAAGTGGTTCTGGGTGGGGATAGCAGATTTAGGAGGAAGCTCGTTGCTGTTAATTGTCCTCTTCCTCCTTTTTTTGTGTTTTTTTTTTTTTTTTTTTTTTTTTCTTGTTACTAGTTCCAGTCTTCCCGGGTTAATGCCCTTCTTCTTTCCTGCATGACCTACGATGGATGCTTGAGGCCCCTGCACAGTTTGGGCCTGGAGTAAGCAGTGCTGCTTCCTCTCAGCTTCCCTGACATCTGGCAGCCTATTGACAACATCCCGCAGCTCAGCCCCTGCTGCAGGAGCACCTCCACCAAGGAGCAGCGAGTGCAGCCCTGCCCATTGGGCACCCTCGCCTCATGAGACCAGAGCAGTCACTCTCTGCGCTCCGAGCTCTGCGCTGCAGCCTCCTCTCTCACCGGCTCTGTCTGGGTGCCTGAGCTGGCCACCGTCGGGGCAGCCAGAGCAGAGCTCCCTGACCGGGCCCTGGTCATAAGGCGAGCGCCCACCATCCTGCTCGCCTGCATGCACAAACTGCCGCGTCGCGCCCTCACTGACTCGTCGCGCTCGCTGGTGCGGGTTTTTACCCACTCAGGGCCGGTGCCGCTCCTCCTGGCTCCGCCCCCTGTGAGTCCCTGCTCGCGCCCGCTGAGCTGCCGGCTCCTGGGCAAGTCCTGTCGAGGACTTGAGGCTCCCTCGGTGGCTCTTGCTGCTCTGAGTTGAGGCTCCCGGACGCGGAGCTTCCCCTCGCTCAGGTGTTGAAGGCGTCCTCTCTCGAGCTACTTCCCTCAGCAATTCAACTTACCCAGTTTCAGCCCTCTGACACTATTCGAACCTTTGTACTACAAAGCCCATCCTTGCCCTGTGTTGGCTCCACTGTTAACTGTGCTAGAATTTCTGTAAACTTTATAAACTTTGTAAGTCAATAATTTTGCTAACTATATTTTACTGAAATTCAGGTGAAAGGGAGGCCTCGAATCTGATTTTACTTTTTAGAACTTACTGACTGAGCACTGAATAAGGAGAAATGTTATGATTAAATCTTAAGTATTTTAAATCATGTAGAGCTTTTTAACAACAATATGTGACATATGCACCTAAAAATATAGTCTTCACATGTTAAATAAGCTGTGATATTCTCTTGGCATTAGTGAAGGTAGCAATGCTATTTAAATACTGAATTGAATACAAGAAACTTATTTAGAAAAAAGATGCTTTTCTTGAGCAGTAGATCTGAGGATTGTTTTTGTGTTTTGTTGATGGGGTATGTAATAGTAGTGGCAAATCTGTTAGTTAATAATGAGCTATTGAAACAGAAGACAGCATTTTCATACTAAGAAACTGCATAGGATTTAAGAAAAGGACAAGCTGCAGATCATGGTAGCTCACAGCTAGCCATTGTTTGCTCAGCATCCAAGATTTTATGGATTCTTTGGTGTTAAGAAGCACTTGGGATTTAATACATGTAGGTTTAAATAATTCCTGAAGAAATGGAATAAAACAGCTTTGCAAAGAGGTGTAAACTGATTTGTAGACAGTGATTTGCTGGAGCAGAATAGTGCTTGATTCTGTGTTACAAGTTCTCGTGAATGTTCAATATTTGCTGTACTTCACAAGTACATTGCTGTCCTTTACGTGTATTTGGCAGAAGTTTGCTCCTGGTAGCTTCAATGCATTGCCTATCATGACTGTTACTGTCTTACTGAGTCCTCGTAATTTCTGGATCTGTCTATTGCTATCTCTTATCTGTGCAATGTGTTACTTTACTGTTTGTAGAGTACTTAGTACAAGAATATTCCGCTTCAGGATTATGGTGCTTACATGATATGGTATTACAAGTATTCCAATTACAAAAGCTATGGTAGATGGGCAAAATTTCATCTTATAGATAAAAAAGAAAGGTTATCAATAACATAGGGTCATGGAATCCAGGGAATCAGGTTGGAAGGGGCCTTAGGATCTTCTCTATTCCAACCCCCTGTTCAAAACAGAGTTGGGAGACATACTGGGCCTGGCTTTTCAAGGATTATTTGTATGTAAAACCATGGTGCTGTTCTTTTCTGCTTCACATAATGGGAAAAATACCACCTAGAGCTGTTTATTTTCTGGAGTCATACTCCAGAAACTACTATATATGCACACAGTGATATAAGCATGGGCTGCAGACCTGATTCTGGCAGATTTTGTATGGTTGTATGTGTCTGCGTGTGTGTGCATGCGTGAGAGTGTGTGAAAGTGGCAGTGCTGCTTCCTAATGAAATAGATAAGGATGTTCAACCTGCTTACTCTATATACATCATTAAATCATTCCCCATAAAGAGTAATAGGATACTGTCTTCACAGTTACACTTTTGTCCTTCCTCAGGAATAACAAAATTAATGTGCATGGTTTCCCTGGTACTGAATATCTTTCCTGAACTTTCTGTTTGCACCATACCTTTGGCACAGTAGCTGTTCAAGTATATCACAATTTATGCTAAGAAATACTCTGTAGCTTCTGAATTTGGCAAACATTCTGAAACTTCAAAACAACTTACCATTTTAATAGACCAAAATGCCTTGAACACTTGGGACAAAATAACTAAACCTTAAGTAATTTTTTTTATAATTATTAAAAAAAAAGGTAAAAAAAGATATATGGAAACACTGGATTTTCTGGTCAATTCAGTAATTTTCCAGTGTGACAGAATGAACAAAAAGTTGTGTGACATGTGTTATTCTTAAACTCAGGGGAGTATGAAAGTCCTAATTTTACTTTTCTTGACATAATTGCTATATTTTGAAATGGCATTTTAAAACATTTGTTCTACAGTTTAATGTAAGATGCAAACCAACGTATTTTAAGAACTTCATACTTTCCAAATATTCTTAAGCTGAAAACAGCCTGCTACTTTCTGATGGTGTTTTTGTGAAATGCAGTCTCACATACACACATATACACACATACTCTTCCTTGCACTCACTGTGTTTCAGTGTTGTAGCTGATTTGTGCTTTCATTCCCATGTGTGACCTTTACAGTTGTGACAGCGATTAAAGTTTATCAAATGCCTTTGGTGACTTGAACTGTCAGAAAGCAACAAGAGTGACTGATGCATTTCTTGGCCTCACCTTCTAGGGTAAAAATCCACTTCCCAAATCCCTTTCCAAACATAAGACTTTCTAAGCTGTCAAAACCTTACTTGGAAAACAAATCAAAAAGAGCAAGTGAAAAGTAAAAAAACATGTACTGCATATTTTTTTTTAGATTAAGAGAATGCAGCTTTGTATGAGTTTGCGTGCAGCCTGTTATGTGAGAAACCCCCAAGCGAAGTGCCATTATAGCTGCATTTAGGCAATTAAAGACAGTTATTTCAATCTACAGTTTGACAAACAGTCTGTTAAATATATTTATAGATTTAAGGATAAATATCACCTTTTAAGCATACTAGCAAACACTGAACCTTGCAACTGTGACTTACTGTTCTGTGGAACAGTTAGCTGCAGGGAAAAATACATATTTCCCCAAACTTACAGAGTTTAGATCAGAATTAAAAATAGTCTCACTCCCAAGCCACAGTCAAATCTCTAAGCACCCTTGGAGCTGGATAGAGTACGAGTCCAAACTTTTCATCTAGGCTGTGTTTGATCTGATTGTTTTTTGCTCAGTGAGCTTGCCTTTTGTTCCTACAATTAAGTATCTGAAACTGGAGAAACATTGCTTTTCTGCACAGCATTTAAAAGCTAGCCCCTGTGTCTCTCCCTCTGGGTGCCTCCTGTGTTATATGTGTATTTGCTTCTACCGTGTGTTTATTTCCCTTCGTTTTCTAACCCCATTGTACTCCATGCCTATAGAAAGGATTCTTCTTCAGCCTGAATTCAGCATAGGATCTCCATAGGGGAAAAAAATAAAAAGCTTTTGAAACTAATTTTTAAAGCCTTTGGCCTTTCTTTTTAAGAGCACTTTTATTGGAAATATTGCAATCATTAATCTGTTTATGCCTTGTGCAAAACAGTATTTCATTCTCTAGAAGAATGTGGACCTTTTTCTATGATTCTCAAGAAAATTAACTCTGAAAGATGGGGAAACTTAAGTCTCTCAGATTATGCGTAGGGACAGATGCTTCAAAGTAAGTGTGTACCATATAAGAGTGTTGAAAACAAACATACAAAAACTTTGTTACATAGAAAACTAATTATGAGGTAGGTCACAATGAACACAACAAAACATATATACATGTATGCAGGCACACAAACACACATCAAGTCATCAGTAATTACTGGAGTTCCTGCTCTGTCGTCTCTTGGTTGCTGTAATTTAATGTGTAGGCCAATGCTGAAATATTAACTTAGGGAGGAAGCTGATGGCAAGCATTGAATTTTGAAAGTAGACTTGCTTGGTTTATGTGGTAAAATCCTTCTTAGACACTTTCCTGAATGACTGTGTATCTGATGAATTTGTATGTGAATGGTCCTTGCAAGGATTATAATTACTATGTTGTAAAAACTTGATTTTTCTCAGTACTGCTGCAATTACATTTTACTTATAGACTTAGGAACTTACTGTAATGTTTGGTCATTAAGGGATTATATTTTCCCTTAAGTGCTTCGATTTGACTCAAAAGGTCAAAAGAGACATTGCTTTTGTTTGACAAATTATTGTAATACACCACAGTGAATAAAAGTTGTCTTTTAAGCTGCGTTGTAGAAGAGGCAAGACTTTTATTGCAATGCAAAGGCCTGGAAATCAGGAAACTTAAACCAAAACCCATCTCTTGGGCTAGATATAAGATAAGTGGGGAACAGAAGACAGTCAGCATCTTTGAAAATCAGAGGTCACACTGCTATGAATGTAGAGACCTAGAAATTGCTATTGCAGATCAGGTGAGTCCTTCAATTACTGTAGTTTCCTATATCTCTTAGCAACTAATGCCAAAAGCTGTAGGAGAAATATATCTGCTGGGAAAGCTATACCTGAAGCATGAAGGTTGATCTTTCCACTTTTTTATTCTTACAAGGAAGAGAATGTTCTTTCTTACCATTAAATTAATGTCCAGATTTCTCCATGCCTCAGCTAATTTATTGAGGGTGAAGGAATGTTAAATAGACTTTTCTTCAGCTGCAGTTCCTGATTACTGGAGGGTGACCTTTTTTTCTGTGTTCTTGCCCTTGCTCCTTACCAGCCACACAGATCAGGGAACTGCAGTAAAAAGAACATTTATGCTCCAAAAAAAGGGACCTTTAAGATAGGATATGTAGTTTTAGAAGCAGCCTCCTGACCTAATTTGAGAGAGGGTACCTTGGAGACCCTGGATCAGTTGTTTTTGTCTGGGCCTCAATATGTAATTACTAAACTGAGGATAATGGCATTGCCATTGGATCTTAGGGAGGATATTCTGAGAGTAAGCAAACTAAGGATTAAAGAATGCAAGGAATTTGCATTCACATGACCTAAAGTGACACAGGTGAATGCACATTTTAGCATGATATTCAGTATTTTGTGATGTTATTCTCATATGACCACATTTTTATTTGAAGTAAATAATTATGAAACAAACTCAATTCTAACGACTCAGTATCTCTTACACTTTCATTGTCTGCAACACTTCAACAGTACGCATATTTTAAGTCTGTTAGAGGTAAATTTGGTTTTCTACAGTTTTACATGTCCCTGAACATGTATGCATGTTTCAGATTAAAACCCATATAGATCTTATAACACTGTAGTTGAAAACATGAGCAACTGGCGACTTTCTGACTATATGAGACACCCTTGTATCGCTGTGATTAGTGAAATTGGCAACAGTAATAGGAAATTTTAGGAGAAAGAGTTTGGTCCAAAAGAGTACAAGAGTTGCATGATCATTTGTTCTTGTAAGAGTTGGTTTTGCAGATGGAAAGGCGTATCAGCTTTTACACCAGTCAGACTCCTTTTCAGACCCACAGTGAGCAGTTCTCCAATATTCAGTCATTCAGATACCAAGTCCCTGATGACCTATTACACTTCAACCAAACCAACAGCTATAAACACCCTTCTGTACGATGAATTAGGTTGAGCTTTTAACATTCCCGCTGAAAAAGACAACAAAGGAATATTAGTATTCAGTGAAAAAAGGGAAACTCAATTTACTGTTTCACTGTTAAAGTCATATATATAGTTATTTCATATAAATGGTGTGTGTATATAACTATATGTAAGCCATATATATTAAAAACTACATACAAACATATATGTAATTCGTATGTGCAATTATTTCTCGGAACACAATGAGGGTATTGGAGAGTGGAAGAAAAGATAAAATCAATGAGATCAAGAACTTTTGGATTTCTGTCTAAGCAGGGTACATGAAAAATGGGGCAAACTGAAAAGAAAGAGCGAATATTCCAGTTCACATCAGTATGCACTCTGTATTATTATATTCTGCTGACAAAATTGAGGATTTGTGAGGTGACACATACTAATATCTGTCCATAATATGTCTTTTGTCCAAATGCTGCTTTACTAATTGTGGACCACAAAAAAAAAAAAAAAAAAAAAAAAAAAAAAAAAATCATGACGTGGTTTTAATTAAGCTCCAAAGACTGAATAGAAATTTTCCTGAATCAGTATCCTACTGTTATGTATAAGACCTGTTATAAAATGACAAACTCTTCACTGCTCCTTTTTTTTCTTAAAACTGGATTTTATACCAGGAAGAGCATGCAAGAGATAAGATTCTCTGTATATATGAGTAAGTGTGCTTAATTTATCAGGTTTTTCACTGTCATTCTGTCAGGTCATTTGCCAATACTGTAGAAATAAAATCTGTTCATTGTTCCAGCACTGTTAGCTTACATTTCATACCACCAAAAATAAGACTAAATCAAAGAAGGGGGCATTGTTAGACAACCAAGAAACTAGTTTCATTGGAAACTTTAAGCTTGCTTGGAGAAACACAGTCGTTAATCTAGACCACAGGAATTGAGGAAAGCATCAATACTGGTTTGGAAAATAGGAACTAGTGTGAAGCCTGCTGCACCAAAAACCACCCTAGAGTCTTTTAGGAAGGCAGAGAGCCCTCACTAAATGTTCTGACACAGTGGCAGAACCTTGATCTTCCTGGGGAAAATCAAATGGGTGACTCATGAGATCTTTGGTTTCCCTTTCCTTTAACTGGAGTTAGTTCATCTGACTTACAGAAGTATGCATGGGTATATGTTAAGCAACCCAGATCTTTTGTTCATCAGCTTCCAATTTATGCCCGTCTTAACGCATCTTGCTTTTGCTAGTACCTTCCTATATAGCAACACCACATGGTACTCCTTACAAGAAAATAAAATTGTACAGCTTTGGGAGAAGTTACTGAATAGAACAGTGTTACAGGAAATTATATTGTGCTGGATCCAAAAGCAAGACTGCTGCTCCTCTGGGTGAGGGTGAATTGGTTGTGAGGCTGAAGGTGCATTATCAGCAGGCACACATACAGAAAACACATATGTACACTGTATGTGTACATACATACACAGCTAGACACACAGATCACAGACAAACACTCAGAGCACTCACATGACCTTAGCACTGAGCCTCATTCTGCTTCTCTCTCTGGCTGGCCAGGATGGATATTTACCAGCTAGAGTATGTATGACAGGCTAGAGAAGTGGTCTTGTACAAACCTCATGAAGTTCAACAAGGCCAAGTGCAAGGTCCTGCACATGGGTAGAGGCAATTACAAGCACAAATACAGGCTGAGGAGAGGATGGATGGACAGCGGCCCTGAGGAGAAGGATTTGGGGATGTTGGTGGATGTAAAGTTGAATATGACCTGTCAGTGTGCACTTGCAGCACAGAAAGACCAGAAAAATGCTGGGCTGCATCAAAAGGAGCATGGCCAGCAGGTTGAGGGAGGGGATTCTCCTCCTCTGCTGTGCTCTGTGAGACTCCCCCTGCAGTCCTATGTTCAGCTCTGGGGCCCCAGCACAACAGGGATGTGGAGCTGTTGGGGCAAGTCTGGAGGAGGCCATGCAGATGCTGCGAGGGCTGGAGCAGCTGTGCTCTGGAGACAGGCTGAGAGAGCTGGGCTTGTTCAGCCTGGGGAAGAGAAGGCTCCTTAAGGGGAGACCTTAGAGCAGCCTTGCACTGCTCAAAGGGAGCCTACAGGATAGAGGGGGACTTTTTATTAGGGAATGTAGTGATAGGGCAAAGGGTAATGGCTTTAAGCTGAAAAAGGGTAGACATAAATTGGATACTAGGAAGAAGTTCTTCCCTGTGAGGGTGGTGAGACACTGGAACAGGTTTCACAGAGAAGCTGTTTGCCCCATACTTGGCAGTGCTCAAGGCCAGATTGGATGGGGCTTGGAGCATCCTGGTCTAGTGGAAGGTGTCCCTGCCCATGGCAGGGGGTGGATGATCAACTGGATGATCTTTAAGGTCCCTTTCAATCCAAACCATTCTATGAGTCTATGATTCTATATGATCCCAATCTCCTCAGTTGCTGACATGGGGACATACAAACCCCTGAGAATGCAGTCTCACTGCTGTTGCTGGTATACATCAGGATAGACACAGAGCTGGCCAGGACTTTTCAGGTCCCAATAGATAGCCTTGCTGTGATCTCAGCCTTAGAGACTCATGGATGCTCTCTTATCCAGATCTGGCCATTAGAAACCAAATCAATTCCTTGTCCCAGGCCACTTGTTCTTACTGGCTGGTCCAGCTTAATCTTCATTGACACTCTCACAGCTGCACTTGCTCCAGTTCTTGCATCATGTACGCATGGTCCTCCAAACCAGTGGCTGCCCTCAAACCCTGTGCACGCTCACAACAGAACCTCTCACCCAGGAAAGAATTAGAAAGCAATTTAGCAAGAAGACAGGACAGACTGCACTGATCAGGCACAGGGCAGACGAGTGTACTGACCAGCACACTATTTACACGACTAGACCTTTTTATACCCTCATACCTCCATTTTCCCACTCTTGTCCCTCCCCAGATCAGCTAAACACCTTCTTTGTTTGACCTTTGGTTCTTCCCCTAAATATCCCATAATAAGTTCTGTGTGATCCACAACAGCTTTCCCATTGCATCCCATGATGTGTCCCAGCCTTAGGCAGCAAACCTTGTCAGTCTGAAAGGTGATCCCAGCTGGTCCTAGTGATTCCTGGTGACGAATTTCACGCCTGAATAACAGAGCTAAGACTCTGCTGGGACAGCCTTGGGAGGGGCCTGGACAAGGTGGTGGTTCCTTGGGAGTCCTTGATTTCCCATCTGCCATCTTGTTCTCCTGCAAGCTTGTGGAGATTGACCTTTGATAGGCTGATGGCTGCTGTGATGGGCCTGGGAGTAGCCTGGCAGGGTATTATTCAAGCTACTCCACTGTGTCTGTGAGTGTACAGAGCAGCTTGTATCACATGGCTGAGCACACAGGACGTGTGGACTCCTCAGTCAAGGGTGTGGAAAGTGGTGACATCCTTCTAGTCAGACTGGATGAAAAATCAAAAGGAAGAAACTGAAAGACTGAGAGACATTAGCTTATGGTATTCAAAATATCAGTGTTTGCACTGATGAAATCAGAGCCTGAAACAAACTGATGTGGGGAAAGGGGGGAATCGTATTTGACGCTAACTTAGAAAGATCATAGACAAAAATGTATCCCATAAACAGCTAAATTAGAATTAAACTCTGAAAAAAGCTACTAATTGATTCCAATATATGTGTGTGTGTGTGATTATTGCTTGGAACCTAAGATTTTTTCCAGGTATTTGGGCATAAATGTTGAAGATAGGAAAATTAAAGGCTAAATGGACAGAATATAAAACTTCAAACAACAGAGGCAAGTATATTGAGCAGTGCAAAGCAAATGTAATCATCAGATCAGCTGCGTCGACTGTACAGAGATATTTTATGCTGGCTAATGTCCTCTTGAAAGTACTAAACAAGAACAGAGAGCTTTGAAGCAATCCTTTGAATTCAATTTTAAGGATATTGCTGTTGTGTCAGCTGAATGACAAGTGCAACGCTATCTCTTATAGGAGTCAAATGCACAAGTGGTGCAAATCCGAAATACATTTAAAACAAAACTTTGTTTTATTTTAATGTAACTTGTAACTGATTAATGGGCACATTTGGAAAATTAATGCAATTTAGCTTTATATTATTTTGTGTTGAGTGGGAAAAGAAGGATATTTAGAAGATAATTTATAGGATTGTTTCTGAATCAGCCATTTTTTTTTAAATCGTGAGCACTGTTGTTGATAGTGAAATGTTGCAATTTTTTGGAACAAAGTTTCTGCTTTTTAACTGCAGATAATGTATGTTATTTGCTAAAGCCATGAAACTAAAGCTATTTTCCAAATACTGTATCTGTTGGTTACAGTATGAAGGAAATAAGAGTATGTCTTTCAGAATTTTATCTACGACATAGCTTTTTGAAGTAGAATTTGCTAGCTTTCCCTGTAAACAAACTAAAATTCTATCTGGTACCTGGAGGAAAAGGCAAAAAAAAAAAAGAAAAAAAAAAGAAAAAAAAAAAGTCAGGCCAGAACCTCAGCTTGTGCACATTGTAGGAGGAGAGAAGCATAATTGATTTCTTTACACATGTTGAACGATAACCCAGACTTCTGTCCTTCTGTAAGTAGTAGTCTTCATAGGCAGGGTACCTTAGTTTTAGCAACATGGTAAAAGTCTCTTATTTTCCCTGAGCATGTTTCATAAACCACAGGGACACCAGCCATTCCACTAGGAAACTTAAGCTTCATATTGAAAGGCATAAACCAAGCAGCACAGAGTGACTTGGCTGATTGAAAATAACTTACATGCAGGGGAAGAAGCAATCAAAATATGAAAGCACAAATAGAGTTTGTCTAAAGGGCCCACAGAGTTGCTGTATAGGAAAATACATATTTAGATATGATTTAAATGTAAATTTCAGGCAATACTCAGGGAAATCCCCCTTAATTGCTGTGTATCATAGATCTTAATATCATACTTTTCCAACTAGATTACTTACAACCTAGCTTATGTGTAAAAAACCCCAAACATCCCTGTATCAACAAAGATGGAAGAAATGAGAGTTTAACAAAAAAAGATAGAAAATCTGCCATTTACCAGCAGGTAATTACACTCTAAATGATTGTACTATAATTCCAAGTCATATTTATCTGTCTTTATTTTAGTATGGCTTCCAATTTTAGGCCAGGAAACTTACCTTAAATTAGTTCTTGATGACCAATACTACTTTGCTATGTTTGATTGAACTGAAGTTGCAAATATTGCCTGGGTCATAGACACTTACATTAGAATTTTATCCTTTTCACAGGGGATAAAGGTGGGAGAGGTATAGCATGGGTTTACTTGGAATAAAAGCTCTAAACAAGTGATGGTCTATGTGCATACAATTTTTTTTCTGCACCAGAATGGCTTGTCATCTCTGCATTAGAACTACAGTAAAATGTATTAATTGTCTGGTTACAAGTAAGTAGTATGTTCTGCCCCATACTAAGAAGAAGCAATAGATGCATCAGTTACAGAACTGAGAACACAACCACAGGTATTGTAGATATTTTAAATTTTCTATGTAAAGAAATATCAGTCCTCCAATAGGTGTGATTATTTGGTATGTGTAAGAATGAAATGCAAACGTTTTGCCTGTTCTAGTTCAGTGGTTCAGAGAAGTGAGAGAGCTATATGTTACCAATATGGCAATTTTCATAAGATACATCATTAAGAGTAGGAGGCAAATTTCTGTCTTTACTAACCATGTTTGACTTAGGCCAATACCTTTAATTTCCCCAAACTTTTAATCTATAATATTGATTCAGAGAGTTTAAGTGGCTCAAATGTCCCTGTGAATCGACTTATTTTTGTTTTCTGAACAGAATTTATTTTGCTAAATATCCAAGGCTGCCTGCCATTTGTGTAGTTATAAGTAATCCTTCCAGTAACACCTACTCTAGCTGTCCACTATATGCTGCCATAATCTGTTCAGAAAACAGTTTGACTGTTGGATGGATTTGTTAATTTTCTGTGATTTGGATTTATTCAGATAATTGCATGCCGAGAACATTACTTAATATTGATACTTTACTGTCAGCTTCTAAAAAGCCCCCAGATTTACGTAGCCTATGCAAGTAAATGCAGTACTTCTGCAGTGCTTTAGCTTTTAAAGATGAGGTTATCTGATGTCATTTCTATGTAGCTAAACTTTTACTTTTGACGTATTGGTCATAAAGCTAAAATTCATGAGCAATTCTGACTAAGCTGTAAGTCTTTTATTGCGTTTCGTTTATCATTAACTGCAAGGTGCAGGTACCATCAGCAAAGTTGATACCTTCAGGCATTTCAACTAGCCTCTTATTCTTACAATTGGTATTTCTAGGCCAGAAATCTCATAGGAAAATATAAAGTGACAATAAACACAATGATGTAAAGGCACATCTTTGTTTAATTGCAGTAGTGCCCACTAAACAGAACTGATGAATCCACAGTATATGTGAATATAGTCAGGAGAGGGTGACCCAAGATCTGCTCTTGTTGGCACTGGGATTTTGATTTAGATTCGATTTTTGATTCAGATAACAGTGTAAAGGAGTTTCCTGGGATGGCAGGATGGAAAACAGCAGGCAATAATATGGCTACTCCACTCATTACATTTAAATTCCCTTTAATTCAAATGGAATTAAATGCATAGATAACTATTCTGCTTCATTCTCCTGCTCTTAATTGCATCTTCCATATTTCACAGATGTCTTTACTGTGGATTGATTGGCAGCCATTGCTTCCCAGCCTTATTTAGTTTTCTTAAACAGGGGAAGTTCAGGTTAGATATAAGGAAGAAGTTCTTGACTGTGAGGGTGGTGAGGCACTGGCACAGGTTGCCCAAAGTAGTTGGTAAACACTCCATCCCTGGCAGTGTTTAAGGCCAAGTTGAACAGAACTTTGGGCAACATTGTCTAGTGTGAGGCATCCCTTCCCATGGCAGGGGGATTGGAACTGAATGATTTTAAGGTCCTTTTCAACCCTTTCTATGATTCTTTGATTTTATGAATCTTCTATTTAGTACAGAATACCTATGTCTATTTACTTTTATTAAATCACAACTTTCTTTTTTCTTTTTATTTTTTTATTCTGAAACAAAATTCAGAAGATCAGTGAGTTTAATTCCTCTACCTCATCAGTTTATGTGATTTCTTTATCAACATCCCTTGGACAGTTACTGGATACTTTCAAAAGTAGTTACTTATTCATAAGGATTTATAACTTTCAGTAAAAAAAAGTAATTTTTTGATGTCATATTTAGCATCAGCTATTCATTTTGTAGTTTTTCTTCTTAAAAAGTTCCAACTTTTCACATCAGAAGCTGAGACTACAGCATTACAACTATCTGAATGTAGCAGAAGTAATTTGTTTAGTTTTTCTATCCATTTATTTATGTGAACTGTATATTTACTAATTATGACATATGCAGAAATCAAAATTATCTGATCTTAAAATTAGTTCATCAAGTTCCTGAATATATAATATGTCTAAGACTTTATTTCATTCTACATTATGAATTAGTATGAATTTATGGGAGTAAAATAAGACATAAATACATAAAACAGCTGGGTCAGGCTCTACCAGAGAACCACATCATCTGCTAGATTAAGGTTACATTTAATCCATCTGTACATAATTAAGCAGGGTACTTCAAGACTTCTAATTTAGATTGCACTTCAGTAAATTGTCTCCATTGGAAACAAAGTGGGAAGCTTGAGATATGTAGAAATATTGAACCATCTGTTGTTTGAGACAATAGATGATAGAATCTAAAATTGCTCACTCTCAGTTAATTTCAAAGAGGGGAATAGGAATCAGAGATTGCTTATTTAATTAAAATGTCTAGAAATACCAGTTGTGCTATGCAATATTTTAACATACTACCTAAGCATACTACGAAGTATGTTCTTTCTTTAAGACTTGAGTGACTTTTATAAAAATGTTCAGTTAAAGTTGTTCTTCAGTGTTACAAATGTCTCTTGTGAAAAATGGTTCATTAGAGAAACTCAAAGAACATGTGACTTTTTCTATAATAATTTGAAGTGGAAGACTTTATGATGGTGACAACAAAGAAGCATTATGACGCCGTTTGTGTCTAAGGATCAGCCTGCCTTTAGGCAGTCTAGGCCTTTTTTTTTCCTCACTTTAACCTGAGGTTTTAACATACAACACAAATCTGATGGCTGTTAAATTGAAATTATGTTATATTTTCAGTTTCTCTTGAGAAGAAAACAAGGTATCTTTGAGACAAGAACAGCCAATAAACACCAAGTGTTACTTTTAGGCGTGTGTAAACAGTAGTGTCGCAGTTTAAGCCCAGCCAGTAACTCAGAACCACGCAGCTGCTCACTCACTCCCTTGCTTCTTGCCCTGCCCCACTCCCAATGGGATGGGAAGGAGAATCAAAAGAATACAAACCCCACAGGTTGAGATAAGAACAGTCCAGTAACTAAGGTATAACACAAAACCACTGCTGTTACAACCAATAATAATAATGATAAGGGAAATAACAAGGGAAGAGAATACAACCGCTCACCACTCACCGACTGATATCCAGGCCAACCTGAGCAATGATCTAGCCCTTTTGGCTAATTGCCCCCGGTTTATATACTGGGCATGATGTGCTGTGGTATGGAATACCCCTTTGGTTAATCTGGGTCAGGTGTCCTGTCTCTGCTTCCTCCCAGCTTCTTGTGCATCTTCTCACTGGCAGAGCATGAGAAATGGAAAAGTCCTTGGTCAGAGTAAACATTACTTAGCAGCAACTAAAACATCGGTCTTATCAGCATTGTTCTCATGCTGAAATACGAAAACACAGCACTGCCCTATCTACCAAGAAGGAGAAAAATGACTGCTACTGTTGAACCCAGGACAAGTAGGAATTACAATTCATAGTAGAAGGATATGTAGTACAGTAGCCCCACTGAAATGTAGTTTTGGCCTTAAAGTAGTATATGCAAGTGTAAAATAAAGTGCTGCTGAAAGTGCTTGTTGGAAAACATTCATATAATCCTAATCTCTTTAGACAAGTTTACTTATCAGAAGACATGGTGATAAGAAAGTTAAAAAAATGACACTGGTGTAGATGACTTCTGTGCTTAGCTTTTTAAATGCTTCTTGTTCATTGTGAAATGCACAACCTAGAGTGAAATACCCAAGTTAAAAGCCTGTCTTAGCCAATGCACGGTTAGGAGCTTTAACATGCTGTTCTAAAACAATTTAGCATTCAGAGCAGGGAGCTGTCTCGACATTGCAAATAAGAAATACTGAGTGTATGTTAATGACTTCCACTATCTGCATCTGTTCTAAGTAATCCACCCTTGAAGATGGGTGCCAGTTCTGCTTCCTTGAAGTGTGAAGCAGACAAATCTGTCCAGTAGAAGAGTCTCAACAGGAGGGAACTATCTTGCCCAGACAGAGGCACTTTGAGTATGTGAAGAGGTGATGCTGTAGGCATTTGGGAAAGATAAATAAAAAAATGCGTCTGCTCATAGTGTTTACAAGGCCTTTATAGTTAGCCTGAGGGATCATTGATTTGCAGGTATTTCAATTCCCACTGTAAGCATCTGAGTCTTTATGGTCTGGCTGCAGGTTATTTTCAATGCTATTATAGAAAGCACAGCAGAATGGAACTTGGTTTCTCTGTGGGATATTGTGTTAGTCCATCCACTTTAGCAAGAAAATTAATTTTAAACAACTGTTATAATGGTTGACATCTATCAGGTAATTATGCTATACAAAACACACCATTCTGTCTGGCACTATCCTTTGCTTTCTGCACAGTTCTGCCTGTATGTGAGAAAGAGGGGAAGAGAAGGAGATATTGCCACAGAATAGCAATGGAACTCCTTTGAAATGTAAACAGAGGTTATAGAGCTCTTGTTAGTTATACATAATTTTTCTTCAAACTTCCAAATTTTTAAAGTTTTTATTTCAGAAATTATTTTCAGCTGTTAAAGGGCAAAAAGGCTTTGGACCAAGGATTTGGTCAGCTATGAGCCTTTAAGTTCACCTTTTGCATATTCTGTTAAAATCCATAGGAAGGTGCAATAAATACTATTCTCAATGTGACTTTCAGATTTTAAGACTGGTAACAATAATGGAGAGTTATCCTGAGACTGTATTCCCACAAGGCCACTTGCTTTTTTATTTCAGTTCCAGTGTCCTTGTGTGTCTGATTAAGGCATCCGTTGTAGCTGATCAGTGTAAACCAGCAATGTACTTAATACCCTAAGGGAACATTTGAAATGCATATCTAAATGACTGCCACGGGCAAGAAGGTAATCTTCACCCTTTAAGTCGGGAAAGCTTAGTTGTAGTTGTGTGTCTATCTGCATGCCTGGACAAGGCAAAGTGGGAGGATTTGGGTTACTTGATTATGTCTACATTCAGCAATAGTTATATTTGAGCTGTGAGTAGAAACCTCTCATAATAAAGAATATGATCATAAAGGCAAGATGAAAAAAAGTTATTTAAAATCTTGAATTTTGCTTCATCATAGTAGAATGTGCTATTAATTAGGAAGGACATTTGACTGCTTTCTCAGAAGTCCGAAGAAAAGAGGGATAGTTAATATTACAGAAGAAACCATTTTATGATTAATGACATAATAATAATCTTGCTCAGTGCCATTAACATTGGTGCATAGTCCTTACAGCATAAGTTAATTTTATGTGTTTAAAAAAACATTAACATCTTGTTTATGACCCACTTCACAAACAAGAAAAAAGCTATTCTCTATTTTTCACCATCAATCTTTACTAAAAACAGACCTGTGTCTAAGACATGTAAGCACAGGCATAGCAATGAGATTCAGGACCTTTCCACTGTGGAGCATTTCATTATTTTATCAGATGATCTACTATCCTGTGGCAGTTCTGACATGCTAATAAATATCTTAGCTATAGTTTATTGGGGAGTTACTGACATACTTGATGAGTAAATACTGTATTTGCCGGTTCAATGCCACAACACCTAGAAATGCCAGTAGTAAAGTTATATTCTGAAGGTACAAATGGTGCTTAGGAGGAATTTTTGAAAGATGTGCTTCATGAGGAATATTTGGACTAACCTGGAAGTGTTCCTTCTATTACTTTTTTACCTTTCTTACTGCTATAATTTCTATTCTTTTTACAGAATTCTGTAAGAGGTCTTCCTTACGTTCTTTATTTCATTAACAGCATTTTCATTTCTGGAAGAACTACTACAAGAATAAAACTATATTCCTGTTAAACAGCTGTCAGATTCTAGAGGAGGTGTTACCAAAAAGCACCTGGTGTCTAAATAATACTTAATAATACTTACCAATATTTAAAGAATATGGGGGATGGAGCTGAAGTTATTCTTAAGCTGAAAAGCATTACATTTACAGTAAGAAACTTCCTTTGCTTCATGATTTAATTCTTATGCTTTCCTTTAAAAATCCCACCTTCAGGGCTGCTACCACACCCTCCCCATTTCCATTTAATTTCATTCTCTGGGAAAATTAACGAAATTCTAAAATTCACCATAAAATTCTGTCAAAGGTGTTAACTATCTGCAGGGGACCTGCACAGATATGAGTTGTGAGACTGAACATCATAAGTACAGATTAAAGCAAAGTATTCGCAAAAATTGAAACTCACTGGCAAGCATTGCCTCTTGCATTACAAGACTCTTTATGAAGGATAAAGAGGATAAAAGACTTGCTTCTTTATCTAATATGAAGTAAAAATCAAAGCATATGTGGGTTAGTTGATAGAGGGCTATAATGAACTGATTACTGGTTATTTAAACTGAAAAAAAGTAGAGTTTAATGGAAAACTAAGAATGTAAAGAAAGTCTAAGTTACTGTAGGAGCTCTCCTTTACTGTTCTTTTTCCTTCTATTCCACCATCAGTTGTTTTTCCTTCTGACTAGTACGTTATAAAGCGAGTACAATAGACATTAGAAGGGTCACCACCCTTTCAAGGTGAAAATAGAACAGCTATTCTGCTTGTGGGACAGAGCTGCTATTATTTACCTCCCTTTTCCCACCATGCACTGCTGTTTCAACACCCATGAGTAAGTTCTTCACTTTCAAACACCTGTTTTTTGCCTTTGAAAGGGTTAGTGTCTTACAGCTATCTAGTCCTACAAATTAGGTGGACACATGGAAACCAATTTGGGCAAGGCAGCATTAAAATGAAAACACAGATGCTATGAAAAAAACAGTCTTATGCTGAGAATGTCTGTAGAACTGTGATTTTTGTGGTTTTACAATTTGTGTATGTAAGCCTTTACAGACCTTTTTGTGTGTGGAGGATTCAAGAATGCAGAAATATTGCCATAAAGAGACAACTGTTATTAGCCTCAGACCAACTAGTTCAATAGAATAGATTTATTTATTTTATTCTTTTCCCCCTTCATTTTTAATTTTTGCATTGGGGTGCAGCTTAATGCTGAAATAAAACAAAGTGCATTGAGCTGTAAAATGTGCTAATGTCTCCATCTCAGGTTTATCGACACAAGTTTGGACCATGCTACTTTAAACACAGCTGAATATAATAAATCAGATTATTTTAAATTATGTATTTAGATTGGAAAATGGGCAAATTTTATGTGGAATTGGAATTTTGCAGATTATGTTGTACAAGAGATAATTTTTTTTATTTCATGACAATTCCCTTTCATTTCAGAAAAAATGATCAAACAGTTTCAGGTCTTACTTGAGGACCTTAATGCCCCGTACTTTCTTGGTCACTTTTACCACAGATTCCTTTGTTTACATAATCATTTGCAGCCAAGCAGAAAAATTTCAGTCTTACAGAAGGTAATATACAGGGCAATCAGCTTAAATGGGGCCACTTAAAAAAAGTGTTTGAAAATACAAGTATTTTAACTGCTTTAAAAAGTATAGATTAAGCTTTAATAATCAGAGCAATGAAGATCAATATTCCCAATGAGTATAACATTTTCATGTGTTAAAACTGTCTGTAGATCTGAACTGTTAATGAACTGTTCTGCAGGTTTCCTCTGATTTTCAATGTTCAGTATGGAACACTGAGCATCAAATGAAATGGTTGGAACAACTGAATGTACAGTTCATATCCCCAAAGGTGTGTTATGTACGTCTTGGGTTCAGCTGTAACAGTTATTTTTCTCTGTAAATGAGGCAGCTACAGTATAAACCAGATGCTCTACAAATCTATATTATTGGTGGTCCACATTTATATTATCCAGAGCGCACAGTGTTGGAACGAATGCTGAAGACACATTCCTAACCCAGAAGAATTATGCAGGCAGAATTATGATTTCAGGAGAATCTGAGAAGTCAATGGAAATAAAGAGAAAGGAGTCCCTCATTTCTAAAAACACAGATAGCAGGGAAGGATATGTAGAACGAGTGCTGGTGGCCCTTTAAGGCTAGTGAAGTTTGGTTTTACTTTGAGACTAGAACTGAGATGAAGGAACTTACAATAAGTTGGAAATGCAAGGTGTCATGGGGCACATTAATGCTGCATTTTACCACTTGTTAGAAGCTTTGGTTCCAAGGCTCTGGCCCTGCATCAAATTGTGTGTCTTATTCATTTCTGATGTAAAGAAAGGGTTGTGAACAGTAAATGCCTGTACACAGTTCTGTTTCTCTGACCGAAAAATGACTACAGCAGAAATTAAAAAGCTTCTGAGAGGACAGAAAAGATGATTCTGAATTGCTCACTTTTTCTTCCAGTATAAGAGCGTGTACCCAACACAGTCAATAGGATCCAGGTGTGAAAACAGAGGAGACAGTTCCTTTTGAAGGAGGTAAGCATCTGTATGCCACAGACAAAAAATGGTTGTGCACAACAGACATTTACATGACTCTCCAGGGAGACTGGACAACTACTTGGAAGTGAACTATGTATAGGATATGAAATACAGACATTCTCTTTGTATTGGGAAATCCCAGAATAGGAATAGCTCAAAATAGAAAGACTATCTGAGAAGGGAATTACACACGTGTATCTTTTTCACTCTTACTGAGGCAGAGATTTAGTGTCAGTGCTAGAAATCAGCTACTGGACTAGTCAGACACTTCTCTGATTCAGTTTTATGCTCTTACAAGGTGGGAAGGGAGAAAAAGGAAGAAGCTCAATAAACTAGGAAAATTGTAATAAGCATTGTCATCTCACTAAATGTGTAGGAGGACACAAGAACTGAACTGTAGGTGGGAAGACGTAGTGTTGTGACAAGCCTTAAAAGTAAGGGAAAAAGTTAGAACACTCCTGCTGAGAGAAACCAGGAATTGGCAATAGAAGAGGAACTGACTCAGTAAATGTGGCAAGAAAATAATATGCTTTTGACAGCAGCAGCTTTGATGCATTGAAAAAGAGCAAATTGGGATGCAGAGCAGGATTGCAGCAAGAGTGCTATATCACACACATATTTTTTTGTAAGAGAAGACAGAGATGTTGAGGTGAGCTGCTACTAATCATGCTACTTCCTGCTAAGAATTCTAGGTGGCGAAATCCAGGAGGCGCTTCTTGTGTTACAATTAGACTGTTATACCTGGCAACACAACGTATTTGATTCTAGTTTCATAATTGAATTAGGTCCTGCTGTATTTGCTTGTAATACTAGAATTACAACCAGTAATCAAGATGAAATCACACCTGTGGGTTTCTTTCCAATGAAGAAAATAGGAAATACATAGAGATACTTACTGAAAGCGTAAAAAATGTAAATTGAAAGTGATATACTTTACCTTTGACCTGTTGCATTCTCTGTTTTCAGAGATTTGTTCATCAGGATTTCTACTGCGCAAGAGGAGCTACAATACTGGAGAGTGCCTGTAAGAAAACTTTGGAGAAAAAAAGCGCGAGCAGCCTTAAGGTCTTATTCTGGTGTTATGATATGCTGAGAGCTAATACTGTCTCCTAGATTGATTTTGGGTTATAAAAATAATTTTGCTGAAAAGAAAAACTTAATATGCTCAGAGAATTAAGCTTTGAGTGTACACATACAGTACAACTAGTGATTTAACAGTCTCACTTTTGACTTGCATAAATTCCCAGCTTCTGGTAAAAAAAGGAACAAATTTTCATGCTACAGTATTGGTGGCAATTAAAAACTTGTCTATCAAAAACAGAATTTAAAACTTGCATGGCTTCCAAGTAATGTTCCATAATTGACTTTTACTTCTGTCTTGGCACTTGTATAGCTAAATAGCATTTAAACTGATGGACATCATATGGTTTATCATTATTTTACAAGGACTTATATAAGCTTGCTTGTTTAAGAAGTGTTAGTGTCTATATGAAACACAAACCAGGAAACTGTGGTCTAGCATGTATAATTTTGTCTGTCAATGTAATTACAAAAAAATAAATAAATTACCTTTTCTTCTGAAGCTCTTGATTGTCTCGCTCTGTTTAAACTGCACATTAATGAGAAAGACACTAAGGGCTTGGTTTGCTGGGAAAAATAGCTTCAGGAAAGATACATTGGTTTCCTCTCTCCTCCCCCACCCCCCACAATAATCTTCAAGTTAGGCTAATTTTTTAGCTTCCTATAGCAGTTAGTCATCTGTTTTGACTCTTTAAACTTCTGTAACACATTTATATGGCAGTTGCACTTGATGAACCTGATAACCTTGTAGGATGGAATAAAAAACAAACAGCAGTGGATATTGTCTATCTTGACTTCAGAAAGGCTTTCAACACTGCTTCCCATAAGATCCTCATAGGGAAGCTGTTGGAATATGGACTGGATGGCCAGAATCACTGTCACAGTGATTTCTGATGCTCAGTGTTTCCTGATGTTCAGGAGCAAAATCCTGTGTTTCATTTTGTGCCCACTACCACTTCTCCTATCACAGGCACTACTGAAAAGAGCCTGGCCTAGGTTCTTTTAGCACCTTTCCTTCAGGTATTAATATTCACTGATAAGATCCCCCCCAGGCCTTCTCTTCTCCAGGCTAAGCAGTCACAGCTTGCTCAGCCTTTCCTCACAGAAATGCTCTAGTCCCTTCATCATGTTGGTGACCCTTGGCTGGAATCTCTCTAGTACGCATATATCTTTCATACTGGGGAGCCCAGCCCTGGATCCCGCACTCCAGGTGTGGCCTTATCAGTGCGAACTAGAAGGGAAGGATCACCTCCCCTGATCTCCTTCCAACTTGTCTCCAAATGCAGCCTGGGACACTATTAGCCTTCTTTGCAGATAGGCACATGGCTGGCTTGTGGTCAGCTTGCTGTCCACCAAGACCCCCAGATCCATTTCTGCCAAGCTGATTTCCAGCTGGGCTGCTCCCAGCATGTTCTGGTGCCTAGGGTTGTTCCTTCCCTGGTGCAAGACTTTGTGCTTCCCCTTGTTGAAGAGCCTGAGGTTTCTGTCAGTCCATTTCTCCAGAACGTCCACGTCCCTCTGGATGGCAGCACTACTCTGTGGTGTGCCACCTGGTCCTACCAGTCTGGTGTCATCAGCTCACATGCTGAGGGTACACTCTGTCCCATCATCCAGCTTTTTAATGAAGATATTCAACAGCACTTGACCCAATATTGAGATCCAGGGTGCATCACTAGTTACCGACCTCCCCCTAAACTCCCTTACCTCTGTTGGACTCTAGTTAGACTCCTTTACATCTCTTTACCTAAAGAAATATACTTGCTGATAAAGCAATCATACAATGTGGAATCTGTTTAGTAAAACTAACAATTCCTTCAGTGGCTGATATGAATACTTGAAACTGAGGAGTAAACTGGAATACTGTTGTCTGTATCTGAATTTGTCATAAGATGTGCAAATTCCTTCCAGCTAAGATATTTCTACCTTTGACATTTTCATTAATGCAGAAGCAGTTTTCCTCTGGATTGACAGCTCCCAGATCTCATTACATTTGAAGATCCTTTGCAGTATCCCGAATATTCAGCTAATTAGTGGTGTTTGCCAGTCATTTATCAGACTCTAAAATATTGAGTGCTGTTGTTTCAGAATAAAATAAAGCTGAAGGAGAGTACTGTCAGTCAGTTCTGAAGTATATTGCTGGAACAAACTCAAAAGTGTTGGCAAAAGAACTGTGACATAAAAGTCTTTAGGGGAAACCCCATTAAATTATTGAATATTCAGGTTACTTTTCCAATCCTAAAATGTTAAGTGTGGATAAGAGAAGCAGTAAAATATTTAGTTAACTCTTATTTAGTTGAATATATGTATTCATCTCTATTTTTTTGTATTTTTAATCCTTCTCAACATTACCCTATATGGTTCTATTTATAGGTCTAAGAATATAGTAATAAACTTCAAAAATGTCAATTGGCTATATACTGTTACTTCATTTGTTCTTAACATTACTTCATTCTCCTTTGTAGTTAGCTAATGTTTTATGGTACTTGCCAAATTCCCTTCATGTCGGAAACTCTCAACACTTTAAAAAGCTAGTGTAATAGAGAGATTGCATATTATATCACCTTTCATCTTATTCACAACTGTGTAGACCATTCTGTGATTAATCCCTCTGCAGGGTTTGCAGCAATTGGTCATACAAAAAAATCCATTTTATAATGGAATTAAAAGTGGAAGCAAAGAGAAGAGCCAGTGGTATTTCATCAGCCAGTCTGCCATTGGTTTGATTACTTAAGAACTGCTACCTCAGTTCTTCATAAACTCAGTATATAGAACTGACAGAATAAAGCAGATAGTGCTTTAGTGGGAACTTAGTTGCAGATTTGTAGCTTTTACTGGTGACCTCTGTAATCTTTTTCTGTCATTTTTACAAAGCTGTTTCTGCCAAACCACGCACAAATGCTCAAATTATTAATTTCATGACACAAAATTTCTTTTGAGTAAGATGTCCTTAAAAGGACAATCTTCTATTGCTGTTATTCAGGATAGTTTTCAGTCTTTGACAGAGGATTATAAAAGGATAAACAGGGCTGCTAAAAAGATTATGATTCCTTGGCTGAAAATTGATAACAGAAACTGACTCCTTGTCATTGTCCATGACATTAGATAATTCTTGGTTCATTGTCCTACAGCTTGGCAATGATTCCTGTGGCTGCAGGATGCACAAGTCTCTGTCTACGTATGCCTGAGGCCAGCTGATGTAAGGCTCAAATGCCAAAGCATGTGAGAATAAATTGAATGCCTCCTGTATTCATATAGTCCTGGGGCATGTAATCCATTCCTGAGGCAGGTGCCAAATGAATTTACAATACTGTATCATAGTGCAAAGAATTTTCTCTAGCTCTAATTAAGTGAGTTTATATAAGAATTTTAAGTATTTCTGCTAAATGTTTTTGCCTTTATTATTGGTAGTAATGGTAATAAAAATAGTAGGAATTATAGTTTGAGCATTTAATTAATAGAGGAGATATTTGGCTGTGGAGCTGGTCAAACTATAGGATGCACTGAAGGCTGCATAGGTGACAGACTAAAGTAATGATTAGGGGTCCTGTAGACAGAATTTATTTGGAGGCCAGGCATACAGATGCATTGAGGAAGAAAATTGTTCATGTGCTAGAAAATTGATTGGTAAGCCTGGGAGAGGAAAGAGGATGAATTGTTTGCCAATTAACTAAAGAAAGGAGAGATGTTGATGTAAATGGAGAAGGTAGCTGAAAAGGATTCAAGCTGTTGGATCTCCAGGTTGCTGACTATGACAGTCTTGCTTTTGGCCAGGATAGAGTTATTTTTCTTCCTAGTAGCTGGTGCAGTGCTGTGTTTTGACTTTAGTCTGAGAGCAATGCTGATAACACACCGATGTTTTAGTTGATTCTAAGTAATGCTTACCCCAATCAAGGACTTTTCAGTCTCTCCTCCTCTGCCAGTGAGGGGGGGCACAAGAAGCCGGGAGGAAAACAGAGACAGGACACCTAACCCAAACTAGCCAAAGGGGTATCATACCACAGCATGTCATGCCCAGTATGTAAACTGGGGGGAGTTACCCAGAAGGCCCAGACTGCTGCTTGGATAGCAAGTGGTGGGCAATTACATTGTGCATCACTTGTGTTTATTGTTTTCTTTCTTCCCCTTTTAGTTTTATATTCTCTCCGCTTGTTATTTCCCTTATCATTATTCCTATTAGTGGTAGCAGCAGTGGTTTTGTGTTATACCTTAGTTACTGGACTGTTCTTATGATACATCGGGATCGCTCCTCCAAAGTATGCACACCTCAGTGTCGTTTCCCACTACATTTATTCTCCAAAGTTACACGCCTATACATATTCATGATCTATCCCGGCTTCGTATTATAATGAGCTAAAAAGTCCTTTGCACATGCGCAGTGCCTTCCCGTGGTCATGGGTGAGGGTCTCAGGATGAAGTAAATGAGTCTTCCTCTTGTGGGTAGGGGTCTTCAAGATGAAGTAAACGAGTCTTCCTCTTCTTAAACTTTTCACCTTTGTCACATCTGGATGCCCCAGTGATTACACAAGTAGCTGAAACCAGCCCTATCTGGCTGTCTTTGGATTAACTGATAAGTAGAGAAGAATGAGAAGGAATAGTAGAATGGGCCCACTGATATGTAGATGTGGTGAGGAGAAGGAGAAGAATGGTTAACTGATAAGGAGGATGTAGAAGACAATCCATGTTTAGTGGGACCCCTAAATTCCACAGACTTCCAGGCGCTAGCGTTTCTTATATCAAGCCCCCTGTATCACTTATATCAATCCATGGGGTTTACATTCTTTTGATTCTCCTCCCCATCCCACTGGGAGTCGTGGGGGGAAAGAAGCAAGGGAGTGAGCGAGTGGCTGTGTGGTTCTGAGTTACTGGCTGGACTTAAACCATGACATAGTGTTACATTGTACTCTAGTTATTAAACTGTTCTTCTCTCAACCTGTGGGTTTTATATTCTTCTGATTCTCCTCCCCATCCTGCCTGGGGATGAGAGAAAGGGAGAGGGTGAGTGAGCAGCTGTGTGGTACTTAGTTGCTGTCTGGATTTAAACCGTGACAATAACTTGGATAAGTGGTGGAATGGTGTCATGACTTAAAGGGTTATCCCACCTGTGGGTGTGTAGGAATTCTTATATAATTCTTATATTACCAAAGGTTTGTAGGATTCCATAACCCAAGGACACAGAGACTTTGCTCTGCATTTCTCTGCTTTATTACAGTTTACCATATATACCACAGAAATTACCACTAGTAAGTAAACTACCACAAAAATCACAACTAGCAAGTATACATCTGATTAATAAAGTGTATTCATATATATATTTTAAATCATTATTAATTACTGTCAGCAATCAATAATACAGCACCCGTCACTAGACTGGCAGCAGTAAATAATAGCAGCAACCAGTAATATAGCAAGAATCAATATAAAAGCAACAGCCAAGTAGGTATATACTATTAGAGGTTACTACAAACTTCAATAGTGAACAAATTTATCAACAATATGACATCAGATATAATAAATTACATATATGGATATAGGTAATATCAGTATCAAGTGAATTATACAGATTTCAGAAAGGCTCAAACCATACCAAAGGAGAGCGCAAACTTATCCCAGGAGGGGACCCAACCATCCCAGAGGTGGGAAGACAAGGTGGGTGCCTCCTTTTCTTTGCTAATGCCCTGCCACTTCTCCTTATTCCTGGTACTTCACACTTAACATAGAAACAGAAAATTGCAGCAGTTCCAGCTGCAAGCATCTAAAGCGATTTGGAAATAATAGGGGCAGCATGGGAAGGAGGCTTTAGAGAGAACGAGTATTTTTTTTATGCCTCTCGCCCTTTACTATTCAGGTTTTCAGTGCCTGTGCCACAATGTCAAACACGGAATATGAAGAGGAACACTAATAAAAGCAGGAAGATAAGCAAATCAACACGGAGTGAAACCACAAAGCATTTTCTCTCCCCCTTTGGGAAAAAAACAAGGTAGGAAAGAAGTGAAAACACTCCACAGGGTCCCAACTTTTGTCAGCTTTGCCCCAGGCCAATGAAATTCAATGTGATTTAGGAGGTCATTGACATGTGAAAGCAATTTGTTTAGAATGAAAATCTGAAAAGAGGAAAGAATATGAAGGAAATACAGCTCAGACATGCATAATAAATACTAAGTTATACATACAGATTAGCTCCAAAAACATTTATAAGATGAGCCAGGAAACACCCAAGTCTTCCACAAGTATACACTGCCAGTGAAAGAACAGCCCCTCTGATTCACTCATTACTGTGCTATTCAGCATTCTTTTGTTGTGCCAATTCACGCATTACTGTGCTATTCAGCATTCTTTTGTTGTAACCAGAGTGAACCATAAGTTTTCAAGTAGGGATGTTTGTCTTGTTGACCCAATATCCATCTCAATGATATATTCCAAAGTCAGATTCCACACTGAATTTGTGTTAATTGACAGACATGACCCTATTATGGATTTGCTAAATAGACAGAGAAACCTGAAATGGTGGAATTCTGGACTATGAAACCTGAAGGGGTAGAATTCTGGACCCAGTAAAGTAATTTGTCCAGGCCTAACATCAGCCAAATTTACAAGATCTTTTCTATCTTGGTATTTGTACCATATTGCTTGAGATTACTCTGTAGAAGAAAAAAAGTTAAATGAAGAAATAAATTAATATTTTTGAATATCAAATATACTTGGGAAATATGATCTTAGTTCACAAATAGAAAAAGTGAAATTTGATTAATAAATTATTTGTTATGAATAATTCATTGAGTTCTAATTTAGAGTGGGCTGGCTTTTTTTATACAAATGAAGAGAGAACAGTAGACTGATTTGTAATTTAAAGGGGTTTTAAAAGTTTGGTATTATTTCTCACTGTCTCTTTATTTTGTCCTCTGTCTCCTCACAATTATTTTCATTAGCAGACACCATGCAATCTTGCCTCTAGCCATGAGCACAGGAATTAGTGCCAATGTATTATTTACAGAGGTTGATCAAATCTTCCTAGCATGGGCAGAGAAAAGGTATAAAGCACCATCTTTTGCCTTGAGAAAGGCAAGCATGGATGCTGAGCATGGATCAGATGAACTTTTAAATGAAGTGAAAATTTATCTATTCTGATTCCCTAGTCACAATTAAAAAAAACCCTCTTCTCATAGCAAGATGAAAAGTATTTTATTAAAAAAGCAGACTGTACACTGAAGTAGGGCTGCGATTGTCTTACCTTTTAAGCATATTAACAAGATTTCAAATGTTTGCATTTCCTCTTAACTCTGGATATACAGAATAAACGATCTGGCTGGCTCTTCTGCACTATGTTTTAAAGTGTTAAAACAAAGGAACTAAGGTGTACTTGATGTGTGAAAATGATGAATCCTCCTGGAAGGCATGCTAAGGCACATGAAAACCAACAAGGTGGTTGGTGACAGCCAGCATGGCTTCACTAAGGGGAAATCCTGTCTGACCAATATGACATCATCTACCTGGACTTGTACAAAGCCTTCAACACTGTCCCACATGACATCCTTGTCTCTAAATTGGAGAGACATCAATTTGATGGGTGGACCACTTGATGGATAAAGAACTGGCTGGATGGCCGCACGCAAAGAGTTGTGGTCAATGACTCAATGTCCAGCTGGAGACTGGTAACGAGTGGTGTCCCTCAGGGATCGATGTTGGAACGGGTCTTGTTCAACATCTTTGTCAGTGACATGGACAGTGGGATTGAGTGTGCCCTCAGCAAGTTTGCTGATGACACCAAGCTGTGTGGTTCGGTTGATATGCCGGAGGGAAGGAATGCCATCCAGAGGGACCTTGACACGCTTGTGAGGTGGGCTGATGCCAACCTTATGAAGTTTAACCATGCCAAGTGCAAGGTCCTACACCTGGGTCGGAGCAATCCCAGGCACAGCTACAGGTTGGGCAAAGAAAAGATTCAGAGCAATCTTGCAGAGAAGGACCTGGGGGTGTTGGTCGATGAGAAAATGAACATGAGCTGGCTTCAGTGTGTGCTCGCAGCCCATAAAGCCAACTGTATCCTGGGCTGCATCAAGAGGAGCGTGACCAGCAGGTCGAAGGAGGTGATCCTGTCCCTCTGCTCTCGTGAGGCCTCACTTTTAGTATTGTGTGCAGTTCTGGTGTCCTCAACATAAAAAGGACATGGAACTGTTGGAACAAGTCCAGAGGAGGGCCACGAGGATGATCAGGGGACTGGAGCACCTCCCGTATGAAGACAGACTGAGAAAGTTGGGGCTGTTCAGCCTGGAGAAGAGAAGGCTGCATGGAGACCTCATAGCAGCCTTCCAGTAGCTGAAGGGGGCCTACAAGGATGCTGGGGATGGACTATTCATTAGGGACTGTAGTGACAGGACAAGGCGTAATGGGTTAAAATTTCAACAGGGGAAGTTTAGATTAGATATAAGGAAGAAATTCTTTACTGTGAGGGTGTTGAGGCACCGGAATTGGTTGCCCAGGGAGGTTGTGAATTCTCCATCCTTGGTGGTGTTCAAGGCCAGGTTGGATGAGGCCTTGGGTGACATGGTTTAGTGTGGGGTGTCCCTGCCCATGTCAGGGGGGTTGGAACTAGATGATCTTAAGGTCCTTTCCAACCCTAACTATTCTATGATTCTATGAATGACTATGGAATGCATCTGGCAAATGCAATACGAAGGTTAAAGTCAAGTTCAAAATAGAAGTAGCTGTATTTCAATGGAGTCAAATAATGACATATTTCTCTGTTTCTCTGTTGTGTACACATAACATCCAAACCTGATTACATGCAAAAAAAGATTTCAAGATCAACCACTGAAGGGCTGGGTAATTCCTGAAAAAGAATCTCCACAACCTTAAAAAAGCCGCCTTGTGTGACTTCTTTATGTCATAATTTGTACTTAAAAATTGCTTTTTTGATAAGAAGCTTCTGGCATTGGGATATGAATCTGCCAGTATCAAGAGACATGTCTTTTGTGCTACAGGAGTGTACAGCAATGCACAGACCATCAATTCTGTTCCAACCTCCCTGGAGGAACGGTCCTGGCCTTTCTGCTCTTTCTGCCTTTTTCCCTTTCCTTCTTCCCTCATCTTCTTTTCCCTCTCTCATCTGTTTCTGCCTCTGTTACCTTTGATCCTGACTGTGTTCTTAATCACTTTGGCTCCTACCTTTTTCTTCTCAGGGCTTTCTGTCTGTTTTCCCTGCTTTCTTTTCTATTTGTATCTACCTTCGCACTACCTTTGACCTGAATTCGCTTTCTGCTGCTGTGTTAATCTCTGTGTTACCCACAACACCCTTTCTGTCTCTGTCTTTACCCTGACTCTGTATGATACTTTGCCTAGTCATTGTAAGTGGCCTGGAGGTCAAATTGTCATTGTATAGTACAGTTCCTGCCCTACTGAAAACCAGGAAAAAAAAAAATGCTACGTGTCTCTCCACAGTTTATATCCATGAAGGTGATAACAGTGTGAAGATCTGTCACTGTGCAGCGGGGCCACTGATGTCAATGCAGGAGCACAGCCCTCTACCCATGGCATCGACCTGTGAGTATTGTTTGGTAAGAAGGAAGTCCCTCCATACATTATGTTTTGGAAAACACACTCTCATGCATAACCATGGCCCACTGTGTGAAAGAGGGTCAGGCAACTACTGTGACCTCTTTTCTTTTTCCTCAGTGACTCCATTCTTGGTAACAAAATATCTTGTAACATCACTCCTGTCTGTGGTGAAACTTTCCTTTCAGGCAGACAGATAATTCCTAAGAAGCACTAGTAGCTCCTGAGATCTTATCTCATAGTGACAGTTCTGACTGGGGCTTGTGCCTCCAATTGTGTATCACAGTATCACAGTATCACACAGTATGTTAGAGATTGGAAGGGACCTCAAAAGATCATCTAGTCCAATCCCCCTGCCAGAGCAGGAACACCTAGATAAGGTTACATAGGAATGTGTCCAGGCGGGTTTTGAATGTCTCCAGAGAAGGAGACTCCACAACCCCCCTGGGCAGCCTATTCCAGTGTTCTGTCACCCTCACTGAGAAGAAGTTTCTTCTCAAGTTTAAGTGGAACCTCTTGTGTTCCAGTTTGAGCCCACTACCCCTTGTCCTATCATTGTTTGCCACTGAGAAGAGCCTGGCTTCATCCTCATGACACTCCCTCTTTATATATTTATATACACTAATAAGGTCCCCCCTCAGTCTCCTCTTCTCCAAACTATAGAGACCCAGCTCCCTCAGCCTTTCCTCATAAGGGAGATGCTCCACTCCCTTAATCATCTTAGTCGCCCTGCGCTGGACTCTCTCCAGCAGTTCCCTGTCCTTCTTGAACTGAGGGGCCCAGAACTGGACACAATATTCCAGATGTGGTCTCACCAGGGCAGAGTAGAGGGGAAGGAGGACCTCTCTCGACCTACTGACCGCCTCTCTTCTAATACACCCCAGGATGCCATTGGCCTTCTTGGCCACAAGGGCACAGTGTTGGCTCATGGTCATCCTGCCGTCCACTAGGACCCCCAGCTCCCTCTCCCCTACACTGCTCTCTAACAGGTCGTTCCCCAACCTATACTGGAACCTGGGGTTGTTCCTGCCCAGATGCAGGACTCTACACTTTCCCTTGTTATATTTCATCAAGTTACTCCCTGCTCAACTCTCCAGCCTGTCCAGGTCTCGCTGGATGGCAGCACAGCCTTCTGGTGTGTCAGCCACTCCTCCCAGCTTAGTGTCATCAGCAAACTTGCTGACAGTACACTCAAGTCCCTCATCTAAATCATTGATGAATATATTAAATAATACTGGTCCCAATACTGACCCTTGAGGCACTCCACTAGATACAGGCCTCCAACTAGACTCTGCCCCATAGACTACAACTCTCTGGCTTCTGTCCTTCAGCCAGTTTGCAGTCCACCTCACTACCTGATCATCCAGGCCACACTTCCTCAATTTAGCTATGAGGATGCTGTGGGAGACTGTGTCAAATGCTTTGCTGAAGTCAAGGTAGACCACGTCCACCGCTCTGCCATCATCCATCCACAATGTTATTTCCTCATAAAAGGCTATGAGATTGGTCAAGCATGACTTCCCCTTGGTAAAGCCATGTTGACTGCCCCTCATAACCCTCTTATCCTTGACATGCCTTAAGATGGCATCAAGGATAAGGTGTTCCATCACTTTCCCAGGGATGGAGGTGAGGCTGACCGGTCTATAGTTACCTGGGTCCTCCTTCTTGCCCTTTTTGAAGACTGGAGTGACATTTGCTTTCCTCCAGTCCTCAGGCACCTCTCCCGTTTCCCAAGACTTGGTAAAGATGATGGAGAGTGGTCTAGCAATGACTTCCGCCAGCTCCCTCAGTACCCGGGGGTGCATCCCATCTGGACCCCTGGATTTATGGATGTCCAGATTGCTCAACTGGTCTCTAACCCATTCCTCATCGACCAAGGCAAACTGCTCCCTTGACCTGACTTCATCTGAGGTCTCAGGAGTACAGGGCTCTTCAGGACTGCCTCTGGCAGAGTAGGCAGAGACAAAGAAGGCATTCAATAACTCTGCCATCTCTGTATCTTCTGTCACCAGGGCACCCATCTCGTTCACCAGTGGGCCTACCTTGCCTCTGGTGTTAGTTTTATCTGCCATGTATTTGAAAAAGCTCTTTCTGCTGTCCTTGACCCCTCTCGCCAGGTTTAATTCTAAGGAGGCCTTAGCCATCCTAGCTGCCTTCCTACATCCTCTGACAACCTCCAGCCTTATATTCCTCCCAAGTGGCCAGCCCCTCCTTCCATGACCTGTAAACTCTCCTCTTCCACTTGAGCATACCCAGCAGTTCCTTATTTAGCCATGAAGGTCTCTTGGCTTTCTTCCTTGACTTCCTACGTGTCAGGATGCTCTGCTCTTGAGCTCGGAATAAGCAATTCTTGAATGTCAACCAACTATCTTGGGCCCCTTTACCTTCAAGCAGCCTTGCCCATGGGATTTCCCGTAGCAAATGCTTGAAAAGGCCAAAGTTTGCCCTGCTAAAGTCCAGGGTTGCAATTCTACTTGCTATTGTACTGGTCCTACCACACAAGATCCTGAATTCCACCATCTCGTGGTCACTGCAACCAAGGCAGCCCTCAACCTTTACTGCTTCGACCAGACCCTCCTTGTTAGTGAGGATGAGATCCAGCAGCGCTCCTCTCCTGGTTGGCTCATCCACCATTTGCATGAGGAAGTTATCATCCATACACTGGAGGAACCTCCTGGACTGTGGCTGGGTTGCTGAGTAGTCCTTCCAGCAAACATCAGGGAAGTTAAAATCCCCCATGATGATCACAACCTGTGACTGTGAGGCCGCTCTCAGCTGCCTGTAGAAGGCCTCGTCAACTTGCTCACCCTGATCTGGTGGCCTGTAACAGATACCCACAACAGTATCACCCCTGCCAGCCTGCCCCTTAATTCTCACCCACAGACTCTCAACTCGCTCATCCTCTGTCCCTGGACAGAACTCAGTACATTGCAGCTGCTCTCGCACATAAAGAGCAACCCCACCACCCCGCCTGGCTGGCCTGTCTTTCCTGAAAAGGACATAGCTCTCCATGACTATATTCCAGTCATGCGAGCTGTCCCACCACGTCTCTGTAATTGCCACCAGATCATAATCTCCTGACTTAACACAGGTCTCCAACTCCTCCTGCTTATTTTCCCATGCTGCACGCATTGTTGTATAGGCATTTCAAGGAGGGAGCTGAGCTCACCGATTTCACCCTAGGATTATAGGAGGCCTCCCGGTCTTCATCAATCCTAGAGTGCTGCCCCACTAGGGCAAGCCCAGTTACAACCCCTTCCCCCTTCGAATCTAGTTTAAAGCTCTCCAAATGAGCCCTGTTAATTCATGCCCCAGCATCCTTTTGCCTCTGTGAGTTAAACCTTTCTCACGTGCCATCATTCGGACTGGAGCCTTATAAAACCAGCTGTTATCAAAGAACCCAAAGCCCTGCCTAAAGCACCAGTCTCGTAGCCAATCGTTTACAGATTGAATTTTCCCATTCAGTCCTACATCATCACCAGAAGATGGAAGAACTGAGGAGAAGATCACTTGAGCCCCAGACTCTTTCACCATCCGCCCCAAGGCCCTGTAGTCTTTCTTCATCCCCCTCAGACTGCGGGAAGCAGCTTCCCCCCCACCTGTCTGGAAGACCAGCAGTGGGTAGCAGTCTGTCGGGTGCACCAGGTTGGGGAGTGCCTTGGTGATATCCCTGATCCGGGCTCCAGGCAGACTACACACTTCCCTATGATGAGGGTCAACTCTGCATATCGGGCCCTCTATTCCTCTCAGAAGGGAATCGCCTACAACAATGACCCTTCTTTCTTTCTTGTCAGAGGCAGTCTTGAGTCGTGAAGTTGACCGCCTTCTCCTATGTGACCTTGTAGTCTGGCCTTGCACCACATCCTCAATGTCTTCGTTTGCTTTGGATATGTGGTCTGGTATTAGATTTTTGCTTGCAAATTTCAAAAAAACTTGTTGCCAGGGAACTTCAGTGGCTTCCTAATGCTGACCTCTATTTTTCTGATGAAAAATACTGACCAGAGCCCATGTCTCAAACTGTTTTTCTCAAAAGGCAACTCATAGGAATCACAATAGTGGAAGAAGTGCTGAAAGTGCCGGCTGGTGTTCCATTATAAGGTTGCCATGTCAAGTTTGCCATTACAGGCAGTGTTGAAAAGAGGTAGTTTCAGTTTAACATTTGTCTCCCAAAAGAAAAACTTTAAAATCACGTGCAACCCTTCAGGGAAAACCAGAGCCTTCTCTTCTGCTTGCATGAATTCAAGTACTGAATTCATATTGTTGTCATTTAGTTTCAAAAGCTCTATAACCTGTATGTGTTCAGTCATAGTTTTTTACACCCAAATAGTATTTTGAGAGTCTTCACTGCCACTGTAGGAATCTAATTTTCTCCTTACTGGCTCTTACTCTCTTACTGTGGTCTTCTCTAAAAAGGTCAATCTCTTTAAGTTACCAGTTAAATTTTGTGATTGAATGTTGCACAACATGTTCATTGGGCATCTTTGAGTTGTATCATTCTGAGATGACTGTTCTGGACAAGAAATTTATCCTCCAAGGAGCTTTTTTTATCCCTTCTTTGATTGTGCTAGTGACGTCTTGGATCCCCAGTGCACCTTTGCTGTACTAATTTGTTAACAGTATATTAAATCACTCATATTTAAGTATGTGTGATTATGTATGTAGGCCCGTATTAAGTGTTGGCTTTTTTTTTTGTTAAAAAATTTAGTCCAAGAACTTCAGCTTTTTTTCTAGAAGTGTTTATTTTTTCTGCATGCAGATATCTAGTGTTTTTCCCTCACAATTAAAATCAAAGTTCAGTGAAATTTACTGCCTTCCATAGAGTTAAAAAATATATTTTCCTGTGAATCGCCTTGGGTACTATCTGAAGAAACTGCTCCCCAAAACAGGTGTTGAAAGTCTGAAAATGCAAGCTTTGATTTCTGTTTCACTGTCCAGAACCCAGCTTATTCATGAAGCCTAGAAATATACCTGGCATGGAACATGTGTTCCAGAATTTTTCACTCATATAGGTAGTGGAAACAGTTTTGTCTATTCACACCTTTATTTAACAAGCTTTTAGCATAGTTAGAAGTCAAAGCTTCAGTCTTTTTTTCCTCTTTGCTTGCTTCCTTGCTTTCCTTAGTTACTAAATAATATAAAAGCCTTTTCTTCTTTTTCTACTTGCTCTGTATTTCCCAGAGAAGTGAACCTATCCAATTTCACTTTTATCCCTTCCATTAATGTCAGAAGAATTTTCATAGGAGCAGAAAACTGGGCCTCTTTAGCTTTAGTCTGTCTTTATTGACAGCTTCTCTTTTTGTGAGAGCAATTATTCTTTGAACTTGTCCACAGTTAACGAATCAGTTCCATCAGTGAGAACAACCTCTTGCAAAAACAGCGGACATGACATGTCTTGAATCCAGTAATTTGTACTTATTCCTCAGTCCTGTTATAAATTGAATGCATGCTCTTTCTCAAGCATTTGACACAAAAACTTCTTTCACCTTTGAGCCTCGAGTTTCACTTATTTCACTGCCCAGTTTGTGGGGTTTTTTTGTTTGTTTTTTGGTTGGTTTTTTTTTGTGTGTGTGTGTGGTGGTTTGTTTTGTTTTGTTTTGTTTTGTTGTCCTTGGTTGGTTGGTTGATTGGTTTGGTTTGGTTTGGTTTTTTTTTTCCCCAGTACTAATTCACTTTTACAAACATAACTGTATTCACCTGTGCCAAATTGATTAGATTCCCCATTCTGCTTCAACACTGCCTGCAGCTTTTTTGAAGAGTTCCTCTGAACTAATAGCCCTGTTGTTATCTGATTTGTCCATGCTGTGCATGCTCTGCTGGGGTTTGCAAGATGACACATTTCACTGTAGTTCTTTCATCTTCCTCCAAATACTGTGTATTTGTCTTGGCTGTTGATTCATGTGCAGATCCATATACTGTCATTCTGTGAACTCTGATTCTGAGGACTGATTTTTTTTTCCCTTTCATATATTTTCTTGTAGTATTTGGGTTCTGTATGGTTGTTGTTCTTCCTAAGTGATAGCCTGGAAGAGGCAATGTCTTTGAATCTCTTATTCTGTATGGTTTGCCAAATTTTAAATCTGTATTTTCTAACAACCACGCTTAGGCTATTTTGTCTTAAATCCAAACTTGGTTTATGCTTCTCATCTGAGACTTAGCTCTGTAAAACTGTGCCACTGGCTCTTTGACCTCATATCATTCAGTCTTCTGTTGAGTTGTTGACTGCAGAGTTCCCTTAGTGTTCAACATTTTTCTGCTTTTCCCTGCATTTCTGGGGGCCAACTCAAAGGGACTCATAATTTCCCCATGATTCCATTAATGGTCTGTTTTCTTTTCCCAGTTAATTTTCTTTCTGGTCCAAGCAACCTTCAATGATTATTAAGAATTAATAACGAGAGAGAAAATTTCTCCCTTTGGAATTCTATTCTAACTGTGTGACAGACTGTATGGGTTCTGTTTTGTCTCCTGGCTTAATTAAAGGTACATATTCTTAATTGTAGTCTTTCTGCTTTTAGGCTAAATGTCTAGGTACATGTTGGTAGATGAGTCCATGCCAATGTCCTGGGAAGCTGGATAAATACCATCCCTATAGTAAATAATGACAGTAAATTTTGGGGGTCCTTGCAGCATCATGGTTATAAGATGGTGCAGACCCAGCAGCAGGATGTATCTTTAAAGCATTTTCTTGCCTAATTGTAATTCTTAGAAAAATATTTTGTAAATGGCATTTGTAAATACCTTTTTCAGATGTTTCAAATATTGACTTTTTCACCAATATGCTTTCAGATGTTGCTGACTTTTCCAAATATGATTGTTATTCATGTGAACAACAAAATGCACTTCCTGGACTTGTTTTGCCTATACTATTACTAATCTCACCCTATTTCAAGCCATTCATAAAAAAAGATGATGGAAAATAGTTCTTCAAACTGTTTAGAATATTTTACACTTGATCAATAATGCTATTGGAAAAGCCAACTATAATTAGATTAGTTTTTGGCTGGACAAATTAAATTCTCCCACTGTTATGTACCCAGGAATGACAGAATAGATTTCATGCAAATCCTACTAAAAATTACCTTCAAGAGAACAGAAAATAGGGAAAATTCATTCAGAATGATATGCCTGACAAAAATGATGGTTGAGAACTATCTTAGATACATGAAGCATAACAGATTCATAACAGTCTAATGAAATAACTAGCATAAATTTGCCCCCTTTCTGACTGGCGTAATAGTGGGCTATTATGAAATAAGATTTGTAATAAAAGATAGGAGAAGAAAAGTACAATACAGAGCTAAGAGGTTTGAGTAGGAAAATATTGTACTTAATGAAAATATAGATTAATCCCAGTAGAAAAAAGAATTCTCTCGTTTTGCCATTCAATCTTCTGATTAATGGTATAAATGAAAAAATGCATTTTTATGGTCTAGAACTTCTGTTGGGTGCTGTTCTGTATTGGTAGTTCCAAACTATTCTGTTTACTTAGCTATAATAATTATTTTTGGATTTTTTTTTTGTTCCCACCGAACGTTTATGTGTGCTGACGGATCTGAAGACCATAATGCACATTATTCTTTGTATGATGCATTACTATTAATAAGAAATACCAAACAATGCACAAGTGGGTGCTTGTATTTCTGATCCTTGAAGCAGATAATTCATAGACTTGTCGCTCCTGATTATAGCAGGTAACACTGCTTTAGTTGTCTCTAATAGCACGTTAATCGACATTTTTAGTTAATGCACACATTCTAGTGATCATTATTCAGAGATTTGACCAATATTCAGGGATTTTTATGTTAGAACAAGATCTGTTAGAGATAAAATGAAAAGTAATACTGAAAATAACAAATAATCTCATTACTTAGCTAAATTGCTCACCTTTAGCTAGAATCTGGTATTCACTTTGTCTAAAAATAAATATTATATATATGGTGAAACTAAGGTCAGACAAAATCATGGGGGAAAAAAAGAAAAAAGGGATTATTTTTCTCTTGAGAATAAAATTCCAAATACTAAATGACAGAAAAAAACCCATAAAAGAATGTCTACTAAATAACAGCGAAATTAGATCCCCCTTTCTGTCTGTTTTATTATATAAGATTATGATAATCATTAATGTAACTGAATGAACCAATTTAAAAAAGAATGAATACTCTTTTTTAACAATACCATTTTTTAATCAATACTATCTAGTTCTGCAAATAATGGTGCTTTAGAATTGAAGTGATCTACAAAAAGGGGAATCTAGGTGGAATAAAACTGCACACTCAATGGAGCAAGTCAATGTTTGCTTTAAAAGCTCTGGGGTGGAAGTTTCTTTAAAAGGAGGTTCTAGCAAATTAACCTTGAGCAGGGTTTTCATTCTGTCGTCAAAGGCACTTAGTAGCAGCTGTTATCTGTATATCTGGCATACTAGGTGAGCTGTATATATATTATAGGATGGAAATGTTCATCATCACAGGGAATGGAAAATTTTACTTGACTTCAGTAGGTTTATTCTCAGATTTGAAATTCTCATCAGTGTTACAAAGTTATCTCAAAAAACATTTTCACATAGCTGTGTCTTCAAAATTGTAAGTCCTAGACTGGTAGGGGAAAAAAAGAAAGAAATCACATAACACATTCCTCCTTTTTTTTTTTTTTTTTTCCTGTTTGAACTTAGCCTTCTGCATTAAGTAGTCTTTGTATTTCAGCTGAATCTCTGCAGTTTGTGTACATGGTTCTTAACCATAAGTCTTTCATGTCAACAAATGTTTTTTTTTTCTGCATAGAACTAGGAAAATAGATTATTCCCTACAACTGCCTTCAGAATTATTGGCATAAACACAGCAGTGTAGCCTTTGTACTTTGACTTCAAAGTCTCAACTTTTCTGTGTTACCTTCTTTTTAATATATGGCCCTTTCTACCATCTGTTTAGCTTCTTTCTTTTCTGTTCCTTTTTTTTTTTTTTTTGAATATTTTTTCACCTCCTGTGTACCTACAGCCCTCTCTTTTTGATAGTGCTTAATTGACTGTCTAGCTCTTCAAGTTCATCATACTCATCACCAATTTCTTTATTAATAAAAGTCTAATAAATCACTAGGCCTTTCCATTGAAATAAAACTTCCAGCTTTCAAAAATTGTATGGATAGGTTAGACATTTAGGATGCCTATTTAGATACTTAATGAAATGACCTAACTTTAAAAAAATTCACATATTATTTTTGTTTACTATCCTATTAAGATGATATGGTTGAACAAGCTGGTAGAATACAATGGATTTGTTTCTGTGTAAAGAGTGAAATCTCTTATTACTCTATGTGAAAACTTTTCAAGTTCTTAAAAACCCACATTTTCTCAAACAGGAAAAGTGACTGTTTATCTATGAATCTATGTATAGCTCTTGTGTTTACTTGAAAATATTAATTCTACAGCTGCGCTGCTATTTAGCTGACGGTGTTTTTTTAAATTTATCAATTATAAGAGAAAAATTATTAGGCTTAAATCTTAAATAAAAAAGATATTAACAGATAAATTAAATACTTTTATTTCCTAAAATTTCATTTTAACAGATCACAGCCCATTGTTAGTGAATTTTGAAAAACAGCTATTTATTATCAGTAGTATTTTTAAAAGGATTCACTATAAAAAAACTTAAGTGTTAATATCAGCAAGTAAATCATACTGTTCATACAAGAGTAGACTCGGGTTAATGTGTAACTTTGTGTATATAACCATTTTGGTGCTGCAATATAATTCACAGCTGTGTAAATAATGACATTCATAAATACAAGTCAGTTCAATTTTTTATTCATCCCACACTAAGTTTTTTGTTTCTGTTTGCATAAGGAACATGGATATATGAGAACATAAAGGCTCTCTTCTGTTAATATAATTGTTAAAAAAGGAAAAGATGCCTTTCCTGATTCCCCCTGTAATCACATAGTCGTCCTACCATAAATAATTTATAATTCAATTGTGACACATATTGTCAAGCATAGAACAAATCTTGCCACAAGCCTGCAAGTTGTCTTTAGCTGACAGTACTTCTACAGTAACGTGGAAGAAAATCAGCATTGTTGCAATTTTAAGTTTTTATTTCTGTCCTCCCTTCAGAACAATTATTTTTAGCACTATGTGAAATAATTACAGTAGCCATGTTTCTCATCATAAGTGTTCTGAAGTAATTTGGAGATGAAGTGACCTAAGTATAACACTTTGGACTATGATGCTATCTATTTTAGAGGTCTGCCAGTAAGTCAAGTAACACATGGATGATTTTACAGTTTCTGGAGTAGTGACTCCAGATGGTATGTCTGTACTCCAGTGGTGTGCTATGTATAAATCATCACAATCAGGATTAAGAGCCATCTAAGAGCATTCTGTTTTGTTTTGTTTTTTTCTGGTCATAGTTATTTATATGCATTTATTAGACGCTTTTCACAGAATAACTCTGAATTTGCATGATGAGAATTTACCAGTATTTTGTTTCTTCTATCCTGAAGCTATCAGCAAACATTATCCTTTCTTTTCTGCCTCCTGTAAGCTTACTTCCACATAGGTGGTATCCCTATCTCTTGGCTTTCAGCATATTCCTTTAGAGAGATATATACACTTGCATACATACATACAAAGCGTCAAAGAGAAGCACCTGGCACTTTGTAAGGAAGTTTGCAAAAGAATATGATCTGCATTAATGTTACTTTGTTGATATCAGTTCCACAATGCTTCATCGATATTAATAAGCAAACTAACAAAAATAAAACCAACCAAACAAGCCTAAAACCAAAACCAAAAATTTCTGTTCACTGATAGTGGAGGTTCCAATCTGAACTCAGATTTGTAACTAAAACTATTACCTTCGTGGCTGAGAATGTGCCTGTATAACTGCTAGCACCAAAATTGTTTTGCTAATGTGGGAAAATATATATCCATGATTGACACAAGACTTATTTGGCCAGACCATATGTATTATCTTACCTAAAAAGTAAAATTTAACTTTTCAGGTAAGAAAATGTCTTTTTTTTTCTTTATCTTAAAACTATGCTTAGTACAGATATCACTTCATTCCTTTGATTTTTACGCAGCAGAGTAGTTTTCCAGTCACAGGATTTTCTTTCATCAGTATCTTGTAGAGAAGATGATTTTGATTTTGGCAGTGGTGCTCCAGGTGTTCCACAAACCTGTAGTGTATGTGTATTAGTGTGGAACAAGCTCTGGAACATTCTGTTGCTCTAAAAGTTGCTTCTAAGGAGAGTTATTATCAATGAAAGATGTTAAATATTGAAATGCAAATTGAACTTCCATACAGAATGAGTATGTAGGCTGACCTGAAAACCGGAAAAATCATGATCTGTTTTGTATTGAATTATCTGTTTTTTTGTGCACTGATTTTAAGGCATATGTAGCATGCAGTGAGGGAGATAGGTTTGAAAATTTTAAAGTGTGCAGGCTGCTATGATTCATTTCATGGCAATGGCATTATTTGCATCTAAGAAATCTCTACCCTTCTGTTAGGAGGCAAGATGTATCTGGCTGGTCTGAACACCTGCAAGAGACTTACACAACTTCCACTCTTCTTCTTGATTTAAAACACAGAATAGACGCTTTTGTTGAGCTCTGAGAATACATGAGACTACAAATTTGACCGATTATAGTCATTGCTCTCTTAATGATAGTGAGGAGTGCAGAATACACTGTGATTTACTGTGGAGTAACTGGGGTATCCTACAGCCCTATTTTCAAGATTCTCTTTAGTCCTAATTACAGCTGCTCTGGTCTTGCAAAATAGAATGGGTTAGGGGTCTCACTGTCCTATGAACAAGAGAATAGCCTTCAGTTCATACAGTAAGAAGCTATTTTTAAAAAATGAACATTAGTGCGAGGGTGACTTTATTGAACTTCATTTTCTGGACATGTGTTTGCTTGCAACTTAGTGTCTTACTAGATTTCCTTTCTCATCAGTTAAATAACAGGTTAGTTAATGAAGTGGGTACTAAGGCATCTCAGATAGATACCACTGAGAAAACAGTGAGCTAAATTCTCAACCTCTCATTTCTTCTGACATGAAATAGCTTTCCAGACGCTACCTGTTACTTTGATTTGCCATGTCAGCACAGTCTTCTTAGCAGCAGAGAAACTAGTAAAGGGAGGAAGGCAAGTTTATCTGTGAGAAGTAAACAGAGAATGTGTTAATTTAATCTCAGAAAGGTTTTCTGAAAGCTTACAAAATCATATCTACTGCATCTATAGATGAAATAGTTCTCTATGGTCTCTCTATAAACATTAAAGAATAGCCTAGGTAGTTAGTATGGTAAAACTCAAATAATGAGGTCAAATCACATGACATAACACACAACATTATTATTTGAAACGTAACAGCCTTATTTAGCAGAACCCACACTAAGTCAAAATATTTATCACTTGTAAGCTTCTCATCTTATGCCTGTGTTTTCAACATGACAGCTGATGTGGATCAGCTGCTGCAGAGCACAGTTTAGCAGTGGCCTAAGTCTGAACTGCGGCACCAAGAGTATTTCCCATTCTCAGGTCTGTGTACTCAGCTGATCTGCTCCTCCTCAAGTGCTCACTGCAGCCACAGGATGGTGTGCTCAACAACAGTGCCCTGGCCTGACAGATGTTCCTGGGCTGGAAATCTAATCCACAGAGCTACTGGATAAATGTAAATAAATAAACCTGACCACAAAAATAAATCCTAATCCTTAATGTTAAAAAGGCTAAATCCTCTTTGATGAACTATTGTTTATTCTGTCCTCCAATGTTTTGCTTTCCCAGAGGAAACATTTATAGTGCCATAACATTTGTTAAGTGAACAAGTTTAGCAGTCATAAGTTTCTTTTGAGGAACAGCCAGTGCCAATCAACACATTAAATTAAAATTAGTGTATTCATTCTGGACTTCTCAGGTATCTCAATTTTTCTTGAAGAATATTTTAACTGTAATATTTAATATGAAGCAAAAATTCTCTGTGTCTGTGCTCATGACTGTATCTGTGTCTCTTTCTTTGTGTATTCCATGGAATAGGAAGTATTTTATGCAAACAAACAACATCAAAACAAAAACTACCACCAGATAATATTTCTATTTCCATTATTCGCTGAATATAGGAAGTGATTCTATTATTTTGATTATTGGAGTCAGTAACATTACTTTGAATTAAAGTTACTGTTTACTGGTCAGAAAGATCTATGCTTAGTCCAAAGGGCTAGTGAACTATGCACATATATTCGTGTAACACAGCTCCTTGTGCAATTGTGTATATTTGATTTGAACCAGCATAGCTTATAGATGTATTTCTGTTGGCATCACACAAGACATGGCAAAACTGGCAACTGTAGAGAAGCCTAAGGTATTCTTCTTCTATGTAAAATAAAAGAAAAAAAGAAAAAAGAAAAAAGTTATGATTTAATTTACGTGTTTTGCATTTGGACAATGTGTTTTGATAACACAAGTAGCCTGTTAGTATAGCTATCTGTTTTCTGATTGAATTTGCAGTACTTAGAATTCATTTGCACTTTAAAGTGTACTAAGTCTTTCCTTTTAATTTTGAGTTTTAGCAGAATTGGTGGGGAAATGTAACCTAGATAGCACAGTAAAATTCAGTCTGGCTGGAATTCACGATGTTTTAATACCTGCAGGACCAAAGAGCTACATATGTGAGCCTCTACTTTGACCTGTATAATCCAGGAAATTTTGTCACCTAAATATTACATTTTCTTACTGATTTTAGTAACTTGCCATCTATTCACATGATAGAGGTTTAGGAGTTAGGAGACTATGGTGGCCTGACCTTGATTGACTGCCAGACTCCCACCCACCACTCTCATTCCCCTGTCTCAACAGGACAGAGGGAGAAGATGTAAAAACTTTTGGGTCAAGATAAAGACAAGGACATCACTTACCAGTTACTGTCATAGGCAAAACAGACTTGAAGAAAATTAACTGATTTTATTGTCAATTAAAATAGAGTTGAATGGTCAGAAACCAAGACAAAAAAATCTAAATCACCTTCCTCCTCCTTCCCTTCTGCTCAGGTTCCACTTCACTCCTTTGTTCCCCACTTCTCATCTCATCATCTCATCCCTGGTGCAGGGGGATTGGGAACGTGGTTTTTAGTCAATCCATAACAAATCCTCTCTTCTGCTCCTTCTTCCTCAGGCTTTTTGCCCCTGCTCAAGTTTTGGTCCTTCCCATGAGCTGCTGTTCTCCAGGATAAACCTGTTGCTGAATGGGTCCTTCATCAGCTGCAATGATGGGTCTCCGCTCTGGCATGGTCCTTTACACAGGCATTGGGGGAATCTCTGCTTCAACACATGGAACGCCTCTTTCTTCCCTCTCCCCTGACTTGGTGTCCCAGGGCTGTTTCTTATACTTTTGACGCCTCACTCCTTTCTCTGATGTACAGTGATTTTGCCCTTTCTTAAACATGTTTCCACAATCTTGTCTCTGAGGGATCCATAGGAGCCAGAAGGAACAAGCTGTGCACAGTTGCGGGGCAGCCCTGGTTTCTCTAAAGCAGCTTCCTCCAGTCACTCTCGGCTGAGAATCCTGAAACATTTCCAACTGTCTTGAAAACATATATTCTATGGTTTTCAAATGTTATACTGAAATTTTGTATTTTGAATGAGGTTGGCACATTCTCTCTTCCTTAAGAAGACAGCACCTTTTAAAATTTTATGTTCATATAGCTTTCATTTAGTTTTTCATTTAATTCTCTGTGTTACACTGTATCTTCCTAGTAGGATACAGCAAACTTTCCACAGTCTGTGCAGAACAAACAGACTTTCCATAATCCAAATTATGTGCTAATCAAGAAGTTTCCTCCTCTTTGCCTTATAAATTAAGTTTACCAGGAATATCGTTTAACACTGATAAATCCTGACTTCTTTGAAAGGAGGCTATCCCTTTCAAAGAGGAACTAACCTTTAACTAACACACTCAATTCTGCTTATGCTCTTTCTACACTGGAGAAGGGATAACTCATTCACCATGGCTGAGACTGGGATAATTCACTTTTGTGAAGGTCCCTTTCCAACTGAAGCTGCTTAGCAGTGAAATGTTAATCTCTTCCCTGCCAGCTTCTGAATGCCAGCTAATCACACAAAGAAGGATCTCAGCAGCATAGTCTTAGACTGTTTATACTCTAAATGACAGCCTTGAAATAACTCATACACAGGCTAAACCTTTCTTGTAATTGTTGTCCTCATGGAGAAAACCATTCTCATTTGGTGTTAAAGTCCAGTTTAATTTAGTCTGGGAACACAAATACCATCATGCCTTAATGTGAATTGTGTTATTACTCTACAGCATTGCTATAGAAAAAAATAAAGTTTTCATTTATCTAAGGCTTTCCATAACTTTATGTCTTTGGGTGTATTTTACTTTTACAGTAACCTTACTTTTACATCTATAGTTCTTGTTCTTACAGTATTCTGGGAAAGAATTAATTAGATTGTTGTTTTAGTATTCAACTCCAAAATTCTGGCAGTATGGTTTTTACAGAGACACAGATTTTAAGTTTTAAATAGCTGGAGTTCAAGTAAACCAAGCAGTTAGGGATAAAATCAGTGTTCACAATTTCTCTTAAGGCCTAGCAGATATTTGGCATGGAAAGAGCAAGGAATAGGAGCGTCTGGACATTGTGTTCCCAGATGTTGCCATCTGTTAGCAACACCAGCTGTTTGAAAAGGGGGCAGCAGAGGGTTCGCTGGCAGTAGCGGAAGCGGAGTCAGGAGCAGAGAACTTCTGCTTGATTTCCCTTGTGTGCATATGGAGTGAAATAGATGGCCATGTAGATTGATTTAAATCCCAGAAGAGTGTCTGAAATGAAGACATTCAGCTGAATGGCTTGTGTGGCTGAGAGGAAAAGGTGATCTCTAAGAGGTACTTGAAGCCCTTTCTGTCAGTATTATTTTTACACAAAGCATTTATTAACTGCCTCATTGCTGTCAAAATTAGCATGCTTGCTCATGTTTGTGAAATTCTCCATGCTTTCCCTCAGGGAAAGGAGATAGAATTACGTGATATATATAAACAGGGATTAATTTCTTCTTCAGACAGATCCACACATTGCTGTGCAACTGAAGTTTGCATAGGATTATGAAGGCAATGTAATTAGATATATTTAGACATCTTGCTTTTTGAAGCTACATATACTTCTAGGGTTTTTTTTTATTTTTTTTTTTTTTTTTTAAGATTAATTCATCATACCTCCAGATTCAACATTAAAAGGAGATGAAGAAAAAAATCAAGTTTGCATTATATTGCATATACAACAGGAAGAAAAGTTGCTTGGCACCTAGGAAAGGGAGCAGTTTTGAGGTGATTCTAAAAGACACCTCAATCCTATCTGCGAAATGGCAATTGTCTTACCCAGAGACATATGTTGAAACAATGTTCATATCTTGGGACATCTTGCTCATTTTGATTCCCAGTGCAGTTCATTACTTGATTGAGAGACATTTATTCTGCAACAGCATATGCACTCCAGAATGGAAGAATGAAAAAAATTCCAAACATAATCATTCCCCACACTCTCTGCCAAAATAGCAACAACAACAACAAAAACAAAACAAAACAAAAACAAAAACAAACAAAAAAAAAAAAACCAAAACAAAACCAAAAAAACCCCAACAAAAACAAACAAAAAAAAAAGCAAACATACACTTCACCTGTTATAAAAGGCTGAAAAAAAAATGATAAGGTATCACATGTGACACTCTGTTATACTTCATTATAGCTAAGTGATTTCCATCTTAATTTTAAACACCGTTTGGGGTTTAAGATGAGAAAAAAGCACGTCTGTTTTGATAAAATTTTTACTTCCAATTATAAATTTTGAACAGTGTCATTCATCTTACCTCCACATATTTGAAATCCTTCACAATTCAGACGTAAGTATGATATCTCTCTGACATATAAATTGTGACGTTTAAACAAAAAAAAGGAAAGAAACTCCAATCTATTATTACACTCTAGTCTTGGACTTAGGAGAAAAAAATACTTCTTTGGTTGTTTGCCCTTTTTTTTTTTTTTTTAACCTTTGGATCAATTAGAATAAGATATGTGTTATTAGCAAAGGAAACTATGATGAGTTTTCTTGAAACTTCTAGTGGAAACTTTATCAAATATTTTGATTCTCTGTGTGTTGTCACAGTATTAATGCTATCTCCTGAATCTGGTGAGCCAAGATGCAGATGCTTAGAGAAAGCAGTTTGTTACAACAGAATACTATGGTAGTAATCATGTAACAGGAAAATTCATCGCCTTGTTATCTGGCCTTGAATTCTTGGATTAGTATTAAGACCAGCATACTGCTGATAAAACTAATCTTGGAAAGCAGTGAGACTGAGATATGAGAAATCCAAATTTAACACCTCAGTTCAAAAAAGAAAAAGGTCATTTAGGACTCAGGCTTAACCCTGCTAATATAAATGAAAATATTGTCACTGACCTTTATTGAAAGTAAGAAAAAGCTCATATTCTTTTATTGCCTTACTGGTAACTATAGTCTCATTAGTCTGAACTCAACACAAATGTGGAAGCAATTTCTAAGTAAATAAAAACAAAAAATTTAAAATAACATAAAGTACATTCTATTTTTCATAAGTAGGTCATGTAATGTACTGATAATTTGTGTTTTAGATGAAGAACATGAAATTAATCTAGTCTGTCAATTTGGAAAATTATTCATACATACAGTGAAAGTAAGGAAGAATTGTAGAAGAATTATACAGTAGGTAAGGACCTGGTAAGAGCAAGTTTGGGATAGAGTTTTTTGTGTTACTAAAGAAATAGGTCACGGAACCAGTTTCATAAATATCAAGTGAAAGTGTCCTAGTGAATCTATGGGATTTTAAGAATGGAAGAGATTGAATTCTGTGAATGACTGGGATGGCATAGAATGACCTGAAGGAGCCTTAGGACAACAGAAGCAGAAAGAAGACTAAATTAAGCAGTACAAAATACAGAGTTCCATTCTTTGTGACTAATAAAGAATTACTCCAGAAGCTGGAAGCTCATCAGTTAGAAATGTCAGAGAAGAAAGCACAGCTACATTAATCAAATGCAGAATGATTGAAGCACTGATAAGAAAATGGCAAATGCAGTCACAAGCTGTCTCAGATAGATATTTCTAGCAAAAACAGGGAAGTATTAAAGCCGGTCAAAGTACTGGGGAGACATAATTTTAACTACTATGTTCAAGAAAGATGGATTCAGACTCAGTTGATGAGGGGAAAAAGAGCCTACTGGAAAGTAAAAGAGCACAGGTTCTTTAGCCTAGAAAACAAAGGCTAAGGTATATAATAGTTGTTTATAAATACGGTAGGAATAAGAGGTCTTTCAGTAAAAGTAGTGAGAATGAGACACAAAACTTCTATTAAAAAGTAATTATATTGAAATATAGACTGTGATTGCTGTGATATCAGACTGCTTAAACTGATGACATAGGCAGACTCCTCCAGTACTGTGTTTTAGCAGTGAGCAATGATGCCAGAGAAAATAAATACTCCTCCTTAGAGTTTAGCATGAAAGTCAAGGAACACATGGTAATTTTCAGTAGCTACATATTACTTTAGCAAGCACAACTCTGTTTTACAGAGAACTTGAAAATAAATAGCTGTAATCTAGAAAAGGGAAAATTATTTATATTTCATCTATATAGTAACATTATGTAATAAATAGATACATTTGAAATATTTTTTTTTTTAAGACATCTTACCTGCCTCCTGATCCCAAAGTCTTCATGCCAAAATAAATAAATTGAGAGACTATTCTGATATCTGAATATTTTTCACTAAGTAGGACAATGAAGACTGCAGCTCTGCTTTCTACAGGCATTCAACCCACCTTGTAAGCGAAACCAGTTCAAGCACAAAGGGAGTGGATTGCTCTCCTGTTGCCTGATCTGCGTGTTACTTTGGACGATGGCTTTGAGACTTCGTTGATTCTATGTTTTGTCCTATGTGTGTCCCATGTATGCTTACATCTAATACAGCTCTCAAGCCTAAATAAGTCTACTGAAAAACTCTCCTGGATGTCTTTAGGGTATGGAGACAGAAGATACATCTGTCGGTGGAGACCTTTTCCACTTCGATGATTGCTTGTTGCAAACAAGAAAGTCTTCCTCTGCCTTGAAGGGCTTTTCTCCTTGGCTGGCACTTGCCATCCAGAAGTCTAGTTTAAACATGGATTTATCTTGCACAGTCATTCAGCATCTCAAGACTTCATACAATGCCTTTACAAAACAAGCGAAAACCTACAATCAGAGACATCGAAGTAAATAAGAATCTTTCAACCAACAATTAACGCTTTGACAATTATATTAACAATTAAATTAATTAAAGCATTGAAATTTATGGCAATCTAATTTTCAGTCTTGTTTTTTTAAGGTTTACCTGCATTGAGCCTTTGAATGAAATTTCAGCCTCCAAATTAATAAATTCTGCAGTCTCAATTACCACAGAGCCCAGATGCTACCCAGCTTCATTTGAAGGTGTTTTCTAACAGACGAAGCTTTTTTCCACTGAATTAATTTTTAAGGGGATGCAATCTCTCTAATTTACAATTCCATGGTGTCCTATATTGCTTCATTGCAGCTGTCAGTATGACAGGCAAAATCATATCTTATCCCCCATGCCAACATAAACTGACATTATAGCTCACTGATTAGTTATAGACTAATTTTGTCTGCCGTGTTTCTTTTGTTGTTTCATTTCTTCAGTATACATTAAGTTTTGATTCCATAGGAAGGGTGATTATTCTATGTTTATCTTTAACCGGTTCTTTGTCTACTCTTTTGCTTTCTGGTCTTCCTTTGGGAAGGATTACACAGTTTCTGAAGGTGACAAATCAGACAGTTAAAATGTCAGCACAGCATCTGCTAAAGAAAATAAATAAGTACAGAATCCCTGTGACTCTGGGAGTCAAACTTAATTTTTTAACTGGCTTTGGGCTACTTAAAATGTGCTGCAAAAATGGATCAGGACTGCTTTACTTAAAGTCAGATCTTTCTTGCAATATAAACACAGACATATTTACAATATTTGTGGGAAGTTACCACCTGAAAATATGTTGTATCATTTATTTCAAAAATTGTCATATTGATGCTCTGATTTTGAATTCCAGAATATGTGTATGAGGCAACATGGACATCACAGTAAGTTCTATATAGTACAAGAGGAGATTTTTCTTGACTGTGTAAGACTTAACTGTGTAAGAATTAACATTAAGAACATGTGTTCTAAAAACCAGTTGCTGCAGCAATACTGAGAAGACAAAGGTTGAATTATGTAAAAATAAGAAAAAAAAAATCACTGTATTTCTTTAAGCAAAAGTGTGGCGTTATGAATAAAAACCAAATTATTTGTTACCTACAGATTTTTTTTTTTTTTTTTTGCTATAATTGTATACTATTCTAAAAGGTGTGTAGCTATTTTGTGTTACATGCAGTTTTACAAGATCACCCAGAAGTGTTGTCCAGATGGAAGCCTGTAATACTGTGATTAGATATAATTCTATCTTGAGAGAGGAAGAATGTTTGTCTTTATGATTTTATAATCTGAGGCGTGTGTATAGAATAATACACTTATATCACACAGAAGATGTCTTTCCAGTTGCAGTGTGGGTAGGTGACAATGAGGGAAAGGGGAAGTTGGTCAAAATGGGTATAAATTTAAGAAACTTACCTCTTAATTAATATGATACTCAGATTTCTTCAGCTACAGTAATGATAGTGACCATTGATGTTGGAAAATAAGTAGCTTGGTCCTGTATCAAACTGACATTTTCTCAATTTAATTGCTTTTTACCTCATCAAATGCACTAATTATGCAAATTATGGAAAATTTCTCTTATTTTCTGTTTTCAGATTTTTTTTTCACGATAGGCTTAGACGTTACACTAAAAATGTCAGCAGAATTCCTGGAGGCAGGAAGTAAAACTCATTTCAATTTCAAACTGCATTAATTGTGATTGAAATCAAACTTATTCTCACATTTATTAAGGCAAGTAAATCCTTGTGAAATATTGAAGATTTTTAATAAGGGCATTTTCAGTGGTTCCAGTCATTCTGACAAATTCGTAAATCAATTCCTGTCTTTCAGCCATTACAGATTTATCTAGTTCATGTGAGTAAATGTGACAGCTGAATACTCCTGAAATCCATACAGCACTATCTCTCTTAACATGATAAATACAACTGGCCTCAAAGATTAACTGCTTGGTTTGTTGAAGCTTTTGGTCTTTGGGTTTGTTTTGCTTTAATTTAAGCATGACAGCATGACTTAGACTATAGAAAAGAAGAGGAAAAGGCTAGCCTAAAAAATATTTTACACTCTCTCCTCCACTTCCAAAAGTACAATCAATGATAAATTGATTTTCATCATGACCATATCCCCAAATTTTCTTTCAGTTAACACTTAAACCAGGGAGGAAAATATAAATTTTTTTAAGGCATATTTGCCATATATAGAGGAAGGAGGATAGATATTATTCACTTTCAATATTTAGGTAAAAATCTCATCCAAGTTCATCAGCATCTGTAGGAGACAGCCTGGACTTTCATTTTCTTATAGTGACAACCACATGGCAATCATGTATACTGTAAGGCTCTTGTATTCACCAATGGCATGCTTTGAGTGATTTATTGGAATATATACAGCATTCAGTACTTGCAGTCTCTGTGGGCTAATTAAAAATATCAAATTTTATGGAAGGTGCCTTGCTGTTCATTTTGTTGGATTGCAAATTGTGAGAATGCTCTCCATAAATTATACATGCCCAAAGAAGGGAAAAAAGTGGAGAAAAATGCTAATAGGGGTGCAATCAGACTAATAAGGAGAACATTCAAAGACCATAATTTTGCACTGACAAATTTCTTTGGAAACTGAATTTTGAGAAAGTAGAGACAGAGCAATATGCTTATTTGAATGTTTCCAAATATATGACAGTATCCAAACACATATTACTTTTCAATGCTGCTGAAAAGATATTTAGGAACATCCAATAGTACTAACTTGTTTCTATTATTTCTTACTGCCACTCATGTAGCTCAGTAATTGAAATGCTGAGTAACAGTTTCCCTCCTCAATTCTAATGATGCCCTTTATAATCTTTTTAATGTGATGCCTGAACTTTAGAAAGGTTGTTCGCTGCCAAATGTCAGTCCATTGCAAGATATAGCAATGCAAACCCTCTTTTTTTAATCCATTTTTCTAGATAAAATTGTTGTGGACCAATAAGGTTGCTACATGTTTGGCTCCTGTTTCCTGTTTATTAAGTAAAAAAGGGAATAAAATAAATCCAATAAAGCCAGCACTTCTGACCCAATCTCCCACTGATACCAGGACAAAACAAGGTCTTTTTTTTTTAAATTTTGTGGGAAAGGAATCTAATTAGGCATCATCTATTTCAACAGGAAAGTTAACCTAAAACAATTTCACAGAGAATGTAACCTGTTAGCAAAGACACAAAAATTAATTCATAATTTTAAGCTGATGCAGCCCTGAAAATGTTCAACCTTGCAGCTTTCAGATCAATAATTTATGTTCACTCCCAGTTTAAAATATGAATATTTTTCTTTGCAGAAAAACCTTGACAAACTACAGAGATTTATCCTAGTATGAAATCATATTGTCAAACCCTGCATCTGAACTGGTATTTGCATTACTATGGGTGCATTGATATACTAAGTGCCTTGAAGTAGACAAAAGCTTCAGTATAATAGAAGAGTCAATGGAAGAGATTGTTTTCTCTTTCAATAAAACTTACTTAGGTGCTGCAGGGCTACATAAGTGAGGAAGGATTTTTCTGTTCACATAAAAGCTGTTTCCAAACCATTTGTATGTGTAACATTGGACTTTCCTGTAAAATGCAGAAGCTTATACTAAGCCGTACTGAGGAGTGTCGTGGTTTAAGCCCAGGCCGTAAATTAGAACCACGCAGTCTACTTCCCCCCCTACCTTTCTTGTCTCCGCTCCTGGAGGGACAGGGAGGAGAATCAAAAGAATGCAAGTTGAGATAAGAACAGTTTAATAACTAAGGTATAACACAAATCACTGCTGCTACCACCAATAATAATAATGATAAAGGAAATGACAAGGAAGAGAATACAACCGCTCACCGACCAGTACCTCATCCCCACCCTGCAGTGATCCCGCCCTTCCGGGAACTCTCAGTTCTGCATCCTGGGCATGACGTGCTGTGGTATGGAATACCTCTTTGGCTAGTTTGGGTCAGGTGTCCTGTCCCTGCTTCCTCCCGGCTTCTCCTCCTCCCTGGCAGAACATGAGACTCACAAAGTCCTTGGTCAGAGTAAACATTCTGACCAGCAACTGAAAACATCGGCTTTATCAGTATTATACCCAGGCCAAAAGTCAAAACCACAGCGCTGCACCAGCTACTAAGAAGAAGAAAAACTGACTGCTGCTGCTGAACCCAGGACAGCAGACAGTAGTAGCTAGTAGATGGAGTACCCTAGTAGCTGAATACCACTACACTAGGCACCACTGAAGGCTTATTCCTAACATACAAATAACTGTGCTCTGCTTTTCTTGCAGCAGGTTGGAAGGTGTAAAGAAAACATGTTTCTTCTCCCCAACACCTTTTTTTTTAACATCTCCAGCTAAAACAAGCATTCAGTCTCTCACCTCAATTCATTTGAATGTTCTCTCTGTAAGCACCTACACTTCACTCTCTCCCTTCCCCTTCATGGGTTTCTTCCTCTCTACTGCTTGGTGGGTGGATAAGGCAAAGAGTCTGAGGGGATGACAGGAAACAGCCTCCTTGAAAATGGGAGCTGACTAGTTGAAGGAATATGTAAGATAACAAAAATCACCTGGACAAGAGCTGTGCAATATTCAGTGGGTAAAATAAGAACAAAAACCTCATGAACCATAAAAGCACATGGTTTGTTTCCTTCCATAGTTCAAACATGCAGAATAATTAATCATTGCTTCTAGGCTTAGCTGTGCCCTTGACACAGAGCAAAATGGTAAGACTTTGGCAGCGTGAGAACTCCTTCTAAGCAGCCAGGCCTTGAATCATGTCCTAGGTTTGTCTTGTTGGAGAGCTCAGCAGGTAAACAGATGGCTGTGAGCATTGTTTCATTCCCCCAACTATGTTCTGAGTGAATTAGGAGGGCTGGGGGGGGGGGAGGGGATATAATTTGCTATAGCCACCATGATCTCTGTCTGTGACCCTGATAACAGTCTTTCTTTCCCAGGTTTTGCATGGGCTGCCAGCCCAATGGCTATTTGCGAGCTGTCTCATTTTGCAGCTGAGGTCCAAATAAGCTTCTCTGCAGAAGGACTTTGCATTGCCCTCATTGGAAAGGAAAGAAGGTTTGTCCTGACCACTGGTCTGTAGGAGAGTCTTGCAGTTACTTTGATTACATGTATGTTAGTTGCAGGTATCCCAAGAATCTTTGTGGAAATCTGGATCTCAGCTGCCACTTGTTCCAGACTGTATATTGATATGTAAACTTTGCCCATGCTCAAATATCAAACCATAGACCTGCACTGCATTTGTAAATAGCAAGACACTTACCATCTGACAGGTCTGTTTCCAGACCTTGATTTGCTTTGACGATCTTTTTTGATTCCAGTCTTATGCAAGTCACTGATCATAGATGTCCTTGCTTGTGACAGAATGATATGGTGTGAAAAAGATGAAACAGCAAGCATGAAGGAAATATTAGCTAATGATACAAAGGCAAATTCATAAGCCTTGAAAACTCTCTCCTTAATTTCAGAATAATCTCATAAAGTCTCACAGAAATATTGAAAATTTTGGTCCAGATTTCCATAGCACCTTGTGCCATTTGATTAAAAAAGAGATGAAAAATGTTCCAATGTGAGCAGAAGATGCTGGCAGTGCTTCCTGTATACTTTAAACTCACTTTGCTTAGGTTTAAATACCTGTGTAAGCTGTCTAGTATCAGGGAGTGAGTTCTCTGTTACTTTAAATGTGTTTGTATGTTGTATGTACTTCAGATATACTTGATAGTATTAGCTATGTGATTAGACAGATCAGTAAAAAGCAAACAGATGCCAGAGTGTATTAACTTTCCTCAGTTCCATGTAACAAAAGTGAATTAAATGGCAGATAATTCTGTTGGAAATAAAATTGTCTCCTAAGCAAACAAGTATCTTGGAGATACTTGCTTCACCTGGAAACCATATTGGGTTTAACCCAGCTGGCAACTAAGCACTACACAGCCACTCGCTCATTCTTTCCTCCATCCCACTGTGGGATGCGGAGAGAATTAGAACAGTAAAAGTGAGAAAACTCGTGGATTGAGATAAAGACAGTTTAAGAAACAAAACAAAACAAAACAAAACACAACAAAACAAAACAAAAACAAAGCTTTTAAAACAAAAGCTTTGCCTACAAGCAAAGCAAAACAAGGAATCCATTCACCACTTCCATGGTCAGGCAGTTGGGTTCCATCACGTGTAATGATCACTTGGGAAGACAAATGCCATCACTCTGAACATCCCCCCCTTTTCTTCTCTTTCCCTCAGCTTTATATGCTAAGCATGACACCATACGATATGGAATATCCTTTTAGGTCAGTTGAGGTCAGCTGTTCCAGCTGTGTCTCCTCTCAGCTTCTTGTGCACCCCCAGCCTGTATGCTGATGGAATGGAGTAAGGAGCAGAGACAGCTTTGACTCTGTATACAGAGTGCTCAGCAATAATGTTTTTGTTATCAACATTGTTTTCAGCACAAATCTAAAATATAGCCCCATACTAGCTACTGTAGTAGTAGAGAAAATTATTCCAGCCAAAACCAGCACAGATCATTTTCCTTTGAAAATGTTATACCCTATAGATATTATTGACTTAATAAATGGTATCTGATAAACTTTAGGAGCCTTTTTTCTAATCAAAGTGGTTCTGTTAGCATTATTAATGATTAAACAATGTTGTTTCTTTAATTTTAAACCCTTATTTTTTCTACACTGTTACCAAACTGTGTGCGCTATACAGCTTCAGTGCCTGCAAACTTGGTTTGAAAAGCTTTCCAAATAAAGATGAAGGAGCTAAGGAAATAAAAATGCTCATTTGCTAGTACATTTTCCCAAGACTCTAAATAAAATAAGTTTTATTCTCCGTCTGAAACTTCAAAATCATGTAAATTTCCAATTACCTGAGATTTTTGTGTTTGTTTGCCTGACAAACTCTTATGGCTGAATACTTTTATGCTGCTGCTTGTACTTTCTGAAAGAGTTTTGAGCTGTAATGAAAGTAAGTGTAAAATCTTTGAAGATACAACCTTTTCAAGGCTGAGTAATGCAACTTTTAATTTTTAAGCACCAGAATTCAGACAGAAATCCATAGGTCCACATTAGGCTTCCTACACAAGAAAAAAAGGCTTCCCAAAATGGGATGCATAACGTCTTGTATGCTCAGCAGGGCACTGACTGAAATGACATTAGGGAATACTATAAATATGCCCCAAACTCTTTCACTCTCTGGGAATCAGATGCTTCTCTCTGTGCTGTATAGAAGTGTTTCTTCCCATCTTCTGAGAAAAAATGCTTATGTCTCTTCTTTGAAAAAATAAGAAAATAAGCAATAAGCAAAAAATATGTCCTGCTTTCAAAGCAGCAGTGTTTACAGTAGCCTATTTGCAACAGAAAAAACTGAACATAAAGTATTTCATTCAAGTAAGGCATTCAGATCCTTCTTCTGAGAGACATCATATGAGGTCTGTCCCTCTGCTCCTCCACTCCTCTTTAAGACAAAAAGCCCTGCATGGGTAATCACAGTATGAGGCACCTATACCCACTAGACACTTCAATGTTTTGGGGTTTTTTGTGTGTAGATTTTTTTATTTATTTTTTTGTTTGTTTGTTTGTATTTTTTGTTTGTTTTGTTAATTTGTTTCTTTGTTTTAAAGGCTTATGGTTAAAATATTACTGCAGGCTCTAGGCAAATTTAACTTATAGTGTGTGCTGATCTGGGGACTTAGTTCTATCCACATCACTCTGAAATGTAAACCCAAGAATTAGTGAATGTCACAGAGGGAATTTTGTATTGGTAAAGTGAATTTCTTTGGGATAATACAACCATATACTACCATCATACTCCACAAATAAACTGACTTCTTGTGGCTGCCCAAAGCAATGACTCAGATCCCAAAATGGATCCCCGTGTGATGAGAGTAGCTCTTCCACTTGTCATTCCCATTACTTCACAAAAATCTAGACATATTTTGTTGTGGTACTTTATAAAGAATATATATATAAAGCAATGAAACTGTTTATTGCCAAGCATCAACTATTTGTCACATTACATTTCAATTCAGATCTTGTGTATTTTGAATAACAACTCTTGTTCTACAAAATCAGGCGTGCCAAGGAGTAAAAATTTAAATATCAGTAAGGGAAATTTATCTTTATTTGCACTTCTGCTAGCTATTTAGGAACATAGTGTTCTTGTTAATGTTAATTTAATGTAACTACATGGAAATACATTTTCTTTGCAAATGAGGGGGTGTGGATCCAATAGATGTTTAGACATCTTATTCCAAACCTCAGCCTGAAAAACACTAAATCATACTCAGCTGGACCTGGTGCTTCTCACTCTATGCTGATATGCTGATTACAGTCAGGATCTCACCAGCCACATGAATCTTTCATTCCTTTTTGGTGGTGCCCAGTCTTAACAGCATCAATAAGGTATGTTCTTAAAGTAGCTAGCAGACTTTCAGATAGCACATTTTACCAAGAAACATAGGTTTCATTCCTTCCTGCCAAAGGAATGACTCAAAACTATGTTTTTAACTGCCTGTTTTCTTCATGGCATTGTATGAAAGATTGGCAGTGTCAGTAGATCTGTGTCATCTTTATTAATCTTTTGAAATAATAATGTTTTCTGGCTTCTAGGATTATGTTCTGGACTTTGGTTCCAGCATGGTTAGATGTGAATAAAGCACAGATGTGTGGGCTTTCAAGGGGCTTTTAGTTTAGGTATTTGTGGTAGTGTTCTGAAATGTTGAACTCCTGTATTTGGATTCTACTCTGTGAAACAAGTGATTAAAAAATTGGCACAGCTGGGCCTAATCCATTGAAGGGTAATCCTGTCTTCAGTTTAGCAGTAATCTCCCTATAATTTCAGTAAGGGCCGACAAAAAAACTGTGCTTATTTTGCCTATTTAGGTAATCTGTCAAAATTATTCCTTAGGGAAAATGAAGCCAAAAAATAAGTATGAAGAATTCAATAGTAGGTCTAATGTTCTTTTTCAGAGCTAAAGAAGCACAAACTTGCAAATGACTGTTTAGGTCAGCTTTAAACTCAATTCATAACTTAAAAATACATCCAGTGAATGTTACAAAAGGACCTAAACAGGACAGGTGAGATACTATATTTCTTAATGAAGACTTAACTCAGTGTCTTCTTTATCTCAAACCTTATGAGTATTACTTTTAAAGAACTTAATTGTAAGCTTCCAACGAGCGCCAATTTCCTCTGAGAATTTGGCTTATAGCCACAATGCAGTTTTACAGAATAAATTGCATGAACTCTCTGATTTCAAATGAGAAGAAAACATTGAAACAGTGTTTCAATGGAAAAAAGAAGTTTATGTTATCTTTCCAAGAGGAATATTTAATAGAATTTGCACCTTTTATCCTTTTATAGACTGCCCTGTGTCTGACAAAATTAAACAGGATTTATAAATTACTGCGCAGGTTTGCCATGTTTAGGGTAATGTTAAACTCTCACAAATCATAATAGATTTTAAATTATTCTGCTTATTTAAATCATCCAGTTCCAGATGGCTGGAAAAGGCTACAAATGGAGTAAATCTAGATGTCTTTGAGTTCTTTGTCCAGCATTGCCCTCATTATGGAAGCATCATGCATACATCATATTGGCAGACTTTGCTTTAAAATACAAGCCTAGGCTTCATGTGAAGAAGGATAAATAGCTGCATTCTCATTACATGAGAGTTTCATGGTGTTTGCAGTGCAGGATCAGGAGGCAGTCAGAGAATAAGTCCAAACACAAAACCTGCATCTGTAATACGTGTGAGGGCACCTGAACTGAAGATGTCATTATTTAACATCCTCAGGTTTTTTTTTTAATGAGCTATCAAAATATATATATATTGAGACTTATATCAATATCTGAGAATTGAAGGTGTTTCTATGTTATGGTTAGGGACCTTTACGTTCTTATAAAAGAAGTGTTGCAATTTTCAGAGATTAACAAATGGTTTTTGCTTGCTGGATTAGAATTGCTGTAAGTGTTAAAAATGCTGTTTAATTATAGATCATATCTCTTCATTCTTTACAAATACCACCCAGATTTCTGGTGGTTCTACAACTGTTTATAGGCTCATAACTCCTCTGGGAGGGATTGTGAAAAATATATTATAAAGAAGGACACAAGGTTTAGAGCAAATGCAAGCAAAGGGCCACAGTAAAGAACTTTTATGCTTAGATTGTCTTCCTGTCTTCACTCTCAGAATGTAGGCTGAGCTGTTGTGCTTAAAATAAGTAATTATCTGTTAATTATTAATATGGCCGCATAGTCTCAGTAGCTTGATAACTAGGTATCTGAGGAATAACTAGGATAACTGAGGAAAAGATATAACAAGCAGAAGATAAGAGGTTTCGTAAAATTTTGTTTGTTTTTCTTTTGGGTGGGTTTTTTTAATTATTGTTTTTAGATGGAGGTGTGGCAGCTACTGAATCTTCTGCAGTCTGATCACATAGTTTTGATTTAAAATGGACTGCACTGGGGAGTCTGCTGAAAGTAATGTTCAGTCCCTGGCTGCTAACCGAACTTGAGAATAGAGCAGGTACTCTGTTGCTCTGCACTCTCTTAACTGATATACTACCATACATGTCCAGGGAACAACTTCTTAAAAAGACTGGGATCACCACTGTGTAACACTGAACTGTTACTAGATTCAGGCAGCAGCTGATAAGGGGGTTGCATGCTGCTTACTTTGAAAGTTTAACTAATCAAAAGTTAAAGCATGCTATTGAGGGCATTGTCCAAATGCTTCTAAACCAGTGACAGGCTTTGGGCATTGACCACCTCTCGAGGAAGCCAGTGACAGGCTTTGGGCATTGACCACCTCTCGAGGAAGCCTGTTCCTGTGTTTGACCACATTCTAGGTAATAAAATGGTTCCTAATATCCAGTTGGAACCTCCCCTGACACAGCTTTGAGCCATTCTCACATGTCCTGTCACTGGATCCCAGTGGTCAGAGCTGAGCCCCTCCCTCTTCAATTCCCTTCCTCAGGAAGCTGCAGAGAGCAGTGAGGTCACCCCTCAGCCCCCTTTTCTCCATTCCAGACAAACCCAGAGTCCTCAGTTGCTTCTCACAGGCCATGCCTGCAGTCCTGTTACACAATAACAATGCAGGGGCAAAGAGCAAATTAATCGATGGCTCTTGTATTCGCGTCCTCAGAACACAGCAATGTAGAGACATTGAATTGCCATAAAAATCAAAGTAATACACAGAAGTAATCATATAATATCAGATAATTCATTGCTGCTAACTATCACAAAAAAAAGTTATTTTATTTGGGCAGTTATGTAACTAGCTATAACATCTAAAATTATGTTGGATAGTATATTTCTGTTGCCAGAATGGAAACATATCACCCCAATTTCAGATATTAAGTTAATGCTATAAATAGTTCCTGGCACCTAAAGCATCTAATAATTATACAAATGGGAGTGAATGAGCTCCTGAGATTCAGAATCTTGAAAATATTTTATCTTTTTCCTCTTTTGTTAAGTGTTGCACAAAACTATGGGGAAAAAAAAAAAAAAAAAAAAGAAAAGGAAAGAAAATAGTAGTGTATTTAAAGAAATAATCCCAACCAAAGAAAACATTGTCACAGGAAATGCTAGTGTAAATGCTAGGGCAGATTGTTTTCTGTGTGATGATTTCATTTGCAATGTTTTCATCTTGCTTTTTACAAAGATTAATGTAAACATTGTCACCTTTTTGATAGATATTGATGCAGCGGTAATTTTTTCGTTTTTTTTTTTTTTTTCTTTTCTTAATTCTTTTTTCTGCCCAAAACTAGATTATTTTGGAGGAGGAAAACTTATTGCATGTTCCAGTCAAGAAAAACTGGACATACTTTTGTAACTAAAATAGCCTTTTTTTTTTTTTTTTTTTTTTTTTTTTTTCTGTTTTAAAAAATGATCATTGGTAAATAACAATAAAAGACAGTTCAGCCCCCAGCTGCCTGATTAGCTGATGTCAATTTTATTTGGCATTGGTGAGAAGTGAGGCAAATGGAATTGAACACTGTGAATGGATAATTTTTTTCTCAGCAAGTTAAATGTCAAGGCACTGTAAGTGAAGTTATATAAAATAAATACTAATGTGAGGCTGAGACATTAACTTTCAAAGCAGAATACATTTTACAGTCACAAAGTTTAATTCCACTGTCACTGTTGCTGTTATATAGAGGATTAACATTATAAAATCAATAAATAAATGCAAGTGGCTTTGTGAATCAATGGAAGAGCTATCTGCACCAAAATCCTGTGTTTTGATTGTCTCAGCCTACAGGAATCTTCCCAGTTTCATGGATGCTGAAGCTCGTTTTATTAAAAGTAGGAGATAGGAGAAAGCAAAAACTCTGAGGTGAAGTTCAGAGTGGCCTAAATTAACTTTTTGTGGTTTCTTAGATTAAGTCTGAAAATTTTTCATAGGAGGAAAAATGTCATAAATTCTACATGAGTAAAAGCCAAATCCAAGAAAAAAATATGCCATCAAATAATTTTTAAAAAGGTAATAGAAGGAGGCCAAAATGGTGCAGCATAACATACTGAGTGGGTCAGGAGATGTCAGTACAGATTGACCTTCATATTTTAAGTCAGGGAATTAGAGTCTTAACTGAATTAAGATCTTTATTTGCTGAATAAAGTTATTTTTACTTGTGAATGCATTCCTCTATGGACACTGGAATTTTGAGTACCTCATGTTAATTACAAGAAGTCATCTAGAGATCTTTCAGCCACCAGAGTGAGTGAATAAAATACATTTTCTTCCAATTTGTTCTCCTACTGCTTGCCCTACTGTTGTCTTCTTCTCTTCTCACCTTAACCACAAGGTGACCTTGTCTAGTGGTAGCTTCAGGAAGAAAACACATGATCTGAAGCATGAGTGTGGCCCTACAATGAGTAGATTTCGGCTTTGGTTGAATTGTACTGTCTCTTTATAGCTTCCTACATGTCTTTTGGACTAGTGCAGATGTCTGTGTTCAGACAGTTGAGTTTCTCAGTTCTTCTAGGACTATTGATTTCAGAGGGCATCTGGTGTTTAACACTGGAAATCCAGTTCCTCTGTGAGGATGCAGAACCAGCTTGCTGCCACTCAGGATTGGTGTAGTTGGCTGGAGGCCTCTCTAGCCAAATGATGGTGCAATGTTGGAGTGTGGAATTGCACCCACACTAACTTGACTATAACCAGGCTAAGCAGTTCTTCACATAATGACACGATTTTCAGACCAGTACGTACAAGGATGCACAATTGGATTACTAGCCCATGCTAGGGCTCCTTCTCTCTGCTTTTAAAGTAATTAAAGGTAATATCATATATTAATTTGACTGTCCAGACCTGAAGGGGTTTAGCTTTGAGTAGTTTTCAAAAACTTGCCAGATAACATTTTTGCATTTTCTATGCTTTTAGACACCGTGGGAAACATTTTCTCCTTTTTACTTCTCTCCATTGGTCAGTCTAGAGATGAGAAATTCAAGTTAATATAGAAAATGTGATATTACTTCAAAGAGTCTTGCAAAAGTAACAGCACTGATGTTGAGTGATATCAGGTGACAGTGACTCAGGAAGTTTGGTTTTCATTTTCATCTGTGCTACTGATGTGCTTCTCCTCATAGCTTTTCTGTGCTTTACTGTCACAATGCAGCTTTTAAATAGCCTTTCAGGAACTTCAGGTAAGAGGCTTTGTACAATCAAAAATATAATTTTGGTGAAAACTAAAGTAAACTATACTTTTTAATAAAATGCCATTGTATATTTTTAACACCACTGACTTCATTCTGCTTTGTGTTCTGAAAACAACTGACCAATAGGTTTTTTTATTTCATTAATCCATCTATGGAAATACCAGTTTTAGTTCTGATTTTTTCAAAATATTTCACAGCCAGGTGCATGTGCATGAAGACAGTATTTTAGTTTGTCAAAGATAAGCAAGGAATATGCAAAACCTCTTGAAAAATGTATCTTTCATCTTAGAGAAGAAAACCTGCTTTTGCTGGCTTTCTTGACATTTTGAACTCCACTTGGGAGATGTGCCATTTTTGTGTGTTGACGAGGAATCAGTTAGCTGAAAAGATAAGCTGCTCTATGTGAGTGAGGGAAAACACAGAGAATATGAAGAACACATGCAAAAAATAGGGAAAACGTTAAAGTGGTATTTTGAACAGTCAGTTTTCTCTAGGAAATACTAAAGCAGCAGCTTATTTATAACGTCACAAAATGAATCTTTTTTGGCAAAGGCAAAAAGTTTGGAGTTTTGTTCATTAAACAAAGAGTCAGAATCACACACTTTAAGTTTGGATTTTGTGAGTTTTGGAGCCTTTTTACTGATTTTTTTTTTTTTTGCAGTAAAATCTGAAACCAATTCAAATGAGCTTGTGGTTTCTTTCCTTAACCTCCTCTGTGCATTACTTGGGCATGGGTCTCCTGAATAACTTCTTCTTTGTGGTCTGCTAATGGTTTTCGCTTTCCTTCCATTTGTAAACTTAAGCTTGGTGTAACTTTCTTCTCTCTGAACAAGATTTGGTTAGTGTTCTTGAAGTGTTGGCCAAAACCCAACCATTGACTTGTAGTCAAACCCATCTTTTATTTCACATGCTGAGAGCAATAAAACCAACACTGAAGAAATATTCATGGAAGAGCATGCACTCTTTATTCCCTGTGAAACAGTCTGCATTGAGCTGAAAAGGAAATGGTAAACTTTCTCTCAAAACTGAAAAATCCTAAAAACATAGATATTCAGCAAGCAGAAAAGCAAATCAGATGTACACTTCAAACATTTATGGAATGTGTCTGAAATGATATATTTAGTGGATCAAATGAGTTTCCATCAACTCTTCAGTCATTCATTAAAATAGTATGAAATAGACTGTAGAATTGTTGAAGGATGTTAGGGTTAATTTTTTTTCCCCTGAGTTGCGACCATGGAACTCCATTAGCTTTGACTCTTCTGCTTAAATACCTTTTTTTTTTTTTTTTTTTTTAAAAAAAAAACGGAACTTCACAGTGAACGTTGAGTTGAAATCCAGCTGCTTTTATATTTGCTGTGAGACATTAGCTAAATCACATCATTCGGATTTCTAGTCTTGTAAACAGTCATAGTTTCACTACAAAAGCTTTTCAACTAAACATTATGACTGATTGAAATTTCTGCTTCTGCTGTCCCTGGTTGTTATTCTTCTGCTGCTTCATTGTGACTTGATATTAAAACTGTTATTGCTAGCAGTATCAACTTACAACAGCTTAAATTTAGCACCAAACTTTTAGAATGCCATTTACCATCTGCTGGAGCCTTAAGGTAAATATACATGCCTAGCAATAATTCACATAGGAATATTCCCTATTAGCCTGTGTTACAAAAAGCAGTCTTCATAAATATAGTTTTGTTTCATTCGACAAATTGGTTTTGAATTTGTTTCTGACTGACTTCAGTCACTAGAGCAGAGAGGAAAACACATTTTGAAAAATTGTCCTGTCTCACTTTCCAGAACTGTCCATTTTTTATTTTTTTTTTTTATTTTAAACAGGGAAACTCGCAGCCATATGCTTTACAGTTATCTGTGATCTGTTGGTTAAAGTCTGTTTGATTAATGCATGATTGCAACACCTCTCTCCACTAGCAAAATGCTTTCCCACCAGTGGTGAAAAACTGATTGCTTTCTATTCTTAAGCACATACTCTAAGCACATCCAGTCTTGAATTAATCCAAAAGACCAGCAAAAAGTGTCTATGAAGTCCTCAACACTAGGAAGCTCTGGTGTTTACTCTGTAGCAATAGAACCTGTATAGTGGGAACTGAGACAGCTTTTGGTTGTCCATATAGTGCCTTCTTCAACAGCCATATTATTGGGTCATAGTGATTAAGGCATAGACTATTTTCTGATTAATTTGTTTGAAGTCTGATTACTCCAATAGTAAGACAGTTAACCTGCCTTAGAAAGCTGGTATCTTGGTATCTCTTTGTCTCTCTCATTTGTAAGTGCTAAACAGCAGCCAAGTGGGGCAGTGTTATCCTTAAAGGATTGTTCAAGAGAGGAACCATTTAACAAAACAGGAGATACTGCTGCAAATGTAAGAGGTAGAAATTTAGGGACAAAGATATATCAGGACTGACAGTTAAATAGATTATAAGCCTGGAGAGTAGCTAAAATGATAGAAAGAATTAACATGAAAAGAAAATGTAAATTTAGATATATTTTAAACCCAGTTTTTAGAAAACAGCAGCAACATGCAATCAGTACCTGACACAATATGGACAAGTAAATTAATTGCTCTCACTTTTGAGGTTTTATAACTAGATAGATAGGTTTAGCAGAGTTCTTGTATCCTAGAGGGGGCTAGGAAGTCGTCAACCCCTCCCTCCTTAGGAGAGGCACTTGGAGGCCAAGTGGAAGGATTTGTTGATTAATAATAAAAGGCACAAAAGGAAAGCGGTCCCTGAGATACCTGAAACCACTACTATTCTGATAGAAAATCAAAATGAAGTAGGTATTGACAAGTTGTTACTCTTTCAATGACTTCACCAAGACAGAAAGTTTAAATTTTGAAAGAAACAAGTAGTGTGGAAGCCATATAGTTTTATCACTGATCTGTTCTATGTTTCATAATAAAATGCCTCATGCTATTTTCAGGAAATGCTGTTTTAACCTGAAATTTGCCAAGGTGATCTTAGCACTTAATGCTTTCATTTTTCTTTGTCTTCTCTGAGATTCGGCTTTAAGCCACTGCTGTCTTTCAAGGTTCTGATTTTCATGCAAATTTTAGAAATTTTTCATTTGTTAGAAATTGTACAGGACTGGACCCATCTGTTTTCTAATAGCATTGTAGTACATATTTCTTCCCCTATTTTAGCATGTGGATGTTGTATGTTGTGTGGAAGACAGCTGTATGCTGGGGAGTCTAATATAGGAAAGCTTCATATGTCAAAGAATAATTATGTTCAGTTGCCTCCTTGAACTGGGTAGAAAAAGTGAGGCAAAACAGGATGTTTTGGTATTCTGCTGTTACCTCTTGAAAACTTACCAGTAAACTTAAAACCATTTTGCCTTTGCTGAAATAAGACTCCCATTGACTTTGCAAGTGTGAGGATTACAAGTTAAATATCTTATAGATACCAATGGATGAAAAATCTTAGTTTCATGGTAGTTGTTCATATTATTTAATAAATTTGGTGTATTATGATCTAAAAATGCAATAGTAAATTTGGTTTTATTCAGTAGGTTTTGGAAGAGTTGTTTACATTTTACAGCTATGTCTTACCAGCATATTACAGGGAGACGTATCCCAAAGGCAGGACACAAAGCACAATCTGCATTACTGAGATGATTTTAAGAACAGCAGTTCAAATAGCTACATGAACCTCCTCTGGAAAGTCTGTAAAATGTAATATAAAGTATCTTTAAAACAAAGAAAAGAACAAGATGCTACATATATGCAACAAAATAATTTCTTCATGGATAGAATCTAGGAAAACATCATCTGAAGAAATTTATTATGTAGTAAGATGACTGTAATGTGTGAATTATACAAACCCTTCAGAACTTGCAGCAGAAACAAACTTAATTTAGGCACATGAAGGCACATACCAACAGTTCCACAATTTCTGAGGGAGAGCAAGCTGGTATCAGAAAATTATACATAAATGACCTTGAACCTCTGCCTGTCCTTTGTCACAGACCTCCTATTCCTTACAGAAGAGCCTTCCCTGGCTCTTCTGCAATATTTAATATTCAGAAAAGCTTAACAAAGTCTGCTTTCCAAACTTTTGGATCTTGCATTTTTCTAGGGAGGCACTATGTCCTCTATTATTGTGCACCATGGCAGCAGGTAGATGGCATAGCCAAGCAATCTCTTGCTATGCTCTGCTGCAGTCAGTCTTTTGCCCCTGGACAATATTCTCGTGCTTATGTCCCAGAGGGGACCACATATATTTGAAATTCCAGAGTGTGAGAGAGATGTCATCATTTTTAGAGTGAGGTATTTATTACAAAGAAAGAGAGAACAGTTGGCTAGTGTTCTCCTTCTGTATTTTCTCCTGTGATTTGTTTCTTAATGAGATCTAAATGCTAATGGGGCAAATGCCTGCTGAAACCTAGTCCATCAGTTTTTTTGGAAAAATATTCTACTGAATGGTCATCAGATTAAGATATCTTAGTAGAACAGATTGACTTTATTTCCACTTTTGCAGCAAAACTTCAACTGTGTTCTTGTTCGTAACTTCTTTTGAATTCTTTATTTTTCACTCATTTCAAGGTAGACTTATGTTATGAAAATGTCTTAATGAAAGTGACATATTTTAGGATTTTTTCCCACTTTTTAAATAATCCATGAGAAAATCAATTGAACTACTACTTAAGAAGAAAAAAGTAAGAAGAGGGACAGAATGTGTGGGGAAATAATTTTCCATCACCATACTGTTTTTATTAGGAAAGAATGCTAAACATTGCATATACATTTTTGGTACTACTGTTCAACAGTAGTAGGGTCAGGTATTTTGCAAAAGAAAGAGAAATGTACCTTATTTTATATTAAAAATATTACCCCTTTTTCCATTGCAACAGGCCCTACTAAAAAGTTGTGTGCTGTTACATGGGGACTTGTTATATGCAAGACTCTATATTCATTGATGGCAAAATACTAAAAGATTACGTATTTCAGTACTAAGCATTGCTAAGTATACCTTTATTGATATTTAAATGGTGTGCTATTATTTTGTCCCATTTACTCCCACCTATGAAAACACATTCTACCACTCTGAAAAGGCCAGCATCCTTGTACAGTATGCTATCTGAGGAACACATATTTCAGTGTGTAAATCCCATCAGTTTAAAACTTTTGTCAGGTACAGAGTTGTGGTTTAAACCCTGTCGTCAAGTTAGCCACTCAGTCTCTCTCTCACTTCTCCCGTTCTTTTCCTCCCCCTACTTCTGGAGGGACAGGAAGGAGAATAGAAAAGAATGTAACTCCCACAGGTTGAGATAAGAACAGTTTTGTAACTAAAGTATAACACAAATCACTACTCCTACCACCAATAATAATAATGATAAAGGAAATAACAAGGGAAGAGAATACAACACCTCACCGACTGGTAACTCGCCCCCACCCAGCAGTGATCCAGCCCTTCCGGGTAACTCCCAGTTACCTCCTGGGTATGACGTGCTGTGGTATGGAATACCTCTTTGGCTAGTTTGGGTCAGGAGTCCTATCTCTGCTTCCTGCCGGCTTCCCCTCCTCCCTGGCAGAGCATGAGACTCAGAAAGTCCTTGGTCAGACTAAATGTTCTGATCAGCAACTAAAAACTTCAGTTTTATCAACACTGTTCCCAGGCCAAAAATCAAAAGCACAGCGCTGCACCAGCTACTAAGAAGGGGAAAAAATGACTGCTCTTGCTGAACCCAGGACAAGAGTCTAACAATAATTTTCAGTCACCATTTTTTAAATGCATTTTACATACTGTTTTTCCAACACCAAATTTGTTCCTTTTCTCTTGCCATAATTCTTCATCTGATACCAATGGGATATATACATACAGGGCAATGTTTGGACAAGTAATCATGCCTTCAGATGAAATGAGTTTCTATTTCTGTTTTGGTATATTATGGTTATTATTTGGTATAATTTAGTCTCAGAGATGTATTTCTTCCTCATCCTGTGCCTATCTGCCTATCTGATGCTCAACAGTTTGTAAACCTCCTCTAGATATATATTAAGAGAACATTATTTCTCTTCTAGGTTTTTCTGCTAGGGAGTTTAAGAAAAGTTAAAAATATCTTTGATTGAACACTTGTCTTTTTTTTCTGGCAAAAATAAAGTTTAAATTTAGTCTAGATATACTAAATCTAAATCAGTTATGAAATATGCTTTCACCAGATTAAAACTTCATGGGCACTCTGCATTGTCAATCTAGTTATAATTTACAAAGAGACATTTTCTTTATTTTAATTTCCATTACCAGCTTAAAATACAGATCTTTCCTCACTGAAAGAGCCTCTAATTTTCACCTGGCTAGTAGAATGACAGTGGCTACAGCCACATATGACAGTTCCTACATACCTAGTTTTAGGTAAAAACATAGGCATCAGAATTTTTTATAGTCTTCAGAACAGACGAAATGCAAGAGTTCCAGCAACATTTTATTTTCTGATGTGTTTACTTAAGTCTGAATCTTAACAGTAAACCTGAGAGATGTCTTTTCATCTCAGAGAAAATGTTTAAGGCAGTCATCCTCTTTCAATGATGATTCCCTTAAATGATTTCAGTGCAGTTTAGTAAGAAAATCCATATGCTGACTATAGTAATTTGCCTTACTCCCTTCTTTTTGTGGAAACCCCTTCTATCCACTGAACCACACATGCATCCATGTACAGGGTCTCTTACAAGCAGCAGATAAATAAGAATGTAAATGCTGCGTTCTGGCTTCCACTTCTGACTCATCTTTTCCCCTTCAATTCTTTCATTTTTTTGTTGTCTTCCTAATTTATTCTTGTTCTATTATGTGAGCATCTGCCTTGTACACTGTCTGCATTCCCATGCATTTTCTACAGGGAATAGAAGTGGTCTGAACATATTTATCTACCTCATGACCCCTGTTTTAAAATGAATGCAGACATATTTGGAAAATGCCTGATCAGTAGCTGAGATGCTCAGAGCTCAGCTGTTTGGATTTTGGTTCAGACATATGCATAGCACGAACTATTGCAGGTCAGACAGACCCAGAGTACTACCTTTCAAAAATCATTGCTACGGATTTTTTCTGTAGATCCATTTTTATTTTCAATGTAAAGACAAAACAGGATTCTAGTAACAATGAAGATGCTTGGCAGCAGCAGAAACTTTGCTTAATGTTTAGTTGCCATTGTTATAATTGCCACAAAAATCACATGTGCTATTACAAAGTCTTATTTTGGTTATATATTATATAAGTGTATCACTACTACAAGTCTGATATGTGATTCAGAATTTCTTTAGCAATCCCCTGGCCTAGTTTCACTTTGAAGCAGTTCGTGTTGTAGGCTACTTTTGCTTCCTTATGCAAACCATTACTCTGAAAATATATTTCACCAGTTATCCTCATTAGTTCAGCAATTTTCTTGTAGGCAGGATGTTTTATCAGCCCCATGTTGTGGGTGCTTAGAAACATATAATGGTCCAAATGAGTCTTCCTGCCATTGCTACTGTACTGCCTTTAGAATGGAGAAAATGGTAGCCCAAAACTGTGAAGATTGCTACAAAAATATGATCTCTGATGATTCTGCCGTTTTAAAAACGTAGACACAGGCAACTGAAGCCATTAGCATTAACAGTTTCTGAAGACAATAAATTTCATATCTCTGCTACCTGCTACATGAGAAATCACATCCTTTTGTTTCAGTTAAGATAGTGAGATTTTGTAGTGAAGGGCTCGTAAACTGCTGAGCCCTCTCTGCTCTGTTCATGATACTTGTGCTTATCCCCATCATTTTTGTCTGAACTTCTCCAGGTTTAGGTGAACAAAGGACTTATACTGACAAAGTGACATTCTTTGTTTTATTTGTCTTGCAATATGGGTTTTGTTTTTTTATCACTACTGCCACTTTGATAATTCTTTCATAACCACAAGCATTCTTGTTCTTGAGCAATAATGGTCAGCTCCAAGCCATTGTTTTATGTGTAGAGTGAAAACTGGGTGGTGCTGTCTTATGTGTTGCTTTATGTTTATCTAGACTGAAGACCTTTACTATGAAACAAAACATTTTTTATTTTGAAGACTAGAAACAAAACAAGGCAAAATGAACAAAACAAAACAGAGAGGTACTTGTCCGTCAGCTTTTCTAGCAGGCAGTGCATGGACGTAATTGTAGAAGCACTTGCACAGGTGTGAAGCATCTAAATTAGAGATGTCACTGAGATTTATAGCAGAAAATCAGGCTCTAAATGTTGTATATCTTAATGTCACAGTGTGCAGGGGAAAATAACCCTGAGATTAGTTTGGTATTAAGAATTTTACAGAGGGAATTCTGTGAGGTCTGCTTATAAATGCTGTTTCTGTAACTACTGTGTCCCATTGGTAGTTGTATTCTGATAACAGATTTGAAGCAAATAAGCAAATTTCTTATCATAAGATTTTTTTATAAAGAAAGTTATTGTGCTATGGGGAGGACTTCTGTGAAAGAGGTCACCCCATTTGTGAAAAGGATGACAATATATTCAGCCTGACTGTATCTGAAATTTATTCAAAGCATGAGAAGTAACTATGAACAAGGCAAGAGAGCAACGACTGATTATCTAGCATCTTTGTACATTATACTGCAGTTCAAAAGTCAGTGTTTCTGGTTAACAGCTCTTTAATCAGAAGTGTAGATGCATGAAGTAGTGCAAGGAATTTCATATTGTGGTTCTGATGGACACTTGAAGATTTCAAGCCATATTCCTGCCATTTAAACACATGAACAGGAAAAAGTCTTATAGGAAATGGATTGAACTGTAATGGCTTTCCAATGCTGGTTAGGGGCACTCTCTGCTTGTGTAAGCAATGATAGAGACCGACCAGTGAACAATGCTCATGTTGGCTACACAGCATTTAAGAATTCTGTCTATACATTGGGTAGTGTTACCTGCTGGAGTATTTAAAACCCACAAATTAGTTTGTTTACTGATTCTCATCGCTAGAAGGAACAGCCCATCGATTCCATCTGGGAGGTGGCAATAGTGGAAAGACGGCAATTTTGTCCTGTGACACAAGTAATTTGCAGGCTGCTGAAATGGCGTGCTAGGCCCTGCCATTATAAACGCACTTGTACATGACAAAGAGATAGTACTTATTAGCACAGCAATACAAATATAAGGACTCATATGCTAGGCCAAACAAAGTCTTCTGAAGTGGCTGATAAAACAGCCTTTTCTCATAAGACAGTATGGTAAGGCTATTTTACATAGCGCATGTCTTTTCCAGAGCTCTGTGGGGTGTTCTTGTTGGCTGAATGAGGTAATAGTTATTTCCAGTGAACATTTCTTTCAATTTAAAGTGTCTGAATAAACGTGAGGGCGTTTTGGCAGCCTATAGAAATCATGTTTGAATAACAATGAAATTAGGGTTGTGCTGTGTTCCTTGAGATGCGGCATGAAGGAAGACAAAGTTGTCTGAAGATACAGACCTTGCTGATAGATGGCCTGAGAGATCTGCACAAGGAGGGTAGGAATGGTAGGTATCTATGGTCAGTGTGGTTGTGAAGGTACTGTGCTCTGGAAATGATTTTGTGAATGCCATCTCCTGAGGCACGGCTAGACTTCATAGGAGCGGGGCTTGTACTGATTTTATTTAGCAATGTAGATGTAGCCTCAGTAGCTTCTGCACTCTGAAGTCCTGATATCTGGCCTGGTCATGTAATAATGTTATGTGTTGCACGGCCATACTTATAACATGAGAAGAATCACGGAAGAAAATTCAAACAGGCTGATTTCTGTAGAGCTTGCCAAGATTTCTTGGTAGCATGCAGGATTATATCAAAGAGTTTTTGATGACAGAAGAGTGTGTGAGATGATAATATAAACAATATTAAAAGTCTCACATAACACAGTAGCAGCTTGACTGACTGAGAGACTCACATTGTGCTGGTGAGACTCCTGATGATAATATAATTAATGATGAAAGTTTCCATTACATTTTATTAGAAATCCTTAGTAATAAAGTAATTAATGTAGCACTAGTTTGTTTCTTATCTTATTGGTATGATTGCTATGCTTTTTGTAACAAAACACTGTGACCATTTCCTGTCCAAGACTTTTCTTGCTGCTTTAATTGCAGTTTGATTGTATCAGGAATAAATGCACCTACATCCACCCAAAGCATAGCTGAATTTTCAAATTTGTATGTTTCTCCACACTACCTATCCTATCTTTCTTGGGCAGTAGGATTAAACAGCTGTCTTCTACGCTAGGCAGAGCTGCAATTTTTGATTATGTTATTCTTGTGGGGTTCAGTCTTCAAAGCTTTAAACTTATTTAGAGGTGCTTCAGTGTAAAGATAAAAAAAATATTGTTATAAAAAAGGATTTTAAAATTAAGACTGTTCACCTCAGTAAAAATACTTCAGCTGATACTTTTAATGAAGAAATGATACTTTCTTATGCTTTCATATAAATTGGTAAGATTGCTCTGCATTTACACAGTTCTGCTAATAATACCAAGTTGTTTTGCTGTATATGAAGCTAATCTCAAACTATCTCTTTAGGACTAGCAACCCTCAGACCTACAGTAATAGAAATTGATGAGAAAAGCATCTTTTGTTCTAAATACAGCATAAAGACCAAGTAAGATTCTTGTTGCACAGATATTCCTGTCTAGGTTTAGAATGGCATGTGGATTTGAAGTTTGTAATATCAAAGTTTGTTTTGATCAATTTGTAGTCAAAATCGGCCATTCTGCAAACTGAAGTAAGAGATAGGAATGAAGCTTTCAAAAAATTTAGCGAGAGTCTCCAAGCTAACTAACAGACCTGCTTTTCTTCTACAGACATAATTGTAGTTAAAGAACATTAAACATCAGATATGTGCAAAAGAAGAAAATGCTATTTTGCTGTAACTTCTGAGTGGAAATGAAAGGGGAACGTGAAATTTTCACTGCCATTCTCTTCAGCTGTCTTAATATTGTTGCAATGTCTGCCTGCTATCTCATCTCTCCATAGATCTCTAGTTTTCAAAAAGTATCTAGCTATAATTGTTTTTAAACCAGGTAAGTCTCTGTATTTAGTCTTTCCTAGAGCACAGTTCTGAAAATACTGCTATCAGAATTATTACCTATCTTACAGTATATGAAAAGATGAAAAGTATTAGGAATGGAATTCAATTTTCCTACAATGTGGTTAAGGAGGTCTATACTCAGATTATTATTTAATCGTGTTTAGTGGGTATGATGGTATTACATATCTTAAAATATCTAGACTTTTCTTTTTGTCTGCTTATTCATGATGGGCCAGGTCCTAGAAAGGTGCCAAGTATTTGAAACTCACACTGAGGATTGGTAATTGGGACCTCTCAGGATCTGGGCTTAAACTAGCATGGATGTTTGCCCTCTAGAATATATCTACCACATTATTCACTAAAATACGGGGTTTTTTTAAAAAATGCATATTCCAAATCACATAGGCAGAATTTGCTGCAGAAAAATTCTACTTTTTGAGTACTTCAGTATTACTCTGACTGATTTTATGATATTGAGGAAGTGATAGTCTTAGCCTTCGAACATAATGTAGAAAATATTAATGTGCCAAAATTCTCACTAGATAAGCATGAATTATTTAAGGTAAAATATGAAACACCATGCAATTTTACACTTTCTTTATGTTAGTGAAACTCTAACTTCTGCTTTGTCTTGTCTTGGGTAACAGAATTTATGACTCATGTCCTCCTTTACATTTTTGACCTTGAATGGATTTCAGTGCATTGCCTGTGGGACATGCATAGTACAGGGATTCTATTATGTATAAAAAATTCTGGAAAACCTTTTTTATGAATTAAAGGAAATACACCTGGGCTTTTGTGTCTCATCAGCTGTATCTTCACACAAACTCTTTCAGAAAAATTTGATCAAAGCTGGGAACACACCCATGAACTACCATCTCCATTTGCAGTAAAACAAGCTGTGGAACTGTAATTGGCAATGGCAAGATGCCATGCAGGCACCAAATTACACAGCACCAGATTTATGTAAGATGTTATGTAAGCTCTTATGCAGAAATAGTAAACATCTTTGCTTTTGGTACCAGCTCTCCTGTTGCTGAAATAATAAACATCTTTGCATTTCTGTGTATGCTAGCAGGGTGATATCCTCACTTTTTCCCAAGAAAAGGTCTTGCTAGCCATCTCCATCCCACTGTCTTATCATTTTATATTTCTTTTTTGATCCCATTATCCTCAGTGATTTTATTTCTGACTTTCTTTTGATGGAGTAAAGTAACAGCAACCTCTTATGTCTCCTGTCAAACCCTACTAGCACAAGAAGCTGTGAGGAGCCACAGCTGGGACAGCTGACCCCAGCTGACCAAAGGAATATCCCAAACTACTCAGCACCACGTTTAGCAACAAAAGCTATGGGGAAGAAGGATGAAAGGGGGAACATTTGGAGTTATAGAATTTGCCTTCCCAAGCAACTGCTATATGTAATGAAGTCCTGCTTTCCAGGAAACGGCTGGATATCTGCCTACCAATAAGGGGTGAATTAATTCCTTATTTTACTTTGTTTGCACATGCAACTTTTTCTCTACCTATTAAAGTTTCCTTATGTAAATCCATGAGTTTTTGCACTTTTACTGCTTATATTCCCCTTTTCACTGAGGGGATAATGAGCAAGGTATTCTTGTGGGGCTTGGCTGCTGGGTGGGCTTAAACCACAACAGGTTTTTTTTGGTGATCAGCACGGGGCTAGAAGATTTTGAGATAAGGGCAGTTTTGATTGAATTGTACAAGACTGAAATTATAGCTGGTTATAATTTTTGGTTTTGCTTTGTTTTATTTGTTGTTTTATTTTGTTTTTCTAGGAGGCAACAGCTTATGGTCTCAATGCTGCAGACTCATACTTGAATCCTATTCTGATTTATTACAAGAGCAGCCATGAATCCAACTAAATCATTGTAGTTTGGAGTGAAACTTTGTTCCCCCAAGTGCATTCTTCTCAGTATACTATGTTCTTAATTAATGAGTCATTGACATAGCATAACTGGTAGACCACCTTGTGGAAATTATTTTCAGCTTAATTAAAATATTTTGACGTAAAATTGACTATTGTTTTGCTATTCTAATTTTAGAGTTCCTACTTTCACCCAATGTAAAAATATTTGTAAGAAAGTAATTAAATTTGTTGGAAATTAAGTTCACCTTCTTTGATCCAAGTTCTACCACTTTTTTAGCTCTAACTAGCTTCAAATACTGGAGTTAGCCAACCTTCTGTATGGTACAAAAGTTGAGCCTATCTCTTAAGTTTTTAAGATACACTATTCTTTTGTGGTAAACTTCTAGAGACAAGCTTGTAACACTGCTGCTGGTGCTGTACCTACTGGTACATAAATGTAAGCCTGCAATTTTCTGTGCTGTCAATGTGTCTCTCTCATGGTCACTAAATGGAATGAAAGATAATCAAATGACTATTCACAGATAAGAAGCTAGTTGAAAATCCATATTTAGATTATCCCTTACTATTGATTTGACAGTCTGGTGATAGAACAGAAATGTGTATATTAAAAACTCCAAACATAGGAAGGAAGAATAAGAAAGGATTTTGCAGAATAGTTGCTGATTAGTTCTCTGCTCATTTCTCTTCATTTTACTAACACATTTTACAGTGTATAAAGCAGATAGCAGTTCTTTGTTACTTTTTAAATTTGAAGGCAATACGTTTCACTTAAAAGTAGGATAGCAACAACAGTAATTTCTGAAAGACATGTGAATTATAACAAATAAAGCTATCTGCAATTAATGGTGATGAGATGTTAATGACTTCAAGAGAATCTAACTCTGCCTGTGAAGAAGTGTTGCTCAGTACAGAAAACTGTGCTAACCAATGGACTTTCCTCTCATGAGCATTTAATGCAGCATTCTCACATGCAGCATAAGGGTTTGCAGCCAGGGTGTGTGTGTGTGTGTATGTTCTCCTCTTTGTTGGGCTTTCTTGAGATGTCTGGAATTAAAAATAAAAAAATCATTGTTCTAGGTTACAATTAATTTTTCCATTTCAACCCAGTCCCTTATGCTTCAGATTTGGATTTGCCTTGTTGCTTGTGTTATTTCAGGTCAATTTTCAAGAGAAAGCTCTATATTATCCTCAAATACCTTTGCCTTGTCAACTTAGATGAAAATTTTGAAAATAGGTAATCAAAATGAAGGAAGGAGGATAATCATGTGAAGACTCACATGAAGAGGTAGCTTCTGTATCCATATAAATGCACACATGATCTATGTGATAATTACATCTGTTTTTAAAGCATGACCAGCCACAGCAAAACCAAATTGCTTAAAAGGAATATAGTAGGGGTTTTTTGTTGGTTTTGATTTTTTTTTTTTTTTTTTTGGGAGGGGGTGTTTTTGTTTGGGTGTTTTTTTGTGGGTTTTTTTTTTTAAATTTATTTTTAATAAAAATAAAAAAATGCTAGCTGTTTAAAGTAATGGTCCCAAATGCTATGATAACGTCATGTAGAACTGCAACTGGTTATTGACACAGAACAATGTTAGATTTAGTGGGTTATATTAGTTAATCACACATGTTGTATAGAAGTAATTTCAAATGAATGTATGCTAAATGCTATCATACAGTTACACTACAGTTGCCATTACTGCAACATAAAAAACTTCTAGCTATCACAGATACAGTTTTGTCACAGCAGTCAGTATAAAGTCAATTTTTAATGGCATCTCCAAGCTACAATTTATGGAATCAAGTAAGTCAAGGAGATCAGAATTTTCTCCCAGATAATTATTCTAACTTAAAAATTATGTTCAGAAAAACTTGAACACAATATAAACCTAAACAAGATTGCACTGATTTCTCAAGCATGAGATTTTTTCCTGGAATGGTTTTACATGGTAACCTTGTTATGTGGTTAGCTATTGAAAGCTAGCCTTATATTTCAGAAAAGTGGGGCAAAGAACTTTGGGGTGACAGCAGAGAAAGGCCAGTTGAACAAAGTGGACTTCTTGCATACCTTTACCAGAAGTATTATTTGAAAAAAAGATTATATAACCCTCAAAATTCTTGCTTTAAAAAAACTGCAAAAATTTTTATCTTACAAAGTATTATTGTGTGTTTTATGGGGCTTTTAAAATCTTTTCTGAAAGTTCTGATAGTTTTTGTTTCATATCATACTGTGACTAAATAGTTGCCTGACACTCTCCATCTCTCACTCCATTATTTTTCTTTCATTTTTCAGATTTTTGCGCCCTAAACTCAACCACCTTGTCTAAATCTTGACATGAGGCATTCTATCGTAGCTGAAGTAATTCAACATGAAAACTTCATTTATCAGAAAAGACAAAGAGGGAATTGTGCTGGGAATCTCGGAATATTGATCTATGTGAAAGTTATTTTGCTGAGTTCTCTATAATTATATGCCACAATATAGTTTGCCTCAGGGTAGACTTATTTCCAACAAGCTTCCACTAAAGATTTTTTTAAAAAATACATGCTTACTGAAGGGATATAAATATGCTGTAACATCCACGTGTTTGGTTAGAATAAACAATTTGCAATCTCAGAAACAAGTTAGCATTAAGTTGGTAACACTTTGTACCATCAGACATTATGTGATATAAGTTTATAGATTTGTGCTGTTACTAGTTCTAGTTTTCCTATACTGCTACAATGTGTTGTCTAAACTCATTATGTGCCATTGTTGACAACGAAAACAACAAAAAGCACATAATTTTCAACTAAAATTTTACAAGTATGGATGTGGGAAATGATCCCTTGTGCAGAAGTAAATAGTGTCTGTTGATGAGTACAGGTAGTAATCTCTGTGTAAGTTACTAAGGAGAGCATAAATAATGCATGAAGTGCTGGAAAGTGCTTAAAAATAAGACCTCCAAATGCATTTCTGCACTCCATTAATCAGAAAATAATGTGAGCCTACCCTTGTTTCTTTCTTTCTTAGTGGTCTTACTGCCACTCAGCTTTAATCTTCCAGTAAGATTACTGATGGTCCTGCCTTGAGTGCAGTATAACAATGACATTCAAAGCAGTAGCAGGACTTTGCCCCACTGCACTTTTCCTCTATTAGAAAGACCAGTTTAGCTGAGTTAATATCTGCCCTAAGTGAGGATAGATCCATTTCCCCTATGACACCTTTTGAACTAACAAGACCAAGACCATGTCATAAGCTTCTTTCTTTTTTACAGTATTGCTTGGTCTTTTGCTTGTGTTCACACTCAGATTATTTTCTGTATAATTTTCTGCTTTGTTATTTTAAGTCAGTAAATACTATCTTAGGTTGATATAAGGAAAGATAATGAGCTGCAATTGGAGTGTAAGTAGAGTGAACAAAGCTTTTGGCTCATGCCAGTGATGCAGTTAGATATAAATAGTGTCTGATGATCAAGAAATTGTTATTTAGTATTTTCCATATCTCCTAAGGAATCTAAGAATAACTAAGAATAAAAACATGAACCATGCAGTTCTTTAGATAGATCTAAAAACTGTAAGTACCTACTGGCCTGTGCCTCTCTGTGGTAAAAAGCAGAATCCTGAACTGGCTGCAATAAGTTCCATCTTTTACTGTCATAGGCACAGTAAGTTTTTGTCTGTTTTTCTAGAAAATTTGTTTTAGGTAAAAGATTTGGTGTGGGTTTTTTGTGTAGGTTTTTTTCCTTTTTTTTTTAATTTTTTTTTTTTTTGTCTGTTGGTTTGTATGTTTCGTTTTGTTTGGTTGTTTGTTTTTTTGGGGGGAGTATTTGTTTTGGTGTACACTAACTTTCTAAGGGATCTGTGACAAGAATTTTCTTTCTTCTGGATACGTAGACTGTGCATTTTAAATTGGAAACTGTTGTGTACATGGCCACCTTCTAAATTCTTCAGCATCTGTATTACTGTGTAAATAGAAAGACTTGAATGATTATGTTCCTGAAAACTTTATTTCCCCTACTGCACCAGTAGTTTTTAATAGAAGAAATGTTCTTTCTCTACAGACCTTGCCTCATTTTTGCACATGGCTGTCATGGATGAAGTAATAATGGCTGCAGCAAACACTATTAGTCCCAATATCTCCAGTTAAGGGCTTCAGAAGGTGCTTTTAAGCACTTAAATGAAAAGAGAAGATTTCCAGAGGTTCTCAGCAGTGCTGTCCCTGGTGAGAACTGTCATCTTCCCAGAAACTTTGAAAATATGGCCAAGGCATCTTGACACCATAGAGTGCAGAATCACATTACTGATACATAAGGTTTTTCCAGCAATCTGATAAGTCTATCACGTATGTTGCTATGACATGGTTCAGTCTTGTGCAGAGCTTGTACTACAGAGATGGTGATAGGTCCCCAAATGGAAGGTGGTATACTAGCTAATTAACGCTCTCTCAGATAGGTTTCATGAGACTTTTCTCTTGGCAGGACTGTGAAGATTTGTTCAGCAGAATGAAGGTAATTTTCACACAGCTATACAGCTTTTAGCATTTATGGTGATGTCTTACAGAGTTTGTGCTGGCATTATAATGCGCTTCCATGTATGTGGATTGGTTAAGGAACGGCGGACATTTCGTGACCAACCCAGATGTCTTAGCCTTAGGAGATGGTGGTTATGAAGAATACAGCTGAACAATGGACATGTGAGCAATCCCAGCTGTTTGGTCTTAGCCAAACTCTGAGTTAAGTTGCAAGGCCTGAACTCAAGTTACCCAGGCTGCAAGGCCTAACCTTAAGTTACTGAAGGACAGCTACGTACAGTAGAACAAGGAACTTGGCGTTTGCTCAAGGTTAACAGGATGTGGGAGCGGGATGTTGAAACTGCAAGATATGTGCAAAAACTAGCGAATGGACAGTTTTTAGCTAACCTATTATCTGCTTAAAAAATATGTGTGGACGGCACTTTTGAGCCAATCAGAATCTATATTGGTTGCATCAGCTAGTCCTGTAGACAACAAAAGCTATTGGCGTGTGTGAATAAATTTGGCAATCACTTGGTCACATTGATCTTCTCTGTGTTGTCCGTGACTCCCGCGTCTACACATGTACCATTAACAGTTGGAATGGTAGCTGTGGTCATTCCAAAGCTTGGATTCAGGTCTGGAAGCAGAAGACTTCTGAATATGTTAAGTTTTCTCAGCTTTCTGTGATATGAGGCAGAAGATCTTGCAACTTTCATGTTGTCTTCCACTTAAATAGCACAAGATCAATAGCTTCAACATGAAGCAGATTCTTAGTGAGCAATAAACTAAACCCAGGTCTGCCATTCTAAAAGTTAGAGACTTTTTTTTTAGCAAAAGAAGCTGAGTATCTAGAATTTAAAGCAAATAAAAATACCTTTTCTCTCTTTCATTGAAGCCAATGTTTCTTTTATTATTGGGTAAATAAATTAGTAATTTGGTTTTAAATTGCAAAGCAACTCTAATCAAAGAACTAATTTGTTCGTACTAATGATGATTTAGCCAAAACAAACATATTGCTCAAAGAGAGAAAAACTGCTGCCAAGATAGGTTTTGTTTTCCTAAGGCATCTTAGTTATTCATTGGTGAAAGCTCATTTATTTATGTACATTATACTATATTGGAAGAGAGACAGTTACACATACTCATTTTATATATCCAAGAGTCAGTATTAAGTTTTCCAAGTGCACAGAAGGGCTGGTGAGGGGAATGTTCAAAAAGGGACACTTTATCCTAGTGAAATCATCACCCTGCAGTCCCTGCAGGGCAAAATAAAGAGACAGGACACAGAATAAGAAACTCATCTTTCAAAACAAGTTCTTCAAGAAGCCTCTTTTATGGTGCAGTGAGTAGGAAGGGAGCTGGGCTGCAGTTAGTTTGGGTAAATAATCCTGTTTCCCCATTTTGACTTATGTTGTCCTGAAACACAATATCTTTACATATTCATGTGTTACGGATCTTGGTCAGGAATCTGGGCTGCAATTTACCGAGGTACAGGAAAGCTGGTAGAAATTCAGTGTCCAACTCTTAATGAAATTCAAAGCTATTGAACCCAACACTTACTGAAGTGTTATCTAAAGGGATAAAAACTTAATTTATGTTTGTGCTGAACATGTGTTTAATTTTTAGATTTCTGAAAGGTTTTATTGTTCTATTTCTGTACCATACTCTGCAAAAGACCTCTTATTAATAAACATGGCTAACAGTAGGTAAAATAGAAAAACAAATTTATTTTTTAAGGCTGAGTAATCCATTAATTTAATCTCTCTGCATTTTAGTTTTCATTTCTTAAATAAACATTTGGGTTTAATACTTTTCTCAGAGATATTTTTGTACAAAAATACAAAAATACAGCCAGTTGGGAATTTCTAAAGATAGTCAGCTGTTCCTGGTCTGTTATCACTTAGATTTGGCAGTCTAGTATTCAAACTCATAAATCAAAAGTATTTTTGTACAAACTCAAAGCTAACTCTTCAACATATTTTATCGGTATTTCCCCTTATTTTAAATACTTAAATACTTCAAATGCTTGCCATTTTAAATACTCTGTCTCCAGGGGTTTAAAGGAGAAGATAACTTTCAAACCATAACATGTCACCATTTGTGTGTTGGTGTTTAGTGGACAGGATTAATAGTTCTTGAGTGGTTTTTTGTTGGTGGTGTGGTGGTGGCTTGTTTCTTTTTTTTTTTTTTTTTTTTTGGTTTTGGTTTTTTTTTTTTTTGTTTTGTAATTATTTTTTTTTTCCTGAGAAAGACCTGTTAAATGAGGAGCTCTTTGTGCTTTGCTGAACAGTGTTATTTTGGAATAGTCTAAGTTCAGCAGATATTAGAATTCTCAGAAGTGAAATTTTTAACTCATAATCCTCAGTGCTAAACATCTTGTGATTTTTAAAATTATTTATTTCACTAAACTCTGCTACAGTCATGTTTCCCTATCTGGAGCCATAACCATTTTATCGACTCCCAAGTTATTCATGGCATCTTTAGTTTTCTCTCAGAAAAAAATATTTTTAAAGGGAATTAAAATATGTTCTTATTATTTAAGTTACAGAGAATAATAGAATATATTTTACTTGTTAAACTATCACAGTGTTGTAGAAAAGATAACATTACATTATAGTTAGATTTTCAGAGGGAGTCCCGTTGGATTGACCACAAATAATGCCAGTTTCAATAGTAGCAAAATAAGAATAAAGACCAGGACTAAATTACACCTGTAGCAGCTCAGAAATCTGCTAAAAAAAAAAAAAAAAAAAAAAAAAAGAAATCCTATTGAAAAGGGAACTATAGAAATTTAGATGAGGGGGTCATTTTTGGGAGACAGTGTTTTTTCAAGTCCCTCTGTTCCGCTAAGATGAAACATATTAAAGGATATCTGGCTTGCTTACAGACAAAACAAACAGACAGCACCACCCCCAAAACCAGAGGAAATTATCAAGATTCATTATTTTAATTTAGATAATATGGTTATTTTTCTTTCAACCTTTCTGCAATGCCTACCCTATTTGTTCTTTATTCCTTGGCACACTTACAGTCAAAAGGTAGTTAGACATGTCTGCTAATGCAGATTATCTATGATTGTTTCATCTTACATACAATAACCAGCCAACCAAAATGACATAAAGAAAATACACTGTATCTCCAAGCTTGCTATTCAAAAGATCACTTACAAATAACTTTCCTCTTAAATCACAGTATCACAGTATGTTAGAGATTGGAAGGGACCTCAAAAGATCATCTAGTCCAATCCGCCTGCCCGAGCAGGATCACCTAGATAAGGTTACACAGGAATGTGTCCAGGCGGGTTTTGAATGTCTCCAGAGAAGGAGACTCCACAACCCCCCTGGGCAGCCTGTTCCAGTGTTCTGTCACCCTCACTGAGAAGAAGTTTCTTCTCAAGTTTAAGTGGAACTTCTTGTGTTCCAGTTTGTACCCATTACCCCTTGTCCTATCATTGTTTGCCATTGAGAAGAGCCTGGCTCCATCCTCGTGACACTCCCCCTTTATATATTTATATACACTAATAAGGTCCCCCCTCAGTCTCCTCTTCTCCAAACTATAGAGACCCAGCTCCCTCAGCCTTTTCTCATAAGGGAGATGCTCCACTCCCTTAATCATCTTAGTTGCCCTGCGCTGGACTTTCTTCTGCTTACAATATCCCATATTTTGAGTGCCAAATTATTTATTTTTTCTTTTATCTTTATTTTGCTCTGTTTTCCTCCAATCTGTCGTCATTATTTACCCCTAAAGCTTTCTGCCAAGATGAAACATAGTAAGATGTTCATAAAGTTAAAAAAATAGAGCCAGTGAGGCTGATTCAAATGCCAAAGTCAGCTTCTGGAACAATGTATTTTTAGCTTTAGGAAAAAAAACTATATATAGCTATGTCTAGAAACAACCTATCTTCTGGGCTACTTTTACCCTGGATAATAGCAATATAGCTGAGGGTTAAAAAGACATAGAAAAGGCTGGCAAAAATACAGCAATGTTATGGTCTTGTCTGGAGTAATTCACTCCTTTTCTGCTGCCTTAGAACATGAAAATGTATTTTGAGTAAAACAACAAATGTGGGTAGATTGATGATATTAAATTCATGTAACTTAATCATTTAAATTCTACTGGTGTCACATGAGAAAAGATGCATTATTAGAACCACATCAATTACAAGAATGATATATGATTTAGCTGCTTGCTTAGTTCTCTTTTCCTGCCTGCTTACTTGTTGTAAAGTTTCATCAGTTTCTTAACAATTACGTCCATAGCAGGTAAGTGATATTCTAAGTGGAGGATTATGATTTTAGTGCAGGGCAAAAGGAACAAGGTCAGGTGAACTCCTTTTTCCTTTCAAAAGAAACAAAAATAAAAGAGTACCATGTACTTCAGCAATTGAATGTTTCCCAGTGGTTTATTTGGACTTAATAAGTAGACATATTTTGAAAACTAAGTATAAATGTACCATAGTTCTGCTCTGCAGGATGCACAACAGCACTTGGCATGTGATCAGAGATTGGAAAGGACAAAGGCTTTCCAGGTTGGTAGTTATTCTGTATGGTGTTGCAGTCACTACAATATCTGTGCTGCTGACACTTTTTAGAGTTGCATGTAATGTTCCTAGAGATATCCTAGCTCTTATGCTGGACTTCAATAGTTTATGTCTTTCTCCTGCTCTGTAACTCATCACTCCCCACTGGGTACGAAACATGACTCCCTTTTGGTCACTATGGGATGCTCCAAATGACTGGGAGGCAATTTCTTATAACAATAACTTATTTGTTCTTCCATTCATAGGCACAGGGTAGACTAACATTCCCCTATCTTTGATAGAACCACTTCCAGCTGTCTCCAAGATGGATCACCCACTGATCGAAGCTGAGCCAATAAGTGACATTAGTAAAGCCCCTGTAATAACTTATTTAAGAAGGGGTAAAAACTGCTGCACAACAACAACCAGATGAGAGGAGTGAGAATATGTCAGAAACAGCACTGCGGACACCATGTTCAGTGAAGAAGGAGGGGAGAAGATGTTCCAGACACTGGAGCAGAGATCACCGTGCAGTCCATGGTGCAGTCCATGGTGAGGCAGCTGTGCCCCTGCAACACATGGAGGTCTATGGTGGAGCAGATTCCACCTGCAGCCAGGGAAGTACCCCGTGCCACAGCCTGGGGATGCCCGAAGGAGGCTGTGATCCATGGGAAACCCATGCTGGAGCAGGCTCCTGGCAGGAGCTGTGGGCCTGTGGAGAGAGGAGCCTGCACTGGAGCAGGTTTGCTGCAGGACTTGTGATCCTACTGGGGACCCACACTGGAACAGTCTGTTCCTGAAGGACTGCACCCAATGGAAAGAACCCACCCTGGAGCAGATCGTGGCGAACTGCAGCTTGTGTGAAGGGCCCATGTTGAAGAAGTTAATGGAAGACTGTCTCCCATGGGAAGGACCCCATGCTGGAGCAGGAGGAGAGCGTGAGAAGGAAGGACTGGTAGAGACAATGTATGACCGTTGACTGCAGTCCTCTTACGCTGCTTCTGGGGAAGAGGTGTAGAAAACTGGGAGTAAAATTTGGTCTGGGAAGAAGGCAAGAGTGCAGGAAGGTGTTTTAAGACTAGTTTTTGTTTCTTATTGTCCTACTTTCATTTTTGACTGGTTATTAATTTAATGCATTAAATAAATTTCCCTGAGTCAAGTCTGTTTTGCCCGTGACAGCAACTGATGAGTGATCTCTCCCTGTCTTTATCTCAACACATGAGCTTTTTATTGTATTTTCTCCCTTTTTTCCACTTAAGGAGGGGTAGTGATAGAGCAACTTTATGGGCATCTGGTGTCCTCCAGCCAAGGTATTCCCACTGTAAGAGGTAAGGGATGAGGTCGGGATTGGGTCAGGGTTAGTTAGGAGCAGGATTAATCTGTAATCTGAAGGTCTGAAGTCTTTTTGGTCCATGGACAGTTTGTGGCTGAAACCCTTCACGTGCTTCCACAAAAGGCTTTTGCATGTGTTATATCAGAATACTGTTATAGCTACCTAATGTGAACATACCATCCTGGGAATTTTGTTGTGCTGCCTTTCTGCCTGACACCCCAGCTACTGAATTATTCCCTATGAAGAGAACAGATGAATTCTCTTGATCTATCCATGGTCAATCAGAATTTGAGAAACCCAAATTACTGCCTACTTTTTGGGAAATCTCAAGCCCACTTTTAATTCTGTTTTGCATTGAAGATAATTTCAGGAATATTTATACCTAAGGAATTTTATTCACTCAAGTGGAAAGTATATGTTACTGCAAGTCTATGAATCAGGACCACAATTTCACTATTGAAAAAAAAAAAAAAATAATAAAAAGCCAACCAAAAAACCGTTGTGCTTTTGTTCTTTTCCCTTTTCCCTTAGCAAAATGACTATCTACTGCATGTGACTTTGTGCTGCAAATTTAGGAATTCAACTCTGTTTTCTTTTTCTGCGTTATTTTTTTTTTTTTTGATCAATGGTTTTTCACCATTCTAGTGTGTTGTGATACAACAGATATTGGTTGACTCTTACAGTAGATCTTTGCTTCTCTACTGTGCAGTAAAGAAAAAGATGAAGCATATTTCACAGTTTTGTAGAGACTGAGATTGGTATTCTGATTTCTGTTTGCATACCTTATTTGACTGTGGAGATATACTATATAAGCATCTGAAAAAATATCAGCAGTTTGTTGTGGTGCTTGATCCAATATTTTCCTATACTGGATAGTCTTTATAATTTACTAGAGTCAGTTTTCACAGCAGAACACAAACCTGTCTAGTAAATATAGTAAATATATGAGGTAATAAGAAATGAAGACATCTTTTTTTGGTGATATAGAAACATAACTTCATTAATGAAATTCAATATTTTCTCTATTTATGCTTTAAACTCTCAGACTCCAAAAATAGAAATAAATACATATATATAAAAATATATAAATAAATGACGTTTTCTACATATGAACTCCCTCAGTAAAATCCATGGAGTTAAAATGTCTCCTGTGTGACCAGCCTTTAAACAGAAGAAATAAATATTTTGTAATTGTGTTCCTCTTAAATTCAGTGTAAAAGCTCCCACTGGTTTCAGCATAGCCACAGTTGTCTCTTCTGGCCTAAGAAGTCTATGAATATTCTCAAAACTGTAGGCTTCATATTTTAAAAAATGCAGAAGAAATAGAAAAAATTCAGACTTCTTTCATCTGGGAAAGAGTCCTGCTTTAGGCTAGTATAGACTACTGTCGTCAGCAAATTTTGTCATGTATCAGTTAATATCTCTGTTTTAGGAAGCTAGTTTAACGTTATCAAGCCTTGTGCCTGTTTAGGTACCCTGGGCCAAGTTACCATTAACTGTCTCTGAAGTTGAAAACCACTTACTTATTGCTACTGTTGGTTTCTGAATTGCTAGACGCTTAGTAATCCGTACCAGTGCTTTACATCTCACCTCATCTTTCCTATCACCTATAATAATCTATAATAATTCCTTGTCAAAGACTTTTTGAAAAATCTAAATTCATTACCATTATCCACTATTTTCCTAATATAAAAAAGTAATTGTTGTACATCAAGTCTTGCAATATGGTTTCATGACAGTTTAAGACTGTAATCAAAAATCAATCCATGTATCTTCTTCCTTTTTTGTAGACATTTTTTTTTTCATTTCATGCTTAATTCTGAGCTTAATTTTAAGATTGATTTTTTTAATCTTTAGAATGCAGTAATGTCTGCTCAGAGTAGGACTATAGATTTTTCTTGGAAGGTTTACCAGGCAGAAAGTAGATCACATGCCCTGGAATAACTGATTATCAATAATGTTCCTGAAAATGTGTCAACAGTATCAATAACATTCCAGAAATAGGCCTTACATATCATCCATATAGGACCTATTTCCGATGTCTTGAGTTATTTTCCTGTATTGTCAAGGATGATTGAACATTTTCTCAAAAGTACAAATCTCTTCTGATGATCATCTGCCTATATGTATTTGTAGCATGTAAGTGACCAGGAACTGAAAAAATACAGTTGATCATACAAATTTTAGCTTTGATATGCAAGATAAAAAAACCCCAAAAAACGTTATTTTAGCCAAATCACAAACTGAAGTTTTTATTTTTCTCCTGTTAGCAAAAGTGCAGAAAAAATCTTGTATACAAAAACATATGTATATAATCATATAGATTGATAGCTACAGGTTTATCTGTTCTTAAAACATGCAACCATTTTTAAAGCTGTTTTTAAAATATTTTTCAAACAGTCCAAAATGCTAATTGCTGTGTTACAAAAGAAAGTCTTCTCTTTGTATGCTGTAGGTCACCTAGTCAGAAGACAGAAAAAAATACATGGGACTTTTCCTGATCCTTTTCCTGCTCCTATAGTGTTGCATTACTGAAGCAAATAAAGCAATAATATTGGTTGTATTTTACCAAATAGAAGAATTCTCAAAACATACAACTGATGTAGCCAGCCATCATACCATTCTCATTTTCACTTCTTGCTGCAATAGTAAGCTTGGCCAGCACATTCTGCTCTTGAGCTATTGCCAACTAAGAAGGTAGTCTCAGTAGCTACTGCAAGTTTACAGAATTCGAAATACCACCTGTGCTGTTTTAAATGTGTATGCACATAATTTGACACAGAATCAGAAAGTTAGAACTAGATACCCAATGTGCATAATTTCTCAGAAGAGAGTGGGAAAAACACATAACTTGTCTTATGTGAGTTCAATGAATAAAAAGTATCTAGCACAGTAGAAGCCATACAAGAGCATACTGTAGATTAGAGTGTTTTTATGAGCCCTTAATCAAGCAGCTGGGGATGATGACCAAACTCATGACAAATGATTTGTATGAACAATTTACTATTAGGGCAGAAAAAAATAGGAAAAAAAAGAAGATATCATTCGTTGCAGTAATATATTGTAGTGAATAGCTTGTCTGGCTCAGTTGTTGCTTTCTTCATATTATTTTATTCTGCTTCCCTGTCAAGCCAATATTACAATTTTATTTTAACATTCACCTTTTACTCCTAATGGCTAACATCAGTGGCTCCTGAGACAAGGTCTAACAGCCAGTAATTACCTGGGATCCACCAGAAGTCTCATAGCTTCCTCATGTTTGCCTAGATAGCAACTGGATGGATAAATATGAGAACTCAGTAACATAAAACAATTAACTGTTTCTCTTCTTACATGGCATTTCTGCTGCAAACCTGTAGCATGAGCAATAGGAACTGAAAATCATATGCTATCTCTGTAGTAACCAAACAGCTTACCAATATGATCTTTGGTTGTTGCATGCGTATGAAATAGACAGAGGTAACTTCTAGATCCAATTGAATTTACTAATACAGATTCATCTAGATTACGATTTGTTTTACTTTATGGACAGACTTGAAACCCATTGATAATATATACTATAAGTTGCTTTATATAAGAGTTAACGCTCATTTATATAGGGCTTCTAAACTGGATGATAATAAAACTTTGGAAAGTTTTTTTTTTAGACAAATTGACACTGCTATGTACCTGATTCTTCTTTAACTGTCAACAAAAGGAGGTGTGCAATACCCTCCTCTGAACTGCCTAAATATAAAACATTTTATCTGAAAGGACCTGTCAGAGTGATGTGGCACTTATAGCCCCACAGATTGTCACAAAACGTATTAAATTCATGTTAAAAAAATAGCTGAAGTAGCCAAGTGTGAACTGATTGCTAATCATAAAATAAACTGCTCCTTACTTCATAAGTAATAAAACAAAAACATGCAATAAAGTCATGAAGATAAACATGAAAAAAAATGGACTAATATATGCTTTTTCCACAGCTGCTGTACAGTATGAATACAGTGACAACAAAAGCTGATTAGACAAGTGTTCTCACAGCAACACCTTGTATTTGTTTTATAAACCTTTGTGATTTCCTTTACATAAAGGTTGAACAGGATGCAATAGTTTTGCCTTCAACTTATTTACCTAACGCGAGTGACAGGTTTGAGCAGATAGAGCACATATCAGTGTCAGTTACTTTGTTTAAAGTAGTGAAAATGCTGTCCTCAGTTCTCAAGAATTGCTTCAACAATTCATCTTGATGTGAACTGTAGTAGTGATATTCTTATGTTTTATTCTAACAAGAAGTCACAGCAATGGCACTCTTACATAATATTAATTCTTGCTGACTATGAGTTGGATCCTTTCTCCAGAAGTGGTAGTGAGGATGGGATTTCTGTGAGCATTTTCCTGGTTAAATATCCAGCAAATTGTCCCCAGACAGTTTCAGTTTGGGCTTTTATTGTGTTATCTTACTTAATAGTGTCTGAGAGCATGGTAAATGCTTTATAGAATTAAAGTATGAAAGACTCTACTGTCTAACTTCTGATGCAATTAAATTGTGGACTAAATGAAGAAGAAGTGGATTGTACATTAACTTCGGATCTTATTCAGCCATAAATTGGAATAAGAACCACTCTGCACATACTCAGGCAAATAAGGGTTGTGAAGAGTGAAAAAGAAGATCAAAGGAAATTCTCAGAGTAACTGATTCCACTATGAGTAAGCTGCCTGAATTTGGTCCATCATCTTGAGAGCCAGAGTAGATGGTTGGATAGAAATATCCGAGGAAGTATATAATTCCTTGGTGGAAGCATTATTTTGTATTAATTACTGCTTTTCACCAAGAACAAACAAAAGGGAATTCCACTCTCAGTTCCACATTTTCCCTGTTTGTTTTCTTTTCCTTTTTTTTTTTTTTTTTTTTTTTTTTTTTTTAAGGAACATTGCTGCTGTGTCTTCCTACTTAGATGTATGCAGTGTAATGGCTTGCCATAATCTTGATGAGCATAATTTTGGCTTGTCTGTTAGATAAGACAAGTTGAAAGAAAAATCAGTGCTGATATATTTTATGCCATAAGATCAAATTGCTAGATGATTTCTTGCCACTTATATGTATTTTAGGACAGGAAAAGAAAGTGGAGCTCTGAAGTAATATTATAATGCCTTCAGAATACATATGCTCGTAACAAGGCTTCCAAATATAAAATTATAGTATTTGTACTGGAGTTACAAGGACATGGATACAAGGGATATGAACTAAATAATTACATATTCAGGTAATGCTAAAAATACCTTGCGTTTATATATTTTTCCTTCATCAACAGCTGTTCACATCTTTCATGATGAGTTCAGCATCAGTGTTCCGTTCACCAGCTGGATAAACTGAGAGACAACAGAAGGTCCCTCAGCGGGTCAGAGGCAGAGCCAACACTAGAATACCTTTCTTGTAGTCTATTTAATAGGTCATGTTAGAACCACTTAAGCTTGTATGACCTCAGTTCTTTTTTGGTATTCATTTTTCCACTAACCACCCAAAAAAAAAAAAAAAAATCCGCTGTGAGTTATTACAGCGGTTAATTTTACATTGCATACTCGGAGTGTGGAATCCCTTTTACTAACCAGTAATTAACAGATAAAATATGTTAAAGTAATGCAATTATGTGTCATTGCCAAATAAAAAGTAAACACCAAATTATAGGTTTTTTGTCAAACTATAATGCAAATATGCTATACCATTGCTTTCTATAGTAAGACAAGAAAAAATTTCAAACTACAATATCAGTTTTGCTGAAGTGGGTTCCATTCTTCCTGTACAGACTATAAAACAAACACTGCATCTCCATTCTTAGAGCTCTTTTTTCAGTGATGTAGTCTCAAAGGCGAGTAGAGTTTCTCAGTCTCATTACTACAGCATGGACTTGTATCACACCTCCACTGAAAATGCATTTGTAGAAAATGACAGAAACAAAAAACATCACAGAAAGAAAATGGTCAAATAAGCTGGAACAAATTACAGTTGTTCTTATTTAACCTCTTTAATGGTGCTCAGATTTCAAACCTACTCTGCAGTTAACAGCATCTTAATATTAAAATCCTCCACACCCACCACTGTTATCAAGAATATTTATGTATAATTTGGAGACAGATTTTGGATAAAATATTTGGATTAAAATATATTTTGATGAAATTCTGTATGAAATGAAACATAATTTCTTTATAGAAAACACTTTTGTTTCTCTCCCTTTCTCTTTTGCGGCATACATTTTCTTTCTACTTTAGAAAACAGATTATTCATTTTAAAAAATTGAATTACCATTATTCAAGAATCCTCCTTGCACCAACATTTAACTCTTATTAAACACATTTGCATTACATACATGATGCTGAAAACAAAAACCTGATTCTTAGTGTCTTTCACCATGATGTGCACCATGAGTAAATGTATACCCATCCTATATTAAACATTATTTACACTGCCTCTGCCATGCATTTTAATTACTATAAATCTCTGTATATTGGGAAAGGTGCTTTGCTTTGGAACATCACCCAGATACCATTTTCTTTTTCCAGCTATATTGTGTGAAAAAGAAATAAATCTGATGCTCTGAATGTTAATCAAAAGTTCATGTACATTGAGTGATTTTACTGTCAGTCAAAAGATACATCTATTAGAAGAAAAGCCTAAAAGGGAGTTTCGATACATTTGCTTTTTTAACATTGTGAGAATGTGCTATATATTTCACTGTCATTCTGGTTCTCTTTTTCTCTATCTTTCTTTTCAGCTTAAGCTGAAAAGTGTCAGGTTTGGGAAAACTGAACTTTGGTGTTGTTGCAAGAGGAGCATGTATTTATTTCTCTAGCTTTTCCAGCTGACCTTAAAAGATCTCAGAAGCACCCTTTCTTATTCCACCCTGTGGACTGAAAAAAACATTTCCAAAAGTTTTCTCTGTTGTATCTAATTAATACATGCACCTTGCAATTGTTTTTTAAGTGTTCAGTTTATTCTGCTGCATTTTGTGTAAGGAAGCTAAAACTATTCTGAAAGGCATACAAATGATTAGTCTTAATTACAAAAATAATGAAAGATTTTTTTATTTCTTCCTTATTTATCCCAGATGGTTTGCTCCCTTGCTTCTTTAATTATCTATTTTTAACACCTATGTCAAAATAATGCTGACAAAGACATATTTGAATTTTGACTTTCCTCACTCTAGTGAAAAGTCTATGGGTAAAAATTATTTTGTATGGCCTTTTGCCTTCCCATTCAATGTCAGTTCATCCTACCTGTCACTTAACACCATAAAAAAAATCTCTTGGTATGTATTACTAATTATTAGTTTATCACCGCTAGAAAAGAAGGAAAGAGATTTTCAGGGACGCTAACATGTTTTGTGTGACAGTCAATTTATTCACTCAGCACCCTATCTCTTTGATTATTCAAGACTAAAAGGCAAAGACTAATTCGCTTATTTACTCCGCTTTGAATCATGAATATATTCCTGATACATAACCCAGACAGGGGAAAATTCTTCCATTTCCACAGCCTTTAGGGGTGATAAAGGCTCATGAGAAACCATAGTAATTTTCAGCTGGAAATACTTGCCCTAATCATACTTCACACTTTACCTTTATCATTCAAGAATCATACTTCTGATGGATCTCTGTGCCCTGGTTTTGGAAGTACTCTTTCTCACTTGACAGGTAATTACAGGGTTATTATTATTGCTACAAATTTTGGATTTAGATTGCTAGTTCTTGTGGAAGTCTTTCCCAGTTCTTGCAGATCTCTGCGCATTTAGCTGGCTAGTCTGAGAATGGAGGATATAACTTGGCCCATATTTTCCATTAGTTTCGGGGTTATGTTCCATAGATGGTAGGTGACACTTAGAGCTTGTTGGAAAATGAATTCAGTATTGCTTTTCCATTTAATGGAAAATATTCTACCCTGGTGCATGCATTAATAAAATTAAAAGAAACCCCCAAAATATAGTCATTAATTTCTGGGAGAAATGTTGACCTGCTATCAAAGCTTGAGTATAGTTGTAGAGATATGAAAATATTTTGCCCTAAATGCTTTTGGTTACTGGCTGAAAAATGAATCTTTTTATTTTCAGCTTTTCACTAGCTATTTAATTTTGGTTTTGTTGTTGAAAGAAAGCAGACACTTTTGGAGGAAAATCTAATTTAGAGAAAAACCTCTGAAAAGTAATTTCACTATGTAATTTCCAGCTACCCCTGTATGCAGCACTAAAGCAAAACAATAAAACCTTAACAACAGATTCCCCTAATGGTACACTTCACAGCTTGCAAAGTGACAGATGACTACTATGCATCAAACAACATGTAAGTATATTCAGTGGGTTTTACTTTGCCTAAATAAATTTCCTCCTTACAGCTTTTGTACCTAGAGTTAATGTAAACCTGTCATACATGACAGTTCCTGCTACTCATGGCTCCTAGCAAGAAAACCTGCCCACCACTTAAAACACCATAGCTGGCCTTTAGTTCCTCTGAGCAAGTAGAGATTGAACAGAGGTTTGTTCCAAACAGTTGACTACAGTCTTTAGTAAGCCATTTGTGCTTCAGTTTTGTTCGGCTGATGCAATATGATCAGCCATGTCGCATAATAGTATTGGACAGAAATAACTAGACATGACGTCTTGCAGTGATGACCCATCAGGCTAGGAAATTCTAAATGACATGCACTGCTGGAAACAGCCCTTACAATTAATGTATTTTTCAAACGAACTGCAGGGAAAATCTTCAAATGATTGGGAATGATGTGAACAAATTGCAAACCAGCTTCTAACCCTAAAAGTAATAATCTGTGGAGATCAGAGCGTGACTTTGCACACATAGTGTTTGCACCCACATTTCTCCCTGTGTACATCCAGAAAACATAACTCCTGTTTAAATAGTTCTATTAATAGCTTGAAAAACACTCTAAGAGGCATAAAAGAAAGGAATTTTAATTTCTGTTTGGTTACTGGAAGAGAGGTAGCAGCTTAGTAGCTCTTTCAAAAGTGTAAAAGCCCTTTCAGACAAGATAGTATGTCAGCCGGCTCATAAGAGAAATGAATGGAGGTGAAAGACCTAATCCAGTACACTGATTATGCTGTGTTCATCTTTCTTTTTAATTAATAAGACCCTCCAGAAATGTATGTATCAGGTCAGAATAATGCCAACTTTCATAGACATTGGTATGTTTCTCAAATAAGATGTAAGTTTAAGATTGTTCCCCCTTCTTCTCACTATGCTTTATGAAAAGTGACACTGGAGTTTACCTGGATACTAGGGAATATTTCAGCTCTTCTTGTGTGTTTTCAACTCTGTAGTTCAACTGAGACATTTGTATTACCCCTGTTAACGTCAAGACCATTGAAGATACTTTTTTTTTTCAAATCATACCGTTAAAGTGTATTTTGGGAAGGCATTTCCATTGGCTACTTTGTGTTTCATAGTGATCATGAGGCTGCTATTTTTTTATAAAACAAAAACGTGAAAAACCAGCATCAATCAGTACTGTGATTTTTATCAGTTTGAGTGAGGACGAAAGAAAAGAAGGAAACACCGGCAAATCAAATTTCTATAAGAGTGTACTTATTGCAACTTTCTAACTACAAAGACCTCAGTACTTATTAGAACATTAATTTACTGTGAAAATCGCTGAAAATGCAAAATACGGTCATCAATGTACTGGAAATGGCAAAATTCAGACATTTTGAATTCAGCAATACTTAAATACATTTTTCAGGAAAATAAGGAGCAAGTTACTGAAAAAAAATTAAGAATATTCACACTCCACAATTTTATGTAAATTGAGGTCATACTGGTTTTGCTAATTCTTCAGTTAAGACTGACACCTTGCAGAGGGATAATAAATATAATGGACATATCCTTCTTATTGGTACGCCAGTAGGAGGCTGACCTAAATTGCTTCTTTTGGAATAAAATTTTCAGGAGGAGAGAAAGAAGCTATATTAAACCAAGCCTTTTCCAATTTACATCAGTGAGAGAAGTGTACACTTCATTACCCATGTTATATGAGTCCAATTTTGACTTGCACTGTCTGAATAGTCTTTCTTAAAAGGCAGTTTGGGGGTTATAAACATATATATTTTCAAACTCAGTGAACTTTAGTGCTCACAGAAGCTTTTCCACACAAGTTTGCCAAGGCAACACCAGCTGTTATTAAAGCCTCCCCTGTGTGCACAGAGACAATTGTGCCTATTTATATTATGTGGTGATTTTCAAATGCGAATACATGACCAGTAAAGCTAAGTCTGAAACAACATGCAACATTACTAGATATAGTGATATCATCCAGTTCTCAGTGAAGGTCTCCAGAGGTGAAAGGTAATTCTATGGATTTAAAATATTTTTGCATAGTTTACATAGGGTGTAAGTCCAATCATATAGGACTTATTTATATAAAAAACTCATGCTCATCTAAATTATCCTGTTGGCATTGCCTGAGAAAACCCTACTTGTGCAAGTAAATGCTGTATGAATTATACCTACAGATAGACTATGTTAAAAATCCTATTGTTGCCTGGATCATCCCAGCCAATCTATTTCTTCATTTACCTTATTCATCTTACCTTTAGTACTGTGAAGTCTTCAGGGCAGAAATTTTTACTATTTTTACAGAAACCAGCTTAATGAAGCCACTGCATATAACAAAAATATGTAATGTATTTTTTACAGAAACCAGCTTAATGAAGCCACTGCATATAACAAAAATATGTAATGTATAGCACAAGCTAATGTCATTAAGTAGCTAGAAATACAAACCATTCTTTTAGTCCAAAGCTTTCTAGAAAAAAAAATTAAAAAATGTTTTGCAAACATATAAAAAAGTCACAAAAATTGCATATTAAAATATACTGTGATTTGAGTACAGAAATTCCTATGTATATGAAAAATATAATGAAGAAAAGAAATTTCTCCTTCTTTCTCTTAATTCTTCCTGCCCATCCCTAAATGTCCACATGACGAAATAACTCTTGGACTCACAGGCTGATGCTTTACATTCAGCTGTCTGCATGAGAAGCTTAGTTAATGTCTCAGAGCTCTATCTTAAAAAAAAAAAAAATATATATATATATATATATATAGTCTGATGAATTGCAATAATAAGGCTGGAAGCTGCCAATACTCATTAACATAAAACACAGAGAAATCCTGATTATCCATGTTAGGCTTTTTAGTTTGCACTTCAAATACAGTGAAATCATAATCTTCATCATTTTCTCATAAAATTGAATATATTTTGCTCATAAGTGCATCCTCTTTAACATAATCTGAAACATCTCAGATTTTATTCACAGCTCATTGAGAACCAAAAAGGCCAATTATAAGAGAGAATCAAGCTAAGCAATAAAATCCCAACCTATACTGAGAGAACAGGGCTGTATACTCTGTCTTTATTATAAAGATATAAAAACAATTTAATTTAATCACTTTGAATTACTAAGTACTGCCAGAGAAATAGTTTGAAGTGTACACATTAACTGATGCAATGAATATTTTGTGGTTTATTCCTTGAACTGCACTGCTGCTGCATAGTTATTATATTTTTATGCACTACTTTAGTTACTGTTATAGAAAAAGCACTTAAAATAAAGTTTCACAAGAAAATCTCCATTGCAGTTAGAGTGATATAGGACTTAGAAATCCTGCCCATGCCTCTTCAGTTTGTCTTAAATGTAACCCAAATTAAAAAAAAAACAACGAAAGACAACAAAACAACAAATACCACTTCATTCTCCATGACTTTTTAACACCCAAGTATATACAAAAGATTCTGAAACAAACAAAATACTATATCACCCTGATTAATCATTTCAAGGATGTATAAGCAACAGCTTTTCACCCTCACTGAGAAGAAGTTTCTTCTCAAGTTTAAGTGGAACCTCTTGTGTTCCAGTTTGTACCCATTACCCCTTGTCCTATCATTGTTTGCCATTGAGAAGAGCCTGGCTCCATCCTCGTGACACTCCCCCGTTATATATTTATATAAACTAATGAGGTCCCCCCTCAGTCTCCTCTTCTCCAAACTATAGAGACCCAGCTCCCTCAGCCTTTCCTCATAAGGGAGATGCTCCACTCCCTTAATCATCTTAGTTGCCCTGCGCTGGACTCTCTCCAGCAGGTCCCTGTCCTTCTTGAACTGAGGGGCCCAGAACCGGACACAATATTCCAGATGCGGTCTCACCAGGGCAGAGTAGAGGGGAAGGAGGACCTCTCTTGACCTACTGACCACCCCCCTTCTAATACACCCCAGGATGCCATTGGCCTTCTTAGCCACAAGGGCACAGTGTTGGCTCATGGTCATCCTGCCGTCCACTAGGACCCCCAGGTGCCTCTCCCCTACACTACTCTCTAACAGGTCGTTCCCCAACCTATATTGGAACCTGGGGTTGTTCCTGCCCAGATGCAGGACTCTACACTTTCCCTTGCTATATTTCATCAAGTTACTCCCTGCTCAACTCTGCAGCCTGTCCAGGTCTCGCTGGATGGCAGCACAGCCTTCTGGTGTGTCAGCCACTCCTCCCAGCTTAGTGTCATCAGCAAACTTGCTGACAGTACACTCAAGTCCCTCATCTAAATCATTGATGAATATATTAAATAATACTGGTCCCAATACTGACCCTTGAGGCACTCCACTAGATACAGGCCTCCAACTAGACTCCGCCCCATAGACTACAACTCTCTGGCTTCTGTCCTTCAGCCAGTTTGCAGTCCACCTCACCACCTGATCATCCAGACCACATTTCCTCAATTTATCTATGAGGATGCTGTGGGAGACTGTGTCAAATGCTTTGCTGAAGTCAAGGTAGACCACATCCACCGCTCTGCCATCATCCATCCACAATGTTATTTCCTCATAAAAGGCTATGAGGTTGGTCAAGCATGACTTCCCCTTGGTAAAGCCATGTTGACTGCCCCTCATAACCCTCTTATCCTTGACATGCCTTAAGATGGCATCAAGGATAAGTTGTTCCATCACTTTCCTTAATCCTACTCTATTACCTATCATTTGACCAATCATATTTCCTATGAAATATGACCAATCATTTCAAGTGTATATATGCCAATGCACAAAGCCTGAGAAAAAAACAGGAGGAACTGCAGGTCCGTGCTCAGTTGGAAAGTTATGATATCATAGGAATAACATGGTGGGATAACTCACATCGTTTGAGGATAGTGATGGATGGCTATAAGCTGTTTTGCAAAGACAGGCAAGTAAGATGTCCTGGGTTCAGCAGTAGCAGTCATTTTTCTCCTTCTTAGTAGCTGGTGCAGTGCTGTTGTTTTGACTTGCAGCCTGGGAGCAGCGCTGATAACACTGATGTTTTTAGTTGCTGCTCAGTAATGTTTAGTCTGACCAAGGACTTTGTGAGTCTCATGCTCTGTCAGGGAGGAGGGGAAGCCGGGAGGAAGCAGAGACAGGACACCTGACCCAAACTGACCATACCACAGCACGTCATGTCCACTATATAAACTGGGGCAGTTACCTGGAAGGGCTAGATCACTGCTCGATCGGGCTGGGTATTGGTCAGCGGGTGGTGAGCGATTGTATTCTCTCCCCTTGTTATTTCCTTTATCACTATTATTATTGGTAGCAACAGTAGTGGTTTGTGTTATACCTTAGTTGCTGGACTGCTCTTATCTCAATCCGTGGGAGTTACATTCTTTCGATTCTCCTCCCCATCCCCCCGGGAGCTGGGGGAGGAAAGGGGGGGAGTGAGTGAACGGCTACCTATTTTTTCTGGGTTACTGGCTGTTCTTAAACCACAACAGAAGAAGAAGAGGAGTCACACTCTATGTTAAGGGGAACCTTGAATGTATGCACGTCTACTATGGCAGTTGTGGAATCCCTATTAAATGCTGGCTCAAGGTCAGAGGGGTTGTCTCCAAGGGGGATTTTACAGTAGGCATCTGCTACTAACCTCCACACCTAGCTTATGGCTGACAAAGCCATACTTGGGTCAAAAGAACCTGATTCTTAAGGGTGACTTAAACTACCCAGACATTTGCTGCAAGAACAGTACAGCAACCAACATGTCATCCATCAAGTTGCTGGAATGTGTAGAGGACTGCTTCCTCATACAAACCAGTAATGAGGCACTGCTGGACTTGCTACTCACAAGCCAAGGAATCTTGCCTTGCCGTATCTCGATGGCATAACACTTTACTGCAGTGATCAAAATACTGTGGAGTCTAGCATCCTGCTAAGTGCACTAAGACAAAGCTTTTAGATTTCAGAAAAACCAACTTCAGCTTGCTCAGAGCTCAGATGGGAGGGATGCTGTAGGAAGCTTCCATGAAGGATAAAGGAGCTAGCGAGTGCTAGGAGTTTTTCAAGCATGCTCTCTTGCAAGCACAAAACCAGTTTGTCTCCTCTGAAGGTGACGAAAGCAGGCAGAGCAAGAGGCGCAAGAGACCTCCTTGGCTTAACTACAGTCTTGAGTATGCTCAAAATCAATACAGAAGCAAACCTGAGGTAGAAAAACAGATGAATACGCACTGAGAACTACAAGGAATTGCTAGGGAGTCTAGAGACACAGTTAGAAAACAAAAAACCCTCAGCTCAAATTGAAATTGTCCCAACATGTCAAAAACTACAAGAAAGGGCCCTTCAAGTACGTAAACAGCAGAAACAGAAGGAAAACGTTGGCCCAGTGTTAACCAGGAGGGTGAATTATTCACCAGCAACACCAAACAGGCCAACATTACCAAGACTTTCTTCACTTTTGTCTTTACTAACACTATTGGGTCCCAAGCCTTGGAAAAAAATCCAAGTTGATGCAGATGCAGACTCACTTTCTTCTTCAGTGAGGAAAGATTTGCTATATGAACTACTACAGGACCTTGACTCCCACATATTGATAGGCTCTGACAATATCCACCCAATGGTGTTAAGAGAGATGGCCAGTATCATTGCAAGGCCACTCTCGCTAATCTTTGAGAGGTCATGGAGATGGGCGATTTCCAAGAAGTCTGGAAGAAGGTGACTGTCACCCGCATCTATAAACAAGACTTAAATGAGGATCCAGGAAAATATAGGCTCCTTTTGCAGCTGTCAATTTGTCAGAAGGGGGTTCCCTAGAGGTCAGTATTGGCCCCAACACTATTTTAATATCTTTGTAAGTGATCTGGATAATGAGGTCAAATGTACCCTGATGAATTTTGCTGATGACACCAAACTGAGTGGGGAAGTGGGTACTTTGGAAGGGACAGACAACCTGCAGGTTGATCTGGATAAGCTGGAAGAGTGAGCTGACAAGAACCTCATGAAGCTCAACAAGGTGAAGTGTAGGATCTTGCAGCTGGGTAACCACAATCCAGAAGTGAAGCACAAGCTGGGACCTACTTGGCTGACAAGCAGCTCTGTGGAAAGGGACATGGGGGTCTTGGTGGAAAGCAAGCTCAATAGGAGTTAATGTGTACAGCTGCAGCAAAGGAAGCCAACAGGATGCTGGGAAGCATTGACAAGGGCATCACCAGCAGAGACAAAATTACCATTATGCCAATCTACTCAGCAGTTGTCAGGCCACATCTGGAATACTGTGTTCAGTTTTGTTCCCCACTATACAAAAAAGATGAGGACAGTCTGGACAAGATGAGAAAAGGGCCACAAAGCTGGTCAAAGGCCTGGGAACCCTGCTGTATGAGAAAAGGCTGAGAGAACTGGATTTGTTTAGCCTTGAGAATAGAGGGCTGAGGGGAGACATCATTACCATGGTCCAGTGGCTACAAAGAAGATGAAGACACTTTTCCAAGAAGTAATGGATACAAGTTAGGCCTTGGGAGATTCTGATTGGACACAAAAGGAAAATTTTTTTTACAGTGAGAACAATGAGCCGTTGGAATAATCTCCCAAGTGAAGTAGTGGGATTCCCTACCATTTAACACTCCTAAAGCTCGTCTGGACAGAGTGCTGGTTCATCTTGTCTAGACTGCTTTTTCCCAAGAAAGGTTGGCCCAGGTGATCTTTGAGGTCCCTTCTAATCTGGTATTCTATGATTCTACTAACATGGCATAGAAGAACAGATTTCCTTTTTTTTGTTTTCACCCAAAAAGAGTAATATTAGGAGAGTCAATATCTTAAAACCTCTTTCTCTATTGAATTGTATGCACCACTTGGACTCCTGACTGCACTGTGACAGGCTGACCTTAAAAAATTAATTGGAACTTTCACAACATTAAGGATTTGCCATCTACTTTAATAGGTATTGCGAGACTCAGAGAAGCCTTCATTAGCCCTCCAGCCCTAATGATTCCGAATGGATTGGTGAATGAGATATAAAGGTAGCAGCCATTCCAAGGAATCAATTACTATAGCTGGCAAGAAGATACTTTTTTCCCCCTTCTTCAGGATTTTCTTTATTATTTATAAACTAATATGCCTCTTTGTAACATTGACTGGGTTTATAGCATGTCTGGTGAGCTAAGCCTTTGCTAATGGGTAGGAAAATGATCGATATTTTTTCCAGACACATGATTAAGGAAAGTACAGACTCTTCAGTTTGAAGCAAATTCCTAGTAATAATCCAACTCTTTTTGTAAGGTCACGCTGACAATATTCACCCTAAACCTTGCACAGTTATGTTTGTTATTGCCTTTCTCTCCCCATAAGGAGTACAGAGAGCTGAAATCTTGGAATTATATTTAAGTTTTCTCCAGAGGAGGATACTGAGGCTATCTTTAAAATCAGTTTTCAATAAAAAGCCTCCCACTTTCCCCCCCAAACAAGTACCGCTCCTTAGAAGACATGTATATGCCCTCAGACATGCATAAACCAAACATGTCCTCAGAAAAGAAAACAAAAACAAAAAAATACAACAAAAAATAAAACCAAACATAGGAGAGAAAGAAAAAGAAGATAGATGTTGCAATGAGTCAAATCACTTACAGATGCCCTCAGGATTTTTTGGGAGCATGCAGAAATGTCATTGTGCTCATTAAACTCCTAGACACCACTTTCATTTTCACTATGAAAGCTGTGCTGACCTTGCCAGTCCATTAAACTCTAACAAGGGTCTCTGCAGGTTCATAGTTCCAATTATGACTCAGTTTATAGGACCCTAGCAATAAATACAGTCTGACTTGTTCCACTGTGGGCTGATCTTTGCTCCTGCAGTTGCTGAATAAACAGTGGGCTGGAGGTGAAAACTCAAATGCCTTTTTTTCTTTCAAAAGTAGGAAACACTTTGAAACACTTTAGCTAACATGAAGCTAAGATTCACAAGTAAGCTTTTCCTCTGGGCTTCTGTTAAAGCTAATTGCTTCTTTTTGACTGACATGAAAACTATATATCAAGTTTGAAGATAACATTGGATAAGGAACTAACACTATATGAATATGTACATAACATAGCCATACACAGTGTGTGATAGCATATCGTTCTTACCTAGTAAAGATGTGTGAGGAGACGGGTGGATAGGTACTGTGTTAATCGAATTATGATTTTAGATGTTTGGGATCAAATTTTGACAGTATATATATGGAGGAACTAAGAGTAAGACCTGATGTTCTGTACTGGTTTGAAAGTAATAAAAAAAGATTTGACTGTAAGACTGATAGCCATTGTCTTATGCGCATGAAATCAATTCTAACCCTATTCAGAATTGTTGACTATGTTTGCAAACACCTGGAGGTAGACTAATTTAAGTGAGGGCATAATTGAGTTGCAAAATTTGTATGCAGAGCTAGCATCTACAACCAGTCTTATAAAAAATGGTAATTTTCATGCAATGTAAAATATTTCATTTACTTATATAGACATTTTACACTGATGTCATAAGAAAAAAAAGATCATTCTTATGATGGTAAAACTATAAGGAATATTTTTTAGAAAATGTGACCACATAATCTCAGAGTGATAGATTTTTTTCCTAGAATGCCCTTAGGACATATTTCAAAGGTGATTAAGCCCTTACAAAATGCAAATAAGAGCTTAATGTGAGTTTCATAAGCATTGAAATGTTCAGGAACATTTTCTCTACCTAGTTTACAAGAAAAACAGAGATATTTTTGCATACATAGGGAATATAATAATTATTAAAATAGATTTACATTAAACATATTTGTGATGTGCTCCCAAATGAGCAAAACTGGCAAATTAGGAAAAAAAGTAACAAATGCGGCATAAGTACAATGAAATGATAAAATTTTATGTATTCAGAAATGATGAAGGAAAACTATACTAAATCAAGCTCATAACTTTTACATTCAGAACATCTGCCATAAATTGTAACATTTCTTCTGTAGTAGAGGTGCTTACATTAAAAGTTACTTCAGAACTCATTAAGCAAAAATGATCTATAGCATATTGCTTGAGTGCTTGAATTTATATTTATAATTAAAATAAAAATATTGATAATGTAATTAGCAGGAACTGTGAATAAAAGGAAGATATAATCTCTTCTTCACAACATTCTCAGTTGTGAGGGAATATGTGTTAATGCACTAATTCTCAAGCAGAAAGTTTGGATAAAGCTTTATGTAGCTGTGGAACAATTTTATTTTTTAAACAAATAGAAATGCATAGCTGTGAGAATACTTAAATACCAAGTGATAACACTGCTCCAATTTTTTTATGTATTGCAGTTTTATGTCTAAAGTTAATATATAATTAGTATGACCCTCATCCTACAAAGAAGCTAATATAATGAATTTAATACCAGTAAAGCTCTCTGTTCAGTCTGAGAGTCTGAATAAACGTTTTTATATATTTTTACAGTAAAGGGCAGAAACATTCCCACAGCACATTTGCTTCAAATCTCTTACAGAGGCATTCAACTATTGATTTATACAGAACTTGCATATAAAATTTCTGCATACCCATCACATTTCAAATCTGAAAGGTCTAGAAAATGCAGTACGGTCATGCAGACAAATGATGTATCTTCTTGACAGGTATGTAGATTGCTTGCTTATAAAACTTCTAAGATGAATAGGCAGCCCTGCAAGCCATACATGATCTGAAATGATATTCTGAAATTCAATCAATAAAGAAATCTGCTAAATATAGGAGAAAAAAAAAAAAAAGTAAACTAGAACTGTAACAATATGAACAATATTCTCCCCCTTCCCTGCACATGTTAGATGTTTACACAAAGTTCATTTACAGTTAAGGAAAAATATTGGCCTAGGAAGCAAAATTGCCTGAATGTTTCTTTTTAATATTAAAAAAAAAAAAAAAAGAAAAAAAGGCAAAATACACTATATCATGGATAAATTACCATGAAACGAGCAGGGTGGAAACGAATGACAGAAATATAGGACTGTATTTATAGTGCAGTGTTAGGGGGTTTTTTTTATCATTATGAAAGATGAATGACTTCCTTAACTGCTTTTATAAATATGTTTTAAGTTTAAAAAAATCCTGTTGTATTCACTATTTTTTACTCCCATTTTTCTAAGCATTACCATAATTTAATGTCATGTTTTTATGCTTTGAAGTTTGTCACATTTTTGATGTTTCTGCATTTTGGTCTTTCCGACAGAAATATGAGAAGCTATATTTTACAATAAAAATATCAACCTAAGTCAAGTGCACAAATGTCTTACTGTCAAAACCAGGTAGTAAATAAAATGAATCCAAACTCACAAATAGAAGTTTTCAAATTTTAAAATCCAAAACACGCAAACATATTCATGCCAGACCAAGCAATAAATACTTGCTTCAGTTAAATGAATTCAGATGTTAAAATCTTCACTTACTCAACTTTTTTGTGCATTAGATGTGTCTGACCTCTTCAGATTAGTTCTGTTGCATTTTGTGCCACTTTTTACTGCTGAATCTAACCCAGCAGTCACTATGGGCCTAAGTATGAATGAAACTAAAGAAAAATAGTAATCAGAACTACGAGGAAAGTTAATCAAAATGTGACTGCTATCTTCATTCTGTTCATATTGTCCCTTTGTTTCACTGATGTATTGGTGTCGTGGTTTAAGCCCAGCTGCTAACTCAGAACCATGCAGCTGCTCACTTAATCACTGCCTTCTTCCCTACTACTCCTGGTGGATTGGGAGGAGAATTGAAAGAATGTAACTCCCATGGGCTGAGATAAGAACAGTCCAGTAACTAAGGTATAACACAAACCACTACTGCTACCAATAATAATAATGGTAAGGGAAATAACAAGGAAACAGAATATAAAACTAAAAGGAGAAAAAGAACAGAAAACAATGAAAAAAGTGATGCGCAATACAATTGCTCACCACCCACTAATCAATACCCAGCCCGACCCAAGCAGTGATCTTCCCCTTCCTGGTAACTCCTTCAGTTTATATACTGGGCATGACAAGCTGTGATATGGAATACCCCTTTGGCTAGTTTGGCTCAGGCTGCTTCCTCCCAGCTTCTTGTGCCGCTCCTCACTATCAGAATATGAGAGACTGAAAAGTCCTTGATCAGCGTAAGCAGCTACTGGTGTGTTATCAGCTTTGTTCTTAGACTAAGGCCAAAACACTGCACCAGCTACTAAGGAGAAAAATAACTGTTAAGACTGAACTCAGGACAATTGGTTTGAATGTAAGATGCTAAACCTGTTTTATTCTTACACTTTCAGATCATACAACTAGAAAAGAACATTCTCCTTTCTAAGAGCCGCAAAATACTGGCAGATGTAATGGCAAAAGAAGAGTGCTTATAGGGTCAAGAATCACTATGGTAAACAGAACCTAAATGTGTTACTTTTATACCCCAGGGCTCAAAGAGGCATATACCATGTGACCTCATGATTTTTAAGTTTCCTAGGTGTGACATTCCCTATAAGACACGGCAAATGTTTTGTTCTTACTCAGGTCTTTTAAATAGTCAGAAATTGCTGTTTCTAATAAGTAGCATTGTGTAAGGAGTCATATTTCACATATGACTATTTGGGGTGACCATGAGCATGTTGTCCTGTGAAAGGATTGGGAAAGTGATCAGTCATTGCCAGGATATTTTTTGAATTGTTAGTTATGAATCTGTTTCAGTTTGTTGTTTTTTTTCTGCATGTGTATTTTTGGTCTTGTAAGACAGAAACAATTACAACATTCAAATAAGTTGATGATAAAAAATTACTAAGTCTCGGTCAAACACATAGCTTCACATCCAAGCAATCTGTCTGAACAGGAGTAGAAAGGAGACATTCAGGCTGAAGCTAGTGCGCTACTATTACAAAACCTCAGAATATTATCACTGGTTGTATTAAAGGCACCATATATAGACAATTGAGTGGGCTTCAAAAAACAGCAACAATCTTTAGGAATACTTTTTAAGATGAGTCCAAAATTAAGCTGTGGAACGAATTATGATGTGAGAATCCTCTATGAGTTGTTGACTAAGCTCGTTTCATAGAAGCAACAGGGTTCATTAACCTTCCTGCTAGAGCTTCAGCTGTCTGTCCTTGAAAGTGAGTTTTGACGTGGCTTAGCTGTGTAACCTTGGCTCAGGCTGCTGAGGAAATTGCCAAGCTGTGAGGAAGCGTATAGAGTAGGGACACTGATGATAAAACAGGTAACATTGCAGGCAGAGCTCAGATTTCTTGGGTATAGCTAGTTAGCAGTCCAAGGATTCAACAGGGAAAGCACTCCTGTCAGATGGTATAAAATCCTAGGGTAAAAAAGCAAATATGGAATTGGAGGATGATAACAACACTATTGCAAAGAACAACGATGTTGCTGCTCTCCCTCTGCCTGACTGATTTCTGCCTGGTTGGGAAATGCTCACTAGAGAGTTTCTTAGTAGATGTGTTATTGCTTAGTGTTTCTCTCTAGTGCTAGTTATCTGCTGCATGCTTTAGCTTATAGGGAATTGCTTTAGACTTTTAAATTGTGTTCAAACCGCTGGCAGTGTCCCTTAAGAACTTCCCATACACATCAAAAAGGCCTAGGAAGAGTGGGTTACAGATGATGGTAAATGTGGGCAACAAAATTCCTATGACCTGGAGTGGAGGCATCTTTCCTTCTTCAGCTTGGAAACTGTAAGCATGAACGCAGAATCACTGAAGCTGACTAATTCTGTATTTTGAAAGGAAACTATGTAACTCTTTGTGGCTCTTGTGATTACAGTACACCCCCCACGGTGGTGCTTTACCAATACCTTCATCCATGACTGTTAAAACTAAACAAAGAAACTCGACAAAGTTTATGACAAAGCAGCACTATTATTTCCCTGGAGTTAACAGGCTGTATTTACTCCATTATCATCTTCATCTGCTTTGGCTACCCTTACAATGTATTTTCATTGATAAGAAATATGGAAATAAGTTTTCCAAGTTTATAATAGAGCCCTTACAATGTATTTTCATTGATAAGAAATATGGAAATAAGTTTTCCAAGTTTAGTAATAGAGATTCTTGCTCCACAACCTCTCAGAGTTAAATGATTCCTTTGGTTCCCCTTTCTGCTTATTCTCAGATCATTAAAAAAGATGTTAAAGAAAAGCTTTTATTTTATACATATTCTTCAGTCTTCTAAAAGAGCAAGCATCAACACTCATTTCTTTGCTGCTTCAAAATTTTTTTGGCTTGTTTTATATGATTGACATTGCGTTTCATACTTCTCCCATATTTTGTTTACTTCTTTTCAGGTCATTAATAAACTTTAAACATTAATTATAGTGATTATAGTAATCACTATAATTAATATATTAAATCACAGTATATTTTATATTTTATATTATATTTTATATTATATAAATGTTATATTATATGTTATATTAAGCACTTAAATGAAGCTGCCCTAGCTCCTCATGTATGGGCACGTTTGGTCTAATTTATGGTGATAAAGCACACTAAGGCTTTTTCTATCCAACACACAATACTAATTGCAAAATAGTTTATTTTTGGGAGTCCTTGTTTTCGTACTTCATGTTTACACGAACAGGCAAAATCATTACAGTGGGTTGACCCTGGTCAGCAGCGAAGCTCCCATCAAGTTTCTTGGCCACTCCCACACAGTGGGATGGGGGAGAGAATCAGAAGAACAAAAGTGAGAGAAACTCATGGGTTGAGATATAGTAAAACAAACCTGTTTGTGTAAGCAAAAGCAAATAATGAATTAATTCCCTTAGTATTGGCAGGCAGGTGTTTAGGCATTTCTAGGAAAACAGAGCCTCAGCACATATGTCAGTTGCTTGGGAAGATAAGTACCATAACTAAGAATGTCCATCCTTCCTCCTCCTTCCTCTGAGCTTTTACTACTGAGTGCAACATCATGTGATATGGAGTAGCACTTTGGTCAGTTCTGGTCAGCTATGTCATCCTAGCTATGTCCCAGCCTACTCACTGGAGAGGCAGCTTGAGAGACAGAGAAGACCTTGGTGAAGTGCAAGCACTGTTCAACAACAGCTAAAACATTGGTTTATTATCAACACTGCTCTGGTCACCAACCTAAACAATGTATCATGTGGGCTGTTAGGAAGTAATTAACTCAATTCCAGCAAGAGTCAATACTATCATATAAAATACTGAAATTAAAAATCAATTATTCAAGCATTCTATTCTATTCCAGCATCTCTACTATTCAAGGTTTAGTAAGCATCAAACTCAAGCCAATTGCGTAGCCTTAATGCTTCCTTTTATATTTATACTCTTCATACATGATATATATATAAGGGAAGATTGACTGCCATCATCTACCTGGACTTCTGCTAGGCATTTGACACGGTCCTATATGACATCCTTGATTCTAAACTGGAGAAGCATAAATTGGATGGATGGACCACTTGGTGGATAAATATTGTCTGGGTGGCCACATTCAAGAGAGTTGTAGTCAACGACTCAGTATGCAAGTGGAGATTAGTGATGAGTCCTCAGGGGTTGGTTATTGTGACCAGCACTGTTCAGCATCTTTGTTGGCAACATAGACAGTGGGATTGATGCACCCTCAACAAGTCTGCTGATGACACTAAGCTGTGTGGCTTGGTTGACACACTGGAGGGAAGGGATGGGATCCAGAGGGAACTGGACAGGCTGTAGAATTAGGCCAATTCCAACCTCGTGAAGTTCAACAGGGCCAAGTGCAAGGTCCTACACCTGAACTGGGGCAGTCTCAAGCACAAATACAGTTTGGGCAGAGACTGGATGGAAAGCAGCCTTGAGGAGAAGGACTTGAGTGTGTTGGCTGACATAAAGCTCAACATAACCTATGTGCACTTACAGCCCAGAAACCCTCCATGTGCTGGACTGTACTAAAAGGAGTGTGGCCAGCTGAACCTGGACACCAACAGGTCGACAGAGGTGATTCTGCCCCTCTACTCTGCCCTTGTGAGACACCCCCTTCAGTTCTGCGTTCAGCTCTGTGGCCCCTAACACAAAAGGAACATGGACCTGCTCAAGTGAGTCCAGAGGAAATCATGAAGGTTATCAGAGGGCTGGAGCACCTCTGCTATGAAGAAGACAGGCTGAGACAATTGGACTTGATCAGCCTGGAGAAGAGAAGGCTCTGGTGAGATCTTAGAGCAGCTTCCAGTGCCTAAAGGGGCTGACAAGATTGAAATCAGATATTAAGAAGAAATTCTTTACTATAAAGGCGGTGAAGCACTGGAACAGGCTGTCCAGAGAAGCTGTGGCTGCCCCATCCCTGGCAGTGTTCAAGGCCAGATTGATGGGGCTTTGAGCAACTTGATCTAGTGGAAGATGTCCTTGCTTTTGGCAAGGGGTTGGAACTGGATGGTCTGTAAGGTTCCTCCCAACGCAAACCATTCTATGATTCTATGATCTCAAGCATTGTAATTATTATTATAAGTGTTATGTAGTTTTATTCCATAGAAGTCCTGTTACTTCAGTGCAATTAGATCTTTAACACTGATAGAATATAAGAATCTGATCCTATTTTATATAATGACATATCTTACCATACTTCCTGTCTCAGAATTATTTTCATATTGTGTACCTTCAACTGATTTATATGGCACTTTATTAAATACAAAATTGTCTTTAGTCTCATATCATGCTGGGCATGTTGTCAAGGAGGACCACAAAATAAACTGCTGCTTTGCTTGATACTTGTCAGCTAAGTAATGCCAATAGAAAGTTCAACTTTCTTTCTGATTTTAATACTGCTGCATTCTGTGTTCCCATTTGCTTCATATTGTGCAGCTAATAGAGCTTCTCCTATTCTGAATGTTTCCATCTCAAATTTAAATGGGATTAATGCTGTGAAAAGTTCTTTTTAAATGATTAAGTTAATAATCTGGAAATTATGGCTACCCAAATAAAACACTATAGCTAGCACCAGGCTTCATATGTATTGCAATTCAGTGGAAATGGTGTGCATGTCTATGTGTATGTGTGTGCCTGCATGTAGTTACCAGTTTCCCTGGTCATAGTTGCAAGACACCCTGATTGTAGCCATGACTATGATTTATCTGCTTTTGTTTTACCTGTGGAGACTTAGCAAATAGTGAACATGTTCTTCATTGCAGCAACAGCTGTAGATATTTCCAGGGGTCATATTACAAGCTAGATGCCTGGCATAAATCTTGGATTAATTAAAATCTGAGTTATAGCTGAGTGGACATCTCCCATTATTGTTAGTTTCCCATCCATTTGAGCTGCTGGCTTTCCTTTAAACCACATAAAAAAAAAAAAAATAAAAAATAAAAAAAAATAACAGATAATTTTTTTGAAAGGTTCTATCTTCCATATTTTATCTTTATATTTGCTTATATTGTAGTAGATTTTCCTCTTGAGAAACCTTGATTTGTTGAGGAGATAGTGTGTGATTCATTGTATGGGACAAGCTTTTCTATAGTGGATATACCTAAAATTAACCACACACCTACGTGCAAAATTGCCCCATTATCTTTCATTTTGAACTCTCCTATTAATTAGTTTTTAGCATTTAAATTGCAAATTACATGAAAAGTTCAGCTATCTTTCTTAAGTGGGAATATAGATTTAGTGTATGGACGTAGTCAGGGTTTAAAAGAGACTGGAGATGCTCCAAAAGTAGGATTTAAAAGAGACTGGAGGTGCTCCAAAAGTAGGATTTACAGGTAGCAGCAGGGTGTCTGTGGATGTCATGTATGTCCCTTTCCTTGCACTCCTGTTCTGCATATGCGTCCATCATCTATCACTGTGACCACAGCCACATATAAGACTTTTACACATCTGTCCTTCAGTAAATGTAAAAAAACCTTCTCCCTTATTAAATCCCTTTCAGCTATCAAAGCAAAACTATCAAGTGCTCTAAGAACTACAATAAGTTTAAAGGCATGCAAGATCTCATAGCTTTGTACCAATGTATAATTCCTCATAACCTATATTCATGAAGCCCTTGGGGTGGTTTGAAAAGTATTTCCATTTAATAAGTATGCATTTTAGCATCAAGGTGCTAAATTGGATGTACGGACTTGACTTTTCCAGAAAAGACAGGAGGCATAGATCCAAGTGTGAGGTTGTCTTGGTTCCACTGACTTCGCTGGAGTTACACCAACAGCAAATTTAGCCCACTGCCACTGTGGCTTTATGTGCTTGTTATTTTAATTTTTCAGCTGCAAATTCTGGAAGCACTTCTTTAAGAAGTCACATATTCAGAGCTTATAATAGTGATTTTGACGACACATTAGATTTTGGAAGTGGCAGATAGAGCAGCTGTACTCAGAACTACCCATTGGGAGATAAAATTTCAACTGATACTGAGGGGATTTACTTTTATATGTAAACCTCCTCAAATCACTCCCTTGTCAACGTTGCCAAAGTAAGTTGATTACCACTTCAGCTATATTTACCCTGTTAAAAAAGTAGAAGATAGAGCTAAGCAATGGAAGGAATGTATGAGACAGTCTTTCAGCTCTAATGGTAATTGATCAAATTTTTTTGATGCTGATGGTGTCAGTGTCAGCCTAAATAGCTGATTGCAATCTGAAGAAATGAGATGGTTTGAGCCTGGATGTATTTTAATAAAAATTATACCTATTAACTAACACAGTTAAGACAAGGGATGCCATCCAGAGGGACCTTTACAAGTTTGAGGCGTGGGCCAAAGCCAACCACATGAAGTTTAACAAAGCAAAGTGTAAGGTCCTACACCTGGGTCAGGGCAATCCTAGGCACAGTTACAGGTTGGGCATAGAAGTGATTCAGAGCAGCTCTGTGGAGAAGGACTTGGGGTGTTGGTCAATGAGAAACAACATGTGCCAGATGCAGTGTTCACTAGCAGCCCAGAAAACAACCTGGGAACGTATCCTGGGCTGCATCAAAAGGAGCATGACCAGTAGGTAGAAGGAGGTGACCCTGCCCCTCTACTCTGCTCTTGTGAAACCGCAACAGGTTGCTGGAACAGGTTACCCAAAGAAGGGGTAAATGTTCCATCCCTGGCAGTGTTCGAAGTCAGGTTGGACAACGCCTTCGGTGTCGTGGTCTAAACTGAGACGTCCCTGCCTGTGGCAGGGCAGTTGGAAATAGATGACCTTAAGATCCTTTCCAACCCTAACTATTCTATGACTCTATGATTTTATAGCTGCAAAAAGTCTTTATCATGTAATACTGAAATTTTGCTGAGTTTCCTGTGACATAATATTTAATCTCTTGCTTAGCTGTAAAAAAACCCAATAAGGGTAGTAAGACAACTCTCTGGATGCAACTAAGCACAAGCTTATGTGTATTGCTGGACAGAGATCAGATTTAAATGCACAATTCTTTTAAATTTCACAGTTTGTTACCATATGGCAAAGGTTTTAGGGTGCCATCATTAGTAGCAGTAGAAGCTGTTCCTGGTCTTAGGCTGATGAATGTGCATGTGCACATTAAATTTAATACCATAAGCATCTGGAGTCTGTAATTTAGGATTCATCTTTTGCAGGGTTTTAGAGTTTAGAAAAGTCGTAAAGATGATTACTAGTGTTTCAACATGTTTTTTTCTTTTCATTTCAGCATGTTAGCTGAAATATTGAATGACGTTATTAGTTAGGTGGATATTGAGTATTAGTATGAAACTGGTATGTTAGTCCTGATGCTTACTATGGCATAACATCATCCCAGTCAGATCCCATACAGTAACAAATAAATCCCTATATTATTTTTAGATGTCTTATCTTGTGCGACAGCATGTGTGACTACAAGATGTAATGATGTTAACATGAAGTTTCCTTAGAGAATATGTGTATTCCCGAAAGCAAGAATTTGTCTGCATCCTAGGAGATCCTGAGCAAAATGTTATGAGGAACATCTGCTGTTTAAGAATGTCACCCTCAGGCATCTTTAAAGTAGCTTTTATTTATTTATTTATTTATTTATTTATTTATTTAAAATTATTATTGATTTAAAAAAAAAAAATTGAGGCTTTGTAAAGCCAAACATTTTTTAGAAACATTTTAAGTTGAAACCAAATTACTACTGAAATTAAACAGCTCAACTATGTGTGCATAACAACATCAAATACTAAGTATAAGGCTACCTGTTATTCTCTGTACATCTATACAGTTTCCATGATTATTATTTTTTTTAAATGTCCAGCCTCAGGTAATTATTTTTTACCAGTTAACATAATGTACATCAATTATAAAAAAGTTTAAGATTAAGTGTCTTAGTAAATATCTCTTAAGGTCTTACCTCATCAAATATGAATCTTCTAGGCAGGACCTGGAGGTGGCTAAGCAAAACAAAACCCATCAACAGTAATGATAAGGCTAATGATAATCTTTAAAAATCTGACAGCAGCCAGCCAAACTAACTAGACAAATAACCACAGCTAGAGTAAAATATCTTAGTCTCTAAATGCTGTGATAGACAACCAACCCGTTAAATAAATAACTTGCCCATAATGATATGACTTGACTGCTGAAAAAGAAAAAATAAAAGAAATTAAAAATTTAAAGATATATTGCCACATTTTTTTTTGCTGTGAAGCCTTGCTAAAAGTATTATACAACTACCTCATGTTTAGAGAAATAATATCAACAAATGCTGGGGTTTTTTTGTAAAATAGATGGTTTAACACTACTTATTCTTCTGTGGAGAAAGCAAAGCAAATGAACCTAATGTGCACAGGATTAAACCTAAATCTTCACAAAATTTTCACATGCGGTTCTTTAAGTCTCCTGTGTAAAACTAAAAAAAAAAAAAAAGTCTTTCTCTTTTAAGTTTCTGCTTTCTCATTGACTTGTTTGATAAAGCCAAATGTTTCTCATTTTAAATTCCACTGAATGAAGGAAATGAAATATATTTCAATTACAGTTGGGCTAATCTCTCTGTCAAATTTACTGGTCTGTGTAAAGCTCTGATGAGAACACTGGATGAAATTGATAAAATTAGACATCTTTGGCTGAGTTGCTCACATCAGAATTATAAGTTTAGATGACAAAACTAATTTAAAGAATGGACTGTGCCGATCCCTACTTTATAGCAATATAAATGCCACCAAGACTCAGATGGATGCCAGCACTATGAAAACACAGCAAATAGGAAACCAACAGGGTCCATTCCTGAATTAGATTTATAAATTCAACCATATGACAGCAAGCTATATAGCTGGCACCACATCAGGAAATGGTCTACATTAAGGAAAAAAATGGAAAGAAGGAAAGGGAAGGAAAGGAAAGGAAAGGAAAGGAAAGGAAAGGAAAGGAAAGGAAAGGAAAGGAAAGGAAAGGAAAGGAAAGGAAAGGAAAGGAAATGGAAAAGAGAAAAAAGAAAAGAAAAGAAAAGAAAAGAAAAGAAAAGAAAAGAAAAGAAAAGAAAAGAAAAGAAAAGAAAAGAAAAGAAAAGAAAAGAAAAGAAAAGAAAAAGAAAAGAAAAGAAAAGGGAAAGGAAAGAAAAGAAAAGAAAAGAAAAGAAAAGAAAAGAAAAGAAAAGAAAAGAGAAAAGAGAAAAGAAAAGAAAAAAAGAAAAGAAAAGAAAAGAAAAGAAAAGAAAAGAAAAGAAAAGAAAAGAAAAGAAAAGAAAAGAAAAGAAAAGAAAAGAAAAGAAAAGAAAAGAAAAGAAAAGAAGAAAAGAGAAGAGAAGAGAAGAGAAGAGAAGAGAAGAGAAGAGAAGAGAAGAGAAGAGAAGAGAAGAGAAGAGAAGAGAAGAGAAGAGAAGAGAAGAGAAGAGGAAAGGGAAGGGAAAGGGAAAGGGAAAGGAAAAGGAAAAGGAAAAGGAAAAGGAAAAGGAAAAGGAAAGAAGTGATCATGACATTTCTCCCCTGTATTAAATTATCACATGCATTTTACTCCTCATCTTTCAACTTTGTTTCCATGACCAAAGCCTTATGGCTGAAGTATTGTAAAAGTAGCTGCCTCTCTAGAGGAGAATAATGTTCAGGCTTATTATATGAAACAGGCTTGACTTAATGCAACAAATGCATTCATATTTAAGCAAAAATAGAGCTGTTTTCCTGCTTAAATCAAGTGACAGAATGTGTTTTATTAGTGTGGTATTAAACAGTGGAATAGTATGAAGAGATGGAACTGTAGACAGGCTGAACTAGTATGAATGAAAACGCCATAACTCCCTTCTTCTTTGCCAGCTGCATATGTTATTACAGCAGGAGAGTAACTGACGGGCCCATTCACTGGGCTCATCAACATAGGTAGCTCCATGATTTCCTTGTGCTTTAAGGGGTATGAAGCATTTTCTGAAGATGCCTGTGTCAGGTTTGTTGCTGTTAATCTAAGTGCCAGTGAAGTCTCTGTGGACATTTCCTGGTTTCTTTTTGTTTTGAAAATTAGTTTAAAAGACTGTGAAAATTAAACACTGCTTCCTTCACATGTAAAAAGCTATACAGCCACATAAGCTTAGTGCTCCACTCAGGTTAAAGAGCCGTATGCTAGCAATCAGGTTGTGTGTCCTGAGCTGAGCATGACACAGCTGTGGATGTTCTTCTCTCACTATTGAATTCAGAGTTCTTCCATGTCTCTGAACAAGCACTGCTTTGCCCCATGTAGATGCATCCCAATGTTTCTGTTAATTAAGCAGCTGTCTTTGAAGATTAAGCAGTCTCTGAAGATAGGTAAAAGAGTAGATTGTTCTTGCACCTTTGGAAATGCAGGTGGTTTGAATTCCTCTTATGTTGATGGAAAAACTGACCCATCATATCATCTTATTGGGTACCTGTCTCTTAAAACTGTGGTATCATTCTGTGTCTGGAAATACAACTTTTCTGTCTTCTTACCAGGAAGCTGATCTCCCAATGGTTTGGCCTCCTGTATCAGTCCAGAAGTGTGAAATACAAAGCATTAGTAGTCTTTACTGACCTTTACTGAAACAACGGTATGCAATATTGCCAGAAAACAGAAAATGTGTGGTTAGTGAAAAGAGAGCAAAAAAGCAGAAAAGCCTGCTGTTGAAGAAAAAGGCAGTCTAGAAAACAAAGAATTTTTCCTACTGTAGCTGAAAAAAGATGGGATGAGGGAAAAATTGAGGGTTGCTTGGTATTCTTAATATAGACATTTCCTGAGTTTCAAGAATTAATTTTCCAACACAGATGTTGTTTCTGGGTCTTGTTTTTCGTAAATGATAGAAGTCGGAAATTCTAGTTTGCATACTGTGTTGATCTGAACAATGTTTTCTATATGAACTAGATATTCCAGTAGAATGACAAAAAATATCCTTGGTAAGTTTAATGGACAATTGTGACAGAAGAAAAAAATATGAAATGTTCATCACTGTTTTCATTTTACCTTCTGGAAGTAGTGTTGCTTTTTAGACCCTTCTGTCCTTGGTATTCTGGCTAATTTGTCCCATCCCTATATCCATCGCCACATCAGACTTTTGCTTTTGTACTTTTCTTATTTACTGACAGAGATTCAGTTTTGGGAGTAAGAACACTTACGTTCTGTTTCAGATGTTGTGGAAAATTCAGCTTGGCAAAGAAAACTGAATCCTATATTTGGCAATCAATAAAGGAGCAAATTATTTTTAAGTATTTTGGTTTAACATGTTGTCGTGTTTTAAGCCCAGGCCGTAAATCAGAACCACGCAGTCCACTTCCCCGCCCCCCTTTCTTCCCTCTGCTTCTGGAGGGACGGGAAGGAGAATCAAAAGAATGCAACTCCCACGGGTTGAGATAAGAACAGTTTAATAACTAAGGTATAACACAAATCACTACTGCTACCACTAATAGTAATAATGATAAAGGAAATAACAATGAAGAGAATACAACCGCTCACCAACCAGTACCTCGCCCCCACCCTGCAGTGATCTAGCCCTTCCGGGAACTCTCCAATTCTACATCCTGGGCATGACGTGCTGTGGTATGGAATACCTCTTTGGCTAGTTTGGGTCAGGTGTCCTGTCCCTGCTTCCTCCCAGCTTCTCCTCCTCCCTGGCAGAGCATGAGACTCACAAAGTCCTTGGTCAGTCTAAACATCGGTGTTATCAGCTCTGTTCCCAGGCTGAAAGTCAAAAACACCGTGCTGCAGCAGCTACTAAGAAGGAGGAAAAATGACTGCTACTGCTGAACCCAGGACACATGTAAATGTCATTGTAATTTTAAAGCATTTCATATATGAAATCTTAAAAGTCCTTCTAACAAAACCTTCACATTTCACTTTAAAATTCTATGCGAAGCCTGTCAGTTCTTTGGATCTGCATCTTAAATACATAGGCTTCTTTAGGTCTATTAAAGGGAAACATAAAAAATGAGTAGATGCAAATTTTAATAAAACAAAAAAATGGAGAAGAAAATCCTAGTAGCACCTCTTAATATATTACTATTACCTAGGTATGTCCTGTTTTAATTTTATGATTTTTTTATCGGTTATAGTTTTTCTCAATATGTGTGCAATAGTGTAAAATTTTTAAACTGTTCATGTACAGTATTTTTCATTGGGGGTATAGGGGAGAAAAAAGAAAGAAGAAAAAAAAATGTAAATAGGTAGAGAAAGCAATAGTGTCACTAAATCGTAAATCAGCACTTTGGCTGAGGACCTGAACCTGATAAATTTTCTGCAATGCAATGCAATGCAAACGCCATGCAAATAATGATTCAGCATTTCGAAAGTTGAGCAGATATACAACAACAAAGCCAGGATTTTGAAATTGAAACACTTGCCTGGATTTGATTTGTTATTCTCATATAAACACAAAATATAAACTACTTCCCATTGGTACTGTTTTTACCGCAAGGCATGAGCTGTATAATTTAGGAGCATGAAATGTGAAACAGGCTATTTTTATAAAAAAAATCAATGAGCTAACCCCATATTTAATGCAGAATAAGTATTCCCTTTTCCTACTCTGTGGCCATATAGTTAAAATGAACTTTTTTTTCCTTCCATATTATAAAGCAGACCTTATCTACAACTGTTTCGGGCAGGTTAGACTTCTGTTTGAAGGGATAAATCATAATATGTCATGATTTATTTAGTCATCATAACATCATCCTTGTCTGTCCAGTCATATATTTGCCCTGTCTCAGACCTGTAATAACATTCTTCTTAATACCATAAACTAAAGAAAGGAGAGCATATCCTTGGACTCATCTCTACTCTGCTTCATATTACTAACCACAGAGGTAAATTGATGATTTTTGAAAATCTCTATGTTAGTGTAGATATAGGTCTGTCCAATGCTTGTTCTAAAATTAGAACCCAAAGTCTTCTTGATCCCAGCATAGTTCTTTCTGGTCGCACAAACAAATATCCATTAAGGAGAGAGAGAGGAAAGGAGAATGATTGATTCTGTACTCTTGTTATTAGTGAGTTCACCTGACAGATGGGAGTTGTCAGTTTAATGACCTGCTCCAATAAATATTTGTGTAAAATGGAAGAGCTCCAACAGGAGAGATTAAGAAAGACCCAGGCTGTTGTTCACACCATTTATCTGAAAGCAGTGTTTCATTAATATGTACACAGCTGCTTTTGCTATAGATTGTGTTTGCTTTAGGCTTCTTAGGGGATTATGCCTACATATTTGGTCTTGCTGAAGAGGTCTAAGACAAATGAATGTCTAACCAGCCAGTCTTTTTAGGATTTTCAGAAATGTTACCCGCACAGCTCATTAGACACACAGCAATTCTAGCATGCTAAATGTGAATGTGGCATCATACTTATAAACCAGTAGAAATATAAATCTTCCTGGGAATTCCGAACAGTCAGTAGGACTTATATCATGAACTTGCGTATTAAAAGATTTAAGTGTCTAAATGCTCACCAAATTATGGTTGAAGTGACCTAGTAACTAACATAAAAAGTTTGTTGAGGAGGGATTTTCTTGCTGTTTAATAAGAGTGTTTTACTGTGAAGTCAGATGGGCAACAGACCACAGATCATGGCTGGACAGGAATGAAGTGAGGAAAAGGTATAAAGTTACCTTCCGCTAAAACAAAGGTAAGTGGATTGACTTCATACAGCAGTACTGGGCTTAAATATGACAGAGTTCAGTTCTTTCTTGAAAAGACTGTCTCAGGTTGTCTCAGGAGCTGAAGTAAGTCTATGCTTAAAGAAAACATGCAGCTAAGCAGTGCTGAGGATGCTGGGCCTCAAGTGGCATGTTGATGTGCACAGTCTATGTTACTATAGTATAAAAAAATTTCTGGAGATTTCTATTTTATCCACAGTTTACTATGCCTGGTATCCTATGCACTGCATAGCATTGTTATCCAATGCGTTGCATCTTTTGTTAGTAATTTTATTATTGAATATATGAATCATCTGTTTTTATAACTATTGTCTTTACAGAGAAATTAATAATACTGTTCAAAGACATACTATGCAATTTTGTAATTTCTCTTTCTGCCAATTTTTTTGTCTCAATTAACCAATAACATTATTCCTAGAGCTGAAGGTGCTAATGTAGAAAGAGAGATGTCTTGGCATGACATTATTATAGATTGAAGTTTTCATTGCTGTTAAACAAAGAGAAGCAAGAATTGAAAATGAGTGCTCTGTCACTCACTGAGCTCAGTGGGCTTGATTACACATTCGTCTACTGGTTCTCTGAACAAGCATCCATACCAAAAATTATCTCTTCTGCTCATTTCTACTCACACAAACACTCACACCACAGAACTGAACAGGGAACAATGTCATCTGCATGCACCTGAAAAAGTCTTGGCATTCAAAAGACATAAATCGCTTCATATTTTTCCACTATCAGTTATGATAAAGATTTAATTAACTAAATTTGCGTAAGTCTATAAGGAAGCAAAAATGAAAGGGCAAGAGTGGAGACAGAAATCTTGAATGGTCTGACTAGATTAAAAAAGCCCCAATAAATTCTTCTATGTGTTCCTTTCTTTCTCTAGTGCTATATGTGGCTACCTCAGTTGGATTGAAGGAAGCACTGTTGAAATCACAGCTGTTTTTCTGAACTGGCAGCTAAAACAACATACAGTAAATTATCTTCCTGTGTTTTCATGAGAGGGTGGTATCTTATGCTTTTCCTGCATTTCCCTAGGTCTCTACCTAAAATTCTCTGCTTATGTCCTCATCCTTTCCTCTTCCTCTTTCCTGCCATTCTTGCCCTTGACTTCACCTTTGCCCTTGCCCTTCCCATTTCTGGAAAAAGTCCTATTGGAGTGACAATAATAAGCCACACAAAACATTTTTCAGGGCTCCCTTGTTTCCTGTTCACTGTTAGAATACCTGACCTTGAGTTGAATCATGTGTGATGATGAGCAAGCATTATATTAAAGTAAATTTTACAGGCAATAAAAATCTGTAAGCTAAATGGGCTTGAGGGAAACAGAAGTAAGTCTTCAAGGCTGTTAATCTAACACCCTTATAGAAGGCAGGAAGTAAGTGGTGAAATACAACAACAGTTATTGTGATCGTATTCACAAACTGAGAAGTGCATGAGCCTTGTCAATGCACTCTATCTTCTACACTCACTGGCACTGAATTCTTGTTTACAGTTACTGCTCAAAATAGTGAGGACTTTGCTGAAGCCTGAAATCACCTGTATCTCTATAAAACAGACATGGAGAAGGAATTCTTTCCCTAGCAAATATGTTATAGTTTTAGGTGGAAGAGCCACCTGTAGAAAAATAGACCAATTATCTTGTTCATTTAGTTTCATGTCTTTTCTCTGAACAGTGAGAAGGCATCCTGTTAGTGTCAAATGTACTGAGAAATTTTTGAAGTAGATACATATTTGTCCTTTGAATGAAGCATATATCCTCAACCTACCCACTTAATATTAGTCAGCACTTACATTAGATCAGTGACCTACAATGTTGTTTTTTTTCTTTTGTTAAAATGAAGCTTCCAAATACTTTTTAGTCTGAAAAAGGACCCTCTTTTAAATCCTGCACGTGCTCCAAACACATCCCTCTAACTATATTGCTTTTCAAAATATGAAATAAACATTAGGCAGAGAATGAAATTAGTATTAGCCATTGGTTGTTTTCAGTGTTCTTTTTCTTTTCTCTTTTAATTTTCATTTATCACTTCTAATACTAATAAGCTCTGACTTCTAATATCCTTACTGTATTGTTGAAAAGTTGTACTTTAAAAAGCACAGAAAATCATCAAAATTTTGGACTGTGGTATTACATTCACCATTTAATTCATATGAGGGATAACGTATGTGTTTTGAAGTTTCTGCTGTCAAACTCAAAAGTGCTGGCAGTTGAAGGACACAAGGACACAGAAAAGAGAGTGGGTACAGTGGGTGCAGCCAGCACCTGAATCACTCTCCAGAATACTCTACACAAGTGTGCAGCAATTAGTTGACAGCGTACCAATATGTTGTTAGCATTTTGTACTCAGTGACTTTTCCTGCATTGAGTATGTGCTTTCTGGAGTGTTTGCTAGCTGGTGATGCAAGGAACATAATTTAGGTACAAACTGTGTCTGAAATAAAGCCTGCCTTAGCTGCCTTTCTCTATGACTGTGTCTACAGGTATAAGTTAATTGAAAATGGACTTGAATGTCTGAACTCAATATTTATTCACATACAAATATCCCTGGATTGCTTACTATTTCCCTTACAAAACTTAAGGATACAGCCATTCAAGTTGCAGTCCTGGATTTAAAAATAGTGAGTTTCCTTATTTATTTCTTTTTTTCCATAGGGGACAGAAAATCTCAGTGAATAAAAAGTGTCTGTAACTCTAGATACTTAATTAAAATCCTCTTCAGGTGGTTGAGAAAATCACAAGAAAAACACAAGATTCTTGCCTTAAAAGATTTACGTTGGTACTTACTGGAACTGAGTGGACACATAAGGCGAAATGCAAATACTGTATATTTAACATCCTCTAATACATGAGATGAACAAAAAAAATGCAGTCAAGAAACCCTTAGATCCAATGCTTGAGAGGTTCAGGAAACCACCAGATTATGCTGTAGATATTAGTGTGTTGGGTGATTAACAACGGTTCATTGTGTACAATTTCATCACTCTACACTTTAACTGGGTGTAGAGCTCAGCCTTAGAACATCACCTGGCTTATGGACAGGATTAAAAAAAACATGAAAAGCCTTGGTGCATGCGTGTAGTATGTGTTGAAAAAAGGGAAAGCCTGAGAGCTACATGTCATTGCCTAGTGGTTTTTATTTCAGAGACTTGAACCATTAATAGGAGCCACAGCGCACCTAAACTTCCATGTGACACGTGGAAGGTTACGTGTATTCAGCTTGACACTGTGTGCACATCAGTGAATATGGGAGAAATCCAGTGAAAGAAACTCAGAGCTTACTTTGTGTTTGGTCTTCTTGTGCTCTCACACATGGTCTGCACCAACTACCATACATTTGAAGGTGCTCTTGTGACCCTGCCATGAAGCATGAAGAGCCCTCATGGAAGGATCCAGGTGCTACATGCTCTAGAGACAGCAGCATCTGTAGGCCATCTGAATCAATGTGTGTGATAGGCCAGGCTACAGTTCTATCTTCAGCCATCCTATCTTTGGGAAATCTTTGGCAAGAGTCTTGCCTGAAAGCTAGGTGGCCTCAGTCACCATCTGAAAACTGGGGAAATAAAATGCATGTCTTAAGGTCTGTGATATATTAGGTACTGGATCAAAGTCTGATAAAGAAGGACTCCCTTAGTTTTAAAATCAATGCATTGGCACTGAATTAGCCCTATCAAATTAGTAATTTTTTTTTAAGTAGAGAGTCAACTTTTCACAAAAAGATCTTGAAGTTTGACATACAGGTTGACTGAATTACTCTGTTAGGTTCTACACTGGGGTCTGACCAAATCCTGAAGTCTTTATTTAAACAAAGTTCCTATTGATCTTGTAATTTTATCTCATGGCTTTGACACTGATTACATACTATAGAAAATAGAACTTTAAAGAGTCAGTAATAAGGAAGCTCCAGTTTGTGATGCTAAGTATAAAGCTAAGCAAAATCATCACCTCTATAGACTATTCAGCATCCTTTCCTCTCATTAGAAGGGAGCATACTGTGGAAATGAGTGACAAATGTTTTTATACTAGCCATTATTTTTTCTCTTTGTGTTATTAAGCCAAATTACAAGGATTATTGGTTAACCTACTGCTAGTTGTACTCCACCTGGTCCCTTGAGCTGTATGTTTCAGAATATTTCCATGTAAATTACATGCCATCTCAAGAGATTTTTCTCAGTAAATTGATTTTTAATTAAATAAATCAGTGAAAAAAAAACCAACCCAAAACTCAAACAAAATCCGAAAACAAACCCAAACCAAACAGTGAAGCTGAATTAATCTCAAACGTCACATAAATCCAGAGTGCCACTGGTCATGCTGCAGAAGTAGCTCACAACAATGGAGGACTAAGGTTTTCTAGAAGAAGCAATAAAAAGAGCTGGAAGTTAGGCCTATGTCTGATGTCATAGTAAGTGTTCCAGATATAGAAGAGTAAAGAACATCTCCATCATTGGGGACATGTAATGATGTGTATTTCTTTAGACGATGGCTTTTATTTTCCTCTTTCAGTCTACAGCATGGAATAATTCCATGGAATAATTATTACAGTACTGATTCTGAGTTAAAACTTCAGCTTCTGTTCTTGTCCATCTATGCTTTTTCCCACTAAATAGCCACAAAGTAGCTAGAAAATTATCTTGAAAAGATGACTAAAGATTCTTCCATTCCTACGGTGGAACAAAGCCAGAGAAATGTGTGCTGAAAGGGTCGATTAAGGAGAGATTTGAGATGTCCTACTTGATTGCTGCAGTCAGTATAATTTAGATCAGCTATAATGGCCTTTTCAGTGAAGCTAAAAAAAAAAAAAGTAGCTTTAAATAACTTCCTTTTCATAGACCCCTTCTCATATGCACTAGATATGACCTCAGCATAAACTGAGACTTAGCGTAGGAGAACCCTATAATGTTCATGTTTTCTACAAAGACTCTGAATGTCTTATAGCAATAAACTCTTTGATACAAGGATACAAGAACAAACAGATGAGTTAACTGCCGGAATAATTGAATCAGTCACTAACTAAACTGTTAAAAAAAGTTTTGTTTTTCAGAAAAAAAAGAAAAAAAAAGTCTATTCAAAGAAATGCTTTCTTGTGCAGCAAGCTTCAGCTTTTCCAGGGAAAGAAAGAAAAAAGATAAAAACCCCCACCCAACTGCTGCATGTGCTTTGGTCAGTTTTCCTTACAGAGTGATGCCAAAAATAATTCTGAAGCTGATTTTTTCCCCTTAAAGAAAAATATGGCTGTGGCACATTTCCAGAAATGTCACCATTTTGTGGTTGTTCTTTCAACAGCCCTTCTGCTCATGATTTCCTGCTTTTTCCTTTGTTCCACAGATCTTTCAAAGCAGCACTGTGCTTTAACTTTAAATGATATTTCAACTTACTGCGAACCTCGAAGTGTTGGCATACTTCCAAGGCATTTAGGACTTGTTCCCCTTTAAAAGGAAAGAGAAAAGAGAGTGAAAAGGAAGGGAAAAAACTTGTAATGAATGCTACACCTGCATAGTTGAAAGGCATTTTACATATTAGAGGTCTCTGGAGTTTCTCAGGTCTGGAGTTTATAATGTAGCAATTAGGCAGGCATTGTAGTAGCACTCATTATCTTAGCAGATCTTTATCACTTGTAATTGTTACATTAAGTAGAGGAGAAAGGAACTATGGTTGGGATAATATTACATTTTGAAAGATGAAATAATTTTGTGAAAACTTCCATTTCCAAGGAAAAACAACAACAAAGATGTGATTCTTGCCGTAAGAATTAATTTGTGCTGATGATGCATTAATAGAAGGATTAATCACCAAATTTCTTGGTTTTGGCTTCAAATAAGTCATTTGTGATTTTACTTCATCCACTAACTTCATTTTTTTGAGTAAATGCTTTATAAAGAAAGCAGTCCTAGAAGGAGGTAAAACAAGATTTCCTGAAGCAATATTTATGTAAAAACTGAATATTAGTCATATTAAAACATCATCAGACACTCTAAAGTAATCCGGCTGGGGTCACTCTCTTAACAGCAGTGGAGGTGTTTGGGATCAGTTATATTCATGTCAAGAGGAAACACACTACTTTATAAAACTATTTTTTAATCCAAGTAGTGTATCCCAATGACAGAAAATAATCTGCTCCTGTGACTACATCATATCCCACTACAATTCCCATTTGTCACAATTTCTCTATGATCTAGAAAGAAACTATTACAACATTCTTGTTAGCATAAAGCAACCACAGAGCTGCAGCTACACCATTAGAGTTGTGCTTGTTCATAAAATAGACGGCAGCCTTGGCTAGGTTAATTTGTTTGCAGCTAATATTGTTTACTTTTTGAAACTCTCATCTGATGTGTGAGAAAACTGGGGGACATCAGCACAGCCACTGTTGAGTGGGAGGTCATGGAGACTGAAGGAGTTAAAAGGCTCCACTCATTCCTGAGTAGATAAAGAGGAAAAAATAATAGTAGAATTTAAAATGTTGAAAAGTTGGAATTCAGGCTGAAAGGCTAAAGTTTACAAAGGAGAAATGCAGACAATTTAAATTAAAAATCTTAAAGGCAAATAATCAAAGAAATAGAAAAATATCTGATACACTTTCCATTTAACTTCTTAATTCTAATAATGCTATCATATGAAATTTGGTAAGCTGCCACATTAAATGAACAAATATTGTTATCTATGAGTGCTTTTATATCAATTATTCTTCCAGATTACCTCACAACCCCATTTTGCCAGGCTGTATTTGTTGTAAAAAGACCTTTGTCACATGTACTCAGAAAACATACATCATCAAAAAAGCACTTCTTGGCTGTTACATAGCATTAGGAGAATGAGAATAATGTGGAATATGCAGTCTAAATCTTAAAGTGGCTGGAGTAGTTTGTTGTTTAAATCCTTTCACAAAAATCTTCCTCAATGGGAGTGTAATATGACTAATTCAGAGGTCATAAATCATACCTATGCTCCTCAGAAAAGTACACACCATGCATGCTGTAGTAGAGTGTGTATCCTGCACTGAGAAACAAATATGTATCCCATCCTCCATAGATCCACCTTAATGACCTTCTGCTGCTTCACTTTGTATATCCCAGATAAAGGAAGTGACTACAGTAACCTGAAAATTCTCCTATGTATGACACAGTCACTATGTTTTAGCCATTTTGTTTACTTGCCTTTAACTCATGGACATTCAGAACTCCATTGAGAAAAAAAACACATACCAAACTCTTATTATCTTAGGACAAGAAATAAACATCCAGCACATTGATGTGATACTGAAAACCCATTTTATGTTTCTATTTTCCAGAAAAACATTGGAGAAAATAATAGGAAGCAGTCTGAAGAGGGTCTCAGGAGCAATAGCATGCAGATTGTCTCATAAAACACAGAAGGTAAAAAAAAGATGGCTTTTTCATAAATGTGAAGAAAGAGCTGGCCCTTGGCAGAAAGATACAATTATTGACTGCAAGGAGATTATATGAATGAATACATACCTAAAGAAAACCCTGAGTATGAGCAAAACCATTAAAGAAATGCCAGTAATTGAAACTAAAAGTAAAATTCCACAATAGTACATTTGTCAGGATTGCTTTCAGATATCAGTGCTGAATGGAAGTAGAAAGTTGACTCAAAAGTGAGTGGAATTATTGGTCAGCCTTTTTTTTTTTTTTTTTGTAATTAGACACTTGCGCAACTCTCAATAATGCCACCAAAGCCATCTGTATCTTGTCCCTACACTTTGTCTTGTATCATCAGTTTAATCTATTTTTGCTTATTTTCATCTTTTCTTGAATAGCTTCTGGCCCATTTAGAAAGACTGATATAAATGGGGATAGCTCTATATTTTTCTGTGTAATCTCTGGCCTCAATAGTTTCCCAAGTATGCAATCAGCCATACATACGGTAGACACACAAGTGTTTGCTACAGCAGATACTTCCCAAACTGGTTTTCTCTCTAAGTTTATTTCTACATATCTACTGATTAACATGTATAGAAGATCTTGTCTGACAATCATCAACTTATGGTACAGACCAAACTTAAAATTATTTTTCAGAATCAAAATGTTATGTTCAGTTATCCTGATTATTTTTTCTGGAAGTATGGGTGTTTTCCTCTTTCTGACTGAAGTCTTGAAATATCTAGAAGCTCAGTTGAAATCTCCAAGGTAAAATGACAGATCAACTGATGATAAATTCTTCTTAAAAAACTCACTTTCTCTCTGACACTACTTCAATTATCAGCACTACTATGCTTCTTATATCAAGAAAATAAGGCATTTTCCAGAAGCTGAAATAGTTAGATAAGTGTACTTGGAGAACTATAAAAGGATGTCAAGTACAGAATTTGTTTTTCCATAAAGCAGTTATCCATTATCAGGTTGATTCCTTTTTTTCTTGAATAACTCAGAAAACATAATCTCAAGGGAAAGGTGAGATGAAATTCATGGGGCAGAAGAAATATAATTCCTGCAAGATCCTTGCTGACCTTGGGAGCTAATGCCAGAGCTCCTGGCTGCTGAAGACAGGCCTGCCCCATGCAGGCACCCATTGCCAAGATGGGTTGTTCCGGGCACAGTTGCTTGATTCACCAGCTGTTTGGGGTCTGTATGATCTCCATAGCCATATGAGCTTTGTCAGGATTTGCCTCATTTAATACTCAGTAATTAGTTATGATGACTTTGTCCGGCATTTCATGCAAGTGAGGGAGTGTGAATTCTGAAGGGAGAAGAGGGTAGTATAAATTCTATGAATACTGAAACTTTCACCATGATCAACATTTGTTTCCTGAAGAAAAGAATCCTTGCAACCTATTCAACTTCCTTTTCTGCCTTTTTAGTCCATAAGAGCTTGTTCTATTGGTGGAAATCTGAAGGTGCAACAGTTGTAGTGGTACTATAAAAAAAAACCAAACCACAAAAGCAACAACAAAAAACATGCCAGTTTGGCTCTGGAGTAGAAACCAGCCTTGAGCTGTAACAGAGGTGTAGTCTAACAATATTTTGTGAATATTTAACAGAAGCACATGCTTAGATTTTTTTCATAATTCTGCGGGGCAAAGGAATCTAAGCCTGCATATGTTCTGAGCTGTCTCTATTCTCTTCATCATGACAAAAAGTCACATTTCTATTTGTTCCTTGCAATATTGCATTGTATTGTATTTTATTGCACACAAAAAGCACGTGCATATGATCTAGGTGAAACCAGACGTAGAACTTAAAGACCAAATGAGTACATGCATATTTTGTTAGCAGTATTTTCAGTCACATGAATCAGTTAGGCAGCTGGCTGCATCTTTATAGGTAATAGCATTAAAATGCTTAGGTTTCTGAGCAATTAACAACTTATTTAAGAACATTAACATTTTGTAGGTCCACTTTAGGCTGTTAACTTAAAAAATGACCTTTCAAGCTCAATATGATTCATTTCAATGGTATTATTACATTAATACTGATGTCACATTCTGGAAGTTTCTACTTTAACACATATGTGGCTTGTGAAATATGTTCCAATGGAAGACTGACAACTGAAGTTTAGCAGTCAAAGTATATAATAATGAAATCTTTTAACATATTAATAACAATTTGATTATACAGAGACTTCCTAAGCAAAAAAAAAAAAAAAAGTATCTCACTCTCTTGTGTAGCACTGAATGACATAATACAGAAACAGGAACTCCTCCCTAAAAAGTAATCCAGGCCTTGATGTTCTTGTCTCTCTTTTAAGCGATTTCTTTAACTGAGGAGTGTCTGTGCTTGGTACTGATAAGTAGCCTTCATAACTTAGAACATTAAATACTGAAGTAATGTATCCTAAATTAAATACCCTTTCTCAGCATTGTTGCCTGGCAATTTTTCTTTTCCTGTTTCATGAGACATTGCTATTTAGATAATAAGAAATATTATACGTTAGTGTTTTTCCCACCCTGATAACTTTGAGATGTAACAAGAGAAAGCAACCCAGGATTTACAGACCTGTTGTTGGTAACTCATTGAGCGTGGGAATATCAAGCTACACTAATGCCCATAGTGCCCGCCTTCCAGTCTGAGCTCCTTTTTCCCCTAACTTGTTCATAAATGGAAATATTTTCATATGGTTTATGCCAAATCATTCATTATCGAAAATAAATGATTTCACCACATCAATCCTATAATTTTAGGGTTATGCAGTTTATTTTAATTAAGTTTTTTACTAACTTCCTGTTATTTCTATGGTAAAAACTTGGCTTGAGATACTTTTGGCTGAATTGCTTCCAGGCACTATTGTTTGTAAGAATTACTTTATGCAAAGAACAGAAAAACACTGCAGCTCATTAAACCTTCTCATAATACTCCCTTCTCCAAGGAGAGGGGAAGGTGATGACATACCTCTGTACAAACAAACACAATCAAGGTGGAAAAGAAAGTGTTTTGACAAAAGATTCCACTTGATTTAATTGCAAAACAAATTAGCAAATTTCACACCTTCTTGTTCCTGGGGAAAAAAAAAAAAAAAAAAAAAAGGCCCAAACCCAGCCTTATTTTACTGGAAATCACAAACTTGTGGTAATTTCAATGGGAACACAACTATTTCAAAACTTCACACACATCCCTAAATTTAGAAGGAGAGACACAGAATATGCTTTCTGACACGTGAAATTTGGAGTGTAGGAAAAGGTCTGTCTGCAGGAGTGATGGTCTGCTCCTGTGGAAGTGGTTACAAGTAACAAATACATAGTTCATTTAGTTCAGAAACTTTCTCCTTGCTTATATAGACCTGAATGGAGCAGGATCCTGATTCTGCAAATAATCTGTAGTTTCCATTCTAATTAAAAGCAGTAGTAGACTGGATAATTACAGGACCAACTATTCTGGAAGACACATTCAGAAATCGAAATTATAATGAAAATAGGTCTGAAGTTAACAAGCTGAAATTTAGCATAGACAAGAATACAATAACTGATAAAAAGAATAAATCAAAATAAGAATTTGTGAAATATCTGGGTAGTTAGCCATATATAAGCAAACATCATGTGATTCGCTCACTACAAGTCACAAAAAATAATTTTGTGGAAAAGTCATCCCTTACTGCAAAAGCCATCTCTTAAAGGGTATAAGGATATATGCCTTATATCCTAGGTAGTTGATCTTATCAGAATACCTTATGTAGAATATTCAGAAAAAATTACTTGGCTTCCATCTAGTTCTACTTATAGCAGTCAAAACTGTAGCATCAGCATTTAAAATTAATTAGGATATTGTTAGTAGACATTAGTACCACAAGAGACACCACATCATTTGTCTGTGCTATAAGCTTTCATTTTTCTCACCAGAAAATCCTAAAAGATTATGACTGATCAGTGATTAAATTAGGTGATTCTGTCATAAGTAGGACTTGATGACCTCTTGAGGCCCATTTCAACCCTACACTTCACTGGTGCTAGGGTACCTTAGTTCCAAGTGAGACTCTATAAGCCCCTATGTCATGATAAACCTACTTTCTATATTTTGGAAATGAAGTTAATAGGTTCTTCAGATATTAACCAGACCTACAATAAGAAAACCAGATGTTAGTCAGGTTAAATATTTCTGGAAAAGTAATTGAGGGAGAGACGAAAGTAGTCTTCGATGTTTGTCAAGGAAGCAGTACGTTCCAGTTATCTCAGCAAGTCAATCATGCTTCATACATCAGAAGGTTTCAGTCCCTTAAAGGGTCCTGCCAATCTGAAAGAGTGGCAAATTCCTTTCTCAAGGAAAGGATTCTCAGGGAAAAAAGGTATGTCTGGCACGTACCCACAGTTAGTAAAGTCTATCTATCATCTCAGAGCACAGACATGGCCAAGGCTGATATGTGACTCAGAGAAAATCAGGGGGAAAAATCCAATTCAAAAGATGAAACTGTCCATCAAAGACAAGTCCTTCCTGACCTCTACAGATTATTAAATGAAACCCTGAAGTATGAAATGTGATTAAGATCATCATAATACAGAACTGCAGGTGTTAAAGTGATGTTACCCTTTTTTTTGCGTAAAAATTATGTAAGAAATTAAATATTATTGGTTAGCACTATTTAAGCCAATTATGATTTCCCGTGTTAGTCCAGATATAAATACTGGTTTCAAAGTTAGCCCAATTGTAAACTGTATTTGAACATAACTTCCATCAGTCCGTATTTAACAAAAATGGATTTTTTTTTCTCAGTATGAAAAAGGAAGAAAAGGAACGAGATTGCTGTGAATTTGGTTCTCTTGCTTATGCACTTTCTGAGCAGTGACAGTAAAAATTTTGATGATTTATGTTCTGCACATCACATCACCACACTTTATCAAAGGGCTATAGAGTATATTTAGCTAAACCAAATACTTGCATAAATTAATCTAGTCTTAAATAAACATGATTTTCTGAGTTTCTTTACAAATCTGACTGCTCCTGCAAAGCATTAGATTTGTTTTTTTCCTTCTGAAATTGTTAGAATGGCAATAAAGAAGGTGAAGGACCTTCTGATATATGAAACTAAAATGCCTATTATTGATTCATAACAAAATTTTATAATTTTTAAAAAACTTATCAAGAGTAAAGTAAATTCTTTTTGAGATCTCTCATGCCTTTTGAGACCTATCAGCCTTTTGAGTATCTATCATGCATGGTTTTTAAACTGAGGACTGCTATTCAAACATATTTGAGGTTATTGTCTAGCTGGCAAGAAGAAGTTCCCTTAGCTGTTACTTTGTTGCAAGGCCATTAAACCCCTTTGAAACTTGGCCTGATGTCACTTTATTTAGGGTATAAGCTGCTAGATGGAAATGAGCAGCACTTTTATTTACAGAGTAAGTGCTTACTTCCAGGTCCTCAAAGGCTTTTAATGCATCCAATCAGCATGGAAGCAGCTACTTTTCATAACCTGTTCAGCCTTCTGGAAATACCTGTTCATTGTACATACCAAATACTTAACTCCGTCATTAGTCCAACCACGTTCTCACATATCATTATATCTTAACCTCTTCTGCATAAAACCATGAACTTAATCAGAAATCTGGCCTGAACTATATCTTACAATCGCATTATTGTCATTTTGTTCTTACCAAGGTCTGAATTTAGCCAAATTGGGGTTAAAATCATGAAATTAAATTCTTAGTATTTCATTTACATGTTAATGTAAATTTGTTGATTAAATATGAATGTTTATTCTTGTGTTTATTCTTGTTAGATTTTCATTATTTTTAAGCGAAGGAATTTGGTTCAGAATGTTTTAACACTTTAGCATGATCTTTAAAATGTTTTCAAACTTGTTCTCTGTTTGTGAATGAAGTTCCCATCTGTTGAGTGGCCCTGCATGCCCATTATCCACACAGATAGATTTTCTCAGTTCCTCTTGGATCATTTCCCAGATTAGTAGATGGCACATTTCCCTACCAAGCCTATTCGAGCCCATTTTAACAAAATCTAGAGATTTTACTTCAGTCAGGATCGTTTGCCTGTATGACATGGGGCGGGGAGGTTTAAACCATGGAATTTAGGCACTGGGAGGTGAGACCAGCTGGTGAAGCGGGTGAGTACCGCCCACACTGTGCTGCAGCAGTGAGTGTGGTAGCTCGTGTAGTAGGGTGCAGAGGTTGTCAGTAGTCGCTTGTTAGACCGTCGCTTGTTAGACCGTCTCAATTATTGCCATTGTCCCGGACTGCTGCTGACCATGGTCTCCTCCAGAAAGAGAGCTTGTCACAAAAAGACTGCTGCAATGCAAACAGAGGCCCTGTCCCAAACCGTGGCTGTTCAGGTCTCTGGCTGCAGGGAGTGCCAGAGCCTGCTGCAGCCGGGGGAGGGAGGCAGGCATTCCACCTGTGTGAGGTGTGAGCAGGTACAAGATCTGCTCAGCATGGTGGTGAAACTTAGGGAGGAGGTCAAGACACTGAGGTCCATCAGGGAATGTGAAAAGGAGATTGACTGGTGGAGCAACTCCCTGACGTGCCACTCAGAAAGGCCAAAGAGGGATACCCCCCAAAAAGTGATGGAAGACCCGAGACAGCCCCTGCCCCGTCACTGTCGGGCACAGGCAGGGGACCAAAAAGATGACAAGGGTTGGAAGCAAGTTTCAGTTCGGAGTTACAGGCAGCTCCCTTCCCTACCTGCTTTGCTTCCCCAGGTGCCCCTCCGTAATAGGTTTGAGGCCCTGGATCTTGAAGAAAAGGTAGGTGAGCATGTGATACAAAGCCTGCCTACAAGGTCACACAGGAAGAGGCAGCTGCATCCACACCTCAGGACTGCCTCTGATAAGAAAGAAAGAAAGGTAATTGTAGTAGGTGATTCCCTTCTGAGAGGGACAGAGGTCCCAATATGCAGAGCTGACCCTCATCATAGGGAAGTGTGTAGTCTACCTGGAGCCCGAGTCAGGGATATCACTAGGGCACTCCCCAGCCTGGTGCACCCCACAGACTACTACCCACTGCTGGTCTTCCAGACAGGTGGGGAGGAAGCTGCATCCTGTAGTCTGAGGGGGATGAAGAAAGACTACAGGGCCTTGGGGCGGATGGTGAAAGAGTCTGGGGCTCAAGTGATTTTCTCTGCACTCCTTCCATTTTCAGATGATGACGTGGGATCAATTAGAAAAATTCAGTCCATAAATGATTGGCTTCAAGACTGGTGCTACAGGCAGGATTTTGGACTCTTTGATAACGACTGGTTTTATAAGGCTCCAGTCCAGACAGTGATACGTGGGAAAGGCTTATCTCGCAGGGGTAGAAGGATGCTGGGGCAGGAATCGGCAGGGCTCATTTGGAGAGCTTTAAACTAGATTTGAAGGGGGATGGGGTTGTAGCTGGGCTGGCACCAGTGGGGCAACACTCTAGAATTGATGAAGACCGGGAGGCTTCCCATCCCCATAGGGTGAAATCAGTGTGCTCAGCTTGCACCCTGAAATGCCTGTACACCAATGCGTGCAGCATGGGAAATAAGCAGGAGGAGTTAGAGACCTGTGTTAAGTCAGGAGATTATGATCTGGTGGCAATTACAGAGACGTGGTGGGACAGCTCGCATGACTGGAATATAGTCATGGAGGGCTATGTCCTTTTCAGGAAAGACAGGCCAGCCAGGCGGGGTGGTGGGGTTGCTCTTTATGTGCGAGAGCAGCTACAATGTACTGAGTTCTGTCCAGGGACAGAGGATGAGCGAGTTGAGAGTCTGTGGGTGAGAATTAAGGGGCAGGCTGGCAGGGGTGATACTGTTGTGGGTATCTGTTACAGGCCACCAGATCAGGGTGAGGAAGTTCACGAGGCGGCTGAGAGCGGCCTCACAGTCACAGGCCGTGGTCGTCGTGGGGGATTTTAACTTCCCTGATGTTTGCTGGAAGGACTACTCAGCAACCCAGCCACAGTCCAGGAGGTTCCTCCAGTGTACGGATGATAACTTTCTAATGCAAATGGTGGAGGAACCGACTAGGAGAGGAGCACTGCTGGATCTCACCCTCACTAACAAGGAGGGTCTGGTCGAAGCAGTAAAGGTTGAGGGCTGCCTCGGTTGTAGCGACCATGAAATGGTGGAGTTCAGGATCTCATGCGGCAGGAACAGAATAGCAAGTAGAATTGCAACCCTGGACTTCAGCAGGGCAAACTTTGGCCTTTTCAAACAATTGCTGGGGGAAATCCCATGGGCAAGGCTTCTCGATGGTAAAGGGGCCCAAGATAGTTGGCTAGCATGCAAGGACTGCTTCTACCAAGCTCAAGATTAGAGCATCCCGACATGTAGGAAGTCAAGGAAGAGGGCCAGGAGACCTGCGTGGCTAAATAAGGAACTGCTGGGTATGCTCAAGTGGAAGAGGAGAGTTTACAGGTCATGGAAGGAGGGGCTGGCCACTTGGGAGGAATATAAGGCTGGAGGTTGTCAGAGGATGTAGGAAGGCAGCTAGGATGGCTAAGGCCTCCTTAGAATTAAACCTGGCGAGAGGGGTCAAGGACAACAGAAAGAGCTTTCTCAAATATATGGCAGATAAAACCAATACTAGAGGTAATGTAGGCCCACTGATGAATGGGTTGGGTGCCCTGGTGACAGAAGATACAGAGAAGACAGAGTTGCTGAATGCCTTCTTTGTCTCTGTCTACTCTGCTGGAGGCTGTCCCGAGGAACCCCGTACCCCTGAGTCCCCAGAGGAAGTCAGGAAATTGGAGGAGTTTGCCTTAGTCGATGAGGAATGGGTTAGGGAGCAATTAAGCAATCCATGGGTCCAGATGGGATGCACCACCGGGTACTGAGGGAGCTGGCTGAAGTCATTGTAGACCACTCTCCATCATCTTTACCAAGTCTTGGGAAACGGGAGAGGTGCCTGAGGACTGGAGGAAAGCAAATGTCACTCCAATCTTCAAAAAGGGCAAGAAGGAGGACCCGGGTAACTATAGACCGGTCAGCCTCACCTCCATCCCTGGGAAAGTGATGGAACACCTTATCCTTGATGCCATCTTAAGGCATGTCAAGGATAAGAGGGTTATGAGGGGCAGTCAACATGGCTTTACCAAGGGGAAGTCATGCTTGACCAACCTCATAGCCTTTTATGAGGAAATAACATTGTGGATGGTTGGATGATGGCAGAGCGGTGGATGTGGTCTACCTTGACTTCAGCAAAGCATTTGACACAGTCTCCCACAGCATCCTCATAGCTAAACTGAGGAAGTGTGGTCTGGATGGTCGGGTGGTGAGGTGGACTGCAAACTGGCTGAAGGACAGAAGCCAAAGAGTTGTGGTCAGTGGGGTGGAGTCTAGTTGGAGGCCTGTATCTAGTGGAGTGCCTCAAGGGTCAGTGCTGGGGCCAGTATTATTCAATATCTTTATCAATGACCTGGATGAGGGAATTGAGTGTACTATCAGCAAGTTTGCTGATGACACTAAGCTGGGAGGAGTGGCTGACATGCCAGAAGGCTGTGCTGCCATCCAGCGGGACCTGGACAGGCTGGAGAGTTGGACTGTGAAAAATGTGATGAAATATAACAAGGGGAAGTGTAGAGTGTTACATCTGGGCAGGAACAACCCCAGGTTCCAATATAGGTTGGGGAATAACCTATTAGAGAGCAGTGTAGGGGAAAGGGAACTGGGGATCCTGGTGGACAGCAGGATGAACATGAGCCAGCACTGTGCCCTTGTGGCCAGGAAGGCCAATGGCATCCTGGGGTGTATTAGAATGAGGGTGGTCAGTAGGTCAAGATGGGTTCTCCTTCCCCTCTACTCTGCCCTGGTGAGACCACATCTGGAGTATTGTGTCCAGTTCTGGGCCCCTCAGTTCAAGAAGGACAGGGAACTGCTGGAGAGAGTCCAGCGCAGGGCGACAAAGATGATTAAGGGAATGGAGCATCTCCCTTATGAGGAAAGGCTGAGGGAGCTGGGTCTCTATAGTTTGGAGAAGAGGAGACTGAGGGGGGACCTTATTAGTGTATATAAATATATAAAGGGGGAGTGTCACGAGGATGGAGCCAGGCTCTTCTCAGTGACAACCAATGGTAAGACAAGGAGTAGTGGGCTCAAACTGGAACACAAGAGGTTCCACTTAAACTTGAGAAGAAACTTCTTCTCAGTGAGGGTGACGAAACACTGGAACAGGCTGCCCAGGGGGGTTGTGGAGTCTCCTTCTCTGGAGGCATTCAAAACCCGCCTGGACACATTCCTGTGTAACCTCATCTAGGTGTTCCTGCTCCGGCAGGAGGATTGGACTAGATGATCTTTTGAGGTCCCTTCCAATTCCTGATATTCCGTGATTCTGTGATTCTGTAATTAAATAATATATTTTAAAAAAACATTTGACTTGATACTATTCCATGGATTCCACTTCTTCAGTTTGTTTTGATTTGGTTTTAGCACAAAAAGCTACCACTGCAGGATACTGCTATACATAATGCTCTCTGCATTAAGGGTACTGAAAGAAAAAGCAGTGACTAAAGAGCTGTGAGGAGGAAAACCATAGCAACAAAGTAGGAAAAAATTATATGGCTTTCAAAATACCAGGGCCAATGAAACCCTGTCCTCCAAATAAGAAGTACTTCAACAGTCCAAGTAGAGAGTCAGAATGTCCGGCTAATGGCCTCGTACTCTCAGCTTGGGGGATTTTCACAAGTCAGGATCAGAATTGGTTTGTCCCCCAGCAAAACCTGGCCATTTCTTATTTCATTGGTGAAACCAAGCTTTGAGATGTAATCCTAAAATGATCATATAATATTTTTTCCATAATTATGTTCTGGATTGTTGAATCATGTGTTTTAGGTAGTCACAATGACTGTGGAAGAACAGACAAATAGCTCTGCCCAAAACCTTTAGTAAGTTTAGTAAACAGTGTTTGCATATCACAACAAAACCTAATCTCTCAGTTTAGGTGAGGGCTTACATTCCTCAGATATCACACAGATATACCCATAGTATTTTGTTTAGGCATAAACATAATTCAATATGCATAAGCCTTTTGTCTTTTCATTTCCACAAGAAGCAGGCTAAAGCAACTTTTCACAAGATGGGTGTGTGCCATATAGCTCTCTGAGCAGTTTTATTATGATGTTTGAAGTTTTGTTTTTGTTTGCTATATGGGCACATCCTGTAGCTTTGTGGCCTTTTCAAATATGCTATGGCAAATAACAGTCAATTTCTTATTGCTGTACAAGCAGCATGACAACGACCACAAATGGTTTCCGGTTTCTCATACATTCTGGAAAGAACAGTTCTGATACAATCAGAGTGACTCAAAAGGCTTTTGTATTTTGAAAACAGAGTTTGAAAACAAACAAAATAAAAATGGTAAAATTTAAATTATCTTCCTAATGTTTTTATGTGTTTTGCTGTTTCTTTAGGGTCCAGCTTATGTCTCCTCCTTTCTTCATCAAAAAAAGGATAATGCTTTCATATTTGTGTTATGAATTAGACAAGAAGAACTTCTTTAAATGCACTTTTCCTAATTTTTCATAGTAGACTATTAGTTCCATTTGAAGTATTGATTAACTTAGAGGCAGATATGTAATGCAAGCCACAAGATTTATTGGTGCATTCAGTCAATATATTTATTTATTCCAACAATTCTAGGAAAATATAATGGCTTCCTTAATAAGTATTTCAGTTTCTATTTGTGTGGGGTATTTTTTGGCTTTTTTTTTTTTTTTTTTTTTTTTAATTCTCTGTGTGTTGTGATAGCAGGTTCTAACTAGTTTATGACTTAAGACTTTTAATTTTTTGACACTGTCAGACTTTTTTGTGCATAATAAATGGAAATATGAATTACTGGCAGACACAATAATACTGTGCCAGAAAAAGATGCATGCATATTTATTACAAGAGAGTATTCAGCTTCCCATTAGCTTCAGGCAAAAGTATAAGAACCCCTGAGATTATATTAATGCATTACAATCTTAATGTTCATTATTCATTGTGGAAATTTATGACATCACTGCTCAGGCCTTTTCTGAAGGTTTCTGGGATGAGGGCATTACTCATACAAGTTAGTATTCAGTGATGTAGGCTAGATGGCTATTTTTGCTTGTTTTCTTTAACATACTGAGTTCACATCTTCCCAGCTCTCTACTTTCCCAAAGACAGAAGTGTGATCTCTAAACCCAGTGACTGCAGCACTGCACTCCAGTCACTTTTAAGGGTCAGATCATCTGTAACAGTTTAGCTCTTCTTGGAATGGCTAGAACTGTCCCTTTTGTCAGACGCTGCGATTTTCCTTTTGGCCAACAAGTAATTAGGATTTTCAGCATAGATTGTTAGATCAAGGAAGTAATGATTCAACATGTGTCATTCTTTCATTTGAGTAAAAAATCAGTATGCTTGGAACATAGGTTTCTTCCTATCAGTCAGCCTCACTTCTTTGCAAGTAAGATCATGTAGTGCATCCTTCTGGAAGACATATTTAAACATGGGGAAGACAGTGAGGTGATTAGAGACAGGAAGCATGGCTTCCACAAAAGCAAATTGTGCCTTCTTACAGAATAAGTGGCAAGCGTTTTAAACTAGAAGTGGGTAGATTTAGATTGGATATAAAGAAGAAATTTTTTTTATGATGAGGGCAGTAAGGTGCAAGCACAGGTTGCCCGGAGAAGCTGTGGATGCCACATCCCTGACCATGTTCAAGGCCAGATTAGGTAGAGCTTTGAGCAATCAAAAAATACGCCCCTGTCCCTAGCAAGAGACTTGGACTAGGTGATCTTTGAATGCAAAATACTTTCAATGCGAAACATTCTGTGACTACATGATTCTATGATAAGCATGAAGTAGTTTAGTTGGTAATCACTATTTTTCAAGCCCAAATTCTCATTTGGCCCTACCTGCACCACTAGGGATCTATTCTATTTTTTAATGAGTATTTTTTGACCTTGTTAATTTCTTGAACCTTGTTATGCAGTCTTTTCAAGTTTATTCCCTTATTCATAATGCAGAAGTAATTAGCATAAGTGCTCATTAGATTTAAGTACTCTCTAAGACTCTCTAATATAAACATTACTCAAAATGTGCTCATGTATATCACATGCATATGTAAATGAAAGCATTTTATATATTCCATATACTCCGATAATGTTTTAAACCTGGAGAAGCAAAATATATCACAGCAAATTTAGTTTAAATAAGACTGAGAGAGGTTCCAACAGATCAGCCAGATATTTTGAATTTATTTTTGCAAATATATATCAAAGTCGAATATGGCTTGTTTCTGGTTTTTATATAAATTAATCAAATGTTTTTACGTTATCATGATTTTGGTGTCTTAGGATACATATCTAAACCTTATTTTGTCTTTTATGTGATCTTACCTAGTAACCAAGACTAAAGTTATCAGACTGTTTCTTCACACTATGCTTAAGATTGTTAAAGATTCTTTTTGAATGAGTTATCTGCTTTTATAATGTTTCGAAATAAAAGATTGTTCCTGGTTGTTTAATTCTAAAAGTGGTTTAGCATACCATTTTCTACATCATATATGAGATTTTAAAGTTCATGTAATTTCAAGGCATTTATCTATGTAAATAAAATATATTGTTGAGTTAATTAAAAATAATCAAGTCACAGTAACCCTTCTACTACTTGAACATTGATAGTATCTTGCCAGTTAAGTAAAGATTATGCCCCCTTCATACTCCAACAATAAGAACTGACAATGAGAGATCACCATATCAGAGAACAACCAGCCCTTCCACTGAGCACCTCAGATGATGGACAAAAGAGTTTTGGGAAGAGAGTTACGCTGATTGTCTGTATATACCAGATTTATTTATGCTTTTAAATAATTTTTTTTGCTGTCCTTTTAACTTCAGAGAATTGCCCCACTTAGATGTCTGATGGGTTGACCTTGGATGGATGCTAGGTGCCTACCAAGCCTCTCTATTGCTCCCCTCCTCAGTAGGACAGGGGAGAGAAAATAAAATGGAAAATACCTTATGAGTCAAGATAAAGGGAGTTTAATAAAGCAAACAAAAGATTTTATTCTCTTCCTGCTTGGAAGGCTATGTACAGCCACATACTGGGAATCAGGACTTCTGTATGTATAGCAGTTGCTCTGGAAGACAAAAGTTGCAAATAACAAATCTTCTTCCTCCTTCCCCCTTTTCCCTTAACTTTTATTGCTGAGCAGACATTGTATGATATGGAATATCCCTTTGGGTCAGCTGTCCTAGCTATGCCCCTTCTAAGACCTTGCCCACCCCTAGCCTGCTGGTGAGGGGAAATACTAGATGGACAGCCTTGATCCTGCGTGAGCACTGTTCAGCAGTAGTCAAAACACAGTATCACAGTATGTTAGAGATTGGAAGGGACCTCAAAAGATCATCTAGTCCAATCCCCCTGCCGGAGCAGGAACACCTAGATGAGGTTACACAGGAATGTGTCCAGGCGGGTTTTGAATGCCTCCAGAGAAGGAGACTCCACAACCCCCCTGGGCAGCCTGTTCCAGTGTTCCGTCACCCTCACTGAGAAGAAGTGTCTTCTCAAGTTTAAGTGGAACCTCTTGTGTTCCAGTTTGAGCCCACTACTCCTTGTCTTACCATTGGTTGTCACTGAGAAGAGCCTGGCTCCATCCTCGTGACACTCCCCCTTTATATATTTATATACACTAATAAGGTCCCCCCTCAGTCTCCTCTCCTCCAAACTATAGAGACCCAGCTCCCTCAGCCTTTCCTCATAAGGGAGATGCTCCATTCCCTTAATCATCTTTGTCACCCTGCGCTGGACTCTCTCCGGCAGGTCCCTGTCCTTCTTGAACTGAGGGGCCCAGAACTGGACACAATACTCCAGATGTGGTCTCACCAGGGCAGAGTAGAGGGGAAGGAGAACCCATCTTGACCTACTGACCACCCCCCTTCTAATACACCCCAGGATGCCATTGGCCTTCTTGGCCACAAGGGCACAGTTTTGGCTCATGGTCATCCTGCCGTCCACCAGGATCCCCAGTTCCCTCTCCCCTACACTACTCTCTAACAGGTCGTTCCCCAACCTATATTGGAACCTGGGGTTGTTCCTGCCCAGATGTAACACTCTACACTTCCCCTTGTTATATTTCATCACATTTTTCACAGTCCAACTCTCCAGCCTGTCCAGGTCCCGCTGGATGGCAGCACAGCCTTCTGGTGTGTCAGCCATTCCTCCCAGCTTAGTGTCAGCAAACTTGCTGATAGTACACTCAATTCCCTCATCCAGGTCATTGATAAAGATATTGAATAATACTGGCCCCAGCACTGACCCTTGAGGCACTCCACTAGATACAGGCCTCCAACTAGACTCCACCCCACTGACCACAACTCTTTGGCTTCTGTCCTTCAGCCAGTTTGCAGTCCACCTCACCACCCGACCATCCAGACCACACTTCCTCAGTTTAGCTATGAGGATGCTGTGGGAGACTGTGTCAAATGCTTTGCTGAAGTCAAGGTAGACCACATCCACCGCTCTGCCATCATCCAACCATCCACAATGTTATTTCCTCATAAAAGGCTATGAGGTTGGTCAAGCATGACTTCCCCTTGGTAAAGCCATGTTGACTGCCCCTCATAACCCTCTTATCCTTGACATGCCTTAAGATGGCATCAAGGATAAGGTGTTCCATCACTTTCCCAGGGATGGAGGTGAGGCTGACCGGTCTATAGTTACCCGGGTCCTCCTTCTTGCCCTTTTTGAAGATTGGAGTGACATTTGCTTTCCTCCAGTCCTCAGGCACCTCTCCCGTTTCCCAAGACTTGGTAAAGATGATGGAGAGTGGTCTACAAATGACTTCCGCCAGTTCCCTCAGCACCTGCAGGTGCATCCCATCTGGACTCATGGATTTATGGATGTCCAGATTGCTCAGCTGGTCTCTAACCCATTCCTCATCGACTAAGGCAAACTGCTCCGTTGACCTGACTTCATCTGAGGTCACAGGGGTACAGGGCTCTTCAGGACTGCCTCCAGCAGAGTAGGCAGAGACAAAGAAGGCATTCAATAACTCTTTCATCTCTGTATCTTCCGTCACCAGGGCACCCATCCTGTTCACCAGTGGGCCTACCTCGCCTCTGGTGTTAGTTTTATCAGCTATGTATTTGAGAAAGCTCTTTCTGCTGTCCTTGACCCCTCTCGCCAGGTTTAATTCTAAGAAGGCCTTAGCCATCCTAGCTGCCTTCCTACATCCTCTGACAACCTCCAGCCTTATATTCCTCCCAAGTGGCCAGCCCCTCCTTCCATGACCTGTAAGCTCTCCTCTTCCACTTGAGCATACCCAGCAGTTCCCTATTTAGCCACGCAGGTCTCCTGGCCCTCTTCCTTGACTTCCTACGTGTCAGGATGCTCAGCTCTTGAGCTCGGAATAAGCAATTCTTGAATGTCAACCAGCTATCTTGGGCCCCTTTACCTTCAAGCAGCCTTGCCCATGGGATTTCTCTAACAATTGCTTGAAAAGGCCAAAGTTTGCCCTGCTTAAGGGTTGCAATTCTACTTGCTATTGTACTGGTCCTACCACACAAGATCCTGAATTCCACCATCTCGTGGTCGCTGCAACCAAGGCAGCCCTCAACCTTTACTGCTTCGACCAGACCCTCCTTGTTAGTGAGGATGAGATCCAGCAGCGCTCCTCTCCTGGTTGGCTCATCCACCATTTGCATGAGGAAGTTATCATCCATACACTGGAGGAACCTCCTGGACTGTGGCTGGGTTGCTGAGTAGTCCTTCCAGCAAACATCAGGGAAGTTAAAATCCCCCATGATGATCACAACCTGTGACTGTGAGGCCGCTCTCAGCTGCCTGTAGAAGGCCTCGTCAACTTGCTCACCCTGATCTGGTGGCCTGTAACAGACACCCACAACAGTATCGCCCCTGCCAGCCTGCCCCTTAATTCTCACCCACAGACTCTCAACTCGCTCATCCTCTGTCCCTGGACAGAACTCAGTACATTGTAGCTGCTCTCGCACATAAAGAGCAACCCCACCACCCCGCCTGGCTGGCCTGTCTTTCCTGAAAAGGACATAGCCCTCCATGACTATATTCCAGTCATGTGAGCTGTCCCACCACGTCTCTGTAATTGCCACCAGATCATAATCTCCTGACTTAACACAGGTCTCTAACTCCTCCTGCTTATTTCCCATGCTGCACGCATTGGTGTACAGGCATTTCAAGGAGGGAGCTGAGCTCACCGATTTCACCCTAGGATTATAGGAGGCCTCCCAGTCTTCATCAATTCTAGAGTGTTGCCCCGCTGGTGCCAGCCCAGCTACAACCCCATCCCCCTTCGAATCTAGTTTAAAGCTCTCCAAATGAGCCCTGCTAATTCATGCCCCAGCATCCTTTTGCCTCTGTGAGATAAACCTTTACCACGTGCCATCATCCAGACTGGAGCCTTATAAAACCAGTCGTTATCAAAGAGTCCAAAATCCTGCCTGCAGCACCGGTCTTGTAGCCAGTCGTTTACGGACTGAATTTTCCCATTCAGTCCTACATCATCACCAGAAGATGGAAGAAGTGAGAAGATCACTTGAGCCCCAGACTCTTTCACCATCCGCCCCAAGGCCCTGTAGTCTTTCTTCATCCCCCTCAGACTGCGGGAAGCAGCTTCCCCCCCACCTGTCTGGAAGACCAGCAGTGGGTAGCAGTCTGTCGGGTGCACCAGGTTGGGGAGCGCCCTGGTGATATCCCTGATCTGGGCTCCAGGCAGACTACACACTTCCCTATGATGAGGGTCAACTCTGCATATCGGGCCCTCTGTTCCTCTCAGAAGGGAATCGCCTACTACAATGACCCTTCTTTCTTTCTTATCAGAGGCAGTCTTGAGGTGCGAAGTCGACCGCCTTTTCCTTTGTGACCCTGTAGTCCGGCCTTGCATCACATCCTCACCTACCTCTCCATCAAGATCCAGGGCCTCAAACCTATTATGGAGGGACACCTGTGGAAGCAGGGCAGGAAGGGAGGAGGGTTGCTCACGACGCTGAACTGGAACTCGCTTCCAGCTCTCATCGTCTTTTTGGTCCCTTACCTCTGCGCGACAGCTACAGGGCAGGGGCTGTCTCGGGCCATCCCCCTCTGTCTGAGAGGGCAGGGGGTCCATCCCCTTTTGGGGGGTATCTCCCTGGAACCGTTCCGGCTGGCACGCCAGGGAGTTACTCCACCAGTCGATCTCCCTTTCACACTCCCTGATGGTCCTCAGCGTCTCGACCTCCTCTTTAAGTTCTGCCACCAAGCTAAGCAGATCTTCTACCTGCTCACACCTCACGCAGGTGGAATGCTGGCCTCCCTCCCTCAGCAGCAGCAGGCTCTGGCACTCCCTGCAGCCAGAGACTTGAACAGCCACGGTTTGGGGCAGGGTCTCTGTCTGAGTTGCTACAGTCTCCTTACTGCAAGCTCTCCTTCTGGAGGCGACCATATTGGTCAGCAGTCTGGGACACCAGCAACAGGGTCCGCAACACAACCTGCTTGTTCCTTCCTGAGCCTGGTGGGCAGTGACCTAGTGTGTCATCAAGTCCTTGCTAGTTACAAAAACACATCACTATGGGGGCTGCTCTGGGGAAAATTAACTTCATCTCAGCCAGATACAATACGATGTGAAATATTAATTTGACCTCATGAGTTGAAAGTCTACATACATTCAGAGAAACATATTAATAGCAAGGCCAACAAAATGGGATGAAAAAGAAGGTCCTGCCCATACTAGATAATATACACATTTCAGAACTATTAAGAGAATAAGAGAATATCTTGGATTATTTTCTCGATACACTAAGCTCAAAATAAAGCAGTTTTCATCAACTATAATTCAAGAAACTGTAGACCAGAATAAACTATTTTCTTCCTTTAGTGGAGGAATTACAGACTCTGAAAGTACACTTTTCTTACCTTTCCTAAGTTCACATTCTCTCTCCTCCTTTTTTTAGCCAACATCAACTCCTTCTCATATTAGTATCATTCAGAAGTGGAGAACACAGAGCACCTTGAGGGTGAATCAAATTACTTCACTTATTTTTCTTTCCTTGTATTTAATCATAGAATCATAGAATCATAGAATAGTTAGGGTTGGAAAGGACCTTAAGATCATCTAGTTCCAACCTCCCTGCCATGGGCAGGGACATCTCACACTAAACCATGCCACTCAAGGCCTCATCCAACCTGGCCTTGAACACCGTCAGGGATGGAGCATTCACAACCTCCCTGGGCAACCCATTCCAGTGCCTCATCACCCTCACAGTAAAGAATTTCTTCCTTATATCCAATCTAAACTTCCCCTGTTTAAGTTTTAACCCATTACCCCTTGTCCTATCACTACAGTCCCTAATGAAGAATCCATCCCCAGCATCCTTGTAGGCCCCCTTCAGATACTGGAAGGCTGCTATGAGGTCTCCACGCAGCCTTCTCTTCTCCAAGCTGAACAGCCCCTGCTTTCTCAGCCTGTCTTCATACGGGAGGTGCTCCAGTCCCCTGATCATCCTCGTGGCCCTCCTCTGGACTTGTTCCAGCAGTTCCATGTCCTTTTTATGTTGAGGACACCAGAACTGTACACAATACTCCAAGTGAGGTCATATGAGAGCAGAGTAGAGGGGCAGGATCACCTCCTTCGACCTGCTGCTCACGCTCCTTTTGATGCAGCCCAGGATACGGTTGGCTTTCTGGGCTGCGACCACACTCTGACGGCTCATGTTCATTTTCTCATTGACCAACACCTCCAAGCCCTCTCCGCAGGGCTGCTCTGAATCTCTTCTCTGCCCAACCTGTAGCTGTGCCTGGGATTGCTGTGACCCAGGTGTAGGACCTTGCACTTGGCATGGTTAAACTTCGTAAGGTTGGCATCTGCCCACCTCACAAGCTTGTCGAGGTCCCTCTGGATGGCATTCCTTCCCTCCAGTGTATCAGCCGAACTACACAGCTTGGTGTCATTGGCAAACTTGCTGAGGGCACTCTCAATCCCACTGTCCATGTCACCGACAATAATGTGGAACAAGACCAGTCCCAACACCGATCCCTGAGGGACACCACTCGTTACCAGTATCCAGCCGGACATCAAGCCATTGACCACAACTCTTTGCGTGTGGCCATCCAGCCAGTTCTTTATCCACCAAGTGGTCCACCCATCAAATTGATGTCTCTCCAATTTAGAGACAAGGATGTTGCGTGTGACAGTGTCGAACACTTTGCCCAAGTCCAGGTAGATGACATCAATTGCTCTACCCCTATCCATTAGTTCTGCAGCCCCATCACAGAAGGCCACCAAATTGGTCAGGCAGGATTTCCCCTTAGTGAAGCCATGCTGGCTGTCATCAACCACCTCCTTGTTTTTCATGTGCTTTAGCATGCCTTCCAGGAGAATCTGCTCCAAGATTTTGCCAGGCACGGAGGTGAGACTGACTGGTTTGTAATTCTCCAGGTCATCCATTTTTCCCTTCTTGAAAATGGGGGTTATATTTCCCTTTTTCCAGTCTTCGGGAACTTCACCTGACAGCCATGATTTTTCAAATATGATGGCCAGTGGCTTAGCAACTTCATTCGCCAGCTCCTTCAGGACCTGCAGATGGATTTCATCAGGTCCCATGAACTTGTGTACGTTTAGGTTTTTAAGATGGTCTCAAACCAGATCCTCTCATACAGTGGGCCTCATTCTTACAGTCCCTGCGTCTGCCTTCCAAGACTTGGGTGGTGCAGTCAGAGCCTTTGCCAGTGAAGACCGAGGCAAAGAAGTCATTAAGAACCTCAGCCTTCTCCAAATCCAGGGTAGCCAGTTCTCCCAATAGCTTCCGGAGGGGGCCTACGTTGTCCCTAGTCTGTCTTTTATTCCCTACGTACCTATAGAATCCCTTCCTGCTATCCTTAACATCCCTAGCCAAGTTCAATTCTAACTTCATGCAGGCATCTATTTATTTCCTACTGACAAGAATCAGGAAAGAGTTAAGAAAAGTTTTGACATGAAGAATTTAAAAAGAGTCAGGACACTATATTGTCTGACATTCTCTCAACATTTGCTCTGTGGTAATTTTCTACTCTCAGATCTGTTTGAGGTACATTTGAAGTGCAGACTTTAGCTATCATTTTTCATTACTTACATATGTTAAACTTTCTTACTGGGTGAGCTTTATTCTTCACTTTGTTCTCTTAAGCTATCATTATTCTTTTGGTGTTTAAGTATGCACATCTTTGTCCTCAGGTGTTCAAATACCTATCAGGTTGGCAGCCATTCTGCTAAGGATAATAGTAAAATGATATAGTAAACAGTACTAGCACACAGTCTTTCAGAAGGTTCTTGAAAGGCACAAATTAGAGATCCTTTATATATACATTTTAAAAAATGTTCAATTTGCTATGCAGTTATAATTCTACGGAAACATTATCCTTTATTTCTCAACAAGCTGAACTGGCAATCTGTGTCCTACATTGAGGCTAGATTATTTTACAGCTCCCCTTCTATGTTGTCAACCTGTGTTAATTGAAATGTTTATAAAATGCTCATTCTGAAATATTGCATCTTAACACTGTAATAGTTCTTTAATGAGTCCTCTATTTTATTAATAAAATGATTTATAGAAATATTTAATCTCACTGATTTACCATTAGCATTAATGAGTCTAGTTATTAAGCACGATATTTCAGAATGCCACAAAAATACTAACCCTGTAAAACATGCAGTGTCTTGTACTAAGTTATTTTGCATTTAGAGGGAATCAATGGTGTTGAAATGTTAGTTTTTCCTTAGTGAAACAGAGTTATTCATTAGCATAGAACCAGATAATTTTTTTACATAATTTCCCTGTCATTATTATCAGATTTTATCCAAATAATTTAGCAAAAGGCCAATCACAAAAAGTAATTCCAGATACTGAAAATAGAATGTGTAACCCGTCAGTAGAAAAAAAAGTATTTCCATTGTCTTTGCCTATTAAGCAAAGACTGCTTGACTATCAACTATTAGTAGGAATCTGATTCTTCGTTACCTCTAATCTAATTTCTTGAGAGAAATAATTTTCTTACACATTGTAGGATATTACAAGACATTTTAAAATAATACAACAGTTGCTCCTCTTTATATGTACCTTCACATGGTTGTACAAAGAAAATGCTATTAGTTAGAGAGTTTTCATCCAGTCTCATGTATCAGGAAGCACATAAAATGATCACTTTATCTTGGGAGTAGCTTTCTACCATGATGAGTTCAGTAAAGAAGCTGAAAAAGTGACTTTCAGAGTTCTGAAAGGTATCAGAAAGGTGGGAAATTTTTGAATAATAAAGGCAATCAATTTTTGGTGAAAGTATTTGCTTTTGTTTTTTCCTTTTTTTTAAAAAAAAGCAATAGAATGAAGCCTTTCCACAAAACCCACCAGAATCTCTAGAAATTTGGTTTGATATGTATTTGCGGTAAGGTTAACCAACACCTCCCTAGATGTCTCTGAGGGACACTAGACCTTCTGGGAGATGTCATGGACCTTCTGAGAGATGTCATAGACAAGTGTGTATGTGACATATCTTATTTAAGTAATGAATAACCAGAGTATTCAGTGAGTTTGTAAGCTCTTTCTGTTGTTTTAGGTTCATTTGGAAGTTTGCCCATTTTTTTCTGCTTTAGGGTCTCACTTCTCCTGAAAGAGTGAAGTGGTGCCATCACATCTGTGATTAGCAGAGGGCATTCATGTAGGATTACCTGCAGGCAGGGGCCTATGTCTTCTAGAGAAAGATTCAATTACATAGAGAGTAACATATGCATTATTGTAAAATTCTGTTATTTGAAATGGTGGATTAGACCATAGTTTTTATAGGAAAAAGGACTTATGGAAGAGCCTTTTTTTTTTTTTCTGGAGCAAGTTTTCTCTGACTAGGCTGACGTACATGCGTTGATTTCACCAGAACATAACACACTGTCTAGTGCTAATGGGAGGAGATAGCAGGAAGCATAAAAGCTCCCTTTTCTGCAGTGTGGATAATTGTCTGATCTGAACTGTCTTCATGTGCAGAATTAACTTTTTACATTGATCTGAAGTAAATCCAGGCAGTCAGGCTATAATCTGTATTTATTCTCTATTGCTGCATTCTAAATTTGCTGCATCTATTTTTCCTGTACTTTGAGGCATTTCTGGCTGATCTGAGGATGATAAGATGCTGCCTGTACTTCCATTGTTATTTTCATTATTTCTTTTATTATTGTTCTTATTTCTACTGCTAAAATATTGTAATTTAAGGGAAAAAGAAAAGTGTTAACTCTACTTGTTTTGTTTATTGTATTTAAACACAAAACAAGAAAAAAAGGTATGTTGAAGCTCAGAAACATGAGAACAGAGTGCAAAAACCCTCAGAAATAAATATTTTCTAGACAATAGTAGCTTATTAAATTAGGCCATAGTTGCTGTTTTTTCTCCTAGCTGCTTCCTTGGTGTTTTCTGTGAGGAGAAGCAGCCATTATCCTTCCCAATAAAAGACAGAACTGAAGGGAAAGCTGATGACTTTAATTAATTTTGCTACACTCTTTATGAGTGAGTGTGTATGGATATGCGTGGATGTTGATGATGAGGTGCTTTCATTTTTAAGAGCGTGCTCTGTACCTTTCATCTGTGTATTTAGATAAAGTTTTTTGGGAATATATGATACTTTAACCTTAAGCTGTCAAAAATGAAATTCCAAAGTATTCAGCAGCACAAAATAGCATAAAAAATGCTTTGCCATTATTTATGTGTGCTTGCCAGTTTGTAATGTTAATGTATGACATGTCATAATAAAGCACTGAAATGAACACAGCTACACAAAAAAGTGAAGCTACATGGCCACAGACACTGCAATACTTTTGATTCCTCCCTGTCTCCCTCTTCTATTCACACACACACACATTTGTAACACACACACACACTCACATAACACACTCACATCACTTTGTAACAGTGATCATGTTATAAATATGCTATTTAACAGCATACAGATATGATATACATTACAGCCTTCCAAATAATTACAAAGAAAATAGTAAAAGCTGCTTTATGTTATTCCAGTCGTATTTTCCATTGACCTTAGTTAGCATCATAAGGCTCAACACCTTCTGAAATCCAGGTATATATCTGATTTTCCCCTTCCTTACAGTTTCATCACTAAATGTCTTTTAAAGTCTTTATATATTTATTTATAAATATGTGTATAAAGTCTTTATATAAAATATATATAAATGTGTATATATAAATATATTAAATTATTTATATATTTATATGAATATATATGTATATTTGTGCATGTGTATGTTCATATATCTGTTTCTTAACATAGAAAAATGCATGAACTTTTCTTACCCCCCTTACTTATTTGACATGAATAAATATACAGAATACGTAAATAAATATAATAAACAAAGCAAGACACTTCATCTGATAAATTTAATCAAAATTAATGTTTATTGTGGGAAATCCATTCACAATAAATCACTAAATCACAAGGTTTTACAGCATTCATGAGAGAAGACAGTATGTCTGATTATTTCATACTTGTTAAAGGAAATTTCTCTGCAAAGAATGAATTAAGTGGAAAAAAAAAAAATAAAATCCGACCAAACTTGTTAAAAAGAATATCAATAAAAAAAATCCCTGTGTTAAATAACTTTCCTTTTTAGCTGTTGACTTGACAGCTAATTTCTGTCGCAATACCAGAGTGGAAATAACGTTAAAGTTTAGGGCTAGTAGTCTAAAATATGTGACGCTTTAATAAATCAATGAAAAAAGAACATTTAAAACTTACTTACTTTAGCATTAGGACTGGTTTTCAACCAGTTTTCAATATTGTACTTGCACTAGGTCAGATATTCTCCTAATTTTGGTGGAGCCAAGTTCGTATGAATATCTGTTATATAATCTGAACTTTGTTCCTCCACCATTCCAAACTTAACAGTTTTACAGAGAATTTATTTTCAAAACAAATTTAGTCACCTGGGTATAATAGTAGTTTTCTTTTTTTTTTTTCTTACTAACACATGAGATTGGTTTTTCACCACGAGTAGATTTTCCTTCATTTCCACTTTTAATTTTTTGTCTTTATTCTTTCATGTTTCATGCTTTAAAGATGCTCATTCTACATAGTGTCCAGCTTTGTTCGCAAGATTATTATTCTATTGCAAGCATTTGTTTACATTAAAATTAACAATACTATTTCTGTGAGCCTAATAAACAAAAATGTAACAAAGAGAATAGTCGCAATTACCCAGATGACTTTCCTTAATGTATTACGTGGAAGACAATTGAATATTGTAATTATATGCAAATATTAAATCATACAAATTACACATGTATGTGCACACACATGCACAGAAATGGCATATACTTAGTAACAGGTTATGAGCATACAAAAGAAGAATAGACAGGCAGAGGAATATATGGTTTCTAAATGCTAGTCCATTGTTTGAAAGCAAAAATTGAACATATCTGTGTGAGTGACCTATCTTTACTGGAGAGCATTAGAAAAAGCAAATGCCTTGAATGCATTTTACAATTTCTTTCATTAGCCTGTAGATTTTTTTAAGGCTTGCAGAGGCTTTGGACATTCAGTGAAATACTGCTAAGATGTTTTTTGCTGTGATGTCTCTATGAGGATATAGATTTCAACACATTTCAGGATACATTTTGATACTACCTATTGAAATCGTTACCTCCTGTCATCCCAAAATATTATCAAGGAAAGCAACCGACTCATGCAGGAGAGGGCATTACACTGGCCATTCTCAATCCAGAATTGCATCTTCTCTTCTCATTGCATCTCTCTAAGGTGATCAGTCCCGCACTGACCTCAAGTGCTGATTATGGCAGCCATTATATGCTGTTGCTATGGCCACAGATATCATGCTCTAAATCCACAGATGTTGCTTTTCCGAGTATTTTCTACATGTCTTATGCTTTAATTTTAAAAGGAAAGCAAATTCTCTGAACTGACCTTGTATTTAATTTGTGAAAAAATATAAGGAGCAATGCAGATAAAATGTGTATTTTATTACCTCTTAGACTTTTAATATCTCTTAAAAGTTATTTTGTTATCTCTTAACATATGTCTGAATAGAACTGTCACACGTTAACATTTCAACAATCTTTTCTACATTAGAATTTTAACACAGGTTAACAAAGGTCCTCAACAGCATGATCAGCCAAGCAAAGTTCCTGGGTTAGCAAAGCAAGGGAGTTAAATATCATGAGAAAGTAGGACCTGAAGGTTCTGTATGTTCTATCCTTTGCCATGAATCAAGGAAACGGAAATACCTTTTAAAATATTATTTAAGGTACATCTTAATATTAGCTAGATTTCTGTTAGATACTAGCTAAATTTTGTCTAGAGGCAAGTTTCTTTGCAATTTAAATCCTCTAGAAAATTAAGACTTTTTCTTAATATATACCCCATGTATCCATTCTTACAGCAGCTTACAGATTCATTTGTGCAGAATATATATTTATTTGTGGCAATTCATTTTTAGGCCAAACTCAGCTCGTATCTTTATATGGTTAGACAGTTAAAGTCAAACTCTTATTGTTCTCTTAAAATGGTTTTTTCTTTCCTACAGAAAACCCTAACCCTAGTAGCCATTCTCTGCATCTGCTCTAAGCCAAATGTAATCAATCTTTCTTCGTTGTGCACCAGCAGAGATATATTTTCTGTATCACACAAGTTCTCAGAATTTCTTTTCTAAGGAAACGAATACTCCTCCAACTCTCAGAAAAACATCTAACTAACCGTCCTAATGTAAAATGTTAGGCCTTTTCATCCATCTCCAGCTGAATGGACCTGAAAGGTGTGAATGTCTGATTCAACAAAACCGAAACCCATGGTGCTAGAAAATGAAAATTGATTGGTGGTCTTACAAGAAAAGCCTATCAGTGCTATTTAATTGAAACAGACCATAAAATGGAATATTCTAAGACAATGCTTTTTGTAACTAAAAAGGTCATAATATATTGTTCAGTATGCCACAGATTTCATAAATAACTTTTCCAGTATCTACCAAGTAGCCAAGGACTCTGCACAATGGAACTTAGTCCTGTGATAACTTAAGTAGAGATAGAGCAAAAAAAATACCCCACAAGTTTAAGATGTCTGACATTAGAATAGGATGAAGTGTAGTAAAAAATAAAGTAGGAAAATAAAAAATCAAGTCCCTTTTAGACCATCTTTAAACAAATAATTGAAATATCTATTTCTTAATATTAAGCAGCTGCCATTTTCTCAGAAAAATCAGTGTTGCCATTCTAAAGCCTTTTTTGTCTCTGTTGAGGACTTGAAAACATCACTGCAGAACGTGCAAAAACAAGATCTCAGATTTATGGTCAGTAGCGGGGACACATGCATGGAAAATTTGAATCTCATCCGTTATGGATGGATTTATTTGAATGAGTAGCTTGAAAATACCTCTTATATATAATGTGCTAAATCTTAAAGTTTTCCATCTTTAAAACCTCATGTTCAAATGGTCACAGGGCCAAATTTAGATTAGATGCGAGAATGTACTGCCATAAAAAAGACTAATGGTATAGTGAAGAAATCTTTTTAGAAATTCCAACATAAAAGTGGCTGACATAGCAACAGTTGAAAAATTCGAGGTCCTATATATCCTTAAATGAGTCAATTTTCATAAGAACCAAAGCCCAGTTCTGGTAATGTTAAAATCAACAGATTCACTGATCCTAACTGCAGCATGATGAGGACACGACTCCAAGAACAGACGTGTTATTAGTAAATGCACAGAATTATATTTGGCCTTAAATAATCAGTGAATCATAGAATCATAGAATAGTTAGGGTTGGAAAGGACCTTAAGATCATCTAGTTCCAACCTCCCTGACATGGGCAGGGACATCTCACAATAAACCATGCCACCCAAGGCTCTGTCCAACCTGGCCTTGAACACCGCCAGGGATGGAGCATTCACAACCTCCCTAGGCAACCCATTCCAGTGCCTTACCACCCTTACAGTAAAGAATTTCTTCCTTATATCCAATCTAAACTTCCCCTCTTTAAGTTTGAACCTGTTACCCCTTGTCCTATCACTACAGTCCCCAATGAAGAGTCCCTCCCTAGCATCCTTGTAGGCCCCCTTCATCTACTGGAAGGCTGCTCTGAGGTCTCCATGCAGCCTTCTCTTCTCCAGGCTCAACAGCTTGTCCTCATACGGGAAGTGCTCCAGTCCCCCAATTATCCTCGTGGCCCTCCTCTGGACTTGTTCCAGCAGTTCCATGTCCTTTTTATGTTGAGGACACCAGAACTGTACACAATACTCCAAGTGAGGCCTCACAAGAGCAGAGGGGCAGGATCACCTCCTTCGACTTGCTGCTCACGCTCCTTTTGATGCAGCCCAGGATACGGTTGGCTTTCTGGGCTGCGACCACACACTGCCGGCTCATGTTCATTTTCTCATCGACCAGCACCCCCAAGTCCTTCTCTGCAGGGCTGCTCTGAATCTCTTCTCAGCCCAACCTGTAGCTGTGCCTGGGATTGCTGTGACCCAGGTGTAGGACCTTGCACTTGGCATGGTTAAACTTCATGAGGATGGCATCTGCCCACCTCACAAGCGTGTCGAGGTCCCTCTGGATGGCATTCCTTCCTTCCAGCATATCAACCAAACCACAGAGCTTGGTGTCATCGGCGAACTTGCTGAGGGCACACTCAGTCCCACTGTTCATGTCACCAACAAAGATGTTGAACAAGACCAGTCCCAACACCGATCCCTGAGGGACACCACTTGTTACTGGACATTGAGCCATTGACTACAATTCTGTGTGTGCGGTCATCCAGCCTGTTCTTTATCCACTGAGTGGTCCACCCATCAAATTGATGTCTCTCCAATTTAGAGACAAGAATGTTGTGTGTGACAGTGTCGAACACTTTGCACAAGTCCAGGTAGATGACATCAACTGCTCTACCCCTATCCATCAGTTTCGTAGCCTCATCATAGAAGGCCACCAAACTGGTCAGGCAGGATTTCCCCTTAGTGAAGCCATGCTGGCTGTCACCAACCACCTAGTCCTGAGGACAACTCCAAGATGAAGGGTGTGTAAATGAGTTCTGGAGCTATGACTACATTCTCTGAAAGGGGTATATGGAAGCGGGTATATGAAAGGGTATTGCTGCATCAGTCCCACCGCTTATGTCAGAAGTTGTAATTGGATGGGTACAAGAATGGTGTATTAGAGGATATTTGGATATGAGAGCTAGAAGACAGGGGTCCTGACTTGGGTCGGTCTTGATTTGCAGAGGTCTGTAAGAACACAAGTCAAATTCGGAACAGCTCTCACTCAGTTTCTGCTCTGCACTTGGGTGAAATGAAACTGATGTGGTCTGCTTTTATGACGTGGTCTGCTTTTATGGCATGGTCCTCTTTTGTAAGTTGGGGATGTGCCAGATCTGTATTAACCACATTTCTTTACTAGTCTTACTTGGAAACTTTATTCTTTCCTTTTTTGACAGTCTTTGGACTATCACAAACAATGTATTCATCATGTAGCTTACTGCTTGAAGTACCCGAATGTCTTTGTCTTCAATAGAAGTCGCAATTACTTTACCAATAAGAATAGATCTGATGAACAAATACAGACAGACACTACTCTGTCTGCTAACGTTTATACTACCTTTGGATTTTAAAGAAGCAGCACACAAGACCTGCACTGAACACCAATTTCATCTGCAGCTGATAGAAAACCCCTCGCCTGATACAGATCCAGCACTGTAGAAAAAAAAGATGCAAAATGAAGTCTCATTATTTATTTCCTATCTAGTCCTCCACTAGAGATTGGAAGGGTGTAAGCACTTTGCCCTCAAAAAGAAGTGTGCTGTAATAGATATTTCCTTGGAGTTACTGAAGGATCTCTTCTGGATGAGTTCTGAGACTGAAAGAGTTCTTCTGTAAATAGATCTGCTCAGTGTGATTGAGCATCTGTGACCTCCCATGATTAAAAAAATGGTAAAGAGTGTTCCTGTTTCTGTCTTTGTCAAATGCTGAGTAAATAATAGTTCAGACTTTCCTTGCTTGCCACCTACACTCCCTCACATATTTATCTCTACATTTCGTTGAAGGAGGAAGACACACTATCTTATCTGTCCTTAAGAAATTCAATTGACAAGGGATTTTTATTATATAAATATAGAAAAATACCATTGATATATTAAGAGGGTAAAAATTCCTGGGCTGTAATAAAATTAAATGGAATCTGTATCACCTCCTGCCCTGTCTTGCTATTGACAAATAGGTTGGATCAGCCTAAACAATCACTGGTGTCATCTCTATCTGCTTACTGTTATTCAAGAAAAATGTCTTGCTGAGATAAATGATTGCTATCTCCTTCAGAAAGGCAGGGAAGAGAAAAAAAAAAACCACAAACCTAAAACCCAAACCAAAACATGTTAAGTCTTTTAAACTGCTGTAGGCAGTTAGAATATCATGTGAAAATTTCTTAACCTCCTTCGAAAACAGTGAAAATGGATGAATTTGAATGCCTGTTCTGTAAGGAAGATAATTGACTATTTAGATTGAAGAACGTATTCTGAGAAATCTGTAGCTGTGAGAATGGTGATACTGAAACAAAGAAAGTATGAAGCAGAGCTGCTCAGGATTGTGAAAACAGCCCTCTGTGTAGTAACGGCAAAGTCCGCTGGGAAAGGGTAGAATTAATTTTTGTCATTGTCTGTGGGGAATGCAGCTAAAGTGTGATATTTTTCCTCATCACTTCAAACCGCCTCAAGCCAGTGTGTGCTTCGTGTGTGTTGCTATCCCCCGTTATACAGTACACAAAAATAAGGTGATGAAAAAGAAAAAAAACAATATCCATCTAGGCACTCCTATATTAAAGGTGGTCTTAGGAGTTCTGTGATATAAAGGATGCACTGTATTTCTGTAGCTTCCAAGTGGTCCACCAATGTCACATGTTGTAAAAGACAGGATGAGTTTGTGGATCTATCATTTGGCTTTTCACCTGTGTTAAACTTTCCCACAACAGTTTTGTAGTCTCAAAACTTTCCTTCTTGAGACATTATAGCTTGCATCTTTGCCTTTAAAATGTGATTTAGCATTCTCAACTGTTTGTCTTTATGACTGAAGAAAAAGCTGGACAACAACTTTATTAAATGTTATTATTGCTAAATTACAAATAAGCCTACGTATTTTTCTTTTTATAATCTTAAAGCAGCTTTCCCATTATTTAGAGAAGAAATTTTTAAAAATCTGCATTAACTCCCTTTAAATTGCTATAAAACTTTGAAAAAAAAATATAGACAGGATTTAGAGAAGTGCTGCCTCAACACAAATGAAATTATTACTTGTGTGAAACACACTTCGGAGTGCATCACATATTACTAAGTCTGGAATGGAAAATCGATCACACCAATAATAAAACTGAAGTTGTATCTTGAAAGAGTAATAGATCCTGAGCAAAACCTAGTTATTTTTCTTCCTTTTTATCTTTTTTCTGTAGCACAACAAAACTTAGGACATTTCTGAGATGGAGAAAAGTAGATACATAGTGCTCTGAGGTATTGGAAAATAGTGGAAAATCCAAGAATCATGCTGTCACTTCTATTTTGTATTGTTATTTCCATCATGAGTTAGAAGTTCAACTTTTTGCTCTGTGACTGGATCTTAAATTAAACCTTGCTGGAGTTAAATTTGTTAGTAAGTCAATGTCAGAAGTTCAGTCTGGCTTTGTAGATCCCAGCTATTTAATCAGTTTGTTCTTGTGCTGTCTCTTAAAACAAGGTCAATTCCTTACTACTAGCCCAACTCCTGTCAGGATACCACTTGCGCTCACCTTGCCATACAGCTGCCTTCTTTTTCACTCTTTTCCTGCTCACCTTTGGGCTGGGAGATCCTGCTTTTTGAATTATCTATCTTGTTAATAACAATGGAAAACCCAATATAAAATTTGTGCACCTCAGCAGCTAATCTGTTTTCACAGACTAGTAGCGTTTTCATGGATGTGACTAGTCTATGAGTACACCATGAGGAGCATGCCAAAGTAATACACATCTTATTTAGGAAGGTTTGCTTTTCTCCTGGAACCATCTGGATGCTGCCCCTCTACTCTGCTCTCGTGAGACCTCACTTGGAGTATTGTGTGCAGTTCTGGTGTCCTCAACATAAAAAGGACATGGAACTGTTGGAACAAGTCCAGAGGAGGGCCACGAGGATAATCGGGGGACTGGAGCACTTCCCGTATGAAGACAGGCTGAGAAAGCAGGGGCTGCTCAGCTTGGAGAAGAGAAGGCTGCGTGGAGATCTCATAGCAGCCTTCCAGTATCTGAAGGGGGCCTACAAGGATGCTGGGAATGGACTCTTCATCAGGGACTGTAGTGACAGGACAAGGGGTAACGGGTTCAAACTTAAACAGAGGAAGTTTAGATTGGATATAAGGAAGAAATTCTTTACTGTGAGGGTGGTGAGGCGCTGGAATGAGTTGCCCAAGGAGGCTGTGAATGCTCCATCCCTGGTGGTGTTCAAGGCCAGGTTGGATAGAGCCTTGGGTGGCATGGTTTATTGTGAGATGTCCCTGCCCATGTCAGGAAGGTTGGAACTAGATGATCTTAAGGTCCTTTCCAACCCTAACTATTCTGTGGTTCTATGATTCTATGATCTGTCTCTCTCACAAGCAAGAAAACTGGAATGAAGACAGAGGAAATGGAAACAGTAACATTCTCACAAGAAGATTAATGAAATGTTTTAGAAGAATGTTATAAATAAGGTGGGCATTTAATACAATAGCATAAAACCTAATAAACATTATATGTATAGCCTGACAGGGCAAGAAAGAAACATATGCATGTGTTACTCCTTGAAGTTGATAGTTCCTATTCAGCTGGGTTCACGCTGGCACACTGAATCCCACCCTTGAAAAGAAACATGTCATCATAAGAAGGCATCGGTTTGGATGAAAATGCCAGCAGGACTTCAGGCCACTTAGAGAGGAAAATCATATTTGCAAAGTGTCCTGGGTTCAGCAGTAGCAGTCATTTTTCTCCTTCTTAGTAGCTGATGCAGTGCTGTGGTTTTGAATTTCAGCCTGGGAGCAGCGCTGATAACACCGATGTTTTTAGTTGCTGCTAAGACATGTTTACTCTGAACAAGGACTTTTTGAGACTCATGCTCTGCCAGGGAGGAGGGGAAGCTGGGAGGAAGCAGAGACAAGACACCTGACCCAAACTAACCAAAGAGGTATTCCATACCATTGCAAGTCATGCCCAGCAGAGAAAAAGGAGGGAGTTACTCGGAAGAGTGAGATCACTGCTCGGGTCAGGTTGGGTGTCGGTCGGCGGGTGGTGAGCGGTTGTATTCTCTCCCCATGTTATTTCCCTTATCATTATTGTTATTGGAGGTAGCAGTAGTGGTTTGTGTTATATGTTAGTTACTGGACTGCTTTTATCTCAACCCGTGGAAGACATTCTTTCGACTCTCCTTCCCATCCCTCCAGGAGCTGGGGGAGGAAGGGTGGGGAGTGAGCGAGAGGCTGCGTGGTTCTGGGTTGCCGGCTGGGCTTAAATCACGACAGTTCTTTTAGGTGCCCAACATGAGGCACAAAGGGTTGAGATAATGCCAGATCTGACTGGAGTGTGTCTAATCATATTTTGTGATGAGTATTTATTGTTTCGGATTAATAGTCACGCGTCACAATGCTTATTTATTGGCTCTCAGAATTGTTGCTCTTGATCTTGGAGTTTCAGCATGTTGTACCTTACTTATAGCTGTTATTTGCTGTCTTACTGTTTATCAGCTGGAGGCCTTGGGCTGAGGTTCTTGTTTGACTGTACTTTATGGTAATAACTTGTAATACAATAGAATCATTGATCATGAAACTGATCTGGCTTGCATTCCCATGTGGTCACCACCTTTATACTTTGGGAGGTATAAAAGTGTTTAGCAATTACGCATCTTTTTTCCGCTCTTCAAGTGGCCAAACTATGAAGGAGACATTCCTTTACCTTCCCAGCTCCCCCACCAGACCATTTACAGCATCATTTGAGAGTTCTGAAGGTTTTGAATGGCTTTTGAGTACCCTTGAGACCTGCCTGCTGATTGTGATGGGGATCACCATGGTGACATGCATACAATGTGTTTTACCCACCCTTTTGTCTAATCTCGAAAGTTAAGCAGAGTCAGGGTTGGGCCTTGTCTAGGGTTAGACAATAATATAGGAGGACCAAGAGATTTTCCCTGAGGCTGGACAGTCATGAGTGGCAGGGTGTGTGGGGTAGTATGGGCAAGTATCTAGGCCAGTGGGCCCCTTCAGTGCTTTGGAACTTCATCACTGAACAAGTGCAAAATCTAGAAAAATTAGTACAACCTTTAAATGAGGTATGTTGTCATCCCGGTCACAACAGAGAGGGACAAATCATGGCACTGTGCTGGGTCAACACTGAACTGTGCTTACAGAGCCCTGTTCAACACCATCCAGCACCTTCAAATGGAAAAAAAGGTCTCTGGATCTGATAGCAAAGCAGCCAACAATGCAGCTACTCTGATTGCAAATACAGCAGCTACTCCGCCTCCAAGTACAGCAGCTACACCAACGCTAGTGACAAATACAGCAGCTACTCAAACTCTGACTGCAACAGATAACGCAGCTATTCCAACTCCAAGTACAGCAGCTACACCAGCCCCAGCGACAAGTACAGCAGCTACTCAAACTCCGGCCGCAACAGACAGTGCAGCTACTCCAGCTCCAAGCACAGCAGCTACACCAACACCAGTGACAAGTACAGCAGCTACCCAAATCCCAACAACAGATACTGCAGCCACTCTGACCACAGTGATAATCACTGCAGCAAAACCAGAGAACTAATTCCTGCCAATATCGGTTGCCCCTGTATGCAAGGGGAAAAGCAAAAAAGAAGCAAGAAAGATGAAGCAAGATGAAGAAACAATGTACTCACCACCTGGGAGAGCATCTCACCAGGAGTTATTATTACATGAATCAGAGGAAGAAGAGGAAGAAGAGGCGACATCTCGACCCTGGACCTCAACTGAGCTACGGAATACACAAAAAGATTTTACCCAGCAACCAGGGGAGAACATCATCACCTGGTTGCTCTGATGCTGGGACAATGGGACTGACAGTCACGAACTGGAAGGTAGGGAAGACAAGCAGCTGGGATCACTTGCTAGGGAAGGGGAAATTGATAAAGAAATTGCAAAAGAGAAACAGTCCTTCAGCCTCTGAAGGCGGCTCTTGGCAGCAGTGAAAGAAAGGTTTCCATACAAGGACTATGTTATGAGTCATTCAGCCAAGTGGACTACTCTAGAAAAAGGCATCCAGTCTCTGAGGGAACCAGCCATTGTACAGATGGTCTATCATAAGCCGGATGCTGGGGATGCACTCATAGATCCAGATGAAGTCTAATGTACACGACCCTTGTGGAGGAAATTTACACAGAATGCACCGTCATCATATGCCCATTCATTGGCAGCAATAACCTGGAATGATAAAGCACCACCAACAGTGGATGAAATGATTCACCTACTCCGAGAATTCAAAGACAATCTCACCCCTTCCATTATTTCAGCTGTGGAAAAACTGTCTCAGGAGTTCAGACAATTGAGAGATGGTCTATCTGATCTATCCAGTTCCCCACATATACCAACCTACGTCTCAGCTATTAACAAAAGGTGCCCTACTGCTCCAGAGAGAAGATATAGGAGGTATATGCCATGGGCCACCCTATGGTTTTACCTGTGGGATCACAGAAAAGACATGACGAAGTGGGATGGAAAACCTACCTCAGCTCTGGAGGAATGGGTGTGTGAATTGAAGAGGAGAACAAAGGTCAAGGACGATCATCCCATGAAAGCTGCGGCTTCATTCTCTATTGAGCAGGTTCCCAGATGGTATGGAAAAGCTGATTTTACTCCAGCTCCTGTGATAAAGACTTAAGTGACCAACGTTGTGATGACTATTAGAGGGGCCCTTCCTCCAGCCAGGTGGAGGTAGGGGACAATTGGATTTACTGGACTGTGTGGATCAGATGGCCTGGCACATGTGTCCCACAGAATTATAAGGCTCTAATAGACATGGGTGCACAGTGTACCCTGATGCCATCAAGCTGTCAAGGGGTGGAACCCATTTCTATTTCTTGAGTGATGAAAGGATCCCAGGAATTGTCTGTACTGGAGGCTGAAATCAGCCTGACTGGGAGGAAGTGGCAAAAGCACCCCATTGTGACTGGTCCAGAGGTTCCATGCATCCTTGGCATAGACTACCTCAGGAGAGGGTACTTCAAAGACCCAAAAGGGTACCAATGGGCTTTCGGTATTGCTGCTTTGGAGACTGAGGAAATTGAGCAGCTGTCCACCTTGCCTGGTCTCTCAGAGGATCCTTCTGTTGTGGGGTTGCTGAAGGTCAAAGAACAAGTGCCAACCATGACCACAACAGTGCACCGGCGACAATATCACACCGAGACTCCCTGATTCCCATCCATAAGCTGATCTGTAGACTGGAGAGTCAAGGAGTGATCAGTAGGACCTGCTCACCCATATGACCAGTGCAAAAGTCTAACGGAGAGTGGAGACTAACAGTAGACTATCGTGGCTTGAATGAAGTCACACCACCAGTGAGTGCTGCCATACCAGACATGCTAGAACTTCAGTATGAACTGGAGTCAAAGGCAGTCAAGTGGGATGCCATGACTGATATTGCCAATGCATTTTTCTCAATTCCTTTGGCAGCAGAGTGCAGGCCACAGTTTGCTTTTACTTGGAGGGGCATCCAGTACTCTTGGAACCGATTGCCCCAGGGATGGAAACACAGCCCTGCCATCTGCCATGGACTGATCCAGACTGCACTGGAACAGGGGCAAGCTCCAGAACACCTGCAACACATTGATGACATTATTGCTTGGGGTGATGATACAGCAGAAGAAGTCTTTGAGAAAGGGAGGAAAATAATCCAAATCCCTCTGAAAGACGGTTTTGCCATAAAATGGAGTAAAGTCAATGGACCTGCACAGGAGATTCAATTTTTGGGAGTAAAATGGCAAGATGGATGTAGCCACATCCCCACAGATGTGATTAACAAGATAACAGCAATGTCTCCACCAACTAAGACAGAAATACAATCTTTCTTGGGTGCTGTGGGGTTCTGGAGAATGCACATCCCAAATTACAGTTCGATTGTAAGCCCTCTCTATTATGTGACCCGGAAGAAGAAGGATTTTAAATGGGGCCCTGAGCAACAACAAGCCTTTGAGCAAATTAAACGAGAGATAGTTCAAGCAGTGGCCCTTGGACCAATCTGTACTGGGCCAGATGTAAAAAATGTACTGTACACTGCAGTCGGGGAGAACGGTCCTACCTGGAGCCTCTGGCAGAAAGCTCCAGGAGAGACTTGAGGTCGACCGCTCGGCTTTTGGAGTCGGGGATACAAAGGATCTGAGGCCAGCTATACCCCAACTGAGAAAGAGATACTGGCAGCCTATGAAGGGGTTTGAGCTGCTTCGGAAGTGATTGGCACTGAAGCACAGCTCCTCCTGGCACCCCGGTTGCCCGTGCTGGGCTGGATGTTCAAAAGCAGGGTCTCCTCTACACATCATGCAACCGATGCTACATGGAGTAAATGGGCTGCACTAATTACACAACGAGCTCGAACAGGAAATCCCAGTTGGATTCTAGAAATTTAGAAGAAGGAATTCTAGAAGTCATCATAGACTGGCCAGAGGGCAAAGATTTTGGAATGTCACCAGAGGAGGAGGTGATGTGTGCTGAAGAGGCCCCACCATATAATAAACTGTCAGAAAGTGAAAAGCAATATGCCTTGTTAACTGATGGATCCTGCCGTATTGTGGGAAAGCATCGGAGATGGAAGGCAGCTGTATGGAGTCCTTGATGACAAGCTGCAGAAACTGCTGAAGGAGAGCATGAATCGAGTCAGTTTGATGAGGTGAAAGCCATCCAGCTGGCCCTGGATATTGCTGAACGAAATGGATTTAGATTGGCAACATAAGGGTGAATTATTTTTGGCCTGATGTGCCCATGACACTTCAGGCCATCAGGGCAGAAATGCAACATACAGATGGGCTCGTGATCAAGGGGTGGACTTAACAATGGGCGCTATTGCCCAGGTTGTTTACGAGCGTGAAACATGTGCTGCAATTAAACAAGCCAAACGGTTAAAGCCTCTTTGGTATGGAGGACGATGGCTGAAGTACAAATATGGGGAGGCCTGACTGATCATATCACACTTCTACCAACCAGCCAAGGCAAGCGCCATGTGCTTATCATGGTGGAAGCAACCACCGGATGGCTGGAAACATACGCTGTGCCCCACGCCACTGCCCTGAACACTATCCTGGGCCTTGAAAAACAGATTTTGTGGTGACACGGCTCCACAGAGAGAACTGAGTCAGAAAATGGGCCTCATTTCCGGAACAACCTTATAGACACTTGGGCCAAAGAGCATGGCATTGAGTGGGTATATCACATCCCCTACCATGCACCAGCCTCTGAGAAAATCGAACGGTACAATGGGCTGTTAAAAACTACACTGAGAGCAATAGGTGGTGGGACTTTCAAACATTGGGATACACATTTACCAAAAGCCACCTGGTTGGTCAACACCAGAGGATCTGCCAACAGGGCTGGCCCAGACCAGTCAGAACTTTTACATACTGTAGAAGGGAATAAAGTTCCTATGGTTCCTATAAAGAACTTGCTGGGGAAGACAGTCTGGGTTATTCCTGCTTCAGGTAAAGGCAAACCCACTCATGGGATTGCTTTTGCTCAGGGACCCGGATATATTTGCTGGGCAATGTGGGAAGATGGGGAAGTCCAATGTGTACCTGAAGGGGATTTGATTTTAGAGGAAAGCAGCCAATGAACTCAATTGTATGCTGTTGCCTGCTATGTAGCACTTTTATAGCCCACCAACTAGATGTCTTCAGGTCACCAGCGACCCGCCCTGACTTCTCTCCGACCATCATCCCAGCAAAGAATGAACCTTGACGAAACCAGATGAGTTCTGCAGTATCATCAGCAGGCAATGATCCAACACTGCACACAGCCTCTCCTGCTCTGAAAGACTGTTTTGTAACAGAGATGGAGCCCGACATCATGGACCAGATGGACTCAGCAACTTTATAGGGATTGATCCATGCACTAAGGAATAATCTCTCTCTCTCTATCTCTCTGTGTGGATGTATATATGTATGAGATAAGAGTGATGGTATATTGAAAATGTGGGATCTGAGTATGACGTTAATGGTATGGAATAAGGGGTGGATACTGTCCTGGGTTCAGCAGCAGCAGTCATTTTTCTCCTTAGTAGCTGGTGCAGTGCTGTGGGTTTGACTTTCAGCCTGGGAACAGCGCTGATAACACTGATGTTTTTAGTTGCTGTTAAGTAATGTTTATTCTAACCAAGGACTTTGTGAGTCTCATGCTCTGCCAGGGAGGAGGGGAAGCTGGGAGGAAGCAGGGACAGGACACCTGACCCAAACTAACCAAAGAGGTATTCCATACCACAGCACGTCATGCCCAGTATATAAACTGGGGACAGTTACGCACTGCTAGGGTTCGGCTGGGTATTGGTCGACGGGCGGTGAGCGGTTGTATTCTCTTCCCTTGTTATTTCCCTTATCATTATTATTACTGATGGCAGCAGTAGTGGTTTGTGTTATATGTTAGTCAGTGGACTGTTCTTGTCTCAACCCGTGGGAGTTACATTCTTTCGACTCTCTTCCCCATTCCTTCAGGAGCTGGGGGAGGAAGGGTGGGGAGTGAGCAAGCGGCTGCGTGGTTCTGAGTTGCTGGCTGGGCTTAAACCACGACAGAAGCCAAAGATCAGCAGAAGTCTGCAAATATATTTTTAAGCAGTAAAAGGATGGGTGGGTACTTAAGGAAGTTGATATTCTATTTTCCAGGGTCTAAAGAGCAAATATTTCACTGAAAGGTTTCAGACACAAGTCCTCCCAGAGCATCAGGAACAGTGACTTCCCCTCGCTGAGACACAGTAGATCCAGAAACAGCTGGCTGAACAACTTCACTCAGACATGTAGTGAAGTGGATTAAGTTGTAAACACAATTCCACACTGCCATGAAACAGGAAGAATGGTTTTCATATTCTTTGGATGCCTGAGTCGAAATTCAGAAACTTTGACCTCTACTTATGCATTTAATTTTAAAAAATGCCACACTTCTCTGAAGTGTAAATTCAATATTTTACTACATTGTATTTAAAAGCAGCAGCATAACAAAAAAGATGGAACGATTTTACTAATATTTAGATGGACTTCTGACACACGTGAGGGAGAAAACAGAAACTATGACTTTAAAAATCCAAATTATGATTTGCCTTTATTAGCTAGGATTGGCATTTGGTATAGAAAGACATATATAGACATAGATAGACAGTAGATAAATAAGTTAAATTAAAACACTGCAAGCTTCACAAATGTTCTGAACATATTTTGGGTGGAACCTTAATGCAGTTCTTATTTTAAATTACCTTTTTAGCCCTTTCATATTGAAAAGAAAATTTTAATCATAATTGTATTGCCAATATGCAGTGTTTATAGGAACTTTGAGAAACCCAGAACCACACTCCTCCCAGGACAATATGAAGATTGCTCCACATGTGTTCTTCTGTTCTTAGCACAAGTACCAAGAATAAAAAATGTATTTCTATTGGTTTTATTAACAACACTTTGCCATATTAAAATGGCATATAAAAATAGAATGAATAGTACGTTTTTAATATTTGTATATGGTTTTAGTAATTTATAATTTAATAATATTTAGAGATTAAGAAAGTTCTTACGTGTCTGAATTCAATGGGAAGTAGACACATTTCAAAGACATTGTTGAAATACTCCTTTTAACAAAAAAGTGTGTGATGCTGTAATCCTTGTAAGCGTCATTAATTTCTACACATTATTGCTAGTGACTTTTCCCAAGACAGCACAGACATATCCATGACTTGTAAATTTTAAAGACCTAAATTCCTATTCATCACTCAAATGTGTGCATGGTTACATGTCTTGTGAAACTAACTCCCAGTTTTGTGTTTTTTTAGAGGAAGATAAGAAGATTAAGAGAAAAACCCACATTTATTTCGTACTTTATTTAAATGGTGAACCTACTCACGTCAGGTTATCTAACAAAACCTAGAAAACATATAGCACAAATACCAGCAGTCATTCTGTTGTTCCGCAAGTAGTGGTGTGGGTGTCATTTTCTTGCAGCGGGAAGACCCATGGTTTGCTACATGTATGCATTACAGCTGAGTTAGCGCTCCTTAGATTTGCAGCCACATGTGAGATTTTGTCAAGAAACATGCTGGCAGCACTGGCCACCTGACTAGGGAGTAAAATCTTACAAATAGCGAGTGTTCAAGGATATGGTTTTGGAACAATAAAAGTCAATAATCTCAAAGATAAAAGGGTCTCTGTATCATTAACTCTGGAATTGCAGGAACTGCTTGAGACTGTCTGTGACATTGCAGAGAGTTTATACAATGCCAATCAGTAGGAACTCAGACATGAACCTTCTTTTCTGCTTTGAGCATTTTCTGAACTTTGTACTCTGGGAGCACTGTTCAGAGAATACCTTAGATGAAAGAACAGGTCAATTAAAGCCCTCCAAAGCTGAATAGTTTGAAGATGTGGTACATAAATAATAATGGTGAAAAAGATGCTTTTTTTTCTTTCTAAAAGCAATTGGCATGAATAAAAATGTCATATAAATATATTTTACTACAAGTAGTGCTGAAGCTATCAATGTTTTAAATAATTTAAAGTAAATTTAAGCACAATAAGATTATTATGAAACCATATTGTATTTCTTTGAGAAGTACTGTCTTACATAAAAGAGAGAATTATATGACAAATAGGTTTTTATAAAGAGGAAGGGGGGAAATGCACAAAAGTTTTTAACAATCTCAGACTCAGAAGACAGTTTTACAATTTAGAATCATTGATAAGAAGTCTAGAGCAAAAGATTCAGGGTGAAGAAGATGCAGGAAAAAAAACCTTACCAGAACAATGGAAACTTGTGAAGCAAAGGAGACTTGCATACCCCATGGAAGCTTACTGGATATCAACATGCCTCTGACCATTACAGAGAATAAAAAACACTAGAAAAGAGATTGGAGAAAGAAAAGATAAATAACCAAAACCAATGAAACAAGAAAACATCGAACTGCAAAGGTGCTTTTAAATAATACAACATATGATTTTCTTTAGGGAGGGGCTTGGGAAAAGGGAAGAGCAGCAGAAGGCATCAGTTTGCGTGAGCTTCCATGTGACATTAAACTGACTTTGCACAGTGGTCAGATAATATGATAATAGTGTGTCAAAGTGTGAATCCAGCTCAGAAATCCCAAGGAAGATGAATTTTGGTGGGGTTTTTTTTAATTGAATTTAATATATATGCATGAAAAAAATGTGATGCTGAAATAACTGGTGTTACAAATGATAATCTCTCCTCTGCCCTAAAGAAGTAGAATGAAAACTAAGTAAAATTTAGGCTGACAGTTTTGAACTCATAACTTCCAAAAGACCATGAATAAAAAATATGAGAAAATTGCATACTTGAGTTATATTGTCACAGTCTTATGGAGAGAAAAATATCAAATATTGTGTTATATATATGTCAAATGTTTGGTTTCATAAGTTCATTGAATGGAAGGAAGTCTAAAATAATAAAGAACAATCTGAAGAAAATTAAGGAAGCTTTCAGTTGAATAAAAGTATGGCTAAATGAACATGTATGTTTTTTGAGTGTTTGCTTTAGAATTCCAATGCCTTCAAGCAGATAGTTGCTAAATGAAGATAAGGTGTTTTGTTTACATTCTTTTTTTTTTTTCTTTTGGAAATCACTGAATGAATAAAAGAAATGAGTACCAATACTGTTGCTCATCACTGTTGAAAAAAATTCATGAAAAACATTATTTAACTGTAAACATCACATATCTAGATAAATGCATAAAGCCATTTATTGCTAACTATAATGGGGAAATTATTGATGAAATGGCAGCTGCCAGCTATTTCTTTTTGCTTTGCTGTCTGTCAGCAGAGTTCTGAATACCGTCACTATAAAACAGTGTATACAATCCATATCTCCTTTAGAGACTTAATATAATAGTGGAGCTGTTTGTGTTGTTTTAGGCTCTTGAGTTGTTTAATGGGAAGAAAACAAGAGTGTATTTTGATTGTCTAGAAAATTAATGGGTTTTTGTGTGATAGATAACATGAATTTATACTAAACAGGAGAAGATTCTGAGAAGCTTGGCGGTACTAATCCTATAGTAAAGCTAGGTAAGTGATTTCATATCCTGTAAAATAAAAAGAATATATCACTTTGATAACAATACAATGAAGTGTGCTTTAAGATTAAATGAGACTGAGGTCATAAATTTTTCCTCAAGTTAAAAATAAAGATATGAAGTGAAAGTTAAGGAAAAACACACTTATCTACCATAATATCCCACTGTTACATGCACATTTCATGTTAGAGACAAGGAATTAGCCATTCTAAATATCAAGGTGTCATGATTTAAACCCAGCCGGCAATCCAGAAACACGCAGCCACTTGCTCACTTCTCCCCTTCCTTCCCCAGCTTCTGGAGGAATGGGGAAGAGAACCGAAAGAATGTAACTCCCACGGATTGAGATCAGAACAGTTCAGTAACTAAGGTATAACACAAACCACTACTGCTGCCACCAATAATAATAATGATAAGGGAAATAACAAGGGAAGAGAATACAACTGCTCACCACCCGCCGACTGATACCCAGACTGACCCTAGCAGTGATCTAGTCCTTCCAGCTAACTCCCCCCAGTTTATATACTGGGCATGACATGCTGTGGTATGGAATACCTCTTTGGCTAGTTTGGGTCAGGTTTCCTGTTTCTGCTTCTTCTTGACTTCCCACCCCTCCCTGGCAGAGCATGAAACTCAGAAAAAAGTCCTTGTTCAGAGTAAACATCACTTAGCAGGAACTAAAATCATAGGTGTTATCAGTGCTGTTCCCAGGCTGAAAGTCAAAACCACAGCACTGCACCAGCTACTAAGAAGGAGAAAAATGACTGCTACTGTTGAACCCAGGACACAAAGTTTCTTTTAAAACGTATTTTTGAAACATGATGAGGTGTATCTTCAGTAAGTTTGCAGAACGGAAGGCTTGGGGGGTCCTTAACAGTCCCTACACCTACTTGAAAAGAGGTTGTAGTGGGAAGTTCTGGTGTCGTCAACGTAAGAAAGACATGGAGATCTTGGAGAAAGTCCAGAGGAGGCCCACGAGGAAGATCAGGGGACTGGAGCACCTCCTGTATGAAGACAGGCTGAGAAAGTCAGGGCCGTTCAGCCTGGAGAAGAGATGACTGCATGGAGACCTCATAGCAGCCTTCCAATATCTGAAGGGTGCCTACAAGGATGCCAGAGAGGGACTCTTCATCAGGAAATGTAGCGATAAGACAATGGGGAATGGGTTTAAACTTAAACAGGGGAAGTTCAGGTTAAATACAAGTTAAAAAATTCTTTACTGTGAGGACAGTGAGGCACTGGAACAGGCTGCCCAAGGAAGCTGTGAACGCTCAGTCCCTGGCAGTGTTCAAGGCCAGGCTGGATGAGCAACTTGATCTACTGGAAGGTATTCCTGGGAGAGGGTTTGGAACTGGATGGTCTTAAAGTCCTTTCCAATGCAAACTATTCTATGATTCTATGAGGTGGGGTTTGGTCTCTTCTCCCAAAGAACAAGTGACAGGACAAAAGTAAACTGCATCAAGCTGCACCAGGGGAGGTTTAAACTGGATATTATGAGCATTTTCCTCCCTGAAAGGGTGGTCAGGCATTGGAAGAGGCTGCCAAGGGCAGTGGTAGAATCACTGTCCCTGGAAGTGTTCAAAACCTGTGTAGAGAAGCCTTTAGTGACATGTGTTAGTGATGGCCTTGGCAGTTCTGGAATAAAGGTTGGACTTGATCTTAAAGGTTGTTTCCAAGACTAGAAAGTTGATTCTATGATTCTATCTATGTGTATGTGTAATTTAAGATCCCATACCCTATGGTCATTTTATAATGAATATTGTAGGATGGGGAAGGTGAATGTATCTCAAGTTATTGTGTAACAACAGAAATACTTTTAAACTTCTACAAGTCGTGCAGCAAGCATGTGAAGCTTCACTGCTGTTTAGCTGAGGGTGGTGTTTTTTATTTTTTCCTGTGTGTTTTTCTGCAATGTTATTGAATATCTCTCTTTAAATAAGAGATTTATTCTTCCTTCCATGATTTCTTCCACTACACCCTACTGAATTTTTTCCTAGTCTACTGGTTCACTCTTACTTGTTTTTGTGTCAAGCTGGTATTCTGCTGTTCCTGTTGCTGTTTTATTTGAAGCTGCCATTGATTACAGTTTCAGTAAAATGTATCCTCCAAATTTTCAAGGCTGTGAGAAATCTGTCAGGTGTGTTGGTCTCATAAGTTACACAGCCTGGCTGACAACCCCTCTGGTAGGTTTTCTGTTGCAGAAGGTGGCTGATCTTTAACAGAAGATGAAGTGGATGCAGGAAGGAAATTTCCCCAGGACAGACCAGCACAGAAGCTGTGATCAAAGCTGAGACATAGATCTCTGATTTGATCACAGCTGAATTTGATCACATGTTGAATTTGAAGTAACATCACCAGCCATTCTTACTGATGAGAGTTGAAATCCCAGCTAACAACAGTACTGGAGTGCTACTACTGGCATAATATTTGAGTTTTACTATTAACCCTTCTTTTGCTTCCATATCTATATGTGGATGCAGCATTGTCATTTTTAACTGAAAATAGTGTAAACTTTATTCTCCTTTTGTTATTTTTTTATTGCTCTTTCTCTTTCATCTACCTTCAGAGCTCTCTGCATTTTCTACATCTGACAGCAGGCATCATAGAAGAGCAGGCTTTTAGCAGCTTATAGAAAACTTCCAAATTGCATATTCATTACTTGCTTCAGTACAAGCTATTTAGACAGTCAGTACAGAAGTCTTCATTTGATTTATACAGCTCATCTCTTTAGTTCTGCTAGTACATCTAGTCCAAAATCATGGAGGTTCTGGTAGTCATATGTAGTCTTATATTATTGGGCTAAAGAAAACCTAGACTAAATTTCTACTGTTTTAATTTCTGGATCAGCAGCTATATGCAAATAAGTACTAAGACGGCAAGCAGAGCTAGTGTTGGCTTTTGTAAATTTTAGGGTATTTTTAGTACGTTTGTATATTTAGTATATTTGGTTTAATGTTTTAGATCCTGAGGAAGAACTGATGAAATATTACCAAAATAAAAGCTCTTATTTTCTGGATGAATATGAAAAACAGGATTTGAGATTAATTTCTGGCTCTTTTGAAGTCTACAAGAGGATTTCCACTAAAGTTCTCTGTGGATCTTGTTTTCTATTAATGACACCTATATGGTATACTGTGCAACTGTGACTCAGAGTATACTGAGTATATCTACAAAAATCTTAAAAACACTGTGTTCTTCTATAGGGCCATATGAATAGTCCTACTGTGTCTTTTTCATTAATGTACTACAATTTCAAAAGCATACCATGAGGTTAAATACAATGAGCAGATTCTCACAAAAATTGATTAATCTTGTTCTAATTCTCATTTTCTCAAAAGTCTTTGTCTTATGAATGTATGAATATAATTTTACCATAAGTTCTCTTCACGCTCTTAAGATTATCACAAGAATGGATTGGGTGTCATTTTCTCTTCTTGTTACAGTCTTTGTCATCAGTTCTCACAGGCCTTTAGTGCTTGATATGTTCTCATTCTCATTACATATTCTCATTCCCGTAACAAAGATTATAATGAGAGAAGAAAATGTCATAAAATTAATCCATTCTCATAACAGACTGTAATGAGGACAGAAAATGGAAAAAAATTAATCCATTCTCATAACAATGTGAAGATTGTAATAAGAACAGAAAATGTCATGAAATTTATCCTTCTTGTGACAATCTTAGAATTATACCAAGGCAGGAAAGGATGCAAGATTAACTGGCCCTCAAGACAAAAGCTATAGCTAAAACTGATCATTGTCTCAAAGTAATCAATTCTTGCCTTGAAACAAAACGTGTAATTCTATGATTGTGTGCAGATGTCATATGTAAATCAGCAACTGCTTTAAAGTCTCCTAAAATCACTTAAGACTATACCTATATGGCCACAGAGGGCTGAAAAAAGTATGTATAGTTTGTAACACTTGGACCTTGAGGTAAAAGTTCAAGCTCATGATTAGAGACGTGTCATGTAAATGATATCATTAAAATTTCATTTACTTACATATAATGTGCCTAACTCTGAAAAGTCATTATTTGTATTGACCAAATTTTACCAAATATTTAAGATAGTATTTTTGGCCTTGAGAGTTTTCTTCCAGATTGCATAAAAACTTCAGCACTTCTCATTCCTCATGTTAATGGGACTTCATTCACATTGAAGCTTACATTAAGTTTGTCGGTTGAAAGTTCTGACTCAAAAAGCTCTCCTCAGCCATCTCTGTTGAAACCTGAAGGTACTGGGAGGTTTTAGACTTTTTGAGTTCTTCTGCAGTTTAGAGTGTGCTTGCAGATGTGATGTGCATGGGTTTTACCTTGACAGTCACAAACATCTCTAGGGAATTTGAAGACTGACTGGCTCCTCCTGCCAGTTGTCCCTCTGATCACTTTCCAAAACAGCACTCTGCTTATGGTGCATCTCATCCCAAGGTGCTGAGCTATCTCTCTAGTTGTGCAAATTCAAGTTGGTAGATGCTGTTCTGACAGAATACAGTAGTTAGGAGTTACGTACGGCAATATTAATAGTCGACCGTCTATATCTTTTGGAGGCACTTAGTTCGTACTCTGATCATGAAATCGTGATTATTAAGAAATCAGCATTTGCCAAACACTTCCATTCAGAAACATAAACATGATTTAAACAACATGAAAGAATTATTTTTTATCCAAAATTATACTACATTAATATGAAAGTCCTCTCCGTGTCTTATAAGAAGTTAGTAATATATATTAGTTAAAAAACAAACAAACAATGCTTTTTAAAGTATCTGACTCATGTATGGATATTCTGGAGAAAATATCCAACACATGATCCTGTATGATTTTCTTGCAAGTAATTGTCTTTGTGTGGCCTTATGAATGAAATTACTTTTTTTTTTTTTTTTTTTCAACTTTTATCTACTCTGTTTTATAGATACACTTTTTTTACCAAGCTGTTAATATATCTTCTTTTGTTCCCTGAGTATTGGTCTGTGCAAGGGAGATAGACAGGCTTTTTTTTATTACCGTAAACATGCATCACTGCTGCTGGGAATTTTTGCTCATTGCTCTTCTTATATTGTCTTCTGAAAATTGTAACTACAGAATATTTTCTATCATTTAACTCCCAGGAATTTTCATCCTGTACAGTACTGCTTATATAATTATGTAGCATGTATGAAAGCTAATTATTCTTCTTCAAATTAACGAGTCTCATACTATATATAGTCCTTTATTCATTAATTTATGTAAATGAGAGGAGTAATATATAAAGGGAGCAACAGAAATTTTAATAATTTCTTCTTTGTGTCTCATTTTTCCCATTCAGGCTTGCTTATTTCTTTTTGGATTAGCTTAAATTTGCAAAACCTGATCAGGAGCATTGACTGTTCCAACTGAATTTTGAAAAATAATCCAAAGTTTTCCCCAAATGTTTCATTGAATGAACAGTTCACCCTGTTAGCCTTTTTTGCTCCTTTTTGTCCACTCAGGTCAGAACTCGTTGTCCAGCAACACCAATGAAAATCCTTCCATATGTCTTGTCTTTTCTTGTTGTAAATGTAAGCTTACAGAGGTGGACACTGTTTGCTCTTTTTCTTAAGTACCATGTATACACGCAAAGGCTTATTTTTCAGAAGCTGTCACTTTTTAACGGGTCTCAAACAGCAATATTTGCTGTCTGCTTTTTCGCCTTCAAGGTCTAAAAACTGTAAGTCCCTCAAAAACTTCCATTTGATGCTGAACCATAATTTCCAGCATACTGCATCCCCAGTATTTGGAGAAGAAGGGGAATAAGAACAAAATGGCTGAAGCTCAGTCCAGAAATATGTTGCGGCAAGGATATAAAAAAGGTATGTTATCTAAAACTGACCAGGGATTATTACAGCACTATTTATTTTCAGTTAGTGTTTATCTGTCAAGGCAAATTTCTGCTTTGGGGTGCTTTTCTGCTGAAGAAATTCTATAAACCATCTGGTAATGCATGTTACATATTTTATACACAATTCACTAACACTTTTTAATGGCCTCTTTTTGATATGGGTATTAAAGATTAATTCCATGTCGTATAGATATGTTACTGAAAGGATAATGTACATGGAATTAGAAATTTCATGGGAATTCAGTGAACTTGTTGCAAAGCAAAGTAAGTTGATATGAGTGTATTAAATGTAAATGTGCATGTTTCATAAATGATGTAGGTATAATTTGGGCTGTAATTTACAATTTCACTTTGAACATTCTTCCAAAATGTACTGCAGGAATTTGTAACCCACAAGTACTGTTACTGGTTTCATTCTCATGTTTAACCATTATTTCTTCATAAATATTTGGCTTAGATATATGGTTACAAGTGGGGAAAAGGCCATTTCTGAATTTTGAATAACTGCAGAACTTTCCCTTCTGTCAGCCAACCAGCACTGACTCAGTGTAAGTCACACCTATAAAGTAAAATATTCATTTGACTGTAGTAGACAGTTCATGCCTTATTTATGAACAGCCAAGTTTATACAGGGTACAGAATTAACTCTCCTCTGTAGCAGAGGTAAAAAAAAGAAGAAAGGTAGGCAGAAACTGTCATTGGCAATGTGATTACGTTTGATTGCACTTTATCCCATGACCAAAATGCCATGGGAGTCATCAGAAAGATAATGAAATTAAATATCTTCAATAACGGTGTATATATGAGTTCTTTTAATATATTTGAAATAATGGTTTTGGCATCCTTTTCCAGCAAGATGTGGCTTTTTTCTTTTTTCTTCCTTTTTATCTTTTTTCTTCTTTTTTTTTTTCTCTTGAATTTGCCTCTCTGGTTTAAAATCTGCAGTACAGTAAGAACCCTAAAGCCCTATTGCACAGCTAAAACTTTTAAATATTGGGCAGCTGAACCTGTAATTACATGATGAACAATGTAATTTTACAAATAAATTACATTTTAGTTTTTTTTATGCTAAACAGATCTTCCATAGCCAAATCACTTGTTGACCAACTGAGAATTTGTTCCCAAGTTTTCAACAAAATATGGAAAGTTTTGCTTCCTAAAGAAGAAAAATTCAGTATGTTTTGGCATCAGCCGGTTACCAAAAGAAAAGGAAACCATATCAGTTCTTATGTCCTCACTTGCACTGCACCTCTGTATTATTCAAGTACACATGTAATTAATATAGCTTGTTCATAATGTAAGTTGACATGTGTAAATTGAATAAATCTGAGATAGCTAGAGTTTACGCACAAAATAGTTGCACAGAACAAAGCCAGTATTTTTGATGCGTTTGAGATGCACTGCTTCACAGACTTGAAGCTGATCTGTCACCCTATTAAAGAACATTTCAGTTTGCAATGGACATCTTAAGACCAACTAGGCAACTGTCATGTTCAAGGCAAGTCAGCAAGACCAAGTTGCCCAGGTCTGCGTTCAGTCATGTTGTATGTGTCTCTACAAATAAGATTCCACAGCACCTCTGAGGAACCTGATCCTGCGTTTGACCACCGTCACAGTAAGAAAGCATTTCCTGATGTTCAGAGGGAACCTCCTATGTTTCAGTTTGTGTCGATTACCTCTTGTCCTGTCACTGGGCACCACTGAATAGGACCTGGCTTCCTCTTCTTCATTCCCTTTTATCAGGGATTGGTAAAATCCCCCTTAGCCTTTCTTCTGTAATCTGAGAAAATTATCAACTCTTTCAGCCTCTCCTGGTATGTGGAATGATGTGACGATTTCCACTAGAAATCCAGGATAGTGGCCACTGATCTCTTCAACTGAGCTGCATGAAAATGGCTTGAACTCCAATTTACATTATTGCAATTGTCAAAGTTCAAAAAAAGTTGCTTTTTTTTTTTTTGTTGTTGTTGTTGTTGTTTTTTTTTGTCAAAGTCGTATTTGTGTAATCAAAACAGGATATGTAAAACAAAACAAAACAAGAAACAAAACAGGATATGTAAAAATTTGTAAACAAAACAGGATAGCACAGATTGAAAGTGAAGAGATATTGAGGATAGCTCAGTTCAGTTTGGCATGTGTTACACAATTCCTGATTTGGAAGTGAGCCTGAATACAAAAATTCTTGTCCAGTTCCATATATTTATTCCCAGGTACAGATGATGTCCATAATTCTTTGCCCAGCTTTGTCACAGTACAAAGTCATGCTAAGTCTGAAGTAAATGAGAGAAATTTCTCCTCTGAAGACAAAGTTTGTGTTGTAGTGCCAGGAAGCATGTGCTTCCTGAACTGTTGCTGTGGACACCTTGATCCGTCCACATCTGTTCTATGAGGAGGAAGAAAACAAGAATAAGGTTTCCAGGCTTTTCTTCCTCCTTTTATTAGGGCTTTTATACAATATTTCACTGTCCAGTGCAAACTTGCTTTATCCATGACCCAGATGACAAGAAACCAGGAAAAGAAAACAAAACACTTAGGAATGCTGCACCTGCAGCTGAAGCTAACCTTATCTATCTTAGCCCTCAGCAGGGCTTACAACTCAAACTCAGTGCTGTGCCAGCTGACCCTCACAACTTCAATAGACTGCAAGCTATTTTTTTTTTCCATAGTTCAGAGGCTGATACCTGATTCACCATTTTTTGTTGGTTTTATATATTGGAACAAACCTAAGACTTTCTAATTGATTACGATGAAGAGGTCTGCAAAAATTAAATTTATTTTAATTCCTGTTCAATGGTTGTTATATCTAGCAGACTATTACTACACAGAAATAACAGTTACTTGCTCTGCAGTTATTGATCCACTTTCTAGTTTGATGAGAGGTCTGTGGTAAGCAGAGAGAGAAAATGGAAGCCCAGAGATCTGATCTTGGTATGAAACACAACTGCCTTTCCCAGATTTGCCAAGGTTTCTTGTTAAACAGGCAGTTGTGAAGTTTCCACCTTGGTATGAACTTCCCTAAAGCTTGAAGATACTCATATCCAGAACTTTGGTTTGCATAAAACTCTAATCCTATTATTTACTTCAGCTATTCAAAGATCATCTTATCCATAAAATAGCTATTTAAAATGTCCTTTTACGAACAAACTGGTTTCCTACAGAGACGTCTGCAATGGATTCAATTGTGTATCCTTCCATTTATATCTGCATATGTTAGTGTTAAATTGAAATTTACAGTTTAGCCAACTGATTCTGTCTGCCGCCTCCTTGTTTATTACTTTAAGGACATCTATTGGTGTTTTTAATTTATTTCAGAAGATGCAGAGTGCATAATCTATGAAAGATCATGTATCTTTAACCTCAACACTAGAAAAAGGACTAATGCTTGAGGAGAGGGACTGTGTGTGGTGGCTACTACACTGCCTCATGCACAAAGGCATGATTTATTGCACTTTGTTCGAAAGGTTGGGGTCTGAGTGGACACAATAGTGCTGTCTTCTGAAGTTATTTATTTAGTGTGGTTTAACATTGTCATGCTGATAGCAAAATATCTAGGATCTGTGAGTAGACTTGAAAACCAGATTCTTAGCTCTGTAAATCTCTCAGTTTCCAGTGATTCAGAAGATTAAGAATAATGTTGAACAGAAAGGAAAACAAGGTAATTTTCTTTCTCATTAATTTCTCTCAGTTGTAGGGGATATACCAGTGGTGAAAAAGTGTCCCATTAATTCTGTGCTGCTAGGTTCTGGGAGACTCAACTGGATGTTTTCAGGCAGTTTTATGATATTTTAGTGTTTTCTGGTGATTTCAGATTCGGAGAACACAGAATTTGAAGGGTTACTCTTCTCCAGGAAAAAAAAAAAAAAAACAAAACAAACCCAAAAAAACTAGAATAAAATCCTAGGGTTATCTTCCAATAGGTTATGTCAGATATGCAAAATGATTGACACAATTTCAAACTGATGAAAATGGGAGGGGAGGCATACATGCAGAAAAAAACCCCCAAAACAACAAAACACAAAACCAAACCCTGTTTGTACCCGTTAAGCACCAACATACCATTAGTAAATTATATCCTCTTTCTGGAATGTTGCAGAACTGTACTTTTTCTAGTTTCAAAGGATGTTAAAATATTGTGCTTTTTAATCTTACGGCTATATTTCTTCTCTTTTTTCCAAAGTATTTAGAAAGTTTTGGAATCATTTGGAAAAATAGAGGTTTGCTTCTTTTCTAAAGACTTTATTGTTTAGAAAACATTTATGATATTTTCTCTTCCTTTTGATCTGAGTAGGTTAATTTGGATGTAGTTCAAGCGTGTCTGAGCATCTGTCTCTCCATTCACCTTGCTTTGGATGCAAATCAGGCACTTAGAAATGTTTCTCCTGTGTGTCAGTTTATGTGTGAGCAAACTAAGTAAAAATTAGATCCTCAGATCTTTGTACGTTTGTTTGTTGATCATAACAATGTTTAATTAAATATTTTTACTTAATACTTTTACCCTGATCTGAACAATTTACATTTTCTTTTCACATGAATTCTGTTTTACCTAAGCATTTCAGCTGCACAGATAGGAACAAAGATGCCCATAAAGCGCAACAGCAGTAAATTGTTAATGATCTCCTAGAGCCTCAGTTATAGTCTAAGTAACGGATGACATAATCTAAGTTTTTGTTAATCAAAATTTAGGTAATCTTCTGTCTACGGTTATATTCTGCTGATCAGTTACAGTATTGGCACTGAGATTAGTGGTAGGAGTCAACTTTCAATACCAGCTTTTAACACAATGCTATCTGAAATGTTCACTTACCCAGAAATCATCCAGTTCCTATAGCTAACCCACAGCCAGGATTTGTATATTTCGTGTGACAGTCTGAGGTAACCGTTGGTAAGGATTTGATTTCTAATGGCTGTGCATTTGTGTTGTCTGCAAAAACCTTGCAAGTTAAGTTAAAAATAACACTGCCATATGGATTGTTAACCTCAAGGTCTGTCCTGGGTTCAGCTGGAACCCTCACTTTCTGGATAGCAAGACTGAAGATTTTTATTTTTTTTCCTTATTACAACATTAATTAACAGTATTGAAAATCTTAGCATTACTGTAGTAAGTTGCCTTAAAATTAGCTTTAAACCATAATAAGATATTGTCTTTTTTTTTTTTTGTCAGAGAAGGTAGGACTTTAAAATCTGATCAGACCTCAGCTGTTCTTATGGGTAACAAATTTGTCTGTATTCTGGTTTTACAGTTCTGTTACACATCAGATTGCAGGATGCAGATATTCACTAAGGGACACACACCATTTGGACCTTGTGACACCCAGCTTGTTCTAGTGGTACTTTTTCCTTGCAATGCTACTGTGACTGAAAACCCCTTTGTTACCCAGCTAGGCATATTTAAGACTACCTGCTGGCATTCACAGATCTGCTTTATTGTTTTCTATTTCTTAGATAATGAAATTATTCTACAGCTGTTACTGGAAATTCAGCCTGACTATGAAGTAAAAAGAGCAAACTAATAGGGAACAGCTAAAATAAAGAGTAATATTCACTGCAGATGTTTACTCAACGAGTATTTGTCAGTCTTTACATAAAAGAACACTATGCTGTTGAATGGTGACAACTAACTGAATTTATATATTCTCAAATATATAGTAGATTAAAAACTTTAATCCATTTCAGTTAGTAGCATCTGGTGAGAAAGGAAAATTATTCTGTCTTAATCAATCTACACAGAAAACATCTCCTTCAGATCATTCAAAGGTACAAGAGAAGCAGTTCAGCACAAAGAAGTGTGCAAGTATATGCAATATCATTGTTAACAGATATACAGTACAAAAAGAAATATGGTGTTAAGTAAATGTAAAATGGGAATTTGCACATATCTCAAAACAGGTTTTATTTTATTATTCCAAAATTTCAATTGATTAATTACAGAATCCTATTAAAAGAGGCATATAAATGAGAAGTGAAATTTGGCAGTTTATTCAAAGTAAGTCAGGTCTGCTGGAAAGTACATAATAAGAAGAAATATACAAAATATAGAACCTTATTAAACATTTTAGCCTTTGCCAGATCTTGAAAACTCTCAGTTTGTCCCATCTTAAATTTTACCTTTTCACCACAAAGCACCAGAGTGCTTATACTTGCTATTGAGTTACATACTTTATTGTATTTAAATATATCATTATTTTAATTGAAGTTGCCTTACCTAGTTTTCTTTCTAGCAATAGAGACAAGACTGAAAGTAACAGTCTTAGAGTTTCAAAAAGTATGTATTTCTTTATAGTCTTTACAGAATACCTGATACAAAATCTACCTCTTTATTTCTGGGCTGATGAGGACCATCTGCCAGTGCCACAACTCTTTACTCAGCTACACTTTGCTCTTTAATTTCCCAGTTAGGCTCACTTTTCTCTAGCACACTGGGTGGGGTGCATAATCATTTCTGTGGTATGTGGAGAACTGCTTCCCTCCAAGGGGTTTTGAAAGGTGAAGCTGAGATATGAGCATGACCTGGTGGTCTCAGATGGCAGCAGTAACCCAGTAATAAGTGTGTTGTGCTAAAATTGTGGCAAGGCACCTGTCCACATCGTGTTCTGCATAGAGATTTGAAGGTTCACAACAGTTAGTGCAACAAAAATATGTGCATCTCAGCTGTTCAGCAAATGACTTAGACCTGTTCTCTTACCCCTCCTTCTTTACAGCTCATCTCAGAAAAGTAAGAAAGACCTTTATTTTACTTTAACTGCAAACTGGACAAAAAACAATTTTTGTTTCCATGTGTGTGTAAAGAATTCCTAATTTTTTTCTCAGACATCATATCTCAAAAAGGATAAGAGTGAACACTCAGACAAATTTTACAGATCACCCAACATGTATTTTCTACAATGTGGAAGCTGCAGTCATCTGTGTACCAATGACAGGCTACCTCAAGCAACAGTCATAAAAATGGCACACATAAAATATGTGAATATTGTTGACAGTTTGTCATAGTTCCTACAGAAAAAAAAAGCAAAAAAATCATGCTTTGAAAAGCAGTTATTTGTTCTTTCAAATGCTTAAGCTAGTGTAACTATAGGGTAGGGTATCACTGTGTCTGGATGAACTCCAGGTTGAAGAATGAATATTACTTAATTTGATCCAAATTGTGAAATGCAACATTGCAAAACTGTGAAATAATTGTGATTGTTAAGAATAGAGACAATAAGTTAGTTTTTTTGAATTATAACCATCAGTGAAACCTATGTTATGTAGAATGAAAGAAATACTGTGTAAAGGAAATTATTAAGATTTAGAACCTCATATATTAAAGTCTCTCTGTTGCAGCATAAAGGAGTTGGTATTTGGTAAGCACCATGTAAGGTAATTAAATGTGTTCAAAGAGGTAAAAATGTTGATAAAAAGGCTGCAGTTGGAATAAAGGTAGAATGCAAAAATTTTCTGTAAAATTAAATTACATAAAGGACATTAACTTAAACAAAAGCAGAAAATTGAGAAAAAATACATAAAAACCCCCCATTTATATATTAAAAATCAAACTAACACAGTCCTGACAGGGAAGAATACATGGCCAGCAATAATTACACATTGTAGTCATTCAAACATGGGAAAAATTAGATAAATATTTAGCCTCATAAAAGATATTAAAATCAAATTCTGTTTCTTTTTGTATGAAAGAGTTTTCATATAATTCTACAGGAGATTTAATAAATACCATCTGTGTGGATATTAGAGTAATTTACTGGTTGCTAAGCTACTGAATTTTTTATTTTTATTTTTTTTACTTTTCCTGTGGGTGAGTATTTGCTGGACTACAATGCAATGGGCTATTACATTTCACAATGAATACACAGACATATTTATGAAGTCAACGCAAGGCTGTCCAAATTTTTGAGCCTAAGAACTGTAATATTTTAGGCTAAACATGGGAAAAGGGTCCCATCAAATAATACTTCTCAAGACTGAAGCAGATGCTGGCCTTAAGCAAAATAATAGAATAGCTGAAACATTCAGAGTTGATTTTCATCTCATAAGTATGTTCTTAAGTCTTTTTTCAATCTGTGGCAAATAGGGAGGGGAAGAGACCTAGTGGAACAGTGGACAACTACTAATAAAAGTGAGCTAAAATCCTTTAATCAGCTCTCAATACATCTGACAATGCTTATATTGAGGTCTATTGCAATTAAATCCTGAAAAATATTAAGTACTTCAGAGAAACAAACAAAAAAAACCCCAAAGCAACTAATAACCCTTCTCTTCTCCCACCTACCCACCAGGTACTCTTTCTAATATATATTATATATTATATATTATATATTATATATTATATATTATATATTATATATTAAGTTTACAGTTTCTTCAAACAAAGAAGCAAAAGCAGGTCTATTCTTTGAGTGCATTTCTTATACTTCCAGTGAAAACTAGATAATTTTCAGTAAATCTGTTCTCACCACAGGCTTGATTTTATCTTTTTCCTCTGAGTCTTAATTATCAAAGTATCTGAGTACTTCTTAAAATTCATACATCCTCAGAACACCCTCATGAGGCAGAAAACTGTTGTCATCACCCATCTTAACACAAAGTTAATTTGGAGTAGGCTTGAAATCATTGGTATTGATTCCTTTTTTGATAGAAATATAAACTAGGCATATGGGGAAATATTCCTTTTTTTCTTCTTCTTTTTTTTCTTCTTTTTTTTTTTTTTTTCTTCTTTTTTTGTCCAGTTATCTATAGATGGTTTTTAAAAAAGATGCATGCATAGAAGCAGCTTGATGTATGTTAGGGAACTGCTTAGTTCTTGGCACTTAGCTGCTGCTGGACTATGGCTGCCTGTGTCTATGCAGGTTACATATCTGCTGCAATGTATGACCTGGTAGCAGCAAGATGTAGATACAGCATATGGTTCTCTCCTGGAATCAGGTCTTGAGAGGGGCCAACAGCTTAGCTTTTCCATAAGCCCTGCTACTGTGTGGCTGTAAGAAGGAATGCCATGTCGTCCCACTGTACACCTGAGCTGCATTCTCCTCATCTTTGTTCACATATAAGCATGGGCAGTTGTCCGACTTGCACCAAGGAACTATATGCTGCATCCCCAGGACCAGGAGAAGATAAAGAGACAGTTCTAAAACTATTCTATGTCTTCATGAGAGAGATATAAGAATCATTTTACTAATATTAATATTTTTTTTTCTTTTTGGTGCTAAATGCATATGTCCAAACTTCCTCTCTCTTGTGTTGTATCAGAACTTCTGAAACCACTTTTTTCTTAAGAAGCATGTATTTTATTATCTTTTTAAGTTCACAGTGCCTCAGGGCAATGTTTTACAAAAACAGAAAGTGTCTGAGACTAAGAGAAAAAAAGAATTTCTGGTTACATCCACAGCTTTTGCAGATGTTGGGACCCAAGTGTCTGTGCCTTTAGAAAGGATCATTTGGTTCAATTATATGCAGTTGTTTGCTGTGCTTGCTGTACCACTGTTGCTCTTGAATCTTCTTTTATGTCTACCTAGGAGAAGATGAAGCATTCATTTTCTGTGTTCGGTGAACAATGTGTTCTAGAGTATCAGTATATCGAAGTTAACAATTATTTCAAATAAAAGTTGCATAAATTTTTCAATTCATACTGCCTTAATACATGATAAAACTTTTCCGAATAGACCATAAATAAGTACAAATACTTCAGACTGTTCTTGTTCAAACCTGTTTAGTAATGTACGATTAAATTCAGGCTCAGTGTAGGTAACTGTGTGTGTTACTGTGTCCTAATTTCTGGCAAATTTATACACAACAAGAACAAAAGCAACCTCTCCTGTCATACAAGGTACAGAAAAATACATTAAAACTAACAAAGCAGAAAGCAGCCTGAAATAGAAGCAGTTTTTTAAATGACAGTTTAATGAAAGCAGTGTGAAAATACTATCAGTCTGATTGAAAACATCTGTTCTCAACTGTTCTGAAATGCTGGAACATTGTGAGACACTTCAAGAATTTTTTACCAGTCTGCAGTTATATCAACAGTAGGTCAGGCATGACCTGTCTCCTTTAATACCATAGCAGTGACACTCCACAACACAAAACCTTTCAGATGATCTGTAGATCCTGTATTGTTCCTTCTGTGCTAAAGGAATCTTTCAAAGTGTTTCATGTCATCATACATAGATTTACAGATGTTACAACTTGCATTTTATTTTAAATAAAACCCTGAAAGTTTAAGATAACCATAATGAAATTTGACATATTAGAGTAATATTGTGCAGGAGGTAGGAAAATGAGAGCTTTAATGAATAGCATTACATAAGTCTAGTACATTACCTATTGTTGTACCTGAACCCATAAATACAGACCACACACTGTGATGAAAGTGATTTGTTATTTTATCCTTACAAATTTCCTCAGTTTGCTGGTGTTTGTCTAGTGGTTTTGGGCAACATTTCTCATTGATCACTTTCTTTTTCTATGTAGTATTTTATATTCCACGTTGTATTTTCAGAGCGGTATTGCATATCCAAATTCTGTCCTCACTGTAACCCACAAACAACCTTGAGTGACAGTCGCAAAAAGTTAGTCATTACTTTATATTTGCCTTTTACACTATGATATCAATGGTGTATTACAGCCAATGTACATAAAATCATTTGTAATTCTAGCAGAGCCATTCATGCTGCTGTGGTCAAGGGTATGCCACTACTTCAAGTTTAAAATCCTCTGATATAACTCAACAGTGCAAATTTGCTTCAGGCTGATGGCACAGAGGTTCTCAGATTATTATTTGATTTTCTTCAGAATGTGAAACTAATTGATCATTTTTTCTGTGTTTGAAGAGAGAAAGAAAGAAATCATGGAAGAAATTTGGAACAATTTGAAAGTGACTCAAGTAAGTACAGTTAGAAAAAGAAAAAATATCTGTGCAGGTGATTAGTCTCTGATTTATTAACAAAACATTGGGGACAGGGTACTAATTAAATAAGAACAGACACTGGGGACACTTTCCTGGAAAACTGCTTGAGTCTCAATGTTGATTAGGTAGTGTCACTTTGTTTATAATGTACCACGCATTACACATTTTCACATAGACATCTCTGAATTGACTTCACAGGGATTGGTGGTAATCAAAGCTGTTCTCCTGAGAAAAGCTAGCATCTGAATCTTAGCTCTGCTGAGGACATTGCTGGCAGGTTTCTTTCTCTGTTTCTCTGTTTGTTGTTTCAGTTTGGGTTTTTTTTTTTTAATTATTTTTTTTTAATCTATATTCTATAGTCCTATATTGTTCATATATCACTGAGGAGTTCCAGAAAGGCTACAGCACCTATTGCTTTTTCCTTCTTTTTCCTTTCTGCATTGAAATGACCCAGTTGTGCTACACATGTGTGTGTATGGTTGGCCACACTATTTCCCTGTGAAGAATAGAGGATGAACAAGCTTATAGAGCTACTTTCCCAAGAAAACCCTTATTCTTACACTTCCTCACAAAAAAAACCTTTTCAGACTGTCGTGGTTTAAGCCCAGGCCGTAAATTAGAACCACGCAGTCTACTTCCCCACTGGAACAGGTTGCCCAGGGGGGTTGTGGAGTCTCCTACGTTGGAGATATTCAAGGCCCACCTGGGCAAGTTCCTGTGTGATGTACTCTGGGTTACCCTGCTCTTGCAGGGGGGTTGGACTAGATGATCTTTCGAGGTCCCTTCCAACCCTCGGGATTCTGTGATTCCACCCACTCCTGGAGGGACGGGGAGGAGAATCGAAAGAATGCAGCTCCCACGGGTTGAGATAAGAACGGTTTAATAACTAAGGTATAACACAAATCACTACTGCTACCACCAATAATAATAATGATAAAGGAAATAACAAGGGAAGACAATACAACTGCTCACCGACCGATACCTCGACCCCACCCAGCAGTGATGTAGCCCTTCTCAGTTCTACATCCTGGGCATGACATGCTGTGGTATGGAATACCTCTTTGGCTAGTTTGGGTGAGGTCAGAGTAAACATTCTGACCAGCAACTGAAAACATTGGCTTTATCAGTATTATTCCCAGGCCAAAAGTCAAAACCACAGCGCTGCACCAGCTACTAAGAAGGAGAAAAAGTGACAGCTCCTGCTGAACCCAGGACACAGACAAAGTTTATTTTAGCTTCTGTGTGCTCCAGAAAAGGAGGCAGCCTCTGTAAGAAGAGGCCAGGGCTGCTCTGTGCAGAACACAGCCAGTTCCAGCCAGTTCCGATGGACCACCGCAGGGCACACTGAGCAGCTTGGCCAGGGTAGCAGCAACTCTCTGGAAACATATTTAAGAAAAAGCAGAAAAACTGGTGAGAAAGAAGAGGGTGGAATAAAAGAGTAGCAGAGGGAACAGTGAGGAGGTGGTGGAGGTGCAAGACGGTGGTTCGGTGTGGTGTCAGAGCAAACACACCCCTGAAAGGACTGCAGCATGTTGAGAACCCATACAGGAGCAGAGGTAATGAGAAGGAAACCACCCTGACTGCAATTTCCCCTATGTTGCTCGTTACCTCTGTGAGAGTGTAAGGAAACATGGAAGGAGAGTGTCTGCTCCTTTAAGGGTATCTGGTCAAGGAGCTTTTCCAATGCAAAAAAAGGATATTGAGAAAAGAAGACACAACAACACAGAGACACAGATCTGACAGACAAGTGATAAGGGAGGCAGTGATGACAAAAGAATGGTCAGCTGCACTAATTGGTAAGGATATATGAGTGAGCGAATGTTCATTCCAGCAAGGTTATCTTGACTGTGGACCTGATCAGTTGGGAAACCAAGGGAAAAGGAGGAAGGCAGAAACCAGCATATACCAAGACACACACCTGGCAAAGCAAACATGGAGACAATGACAAGAAACAAACCATGTTAGTCACACAAGTTGATGGACAACTAAGAATCTACAGCTGCCACACTGAGGATGATCCACCCGGACTTTGCAACTGCTGAGTCTGCAAACCCAGAGCCCTAGACTGTGAGAATTGTACAGACCATGGACAGACATGCAGGGGAAGGTGGAGCAGGGAGGAACAAGGAAGGCACAGAGAGAAAGGGGTACAAGGGGGTCCCAGCCACATGTAGAACTGGGCCAGTCAGCACACTTGGCTGGCTGAGCCCTGCACCCTGTCCTATCTTCTTACATCTTCTCATTAAAACTCTTCTTAACTCCCTGTCTGTGTAATCTCACTCTTCATCCCATGCGCCTGCATGCTGCAAGTGAGAGGACCTGTGTGTGTGCATGTGGAATTTGGTGCCATCGCTGGAGTCAGACCAGGGGTGTGGGCACTCCTGCCCTGGGGTGTCAGAGACTGGAGCAAGTGGGAGGTATTCCAGTGTGATCTACTGGAGCAGGTAGGGATCTTCAACCTCCAGCCACAGGGCAGGAACAGAGTGTGTCTCTAAATCAGCTACTGGGGAGCATCAGTGTGAGGTGAGCGAGGGTCTCAGTGCTGACAGCTGCAAGAGGGGCAAGCATCTGTGTCCCCCCTAAAGTATCCCTAGTGCGCATAGGGTGAGCATATGAAATCACCAGCGAACTCCAATCTGGACCAACCAGCGAGCAGGAGACATTGGCTTGGGGCAGGGTGCCGGGCAGCAGAGAGTCTGTGCTGGTACTCAGAGGATCTGTGAACATCCGTGCGCTTGTGACCCTGGAGAGTGTCTGCCGTGTGTGCGCTGCACTGGTGACCTTCTGCTTGTGCCATGCCCAGAGGTCTGTCTAAAGTGTGTGTGTCACAGGGACACTGGCTCAGCTTCACTTCTGCAAATGGGAAAATGTCACCCTCATCCCTGAGCCTGGGCAGAGAACCTGTGTTCCCTGGTACCCGGCTGGGCTTCAGCAGCCTCGCAGGAGAGGGCCAGGGCTGGACCAGCTGGAGGAGGAGATTGCTTTTATGTCCTTTAACAAAGGGACTGAGTGTAACCTACCTTGACAGCCAGGGAGAAAAAGAGGAGTCCGAAGGAGTGCTGTCAGGCCCAGTAATGTAGAAGAAGAATTGCTCTCCTAGAGTGTGTAAATATTTGTGCTTTTCTGGCTTTGTTTGCTAATACCTCAATCAGCACTTATATATTAATTTTAACTGCCAATTAATTTAGTTGAATTCCCCAAGTCAAGTCTGTTTTGCCTGTGACAGCAACTAGTCAGTGGTTATTTTGACCTGCTCATCTTGGCTGACTCATTCTCCCTATTCCTTCTCCCCCCACCTCCCTGTCTTGCAAAGATAGGGGCAACAAGGAGTTCTTTGGGTGCATGTCTCCCAGCTGAGGTCAGCCTACCACACTTACAGTCAGTAAGTGTAAAATTTATGGTTTAGTTGACTAGATAAAATATATATGTATATCCAAAAAATTTAATATTGCTGCAAACTCCTAGCAAGAAGTTTAAACTTCAGTGTTAAGGTGTGTTATGGATCCTGGTCTGCTGGCTACTTTTGCTGATTCAGAAGTTCTGGTTTAAAAAAGCATGGGCTCCTTGTTTTAATATGACGTAACTCTTATGTTCCATCACCCAAATGGAGGTTTGTAAAATCCTCCTGAAGTGTCTAAGGAGGGTAAGTCACAGTTTCAGTTCAGTCATAGATTAGTTCAAGAGACGATACCAATAATACTGATACTAGTGGAGCAAAACTTTCACCCTATTCAAGTGAAACCACTGCAAAACCAGAAAAAGCTTTAATAAACTAGAACAGTTCCTTACACTATTGTGTATATAAACTATCTAAAGAGAAACTAGCATAAAAGTTTGGGGCAAACCATCATTACAATGATGAAGGATGAACACAGATGCAGAGAAATGAAAAAAATGTTTCTCCAAAGGTAAATATGAAGAAATGGAGGGAGTAAAGCACACAGGTGCATATTATGCACATATACATGCACAACTGAAACATCAAAATATACTAAACTCCCTAATGAACATTGTTTGGAAAGGCAGAGTTATTTGCTTCTCTCTGTATTAGTAGTAACCTATATACACAATGGAAGCAAAAAGAAACAAACCAGACATTTTTGACTTGAAGGAAGCCCTATATGTTGCGCATTTAGCACTCTGGCACAATACTCCCCTGGTGCTCATCCAGTTGAAAATGGACAATTGCAATGTCCTTTCTTGTTGTGCCAATCAGCATCATAATTATCTAGCAATAAAGACAATTTAACCTTATGATGAAAATGTAAGGATACATAAATGCATTTATTTCTTTTCTTGGATAAAGTGATGTTGGTGTAAAAGTACCTTACAGCCAAATTTAGCCCTGTTTTAGGAGACACTTCTGGGGTTTACCCACCTAAGGTTAAAGACTGAAAATATCTTTTGTATGCCATCTTCCTCTATGTTCCCTGCCTGCTTGTAAGTAGATAGCATGGTTCTGTTTAAAGATTATGTTTGTTGTAATAGCTTTCTTCAGAAATCTCCATTCACAAACGTTATAATTTGGGTCACTATTTTGTATGTTTGGAGAAAATGCTGCAGTGTGCAGCATGTCAGAGGGCTTTTACACTGAGAATACTATCTGCTCATCATTGGGAGCTCTGGCTGATTAAAACAAGACTGTTGTACCTTGCAGGTCGAGGGTGAGCCTTAGATCAGTCAATGACCTAATGCATAAATAGAAGGATCAGCATGGGTCTTTCATTAAGAAGCTGTCTGAGATGCTAGCTGCTGCCCTACCTACGTGGCAATGTGCTGACAGCTAGAGCAATTGCTTAGGAATAGAAGGAAAAAAAATTGGCTCAGCAAAGTCCCTGAGCTGCACAGAGACCTCAAAATTTAAAGTTCTTAAAATACAAAGTTTGTAAGCAGAGTTCTCAGACTAAAAATAGGAAAGCTGAGTGACCAGGAATATGTTACTTTGCCTTTTGAATCATTGCTGAACAAGATCCCTTAGCAGTTGAGCAAGTTTGCATACAGTGTATAACCCATGCAAAGAAAATTAAGAATAAAAAGAAGAAACAAAGGGAAACAATTCGTATTTAATTTGATCAGAAAGAAAGACAAAAAACTCTCCTTAACAGAGAACTTGAAGAGAAGCCTGACCCCCACAGAGTGTGAGAAAAGGCAAATCTGGCCACCATTTCAAGTGCTAGAGGCACTTTTCTGAAGGTTGTGTGAAATAACTTTGCAAACCACTGGGTATAAGGATGTGCAGTACTTAATCTAAACCTCTGGTTGTTTCAAGATTTCTAGCCTCCAGGTAATGGCAAATCTTTCTGTAACAACTTATGCAGGGTGACACTGAGATCATACACAAGATATAGTGGCTTTCACAAGGGAATGACATATTTTGCATCATTACAGTGATATTTCCTGCCTCTTTAAGTACATTTGTGGTGTCTAGATAGTATGAGAAATGGATATAGCAATAGACACTTCCTGCAGAATTGTATGCACAGTCACTTTGCCTTAATTTTCTTAAGCACACTAAGCAGCCCTTAGCAATGTTTGGCTCCTAGACATCTCTTAGTAGCCTGGCCTCTTTACATTTAAATAAGTTAGTTTGCTTAAAAGTAGGTGCTCCTTCTACCCAAAGTTCAGCTAGTTCCTGCCCCTGATAGAAAATGTCACAAAAAAAATCAGTAAATGCAAACCGTACATGGACATGATATCTATTGAGATGCAAGAAGCTATTGCTATGCGACACAGTAGAGAAGACATGCATAAAAGACAGTTTTGACCAAATCTTAAGAGCTCTTTTACCTCTCTGTAAAAATTTAACTTGAAAATCAATACTCAGAACTCTGTCAAGCAGGCATGATTAGTACAGATGAGAAAAGTGGAGAAGAACTGGAAAATAAATCGGGGAAAGGGAGGATGACTACCTGATTTGCAGGTATGATCAGTTTTGACCACTGCCTTTAACTGCTGGTAGCTAGAGTTTCTGGTGTGCCCAGACAGTGGTAGGAAGGAATGACACAGGATGCAGGAGGAAAAAGCATGACTTCCAGGCAAAACAATCACCTGTAGCAAAATTTGTATTATATTTACAGGAGCAACAATCTTCTCCTCTTTAAAAGCTATTTCTATCAGAAAACCAGCCCTTTGATGAAGAGCACCTGGTTCAAATTGAATTATGGCTGCAAATAGATATTTTTATTTTGGCATTCACAAGCACTTTTCTTCTGGACAAAAAAAAACCCAAACCCAAAACCAATCAGCCAAACAAAAAAACTCCACCAAAAAAACCCAGCCCATTTTCATCAAAATATTGAGAGACTTGGATCCTGCTGTAGTCTTAGCAGAAACTTCAATGGCCAGGTAGCATCAATTTCTAAGCATGTCTTCTTTCTGACACATCTCAGTTAGAAGAAGCATTTGTTTCTGATATTTAGCAGTGCTTGCATATCTACATTCTTTTCAAAGATAGGGCTAAAGCCTGTGTTGAACTATCTAGCTGCAGAGCTGAGAGTAATGGTAGGAGCTTTTGCTACAGAGCCACTGTGTCCCCTGAGCTACCTATTTCACAGCTTGGTCTGCTATACATATAAGTTGTCTAATGTTGTCTTTTGTTGCAGGCTTGACAAACCTGAATGTATAGGAGAGATAAGCTTCCTTAGGGCTCTGTCTGCCCAGCACTTGTCCTCTGTGCTCTGTACAGCATCACTCTACTCCAAGTCACTTCAGAGACTTGTAAAGGCATAGTTCAGCATGACTTCCCTCCCCACTCTATGCTCAGATGCAGTTTAAAAAGTTAGAAGGGCTGTGAAAGTAATTGACCTGATTTTGCTCCTGTTGCAATACCAGGAAAAATCCATCTGTCTGGGCTGGAAGTAGAACCATAGTTGCAATAAATATAGAAGAGAGGGAAAGTGACATGTTAGGAAAGCTAATCTTTTTACCAGCTTATGTAGAATTATTTCTGGTAGGAAAAGCATAGGTTAGGGCTACATTGATCAAAAATATAAGCTTAGCTTTATTTGCACCTATGCATGCAGGAGGAATCTGAATATGTGATGTCATGGTTTAAGCCCAGGCTGTAAATTAGAACCACGCAGTCTACTCCCCCCCCACCTTTCTTCCCTCTGCTCCTGGAGGGATGGGGAGGAGAATTGAAAGAATGCAACTCCCACAGGTTGAGATAAGAACAGTTTAATAACTAAGGTATAACACAAATCACTACTGCTACCACTAATAATAATAATGATAAAGGATATAACAAGGGAAGAGAATACAACGGCTCACTGACCGATACCTCGACCCCACCCCGCAGCGTTCTAGCCCTTCCAGGTAACTCTCAGTTCTACTTCCTGGGCATGACGTGGTATGTAATGTGGTTTGGAATGGTGTGGAATGTATGTGGTATGGAATACCTCTTTGGCTAGTTTGGGTCAGGTGTCCTGTCCCTGCTTCCTCCCGGCTTTCTCCTCCTCCCTGGCAGAGCATGAGACTCACAAAGTCCTTGGTCAGAGTAAACATTTTGACCAGCAACTGAAAAAAGCAGTTTTATCAGTACTATTCTCAGGCCAAAAGTCAAAACCACAGAGCTGCACCAGCTACTAAGAAGAAAAAAAGTGACTGCTGCTGCTGAACCCAGGACAGTGAATAAAAATGCATGTGAAGTTTGATGTCTTTATTTAAGTTTAGTTGCAGGGATTCTGTAAACTTAATGGTCACATCATACCCAGACAAGGTATTAAATCAAGTGCCTTGTCTAGTTTGCAGTTGTAATTGTTTGCCTAGAGGATCTTTGAATGTAGTAATTGCATACCATCCTGTCACGCTTGAAACAATGTGTTTGGGAATGAATATTTGAGATCTCCAGAATCTTTACTGCGAGAACACAGGAAATTGTAGAATCAATATCCCCTTTACAACTAACGGTGGTGTTGGTTAATATTTTATACACAGAAATAGTCATACTGCATAAGAAACCTGATGAGAAGCGCATAGCTCTTGTAAATTTAATGAATCAACCCAAACACCTTGTATTGTCTGAAAATAACGTGAAGGATTTAAAAGAGTCTCTGAGTCTGTGAAATTGGTATATAAGATTTCAAGCTGAAAATAAAGGTAATAAAAGCATTTCTGGAACCTCTTTGGTGTCAACAGCTATTTGAAAGAGATGGGATCCACTTGACTATGTGGGGAAAAGCTATCTTTGCAAACAGCCTAGTATGGGAGGTAAGAAGCAAGAAGGGAGAGCTTTAGGCTAAGAATGACTGGGGAGGGAGAGATTCCTCAAGAAGTGAAGAAGGTGTGGGTGGTGTAGGTAAGGCAAAGGCCTGGTGTGAGGGGAGCGGAAGGGACATACTAATCAACAAAACAAAGTTCAATCTCTTTGAGCAGAGGTGTGTAAAGAAGGAACAACAACAGCCTTGGGGGGAAAGCTCTCAAGGCAGTACTGTGGAATCAGCCACTTGGGTGCCTCTCTATGGCTGATTGAGCTTGTCTGGATCTTAAGAGCCCAGCAAGCTACTCTGTCACTCCCCCTTCCTCAGCTGGACAGGGGGAGAAAAATACAACAAAACATTCATGGGTTGAGATAAGGACAGAGAGTTCATTCACAAATTCTTGTCACAGGCAAAACAGATTTGACTTGGGGAAATTAATTTAAAATACTCACAATCATATCAAACTAGAATAATGAGAATTAAACTAAAACCTTTAAAAAAACTTTCATGCACCCCTCCCTTCTTCCTGGGTTGTACCTCCTCCCCCTAAGCAACACAGGGGGATGGGGATTGGGGGTTGCAGTCAGTTCACCACACCTTGTCTGTGCTGCTCATTCCTCCTCACACTCTTCCCTGCTGAAGCATGGGATTTCTCCCATGGGAGACAGTCCTTCACAATCTTCTTCAACATGGACCCTTCACATGAACTGCAGTTCTCTGCCATCTACTCCAGTGGGGGTTCTTTCCATTGGGTACAGTCCTTCAGGAACAGACTGCTGTAGTGTAGGGTCACAAGTCCTGCAGCAAACCTGCTCCAGTGCAGGCTCCTCTCTCCACAGGGCCACAGCTCCTGCCAGGATCCTGCATCAGTGTGGGCTTCTCATGGGTCACAGCCCTCTTCAGGGATCTCCCTGCTCTGGTGTGAGGTCCTCCCTGGGCTGCAGGTGGAATCTGCTCCACCATGGACCTCCATGTGCTCAAGGGCACAGCTGCCTCACCATGGGCTGCACCATGGGCTGCAGGGGAATCTCTGCTCTAGTGGCTGGAACACCTCCTCTCCTTCACTGACCTTGGTGTCCGCAGTGCTGTTTCTCTCACATATTCTCACTCCTCTACTCCAGCTGCTATTGTGTAGCAGTTTTTACCCTTTTTAAATATGTTATCACAGAGGTGCTATCATCATTGCTGATGGGCTCAGCTTTGGCCAATAGGTCCATCTTGGAGCCCTCTGGGACTGACTGTATGGGACATTGGGAAAGCTTCTGGAAGTTTCTTACATAAGCCACTCCTATAGCCTGCCCTGCTACCAAAACCTTGTCATACAAATCCAGTGCACTCTTTGAAATGCCTCTACTGCATGCTGCATTGAGAACAAACAGGAGGAGTTACAGGGTTACAGCCTCACTGAATTCAATGAAATGTGGTGGGACTGCACAAACAGCTGGAATCCTGTGGTAGATGAATACAGGCTCCTTAGACAGGAAGGCAAGGAAAAGGAATTGCCCTTTGAGTTGCCCTTTCCGTGAGAGAGAAGCTGAAGTGCATGGAGTTCTGTTTGGGGTTGGGTAAAGAGCCAGATGAGAGCTTGTGGTGAAGAGTAGCAGTCAAATCAGCATGGTTGCTGTTGCAGTGGGCATCTGCTATAGACCTCTTGACCAGGAAGAAGTAGTAGCTGGGACCTTCTTCAGATGACAGGAGGGAGGAGGGAGCAGGGTAAAAAGCAGAACCACAGCACTGGGTTTCAGGAGAGCAGGCTTTGATCTCCTCAGGAATCTGCTTGCTCAGTAACGTATTATACATTATTACAGCATTGCAGGCTTTCTGACATATCCATGCAAATACTAGATTCTTCAAAAAATATACTTATTTATGGGTAGCTAACAATCCTATTGTAGGAGAGCATTTTCTGGATTTTTGAAAGAGAGAAACACTTATTTTGCAAGCAGTTTTGTCTTTATTTACACTTAAATGTCAGAGACTGTGCTGATATGAATAAATATCAGTATATTCAAATGAATACAGATGCAATTCTCCACCGTGGCACTCTCCATCCAGGCAGGAGTCTTGGAATATCTGTGTAATGCTTTTATTATTTGCTTTCAAACCCTTCCTTAAAACTCTTTTTTGGAGCAGTGCCTACAGTGCCGTGGTAAAAGCACTCATGTGTAGTCTCTGCTGCCTATCACAATGATCTGTTCAGGCTTACTGTTTCCTCAGATTCCTCTGTGCGTCTGTGCTCATCTTTTACTTCTTCTTCATGCTTGCATTGTAGGCTCTTCCAAGCAGGAAAAGTATTCATACTGGTCAGTTCTTTCATTTTGTATTTCTGTTCTGTGTTTGTATGGGAGATCCTTGCCTTTTTATAATCCTAAAATAAACTTGTCTAGATACAGTGACAGTACAGTTACTACTGCGGATGCTTTTGCTATTGTTACTCCTTTTCCCAGCTGCGGATCTGATCTTTTTATGTAAGCATGGCTCTATTATTTGGTCTGGAACTGTCTCTCTCTAAAAATAGATGACCTGTCAGGAATAAAACTTTAAATATTTGGCATGCCACATGCTGCTGTTCCACAGAATTCAAAATCAAAGTACTGCCTCCTTGAATTCATTTTGTCACAGCTGGGAAGGCTTCTTGTGAACATCCCTTTTTCAGTGTTTCATTTTTCTCTCTCTGTTTCAGGTGTGATGGAAAGAAAATCACTAACTACTCAAATTTATCTAGCTTTTTACTAATCAATTTAATGTGACTATTCAGGAAAAACAAATGCAGTCTGGCCTCACTTGAATTACAATCCCTGGCACTAAGGTAGGTGTTTCACTGCCAGAAAATGACAATGGATTTACAGTTACGGAAGATATTACATCAGCTTCCTGTTGCATATTTTCTATTCTTTGCTCCATTTTTTCCTCACAACAAGTATCATCTAGTCATAAAATCTAATATATGCTCAGTAGTCTCTAATCTGGCAATAGAAAATATATGAGCAGTACCACTGTGGTTTTGCAGATTAGACATTGTCTTTCTACTAAGTCTAGCCATGAAACAAGACTACAGCTCTCAGACATCCCACAAAAACTCCGTTTGGCTTTTCTCCAGGTGTGATATAACATCTGTCTAGAGGACTGAGGAAATAGAGTAAAAAATAAAATAAACTCAGTATTTAATACTTATATGCACAATACATTAGAGAATATAATCTTTACTGAAAAAATTAAGAGAAACTTCATATTCAGTTCCCATCCTCTTTCCTCTACTTCATTTTTTATGAGTCTCTTGGAATGATGGAACAATAAATTTCATTTTTGCAGTAATTTTTTATTATATAAAATACACTAATATGTCAGTAGTGATTTCCAGATGTTTTTGCAATCTCTAAAAGCATGTCAATGGAGGTGTGCTCTAGCACCAGCAAGTTTTGTCTATCATAATCCAGGGACATATTCTGATAAGAGATATCTGATCAACTAACCAGGCAGACTGCCTTTCCTTAGAGGAAGCATTCCACTTTTCATAGCAACATTGAAAAAAAGGGTTGGTTTTAGGTTTTTTTTTTGCAGTTGGAAAGATTATGAATTTCACCTAAAAGGAGAGAAATGAGAGAAAACAAAGAAATCCAACATATATTTAAAGTAAAACAAGTAATGTTTTAAAAATTAGTCCCTTACTCAACAACTTCAGTGAGCTTGCATTAACTTAATAATATGTATGTCCCAGTTGTTAAATATAATAGAGTAACTGCCTATTTCCACTTTGTTTCATGTCTGTTTTCATTATTATAATGGATACCATTAGATATCCAATCCTATTCTAAGCTAATTTGTATCTGGCTTAATGTGATTTGGAACCTTTAAGGATTATGGATATGTTTGGTTTCTCATTAGTTTCTGACAATCAAAATGTGCAAAAGAAAAGGATGGCTATTACTGTATCAGTATATTTAATGGTTCTCTTTCTAACACCGTTTTTATCTTAAGGGGAAGAATGGAAGCAACTGAGCTCTTTATCAAATAAATTAAAACCTACATACTTGGATTTTCTGAACAAAAGTTATGAAGACAAAGACAGAAATATCCATTTGGGTCAATCTTTTAAGTCTTCTCTTGTGCTGAGTGTCCAATCTCTGTTAATTTCTTAATCTCAGTGCAATCATTGAGTAGTAGAAGAGATCCTCTGAACAATGAAAACACTTTTAAGACTTTGTTTCCTACATTTATTTTTTTGTTGCTGTTGTTCCTTTTTTCTTTTTTTCCTTTTTTTTCCTTTCTTTGTTGTTGTTGGTTTTCTTCTCCAGGTGCTTCCTCTATGCTTGTCACTCTTCCAAATGAGTGGAAGAGTGGACAGTGAGTGAGCTCTGAAATGATCTTGCTCTCAGTTGTGCCAGAACAGCATGCACTGGGATCACTTCAACCTAACTGAGAACAAAACCATCCCTAAACATCAAAGTGAATGATTTGTAAGGTGCTGTTTGTCCTCTGTGGTAGTAATTTCACACCCCACTTTCTCCTGTGTGAAAGATATTAAGAGAGTTCCATTTTTACACATCATGTCATTACACTAATGTGTACCACACTGACTCAGCCCTATTCTACTTAAAAAAGTGAGACCCTTTCAAGACTTATTTCTATTAATAACATTCTTTACATGATTCAAATAAAATGAGTAATTAAAATGTCTCCAGGAGGACCATAATTTTTTAGAACAGTTCTTACAAAGCAGAGGATGACAGAATTATTTTTCCCCTCCTGTATTTGAAGCAACTTGGATACCTTGAGGTATACTTAAACTTTAAAGCTTGATATTAGGGAAGCTATTTTAATTTTGTAAAATGAATCAGTTAATGCAGAATACATTCTTCAAAATCCTAGCAACCCTGATAAAGAACTAAGTTGTCATAATCAGGTAAATGTTAAAGTAATATCTTGGCTTTTTTCTTTAAACTAGTTTCGTTACTCAGATCTATGATCTATGAAGTCTGTACCAACTAGTAAAGTACAATTCATCTTAAATTAAAATGATGTTTTTTCTTTGACAAGACAATACAATGTTCTTTGTCATGCAATGAATTATATGGATATATTTGTCAGTATAAGTTTTCAGGCAATAGTAATAAACTATTCGATCATTCATTTTATTGCTGGAGAAAATAATCTCTTCTTAATTTTACTGATGTAGCATTTCCATTACTCCTTAAGAAAGACTTGACAATACTTCAAACTGAGCATTATTAGAGAACATTCTATCACTGTTCAGTAAATATATTACTTTCTTTTTTATTGTACTTACCACTCTCCAAAAAAGTACTTGGTTTGGTTACACTGGTCTGCTCTGGCACAGGAGCAGTTTACTTCAGAAACCTGTCCATACATAAAAGTAAGAGGCTTTCCATGAAAGCATAGTGACATTGCAGTGACACAGCTTACAATATTTCTCTCACTGTCCAGTTCTAGCACCCTAAACATGATCAAAGTAAAGCAGATGTATAATTATATTTTTAATAAGCATGTATTAGTCAACTTGCTATAATTATAAAACTCTTCTAATTTTTCTTTATATTAAAGTTTATATGACATGTACTTTTACTGTAATTTCTTCTCAGTTCTGATTAGACAAGAAAGCCCCCAGACTATTTTTTCACTGTTCAGTTTTCAAAGGTTTTGATTATAATTAGCAATATATTTAACATTTTAAATTGGGAATATTCTGTGCTGTGTAACAGTGCCCATTCAAGCCTCTGAGAAGGCACTATGCTCTGAGCTGAACTTCATCTGCAATTCTCCTTCAGGTAACAAAGACAAACATTTGAGTCTTTGCTGAAGACATAGTATGCAAAACTGATGCCATAATTAAGGCTTCAGAGGTAACATATGTGACCCACAAATTTGATATTGCTGCGTTAGGCATGTATTTAGGAAGTTGTAACTTATGAATATGAATCTAAATTCCAGTTGGTCAGGAAATATGCAGAATAATATTTTAAATTCGTGGATCTATGGTTTTGCTTCATTCTGTTTCATGTTTTTAACATGGATGGTAAAAGAGTGCTGGAGAATCAGGAAAAAACTGAAAAAGTAAGACTTTTTGTGTTATGCTAATCAATATATTATTTTCTTTGTTGTATCTTTCTTCCTGGAAAAAGAGTAGAAAATAGAGGAGAAATCAGTAAAATTTAAGTTTTGTTCTTGTTCTCTTGCAGGCCAAAATTTAAAATGGATGATCAATATCGAGTGCTACTGCTCACAGTGAATGGGATATTCTCAGTTTTTAACAAAAGGGGCTAAGGGGGAAACAGTCATGGCCTCAGGGCAGTGGTTGGTCCAAAGGAATGTAAATTTAAGTGTTAAAGAACTGTCTGCCTTAAGGCTTTGAAGCCCAACATCAGATTGCATTGGCTGATCTCAGCCGTTGTTGATACAGCCATTTATTTGCTCCTTTGTTTTGTTGCAAGTCCCTAGTATGGCCAGGCTATACTCCAGCATCCTAGAGGGAATGGTGCAGCAAAGCAGAATCACAAAAGGACTTATGCATTTCTGTTGGATATCCTTTAACACAGTATCTGTATGCACTCTTTTGTGTAGAGGGTTTTGTCTATTTTAACATAAAGTGCAGCTTTGACTGCTGTGCTTTTTTCTATCTTTTGATTTTTTTCTAGGTAGTGGCAAAGCTACAAAACCAGTAAGGAAGAATTTAATCCTCCCTGTTCAAGCATCTTTGATTCTAGACAGATCCATCACTCCAGACGGGGAGAGATGGTAGCTTGACTTCCAAGTATGACCGTCTGTGACATCAGCAACCTTCTCTTCTTTCCTATCTGTCATAGCTCCTATCGCTATCATTTCTTCATAGGTGTCCTGTTCTTATGTCTTTATCCATGCCTTCCAAACTAATCTTTCTTAATGTGCTTCAAAGCAGAACTGTTCCTTCAGACTTTCCTATGTATATTGATTCTTCCTCCAGGACCACAATTTACCCCAGATATATCACCATAGAATAATTTATTCCTCAGAAGATTATAATAAACAATGCATTGAGATCAATATCAATTAGCCTCCATTCATAAATGAATGACAAATCAAAAAGCCTTGTAGTGTAAACAAAAATGGAGAATCCATCAAGGACTTCAAGACAATAGAAAAGGTAGGGGAAAAAAGTAATACTAATTAATTTTTTTTCTTTCTTTTTTCTCACGCCTCTCATTATTGCCTTTTTTTTTTATGATGTGTGATTGTATTTTGTGTCTCTGTTTTGTTGACTCACATACCCAGAACTTTAGCAACAGAACTGCAGGAGGCACTGGTGCTCAGACAATAACAATTCTATTATGCAACATCACTATTCAGATAACGCACCTCACAAAGCTGCAGCTTCTGTAGATTTTTTAGATTATGTATTTTTCAGTGTTTGGGTTGTGTCTTTTTCTTTTCAGAAAATACCCAAGACATAGGGTCTGCTTCTGTGTTAGGAAAATGCTTAGCACATTTGAGTTCACTAAGTAATAAAAATAACTACAAGTATAGTGCTCTCTTAATGTGTTTTCAGTGATCACACTGAAGATCACACTGAAGATCACATGCTCTTCAAGAGAGTTCTCTCAGCCTGGTATACAGAAAATTTTCACCAGTTGTATGAGAAAGGCAGATAAATGTTTATCAGGATTTGGCAGAAAATACCTGTCATAAGAGCAAAGAAAAGTTGGTGTTGGAGTCAAAACGAAAGATATCTTCACATTTCCTGTAAAAGAAAATATTAAAAATGGTAGCATTATTTGGGAGCACCAGTCTGATTTCATAAATCTTAGAGTGCATTTCCTTATGGAATACGTTATCAGAGACAAGGGGAAATGTTTAGGATTTGGAGCTCCAGGTATTCTTACAGCATCACAGCAGTAAATTAAATCCATCAAAAATTAACACTGATATAATCACATGTAACTTGCTACTTCAAGTACTATGCCAATTACCTGCACAGCTTATGGTTAAGATTTAAAAGAAAAGATGATTCTTAGTGTTGTGTATTAAAATTTGAGAAATTATGAGTATAAGAAGCAGAAAGGTGGTAAAAAAACAAAGCTATGTTTCATTGTGGCAATATTACTGAAACTTGTTTTTTAGAGAAAGTATTATCTTTCATGTCTCTTAGTTAAACAAAAAAAGGATTAGAAAAAAATGTATGGAAGAACGAGAGAACAAAAAAAGGCTGCAGTATTCAGATAAAAAATATGTGGTATAATAACGTAATTGCACATCTGAATACATGTAAAACAAGAAATAGAATATAGAATAGATTAAAATTCTCTCAAATTTACTTTTGTCAGCACTGGCAAAATGAAAAAAAAATGACTAGACAAAAATGAATGTCATTCAAGCAACAGTAACAACGTAGAACAAATAAGCATTCATATCAAGGAGATCCTTCTTAAAAATGGTCTTTCTACAGATCAGATTTCTCTGTATTTCAAAGTACAAAGTTAGTTATAATAATTACAACTAATGAGTTGCTAGTTAAGAATCAGATGAAAAATTGGAGTAAATACTGCAAAACTCCTAATGATTATATTCTTTGTTGTATAATTTAATAAGCAACAGGAAAAAATAATAAAATGCATATAGAATTATCTTGGGATTGAATGTGCTATCTGAGCTAAAATTCATTCAGTCAAGATTCATCAGAGTTACTTATTCTCTGTATACAGGTACAGTAAAAGTAGAGTATTATTTCAGATTTCTTGTATTACCTTTTTTTCTAATTCATTTCAGTTTCTATTTATGACAAAAATGGTCCAGATCTTAGTTACTCACTTATTACTGAATCTGGTCACTATACTTCCATTGTTAATGATAAAAAACCCCAAACACTTTATTTATTATTAAAATAATTTCTAAAATGAAAGTAGAGGAGAAAATGCACTGTTTTCTGAATGGATTCTTATTTTTTTTCATAGGTCAAGATGAATGTAATCCAGAATGTTGTCTGTATACACTGATTAGAATTTAGGAGACAAAACACAAGAGACTACTATCAGACTTGTGTAGATGGCATACACCAGCATCTATACATACACAAGTCCATGGGACCTGACGACATCCATCCGCAGGTCCTGAAGGAGCTGGCGAATGAAGTTGCTGAGCCACTGGCCATCATATTTGAAAAATCATGGCAGTCAGGTAAAGTTCCTGACAACTGGAAAAAGGGAAATATAACCCCCATTTTCAAGAAGGGGAAAAAGAATGACTCGGGGAATTACAGACCAGTCAGTCTCACATCTGTGCCTGACAAACTCTTGGAGCAGATTCTCCTGGAAGAAATGCTAAGGCACATGAAAAACAAGGAGGTGGTTGGTGACAGCCAGCATGGCTTCACTAAGGGGAAATCCTGCCTCACCAATTTGGTGGCCTTCAATGATGAGGCTACGAAACTGATGGACAGAGGCAGAGCAGTTGATGTCATCTACCTGGATTTGTGCAAAGTATTCGACACTGTCACACATGACATCCTTGTCTCTAAATTGGAGAGACATCAATTCAGTAGGTGGACCACTCGGTGGATAAAGAACTGGCTGCATGGCCGCATGCAAAGAGTTGTGGTCAATGGCTCAATGTCCACCTGGAGATCGGTGACGAGTGGTGTCCCTCAGGGATCGGTGTTGGGACCGGTCTTGTTCAACATCTTTGTTGGTGACATGGACAGTGGGATTGAGTGCGCCCTCAGCAAGTTTGCCGATGACACCAAGCTGTGTGGTTCGGTTGATACGCTGGAGGGAAGGGATGCCATCCAGAGGGACCTCGACACACTTGTGAGGTGAGCTGATGCCAACCTCATGAAGTTTAACCATGCCAAGTGCAAGGTCCTACACCTGGGTCAGAGCAATCCCAGGCACAGCTACAGGTTGGGCAGAGAAGAGATTCAGAGCAGCCCTGCAGAGAAGGACTTGGGGGTGTTGGTTGATGAGAAAATGAACATGAGCCAGCAGTGTGCACTCGCAGCCCAGAAAGCCAACCGTATCCTGGGCTGCATCAAAAGGAGCGTGAGCAGCAAGTCGAAGGAGGTGATCCTGCCCCTCTACTCTGCTCTCGTGAGACCTCACTTGGAGTATTGTGTGCAGTTCTGGTGTCCTCAACATAAAAAGGACATGGAACTGTTGGAACAAGTCCAGAGGAGGGCCACAAGCATGATCAGGGGACTGGAGCACCTCCTGTATGAAGACAGGCTGAGAAAGTTGGGGCTGTTGATCCTGGACAAGAGAAGGCTGCGTGGAGACCTCAGAGCAGCCTTCCAGCATCTGAAGGGGCCTACAAGGATGCTGGGGAGGGACTATTCACTAGGGACTGTAGTGACAGGACAAGGGGTTTTGGGTTCAAACTTGAACAGGGGAAGTTTAGATTGGATCTAAGGAAGAAATTCTTTACTGTGAGGGTGGTGAGGCACTGGAATGGGTTGCCCAGGGAGATTGTGAGTGCTCCATCCTTGGCGGTGTTCAAGGCCAGGTTGGATGAGGCCTTGGGTGGCAGGGTTTAGTGTGAGGCGTCCCTGCCCATGTCAGGGAAGTTGGAACTAGATGATCTTAAGGTCCTTTCCAACCCTAACTATTCTATGATTCTATGATCTATACTAAAGTAGTCCAGAAAGGTTTCAGTAACACTGCACTATATACCTGCAGGACACCGGAACTGGTTCTTGTATTACCTACCATCAGGATTTAAAAATATAAGGTTGAATTAAAGATGGTAATTCTTAGCAAAGTCACACAAATCTTAATTTCCTATTCTTGGTCTTTTACACATATAATATTGGAAAACAGGTCCAATTGCACTTCATTTTTAGCAAATTAATCTGAGTGAAGAAAAGAAGAAAGAAAGATCTTTTGAACTCTGAAAGTTTCTTTACTACCTAACTGTATCTGTAGCATCATTATATATAGTAACTTAAATAAGAAAATTGCTGGAAAATATCATTAGTAATAAACTTGCATACTTTATGCAAAGCAAAAGGACACTTTTATGAAAGTGCTAAATTGATATTTTGTGAAGGAGCGTACTTACTAAAATCAGCTCAATGTCTTGTTTAGTCTCTGTGATAGCTGGGGAAGTTTTTAGGATGAAAAAATAATTTTAAAAATCTGGGTGATTCATAAGTTTGTGAGTTTTTCCATGTCTTTCTTAAGGCTTAGTAGACTGCACAGTTGAACAGCAGACATAGTGCACAAACCCGCTTCCTTTTTTTAAAATACTTACGAAAAAGTGCTTGAAACAGGTCCCTACACATCTCTGCTACCAAGTAAAACAGGGCCAGAGATTGTTCTGGCTAATTCTCACAACCTGGCTGTACCCACAATAATTAGCAACTGGTTTGGGTCTCTTCTGAGCCTCCTGTAATGATCTTAAGGCATGGCTGCAATTTTTTTGTATGTTTTCTTTTCTTTTTTTAAGATCCATAAAAGCTGAAATGATGTAAATGTGGGAATCATATAATCTGAGCATAATTTCTGGGATTCTGTAGAGAACAGAAACATGATCAATGATAGCCCTTTTTATTGTTCCGCTGCCCACCAGGGCAATCATTTAATTGATTTTTAGATTCCTCCTTTGGGATGTTGCATTCTTATGCATAGGGGAGTACTGGAAAGAGCAAAAATGTACTGCTAAAGGACCATGGCTTGGTGAAGTTGCCTAATGTGGTGCAGTTTCATACACACTGCCTGTTGGGATGATCTACTGCACTTTCCTAAACTGTACTTCACAGAATCACAGAAATCCTTAGTTTGGAAGTGAACATCTTGAGGTACGGTCTTAGTCCAAACACACTGCTTAAGCAGGGTCAGCAAAAGCAGGTTATCCAGAGCTGTGTCTAGTCATGTTTTGTATAACTCCAAGGACTGACAGTCTAAAACCTCTTTGGGCAACTTGTGCTGATGTTTGACCATCCTCAAAATAAAATAAAAAAAAAAAAATAATTTTACTTGTGTTCAGATGGAATTTCCTGCATTTTTAATTTGTGCTTATGGCTGCTTTTTTTCCTCAATGAGAAAACTCTGGATCCATCTTCTTTGCACCATTCCTTCAGGCATTAATATTTCCTGACAAGTCTTCTTTTCTCTTAGACAAACCGTCCCAACTCTCTCAGCCTTTCCTTATGAGACTTGCTCCCGGCATCATGGCCCTTTGCTGGAATTGCTCTCTGGTCCTGAGAAGCCCAGAACTGGATGCAGTACTCCAAAAGTGCTGTGATTCCTCTGCTGAGTAGAGAGAAACCCTCAAACTTCTGGTCATGCTCTTCCTAATGCAGCACAATGTGCTGCTGGCTGCCTTTGCCAAGAGAACACTTTGCTGGCTCATAGTCAGCTTTTTGCCAGCCAGGACTCCCAGTGCTTTCTTTGCAACCCTGCAAAGAATGGATCTGCCCCCAGCATGTGCTGGTGCCCAGGTCCTCCCCAGAGTGCCCAGGTTTTCCCCAAATCTTCCCCAAGTGCAAGATTTTCCACTTCCACTTGATGGACTTCATGAGCTTGCTGTCAGTCCATTTCTCCAGCCTTTCATGGTCCCTCCAAAACGCAGCACAAATATTTAGTCTATCAGCCACTCCTCCCTGTTTTGCATTGTCTGTCTCCCCAAAATTCTAGACCAAAACTATGCCAAGAAATAAGGTAATAGTGAAGCAATGTGCATGATCAGATGCTTATGGCTTGAATTCACTCCCCAGCCATGCCTGCGTAATGAAGGTACAGATTTATTTTTCCTGTTAAGAAATAGTCACGGTGTACAGTTTATAAGCTACTCTACTGTGCAGTAGAATTTCTTAAAGCTGTGGTACACATACCTAGAGTATAAATCTTTTTAACCAGTCAACAGAACAGTTTTCTCTCCCCATCCTCCCACTAGTTGCCTTGACTCCACCACTTCTATTTTATATTGTTAAAAAAACACTAGAGTACTGTTTATCCTGTTAGAGTCAGCGTCTACCATGACTGACACCAAAAGTTCCAGTCAAACCCCAATGGTTTTAATAAAACCAACTGCTAAATAACACTGATTTGTAACAGTAGTCAGCTAACAAGGGAATGTGGAATAAATGCTTACAACTGCAAACATGACAATGAAAAATTGATCAGAAGCAAATGCAAAATCAACCTAGAGATAACAGTGACAGCATTATGCAAATGAACTCTTTCTTTTCAGTTTAAACTTGTGATCTTAAATAACTGATGTACACATTTATTTGACATCCAGATAGATGTTTTCCCAAATTAACAGCGTACTTTCATGTCCAATTATCTAAATTGTAGCTAGAATTATTTGCATTAGCAAAAGGGCTATCTTAAAATGGCCAGACTAAAACACATTCTACAAATTAAATATCAAAATCAATATCTAACAATGCAATATTCTGGCTTGATAGAAGTCTGTGATACATATAAAGCTTCAAAGGAGCTCATAAAATTTGATTTCCTCTGACTGCTGAATACTTCGGTACTTCTCTATGCATAACAAAGATGAATATGAAATTTAAAAACCCCCACAAAATTAACCAGTAAACACAGAATTAAACACTAGAAGGGAAGCCCTCCTTTGGCTGAGATTAATAATGGACCATAAGCATTCCAATAAGTCAAGAAATGAGCTCGCCTGATGATTTAAGTGCAATAAGTTGGATATCTCCACTTGCATGAGTTTAAAAGCCAGGAAGGCGCTGATTTATTTTTCCCTGTTAAGAAATAGTCATAGCATATAGTCTAGCTGATATTCCATTGTACAGATAAATAGGAAAAAATATCTAATATGACAGGTTAAGAGAAGAAGGGTGATTACACTGAAGCACAAGACTGGAGAGCACATGAGAAATGACTAGCCCAAGCCTTTGAAGCAAATGATATGAAACAATCTGCAAAGGATAGTGCCACCCTGTCATGGAAGTAAGCTTGACTCTGATTCATAAAACATGTAGGTATCAGTTTTATGCTACGATGGCTTGATTAATTTAGATTTATTAATTATACAGGAAGAAAGAACAGAATCAAGTAATAAAAAGTAATAAAAACACAGAACCTCCACTGTCCTACTGTTTGCACAAACACTGATAAGGTACACATGCCGTGAACTGTGAAACTCACATGTGTTGAAAGCAGTTATTTATGACACACAGTTGTGGAAATCTGATTCATATTCTGAGTAAGATTCTGATACAATGAAGCCCTTGCTTTGTGATTAATACTGAACCATTAGTTTTAAGCACTCCCATATACAAAATTTTGCAGCACCAACACATCATGGTTCTGCATACTGAAATGAAATGTTAAAATACACTAAAATACAAAGATGATTGTAATAATTGAAAGACTGAAATTTCATTAGCGAAACATAACATGAACCCTAACATTTTTTTGATGACATTGAGGTATTGGAATATGAGAAGTTTGCATAGTTTTAAAGGAAACTTCATATGAAAGTTTTCTGCATAAATTAGCACTTGCAGCATGAAGGAAACTACAGGTGACGTTATATTAGAAAGTGCTTTGGATAAAGCCGTCAACTACAAGGCTACGGCATCAAAGAGAAAATGTGCCCAGCTCAAAATGTTGAATTCTCCTCTGTGATAAATAAACCTTCACATAATGTATGGAATTTTGTAAATACACAGAAAGGTACAAAATCTAGCTCAGGCACATTAACTGGGCAAGCAGAAAAATACATATCAAAACCAAATGAACGGTAACAATGAAAGGCAAACGAGAAACGTGGCGAGAAAAGCAAGAGAAAAATATTTTAAATAGCCTTCAAAATGTGTTCTTGCTTCTTTTCATTAAAAGAGAACATGTTCTCTGACAAAAGCAATATAAACAACATTGCATCGTTTTGGTTGATTTGAAGTGCCATGCTGTAGAATGGACTGCTCTTTACTTATGAAAATGCAGCAGCCATTCTGGGTGTGCTTACTGACAAGCACTCAGCGTGGTGTTCCACTGACATGGTGTTCTTCCATCTCACTCAGGTAAAATTGGAAACCCATAGATATTTCTGAACAAAGTGTATATCAATTTTTTTCCTTTTCTCCACTTTGGATTTGTTCACAGCTGTATTGTAAAATTATGGGAAATGTAATTGAAAATTTTTTTAATAGCTTTCTAAATAATAATTCAAAAACTTTCATAGACTCGTATCAAAATTTTCAGTTTGTTGTACTGTTGCGCATTTGGGGTCCTCAAGAGCTGATTTATGTGATGTGATTTTTTCTGCAGCAAATACATTTAAAATACTTCAGCACATGAAGAATTCCACTTTAGCCACAGAGTTTGCATTTGGAGTTATGGTTGCCTCTGAAAAATACACTGAAGTTTTAGAGGCGTATTAAATAAACAAACAATATTTGTGTGTGTGTGTGTGTGTGTGTGTTCAATAGATGAACAAGATATGTAGGTCTGTATTTCTAATGAGTAGCTTTAAATAATTGAAACAATAGTATTGTTGCCGTGATGATCTAAAGATTGTTACATACAGGTAAAATGGAGACTATACATCTTTTATTAAACAACCACATTATACGAAGGAACACAGGTGAGCTTTCAGGTGACTTTCATAACTTTTCCAGGTCATCATTCTGGTTATTTTACCAGAAACACTGGTGCTTTTGTGACCATTCTGATAGTGGCAATACTTCTGAATCTTAGGAATTATTCACAGAGACATTTTATGTTCATTTGTTCATGTACAATAAAAGCACATTTACTTTACTTGTCTGAACAACAAGAAGAGAATGTTTAGCCAGACCTTTTATGACTTTTAATTCTAACAAAAGACTCTCCAGAAGTTTTGTATTTCTGCCACAGGGTATGAAAAGGAACTGTAGTACTTCAATTATTTTAATAAGGTGTTGGAGGACAATCAGCAACAGAATTGTTTTTCCTTTGTAGTCTGAGTTTACAGTGTACCTGACATATAATACTCAGCAAGAATAAACAGGTGTAATTGCCAGTGCTACTTGTCCCTAAGCACAATATTTTTATGTGCAGAAGTTGGGACCGTACCACACTATGTCTTTCTTTCTGCTATGAGAATGTATAATCTCATACTCTCTGTTTGTCCTTAAAAATGTGCTTTAGTACTTGAATGCATTCATGATCGGGAATAGATTGTCTTTCTCACAGTGATGCCTGCATGCACAGTTAAGGGTGATATGAAAAAGACTAGCATCTGGAAATTTCTTCAAACGTGCATGGGAGGTTAGCGCCATGCTGCTCTGCTTTTTTTTTTTTAAATCGGTTGCACTCACTTTTAAGTTGGAGCACACCTTTTGTCCTGTAACTTAGAAGTCACTGGAAACTGTTAAAACCAGCAGGCCTTACAGTTTTCATAGGTTCAGTAATTACAGATATTTAGACCCCCCTGTGCCTCCTTGGCCTTGCGATACTAAATTTTTGAATAGAGAGCAGGAAGACAAAATCTCATCCTTTTATACTTAGTGAGTTAACTTTTCTGCTTTCCATGCTATGTCTGGCCGAACTCAATTGAAAGATGCAGAGTTGAACAGCCAAGTGAAAATGGAGAACATTAGTCTAGGTAAAAATATTACCCTATGCAATTCAGTTTCAAAGAACATCTATAAGCAGCCATTAAAATTCTAACATCTGAGTCTTAGACAAAATTTAAAGAGGGGAGCAAATGAACAAACATTAATCAGGTCTCTTGACAAAGGTTACAGGAATGGAAAGCGGTAATAACTCATCCTTGCTATGGTTTTCACATAATCATCTCATGACCTACCAAGGTTACTGAGCTGTATGTCATCCTAAAGTGCATGGGTAAGGACTGAACCTTTTCTTTCTTTTCTAATAGCTCTTCAAGTTTTGGTAGTTTTAACTATATCTTTGTTTTCACAGTTTGTGCCTTGCTGTCTTAAAGCTTCCAATATGAATTGACAGAAAAAAAATTGTCATATTAGCTGAAGCCCTTAAACTAAACCTTATTTTTTCATAGGTCTTGTAACAGACTGAATTTATTGTTGCATCAGCTTACACTAGGCAAGCATCTTACTGTAATCACTCTTTAATAGCTCGTAGAGAAATATCTTTGAGAAAATACAGAGAAAGTACAGCACACATACAATTATTTATGCTTACTCGTCTTAAGGGGGCAGCAGCAGCACACTGTGCGCCTGGAGAGCTGCGTTAGTCTACTCTGCCTGTGGACAGGATTAAATGCAACTCTTTATTCGATAGTAGAACTAAATGGGATCTTGGTGACGTTTGTCGTATCAGGTCTTTATGAAAACAAAGTCCAGTGTTTCAGCCTGATAGTGTTCAGGGTTTGACATTTGTTAGAGACATAAACAATTTAATATCGTGTGAAGTGTTTGGTATGTGTCACTGTAGTTTAGCTGCACAGGTATAAGGCTGTTGCTGTGAGCAGCAGCCACGTATGAGTGTTTTCACAAGCATAACTCATCTGGAATTGCTTTCTGCAGTCATTACTAAGGCCTATGGGACATAATATGGAAATAATAGAATGCAAATTTACTCCAGCACCACTCTTTAAAAGCCACAAGGTTTCTGTACTTTGACATATTAAATTCTAAATCATCAACACAGTTGATCTAGTATGTTCTGAATCACTCTCACATTCTCCTGAAGAATGACACTTACTAACCCTTTGCTTGCTTTCTGAAGCTGGTATCTGAACATCTGAACAAGTTAACAGTTGTCCCTCAGGTTTCTTTATTGCTGTATCTTCTCAACTCCATATTTCATCTATGTATCAAGTCACAAATGCATATTTCTATCCATGTAAATGTTATGAATCAATGAAATTCAGATAAAGTATGTTGAATGTGTTTATGGGAGGAGAATAAGTGCTTTACTTAGTGTTTTTTCAAAAGCAGTTCTGTAAGTGGCTTTGTCTGCAAAATCTTCAGATGCATTTAGATGTACATACCTGTTACTTGGTAAAGTTTTGCAAGACTGAAACTGCAGGGAAATAGATCTAGAGAAAATAACATCCAGATCAGTATATCTCTGCATGTGATGCTGAGAAAAGAAATAACTGATAGTATAGCTAGTTTTTTAGTCAGAAAATTTAGTTCTATTCATCAAATATGCATTGTATGCAAATAATGAAGCAGAAGGTAATAACTGTGTTATCTAAAATTTACTGAGTAATCACTCAATGATAATGTGACAGAATGATCAATGGCTGTTACATTAGAATGGCCACTTATTGTAAAAAATCTGTTGAAAGGTATTTCTTTGTTGTAAAGAGGCAGTTACCAAATTACTGTGAATATCAGATAAATATAACACCATTCACTGTGGCTATCAATGACCCAGAAGGGGGCAATTTTCTGTCTGTAATTTTCTGTTTATGTATGTGGTTATTCTATGCAATCGCATATCACATGCTGTTGTCATCTTTATGTATGAAAGCAAAACTATTATGTCCTGAATAATCTTGATTTTTACAACAATCAGAACAGTGAAGCAAAAGAGATCAAAGTGTATATGACATAAGTACTTCACATATTTTCTCTGTCAAGTGATATATCCATTTTGTCTTTGGAAATGGTAGCTGCACCTGCAGGCTCACAGACACGAGAAAAAAAAAAAAAAAAATGTATAAAGCTACTCTGTTTTCCCACTGAGAATAAAAACATTGGTGCCTTGCAATAAGACACCGTGGTAGAGCAAGGCAAAGGAAGCAAGGGTAAGAAAAAAGATTTTCCTGTGTTAGATACCCTAGGTCCCATCTTTGCTGTGTGAACCTACTGTACTTCCACAACACAATAGTCAGCTTTTTTTAATTTTAGAGAAAAGGTGAGAGTGTGTTCCTGAGAGTTACAGTGTGCCACCTATGGTGTAAAGAGCATTATTAATACTCAGTGTCTGAAACAAGTTTTCCAAGTCTTCTTATCCCACAGAACTGAATGCTAATCTGTAGGAAAATACAACCAAATTAGGCTGTCTGCCCACATATTGGGCACACATTCCAGGCACATAAAACCCATTGGTACAAGAAGGTCTGCAAAGTGAATAAAAACTAAGGAAGATAAGATAAATAAATCACAAAAATGTAAACCAAGAAACCCAGGAATCCTACTGAAGATATTTCACCACTTTAATAGTAATAAAGTTTTGAAGTTGTTCTTCTTTACACATACATATATTTTTTGCATATTCTCTCTACATGCATATAAGAAAGATGAGAACAAATAAGGGTGTTAAAAGTTTGACTAGAGTCCTGCATTGTTAGACAAGCAGTATGCTGCACTGTCTGGGCTAGGTAAGACAATAAATAACAATGTAAGAATGCTTTGTTCTTTCCCATCATTGTCTCTTTGCTCCCTCTATTTTGCATTGTGCTTAAGACTACACGTGCACCCTTTCACATGCCTTAATATGCTTCAGATCACCATCTTACATAGCTGTTCTCTTTGACATAATAATTTATTGGATAGAAAATGCTAAATGATATCTGGTTATGATTATCATTTAATGATTCTATAATTCCAAGATCTCTGATTTTTAAAGATTAACTTTCTTATTTGAAGTGGAGCTAGAGTTAAGACTATGTGGTCCCCTTCCTTTGTATTTTCTCATCATAAAGAGTTTAGGTTCCTTTACAGTTGAATGTAATTCTGGAACACCAGTGTTTCTAGTGTGAATATTAATCAACCCTTCTCCTTGAGAATTATTTCAAATGCTTAGTTTACGTGACTTCTTGCTTGATAAAGTACCTTACCTACTCTGTAGTGAGCCAGACAATGTGCTGAATACTGCAGCTAGTATTCAGTAGTGAGGGATGTGGTGTTGCCCTGCTGTGGGATGTGTGGCAGCACAGGAAAACAGCAGCGAGCACTAAAGCATGATCACTGGGCTTCCTCCACTCCTGGAGGCTCAGTGCAGCATGCAAAGCCACAGTGCTTCCTTTTCGCGGGGTTTCCACCCATGTGATGGAGCCTCTGCAGGCTAACATATAGATGCAGCTACAGTTGGGTTTTCTTACTGGTGTCACAGAATTTTGTGTAGCATTCATTGGTGAGTATGTGTTGTACGCACATATAGTAATTCCTATGCCTGTGGAGATAAATACCTAGATTCAGATGACACAAAACCAGTGACAGCAGTGTTCCACCATTAGCCATATTTTATGAGAGATTATAAGTTTATTTTTTATTTATCAAACTACTAAATGTTATGTACTTTATATCATATGTACATTCCAGAGCAAAAATAATCACAGATTGTGAATAAATAAGGACATGCATACGCTACTGTTGGACCACCAGCTCTTGGTTTGTCATATTACTCTGCTATAAATAAGCCATCTTTATTCATAGCAGAACATTGATGTCATGTTCCTTCAGTGAAATCAAACTAGATTATGTTGGGGGATGGGGTCCAAAAGACAATATCTACATTGCATATTGATTTCATGTTAGCCCTTGTCTATTTTCCAGTTTTGAATGTTGGTGAGATTCCTTCTGGATTTCAGAAATCATTTACCAAGCACATAGTCTTCACAGCATTAAGATGATAACACTTTGGCTAGTACTATGCATTAAACTATGCAGTGCATGTGAGCATGTAACAAAAAGTGTCAGCCTTGCTTCTGATAATTTCTGCTTGTGTTAATTGTCATATTGTTCTTTTAAAAAATAAATTAGCAAAAAAGGATTGGAAAATTTACAAATTCCTTCCATCCTTAAGCTGGGAAAGAAGTACCATGACATGATGTTTTAGTAGATGCAGATTACCGAGACAAAAATATATCAGGGACCTGTTAAGTGATTAGGTCAACTTAAGATGTAATAAGTGACTGTATGCTAGAAAGAGGGGAAAAGGCAGAGATAACTTGTTAATTTTACCAAATAATGTACAGGTTATGACATTTTGCACTTACAATGAATACAGAGGAAATTTTTTTGAGTTAAGTACAGTAAAGTCCATGAAAAATCCTTGTAGGTCTGGTGCCTGGAGATGCTGAACACAGGATAGGCTCTCTTATTGATAACTAACTTAATTCATTTATAAGCCTTATATTCTATAATAAATTTAACTCTATGTTCTCTCATCTGGGGAAAGAAACCATAAAACCAGTACCAGTACCAGTGAAAAGGTGTTTAATTTAGTGTAAACATGTTTTTATTTATCTTGCAAATCATATGCGGCATTTGGTAATGAGACAAAAGATGCATAAAGGTGTATCCATAATGGTAAATCTCATGGTTTCAGTCTGATCATCCACTGCTTCAGATACTGATGGTGATTAGAAAATACTGCTCCAAGCTTCTTTTATCCTCCCAGTTCAGATGATCTCAGTGCACTGTTTGATATACAGCTATCTACTCTACAAAGAGCGGTTGACTCAGGAAAACAGGATGTCTTAGGGATGGCCTTAGGCACTAGAAATTGGGCAGCTACTTGAGTGCTTGGAGGTCAATGGCCTATTGTACCAATGTTTGTGGAAACATTAAGTAATATAAAAATTCTTACCCTGAAAACACCATCCACTATTCCTAGTGAGAAAAGAGTTAGAAGGCACTGTGGAGTGAGATAGGAGGGATGAAAAAGACACTTGTTTTAACTAACCACAGCCTTCTGTAAACCCCTTTGTCTCAAAAAATGGCATGTTGTTTTCCAAAGGATTTTGTCCTCATCCTTAGGTGAGGATTTGATTGTGCCTACCCTGCTGAGAAGCTCTGAGATGTCTTTCAAGCTTAGAAACCTACATGTGAAATTTTAAAGCACTCTAAATGTAGTTCTCAGAATTTGCATCTGCACAAGTAAGAGACGGTTAATTTTTTGCGGATTGTTTTTTGTTTTTCTTTTGGGGGCGAGTGCATATTTTTTTTCTTTCAAATGCAGGTAGATTGCTTTTTACTTTTATTTTTTAATGTGGATAATACAGCTCTAAATACAATTCCCTAAAACAGAAGTTGTGTCTCCAAATACAGTAAATGTAACAATAGCAATGTTTATGCTGCAAGAGACTACAAAATTTTTCTGAATCATTTCTAGAAATTAGGCTGAGCAATAATGGAACGTGAAATGTCAAGGTGACAGAATGGGACTGTGCAGAGAATGCACTCCCTCAAATAAAAAAAGCCTTGCACTTAGCTGATCGAAACAATAAAGCATATGAAATTGTCCAGGAGAATGCCAGGACACCTGAGATATATACAGAGGAAGGATGACTTAACAGTAAAATAAATACAGCTCTCTTTTACTTTAGTAGTTTTGACAGTCTATGTTATAGGGGATGTCAAAGAGTCTAGGGGGAAACAATCAACTTCAAGAAGGTCACAGAGTTAAAGTGCCTACCATGCCTATTCAGCACAGTGGCATTTATCAAAGCACACGGTGTTCTTCTGCGGCAAACAAAGCCTTCATGGGCGTCAGGAGAAATCTGGCATTTTTTTTTGTTTCCTGCAGGCTACTGCTTTTTGGTGCCAGGAAGGGCATCTGCAGAAGCTGGCTAACGAAGTTGGCAAACCATGGGAAGTGCCAAGGAGAATGATTTATTTCCTTCTAAACCTTTACAGTAGATCTGCGCCCAAATGTTTGTAGTAAAAAGGTCAGTATAATGAAATGTTTATATTTTTTAATAGCTTTTGTTAAAAGAAGAAAAATTGCAGACCCAGAATGAGACATGTAAGAATGAAGAATACAATACCACAGTGAATCATACCTTTTTCTTCATGAAAGCACCATTCAAATAATTTTTTTGAAAATCCAAACATCATTGTCTGCAGTTTAGTTTTGTTTTTTTTTTCCTTATAGAACATAATGACAATAATATGAAATATTTTCTATTTTCTTCCGTATTATTAGTTTTACTTTAAAGTAATAGCCAATAAAACAACATAACAGAAAGTGTGGTTTAAGTTGGGATAGTTTGACTTCTTATTTGTACACAGCTTTTCAGGAATGTTCAATATGTATGCTATGGTTATTTCATGATTTATCACTCTGGAGGCTTTAGCTTTATGTATTAGGAATAAATCTGTGAAAAAAGTTTAAAGGTAAGAGCTTTTATTACATTAACAGGATGGAAGCTATATACACAAGCTTTCAGAGTCTAATTATATTACCCCTCCTCTGATTTTCACCAGATGTTGAATTTGAGACACTATCAGTCAAGTGAGTGGGATATTGTATAGACAGCAGGAGAAAATTAGAAAATTTGTAAGATCTTAAACTTGTGTAAAGAAGTCTGAAAATCACCACAAGCAGTGAGAATAATAAACTAAATGATATTTTCTCAAGGACATTTCCTGTCGTATGAATTGTGAGCCCAAGGGTCTTCAGCCATACAAACATTAGTGTATTAAGATTCTGCTTTTCACCCAGATAAGGTCCATATACCTGTGGAACAGTTCCTGTTTCTGAACAGTTAATGAAGGCATTGTCGTGCTTTCCTTTCCTTCTGCCCAAGCCCTGTGTAAGCAAACGAACAATCTCTCAGGAATGTGGATTTATTTTGTGGCTCTCCACAGAAAGAAAATATTGAAATACATCTTAAAGGGTCAAAAAAGTTGGCAATTTCTGCTTCACTAACAATTTTTGTTATGTTAGGAAGATACTTCTTGAAAATAGTTGCTTCTCTGTTCATCTTTTTTCATGACAGAGAAGGGTACTGAAATGCAAATGTAAAGCTGTAATATCAGAGGGACAAAAATAATTTGAACTGTACAGACAGACAAGCTGCATTTTTTGCTTTCTCATAGAAGCAAAACTGTGCATGTTGAGAGGAAAGTGAACTTCTGGTTTCCTCTCTACAATCTCAAAAAGTGTGAAAAGGCAATATGAAACTGACAGGAAATTCATGTCATATCAGCAACAGAGAGTGTTCATTAGAACATGTATGGATTATCTTTCAAATCACAAATGAGGAAAAATATACTCTGATTTTTGCCTGTAAGCTCCAAACCCATCATCAGACAGGGAGAGAGAGCACAGCTTAGCATTTGGCCCATCATACAACTCAGTGACTGTTTTAGGAATGTCATCCAATAATTTGATTTCACTCATCCCAAAATTTTTCATATTGACAATAATTTTGCTAGTATTCTGCTTATAATGTGTGTAATTCAAGATAAAGTTACTATTTATAATTGAAAAGGACACATTCTTCATAATGCAATATATGGAATAATAGAAAAAGAAAGAAATTATCTAAAAGAGAAACAGAAGAACTTCAGTTAAGTAAATTACATCAGGTGTTTGAATGACATCTGTCAAAAGCAAATTAAAATATTAAGAAAGATAGAAAAAAAGGTCTTGGTAAAAGCTTTGAGGTTTGGAAAGCTGTGTCATATGTTACAAAGAATTGCAACCCTCGCTGCAAAATAGAGATTATATAGCTACCACAAAGTAAGACAACTATCTATCTACAATAGTATCTAGGATTATTACCAGAGCAAGAAAATGTGCATACTTCAGTAGTTCATTATCAAAAGTATTATGATGAATGGAAGGGAGTCAGGAGATTGCATACTCTAAAAATAAGTTCTACAGCTACCAGATGTGTTGCCTCAAAAGAAGCATCAGATCTGTTGTCCATGTGCTTCACAGGTGGTTTACACATGTGTGAGAGTTGATCTATTTGGGATGTCTGTGCATGTGTAGAAATAATTCTGCATAGTCTGTGTAGGTGTGTGGCACTTCCAAGAAACTTTGAATCTGTTTAGGTTATGATACCAACCATCTGTTTATCAGATACAGGTCCAATTTATAAGTCCTCCTAGCAGACCTACAGCTTTCCAAGATCACTTCACTTGTACTACTTTCTGCAAGTACAGATATTTCCAGTTGGAAAAAAGAAAGCAGAAGAAAACAACCCTTTACAAAAAGTATATGTCTACATGAGGAGTATGAGAACTAGGGAATATTTCTTTCTATTTCATCATATCAAATTAAGCTGGACCCCTAATGTGATCTTTCTTTTTGTCTCTAATACTCTCATAGTAAATAGTAAAGTAGGTATCTTACCTTGAATGGCAAAAGTTAATTCCGTTTGGATGCTTAGAATAGTTTACACCACACTCTGCATTGTTTCTGCAGCTTTTCCAAAGATACTGCAGAAAAAATTTGTACACAATTATCACTGATAAAGGGTGTATACAACAAATATATTGTTAAGGAAACACTAGGAGTTACTTATCTAAGTAACTTTACTTTAGAGTGACACTTTTGTTTCTTATTGTAATGTTCTTGAATACATATTTCTGATCAGCAGTAAGTCTTCAGAAAACAATAATCATCTTCAACTCATAATGCTTTACATCATCCCATTGCCAAAACTTAAAAGCCATTCAATGCCATCAGATTTATAAGAAACACAAAGACTTATACTTCGATGTGTGAGTGTTGCTCTGGAGACTGTTTTCCATTCATCTAGAGTTCTTTCTGATAACTGACATTTCATTTAAGGTCAGCCTTTTCTTAAGTGGCCACAACTTGTACAGTTTCCATTTTGTGGGCTCCTTATTTAGGCCCAAGGTCTGTAAGTTGCAAGAGGGTCTGAGTGACTACAGCAGCTGATATCAGTAGTACAGTGCTCTGATGGTGTAAGATACTATATAATAATACAAAGTGCCCAAAGGCTAGCCTTTGTGCTATGTCCAAATACACCACTAACAGCTGTGTAAATGCAGCAGTATAATTATAACTATAGATGTGTCTATACTCACCATGAAAGCTGCTCCTGCACACCCAAGAATGTCCTGCAGCAATATTTCATGGAAGGCAGGCAAACCAGTGAAGACTATTTCATAAAAAGACTTAACAAGGCAAAGCACTATGTATATGATATGTAAGCACTCTATGATATGTATACATCCCAGCTGTAGGTTTCCTGGATTGGGCAGCGTGCCAATGTCATAGTTGAGCCTGTGATTGCTCCAAAGGTTAAACAATGTAGGTATATTCTGCATGTACAACAGGAAGCATGCCGGGAGCTCTGAAGGTAAATTAATTAATACTTTTTATATTTTCTCTAATTAATAATACCTGCACTCACATACTTTAGCAATGAATTTTATAGAAAAAACTAGTTAGGAAACATATTACACAGTAGTGTTGTAAATATGCCAAGGGCCATACTGAATGAAAATGATAAAACAAATCATTGCAATAAAGGTTCATTAAGTGACCACTGACTACTGAATGAAGGAAGGAAAAATATTATGTAATTATGAAATTAAAGATTGTATTGTTGTGTCTTTACACATGGATGCTATTACTGTTTCTGCAACAGCTGCCAGCTATTGTCCACCATGACCACATCTAAAAGGGTTATTTTCAGTTTATTTGGAGGGTGAAACTGTACTCTGCAATGTACTTGGAACATTATTCTTTACAAATAAAAAGGTAATTAGGATACAAAAATCCTCCTGCACTCTTCACATTTTATAATAGCATATTCTTTGTGGATTTAAAGATCAGGTGCCCACCAGTGGCAGTGGGAGAAATCCTGGAGGTGACCATACGATTTGAGTGTTAGAGATCACTGAACACTTAGGCAAGTTAAATAAGACATTTGGTTTCCCTCAGTCTGTACAAGTTTGCTCTATAGTGCAAAGCCAAAGTCTGATAACTTTAGAAACCTGGCCCAGCTCTAAAACTCTGCACAGATTTTTACTGAAGCCAAGCTTCATGTCGGGAACTACCATACCACCTTTTCAGCTTGTTTGGCCTTTGTCACCTCCTCTCCGCTAACACTGTGACAATCAGGTCAACTCCACACTAGATTTTCTTGTGCAGACTAGGTTAATCCTAGATAGTTCCCTGAACCAAAAATTCAAGGTCCCCTAGTCAATTAAATCAAGGGTTGGATTGAGAAAGATTGTTCCCTTTTCACTATGACAAATATCCTTGCCTTAAGAGTAGCAGAAAGAAGTACAAAATGTCTTTGACCTCCATCCTCTGTCAAACTGATTATGCAGATTTTTTGTCCTTTAGCAAGATGCTTTTCCTCTGAAAACAAGACCATACTCTAACCAGATAGTGATATTTGATTGACCTATAAATCTGTTAAAGTAAGTGTCACGCAGCATTATCAGGAGGTTAATTACAGAAGTACATCAAGAGATTTTTTTGTTGTTGTTTTTCATAATGGAAGAAACTTTCCTAAGGGGTTAAGTCCATTAGATTCAAGATCACTTTTCCAGTCTGCCCTGGAAATAGCCCTGACTTTTCACACTCTGAGGTAAGTATTTTTTTATTCAGGAATGTGAACAAATAAATAATAACTTGCTGCTTGACTGATCCAGATATTCATTTGTATGGTTTGGTACAGCCAATTTCAGAATAATTTGATTTATACGGTCAATGGTGAATCATAGAATCATAGAATAGATAGGGTTGGAAAGGACCTTAAGATCATCTAGTTCCAACCCCCCTGACATGGGCAGGGACGCCTCACACTAAACCATGTCACCCAAGGCTCTGTCCAACCTGGCCTTGAACACTGCCAGGGATGGAGCACTCACAACCTCCCTGGGCAACCCATTCCAGTGCCTCACCACCCTCACAGTAAAGAACTTCCTTCTTATATCCAGTCTGAACTTCCGCTGTTCAAGTTTGAACCCATTACCCCTTGTGCTATCACTACAGTCCCTAGTGAAGAGTTCCTCCCCAGCATCCTTGTAGGCCCCCTTCAGATACTGGAAGGCTGCTATGAGGTCTCCACGCAGCCTTCTCTTCTCCAGGCTCAACAGCCCCAACTTTCTCAGCCTGTCTTCATACTTGAGGTGCTCCAGTCCCCCAATCAAGCTCGTGGCCCTCCTCTGGACTTGTTCCAACAGTTCCATGTCCTTTTTATGTTGAGGACACCAGAACTGCACACAATACTCCAAGTGAGGTCATATGAGAGCAGAGTAGAGGGGCAGGATCACCTCCTTTGACCTGATGGTCACACTCCTCTTGATGCAGCCCAGGATACGGTTGGCTTTCTGGGCTGCGAGTGCACACTGAAGCCAGCTCATGTTCATTTTCTCATTGACCAACACCCCCAAGTCCTTCTCTGCAGGGCTGCTCTGAATCTCTTCTCTGCTCAACCTATAGCTGTGCCTGGGATTGCTCCCACCCAGGTGTAGGACCTTGTACTTGGCATGGTTAAACTTCATCAGGTTGGCATCTGCCCACCTCACAAGCATGTCAAGGTCTCTCTGGATGGCATCCCTTCCCTCCAGCATATCAGCTGAACTACACAGCTTGGTGTCATCTGCAAACTTGCTGAAGGCGCACTCAATCCCACTGTCCATGTCACCAACAGAGCTGTTGAACAAGACCAGTCCCAACACCAGTCCCTGAGGGACACCACACATTACTGGTCTCCAATTGGACATTGAGCTGTTAACCACAACTCTGTGTGTGCGGCCATCCAGCCAGTTCTTTATTCACCGAGTGGTCCATCTTTTGAATTGATGTATCTCCAATTTAGAGACAAGGATTCCATGCTGGAAAGTGTCAAATGCTTTGCACAAGTCCAGGTAGATCACATCAGCTGCTTGGCCCCTGTCCATCAGTTCCATAGCCCCATCGTAGAAGGCCACCAAATTGTTTAGGCAAGATTTCCCCTTAGTGAGCCTATGTTGGCTATCACCAACCACCTTTCTGTCTTTCATGTGCCTTAGTGTGCCTTCCAGGAGAATCTGCTCCAAGATTTTGCCAGGCACAGAGGTGAGACTGACTGGTCTGTAGTTTCCTGGGTCATCCATTTCCCCCTTCTTGAAAATAGTGGTTATTTTGCTCTTTCTCCAGTCATCAGGAACTTCACCTCACTGCCATGCTTACAAATTAGTGATTCTTTCACAGGAATTTAAATTCCGCAAGAATTTTAAAACTATTTATGACACCCATATCTTTGGTTATTTCTGATGTGATCACAGAATGGTTGAGTATGTGCAGGTTTGTCATAGCTGTGAGCAGAGGCAAGAGGTCTTGGACAGAACTCGTACTCTTGTGATTGAAATAAAGAGAACTTGGGCCTTCATATAATTAGAGCATCTGAGGAAGTAAGATTGCTGGTGTTGTAAAGTTTTACAGTTAGAAATAGGATGTGAAACTGTAGAATCAGGATGTTGAAAAGTTGTGGTCGGCAAGTAATGTTTAGCAAGCCGACATTTGTTAGCTTTTGAATGTTAGCCAATGGAATTACTGTATCCAGAGATATGACGTAAGCTGGAAGAACAAGATTGGTTTATAACCCAGTGTCTGCTCAATAAACTTTGGCAATCTCTTGATCATATTGATCGTCTCTGCGTTGTCCGTGACTCCCGCGTCAACAGTTGAGACTGGAAGGGACTTCTGGAGGTCATCTGGTCCGACCCCTGGCCCAAGCAGGGCTACTTATAGTGAGGTGTGCAGGACCATGTCCGAAGGCTTTTTAGTATCTCCAAGGATGGATATTTCACCACCTGTCTGTGCAACCTGTGCCAGTGCTTTGTCACCCTCACAGTATCCTGATGTTCAGATAGAGTCCTGTGTTACCGTTCATGCCCACTACATCTAGTCATATCACTAAGCACCACTGGAAAGACCCTGACTCCATTCTCTTTGCACTCTCCCTTCTGGTATTTATATACTTCCATAAATTCTCCCTGTGTCAGCTCCTACAGCTGAATAGTCACAACTTTGTCAGTCATTCCTCTTAAGAAAAACAGTCCAGTCCCTTCCTCATCTTTGTAATCTTTCACTGGACTCTCTCCAGTGTGTCCATGCCTGTTTAGTACTGGGGAATCCAGCATTGGACCCACTACTCCAGGTGTGGCCTCACCAGTGCTGAGTGAAGGGGAAGGATCACCTCCCTCTAACTGCTGGCATTACTCCTCTCAGTGTAGTCCTGGACATCATTAGCCTTCTTTGCTGCAAGGATACATTCATGGCTCATGTAAGCAGTCGTGTAAATCACATTTTTACCATAATGAGTAATTTGCTGAGGAGGAAGAAGAAAATTAAAGAGACTTCTAGAAGACTGACTAAGATAATTTGTGTTAAGAAATGCCACATCAAACCAGCATGAAAACAACTTAGAAACTCTTGTTATGTGTCAATTTTCTTGGAGAATAAAAATCACTGTTATATTTTGCAATTTACAGTTTGTGAATAACTACTGAAAAGAATGTTGGAGTTGCCACAGAAAACCAGTCGCCTTTATGAATAATAATGCTTGCAAATAGTCATTTAGGACTTTCTTTCCCACTCCTCATCAACAACTTCCTCCTGCTGATAGCCATCAACTCCATGAAAAGAAAACTTATTCTTTTTTAGAGTGAATAAATAGCAAGGAAAATTAAGTCTGCATTGCACAAGACAGCTTAATGGGTGCATTGAAGATGGAAAGTGTGACATCACTCAAGGGGAAAAAAAGAAAGGAAAGAAAGGAAAGAAGGAAAGGAAAGGGAAGGGAAGGGAAGGGAAGGGAAGGGAAGGGAAGGGAAGGGAAGGGAAGGAAGGGAAGGGAAGGGAAGGGAAGGGAAGGGAAGGGAAGGAAAGGAAAGGAAAGGAAAGGAAAGG